>NC_067458.1:20466531-21108682 GCF_025434085.1 Hippocampus zosterae
TAATTTTTAAATTTTTTTATTTTATGTCTACAATCACTTTTCATTAGCGTGACTCATTTTATGTGACACTGTAAATAAACACAATAAAAATGTTGCTCTTAAATTTGCTCCGCATTTTCAAATCATGTCAATCTTAAACATATTATTATACATATTATGTATCTATTTCTCTAGCATATAGTCCATACAAATTGTATCATTATCTAACAAATTACATTGTTATCAACTATGAAATGCTTTTGACGCTTTTTTTTAATTTAGCAATAATTACTAAAGCGTTTTTTCATAACTTAATTTGAAGCTTAAGTCACATCCCAATAAGATCAATTGATAGCTTGTGCTTTAGAATGTTTGGAGAACCTTTGTTCATGTATTTATTTTGGTCGTTTTAATTATTTTTATGTACGATTTTATTGATATATTAGACTGTTTTGAAAAGGCAAGTGGCATATAAATAAAAGCTATGATTATTACATTGCAAAATTGAAAATGAACTGGAAAACTCAGACGTAAACATATAAAAATATTTTTAAAAATTAAAAAATAAGAATTTATTTTTGACCTGATCACAGAATCGGGAAATGTCGGGCCCAATTTAAAGCCATATGTAAACGTAAATGGCATATTTTTTAAAAAACTGACTGTATTTTATTATTCAGAGTCATGAATTTAATTTGAATGTGTTATTGTTACTAATAGTATATATATTTTTTTTAATTCTCTTTCACTGGGCCCACCATGTGTGAGCGTCAAAGAAGTTCAGTTCAGATTTCCGACTACAGAAGTGAGACGCCGACAGTTGTGGACATCCAGAACGCATTATCCGAAAAACAAATTAAAACTCTGCATATTTATGATATCATCCATTCCTACCAATTTCAATCAATAGTTGTTGCTTGAGCAATGAACCAAAACGCAGCAGTTGAGCTGAGATGAGGCAGGGTGCAGTAGCGGCAAGTGGCCACGATGCGGCGACGCTGAGTTGCTTTGCCAAAGGCCCTAACTTTGCTGCCAAAGAAAAATGTGAGCGACAAGTGTGTTAGAAGTGAGGTCAAGGACACAGCAGCATCGCTGTACACACCATCTTTGTGTGTGTGTGTGCGCGGGTGTGTGTGTGTATTATGTATAGTCTGACAGGTAGCCGGATACCCAAAAAACAGACAAAGCGCAAGAGAGATAGACCGACACAGGGAGTGAGAAAAACAGTGAAGGGGGGTGGGAGGAGTACTGGTATGGAGCAGGGGGGGGGGGGGGGGGCACATTCAAGTTAACCACGTGAGGGGACGCGGCGGCCGGGGGCAGCTTGCGAGGGGATGTCGGATTGTTGCTAACAGGGATTTGCATCAGTCGGGAAAGAAAGGAAGGGGGCAGTGGAACTGAGTGACAGAGCACGATAGACACTCACACACACTAACACGCTCACACACACTCGGTGTCCTCCTGTCAGTCACGCAGTCGGTGCGTCCATTGGGGTTTTTTTTTTTTTTTTGGGTATATGTGTGTGTGCGTGTATATGTGTCTGGGCGCGCGCTTGTGTGTGCCATCATGTCCACCCCAGCTCATCGTTCATCTCTATGACTGAGGGTAAGTTCATCACATACTTTTTTTTTCCCATCCGTGTGTGTGACTTTCGAGTGTGTGTGATGATGATGATGGCGGAGGCCTGCTCGCACAGCAAGGACTCATTTGAGACCGTAGGGGTCCCAACTAATGAGATGGATCGCAGAGGCGGCAAGTCAAAGGTGGATTATTTTTTAATTACACTTTCATTTTGACCGCAGTCATTCTATTTTTGAAGGCCTGGATTTTAGCGACTAAGTAGCGTAGCTTGCAACACGCCTGAATGTCATCTCACGAGAAACATGGATGATAGCCAATGAAAAAAAAAGGGCAGTTAGAATAAAGTAAACCAAACTAGGAGTCTTTAACCCCACCCCCATTTTCCATGTTCTCGGGTCAATATGACCCGCTGTGAATTGAACGGTCCTCAGTGCACTTTAATAATGCGGGAAATAGGATTCTGCATTTTAAAAAATAACCAAAAGTAACACTGCACCACTTTAGTTGGATTCCAAACCAAAATGTAGAAAAATAAATGTCGCTCTGTTGTTACATATCGCTGGCAGAAACCTCGCATCTGTTTGATCTATTGTATTATTTTGTCATTTTACGTTAAGTGTTCGCGGACGGCACCCGCAGCGGCTCCTCTCGTTGTCTGTTTAAGAGGGAGACAATGTCATCTGTGCTTCGCAAGTTGCACATTTGACAATAAAGTTGTACTTGACTTGATATCTTGATGGGTCAACGTGACCCGCTACAAATATGAGATGTTCTATTTTCTCGTTAAAAACAAAAAAACAGTTGTTTGGCTACAATAGAAGTGCGCTCGCGTTGCCGTCGAAAGTGTCCCCTGTGGATTAAGCGTCTGACGTTAATTGGATTTGGCCCGCGAGACTTGTGAATCTTTGTGTCAAAAATGATTAAGCCCTCTTCGAGTTATCGCGCTCCTCAACACGTCTATTCACGTGTCTGATCAATAGTCGCTCTGACGTAAGACATCCAAGTCGTTCTTTTTCCTTCAAATCTTCAGAAGTTGACTTTGCTGGTCGTTCGTGGGATTCAAGCACACATTTTGATGAAACGCGGTCGCGCACATCAATGGCTGACACAGCTCCATGATTATTATTACAGTATTATTTTTTATTTTTTTAACAATCGACAGTTTCTGTCATGGTGATGTTTTGTGAATACGACTTTGAATGCTTTATCGGTTGAGTGGCGACTGAAGTGGTCCCGAAAAGATGGATGGATGGCTTGCCAAAATAACTTTTTTTTTTTTCATTTTTCTGCCTTGACTCACTTCAGCACCCGAGAAACGCACCGCAAAGCCCGAAAGCGAGCGAGATCCTCACTCGTCCTGCCTGCCGCCGCCGCCGCCGTCTATGAGCCACCCGGAGGCTCTCCGGCGGATTTCCCAGCATTCCTGACGGGACAGCAGACATCATGTCCTCGCCCTCCCTCCCCATGAACTCGCTCCCCCCGAGCCCGCTGGCCATGGAGTACCTCAACGACTTTGACCTCCTCAAGTTCGAGGTGAAACCCGACACGCCGCCGCTCTCCGCTCAATGCGGGTACCCCAAAGCGAGCGGCTCGCCGTACGCCGGCCACCCTCCGCCGGACTCCAGCTTGAGCTCGAGCCCTTACGACTCGTTGCCGCCCTCGCCCACTTTGAGCGACGCCCACCCGCCGCCGTCGGGCTCGTCCTCGCTCTCGTCATCCTCGTCCTCCATCTCCTTCCCGCTCTCCGGCTTCACGTCCAGCGTCACTTCTCAGGGGAACGCGGACGGCAGCCCGGGCCACGCCGGCCCGCCTCAAGGCCCCGGCCCGGCTTCGCTGGAAGATCTGATCTGGTTTGCGGCCCTGCAGCAGCAGTTTGGCGGAGAGGTCCCGGGGCCTGCCACCCTCCTGGGCGCCCTTGGCGACAGAGAGCGGGCGCCCGTCAACGGCTTCCTGGGCTGCGAAGACGCCGTGGAGGCTTTGCTGAACTCGGCCGCTGCCGCCGTCAGCTCCCAGGTACCAAAACAGCTCGAGAGTTGGATCGTAATTTACCCTCTGGAGTGTCGAGTACGAATCCCTCTCTTGTCTTCAGTTTCCAGGTCTTTCTCAGAGCTCCAACAGCACCTTGGGAGACTCGGGCAGCGACAGCGGCGGCGACGCGTCCTGCCCCAAGGGCGGCGACGCGTGCCAACGGCCGCTCGTCTTCCTGTCCAACCCGTCGCTGCCCGGCGCCGCCGCCTCCGTGGGGCCGGCCCCCTACCCGCAACCTCTCAGCCCCCAGGGCCGCCTCCTCCCCCTTCAGCATCACCACCACCATCAGCACCACCTTCATCACCCCGCGCACGGCGGCCATCACCATCATCATCATCATCATCACCCGCAAGTCGCTCAGGTGGGTCGAAAGCAAACATTTGACGCCATCGAAACATGCAAAGTCGCGACGACAATCGCATTTTTTTTCATTCATTCATTCATTCATTCATTCATTCATCTTCCGAGCCGCTTGATCCTCACTAGGGTCGCGGGGGGTGCTGGTGCCTATCCCAGCTGTCTTCGGGCAGGAGGCGGGGGACACCCTGAATCGGTTGCCAGCCAATCGCAGGGCACACAGAAACGAACAACCATTCGCACTCACACTCACACCTTGGGACAATTTAGAGTGTTCAATCAGCCTGCCACGCATGTTTTTAGAATGTGGGAGGAAACCGGAGCACCCGGAGAAAACCCACGCAGGCCCGGGGAGAACATGCAAACTCCACACAGGGAGGCCGGAGCTGGAATCGAACCCGGTACCTCTGCACTGTGAAGCCAACGTGCTAACTTGAGCCCAATTTGGGCAGTTTCACTTCGGGGGTGGACTCGGATTTGTTATCGGCAAGTTCGGCATTAATGGCGGTTAAAAATGTAATCGGTCTTCTAAATCGACGGTCCCCAACCTTTTTTGCCCCACGGTTGACCGGTTTAATCTCAAATAATATTTTCAGGGGCTGTCCTTGAAGGTGTGACAGATAAAAACAACAAAATAATATCATATGACCCGCATGAAATCGACGGTATTTTCCGAAACAGAATAATAATCATGACAAAAGGACCGTCCTATATGGCCGCAACACTCTGATGGTAACGTTTAAAACCTGCCTTCAAAATAAATACAAAGTGCCTGAAAAATACGACTCACCATCGCCGTTTATTATGTAGAATGGGCTTTGTGCGTTGAGATAAATCCAGATTTTTTGTAGGACTATTAAATGTCACCTAGCTGGGCCTTTTCCCCTTCCCAAAGAAACTTTCCAAAGACGTTTGTTTTTTTTACTCATTTTACTAGCTCCTGGGTTTCATTTTAGCGGCGTCACCTGAGTCAAGAGTGACATACTGTAGACGGATGTAACGGAGAATCCGCTAAATCTTCCAAATTAAAACATATTTCAGATTCTGAAATGAATAAAACGGAAATTCATTCATTCATTCATTCATTCATTCATTCATTCATTCATCTTCCGAGCCGCTTGATCCTCACTAGGGTCGCGGGGGGTGGTGGAGCCCATCCCAGCCGTCTCCGGGCAGTAGGCGGGGGACACCCTGAATCGGTTGCCAGCCAATCGCAGAGCACACAGAAACGAACAACCATCCACGCCCACACTCGCACCTAGGGACAATTTAGAGTGTTCAATCAGCCTGCCACGCATGTTTTTGGAATGTGGGAGGAAACCGGAGCACCCGGAGAAAACCCACGCAGGCCCGGGGAGAACATGCAAACTCCACACAGGGAGGCCGGAGCTTAAAACGGAAATGATGTACATAATTTATTCATTCTGTGTGGCCCGGTACCAAATGTCCCACGGACCGGCATCGGTCCGCTGACCGGGGGTTGGGGACCCCTGGTCTATATCGTCTAAAGTTTCTTTGTTGCGGCGTCTCGTTAACTTTCGCCCCCTTACAAAAATGTGTGGTCAGGAAAACTGCATTAAATTAGTTTTTGTGATTTGGATTCTTTTCTTTCATTGTATAATCACTAACTGGCCGACATATTTAATATTCAAAAGACCGCCATTTCAATTTTACACTTGGATGTCTCGGTGGATCTCTTTGAGCTCGATGTGGAGTACGGTTCAGTCTTGTATTAATATCTGCTATTATTGCCGCGCGTAATCCCGATAACTGTCAGGCACACTTATGTCAGATTACGTGACAGATTATGGGACAGCGAAAATGACCCGCACCCCCTCCCCATCGACAAACAAACATCCGCTGTGAACCCCCCAACCGTAGATTCAACGCATTGTTCATGATCTTCCGCAAGAGTGAGGAAAAAAAGAATGACTCCGTGGTGTTTTGCAGTGCGGCGGGAACGATCGCTTCTCTGATGAGCAACTGGTGAGCCTGTCGGTGCGCGAGCTCAACCGCCACCTGCGCGGCGTCAGCAAGGACGAGGTGGTGCGCCTGAAGCAGAAGCGGCGCACGCTAAAGAACCGCGGCTACGCCCAGTCGTGCCGCTACAAGCGCCTACAGCACCGCCACGCCCTGGAGTCGGAGAAACACGTGCTCACGCAACAGGTACATCGGCGGTGCGCTTGGCCTGCGACAATTTGTACACAAACAAACAAAAAAAAGCAGTGCAGTAAGTGGGAAATAGAAGGAGTTAGCCATCGTTCGCACAGCAAATGTACTGTAACTGGTGAAGAAAGACATTCTCCCAAAAAAAACATTGGAGTTGGCACTCCAACACAAATTAACTGGAATTGAAACAAACGCGTAGTCGAAGATTTTGTGGCATTCCATCCATCCATCCATTTTCTGATCCGCTTTATCGTCACAAGGGTCATTTTCGGGCAGTAGGCGGGGGGACACCCTGAACCGGTTGCCAGCCAATCGCAGGGCACATAGAGACAAACAACCATTTGCGCTCACACTCACACTTGGGGACATTTTTGGAGTGTTCAATTAGCCTGCCATGCATGTTTTTTGGAATGTGGGAAGAAACCAGAGTACCCGGAGAAAACCCACGCAAAACCTGTAAACTCGGGAATCGAACCCTGCACTCACTGTGAGGTCGACGCGCTAACCACTGGACCAAAGGGTCACTTTGTTTTTGTTTGAAAAACTAAATAACTGACCTTGTACGTTTTACAATGCTTCTTGAGACTCTCTTGTACATCGAATCATCTCGGACCTCGCCACCTAATTTCATGTTGCTAAGTAAGTCTGTCTTCTGGCGCTGGATTTTACTTCCAGGGACCCCCTTGAGACCATTTTTCATGCTCGAGTCCCTATTGACGCCAAATCTCTTGAGAGAAAAAAAACAAAAAACAAGCCAAAGTGATTCAAAAGTCTGGCAAGATTTTCTGACAGTCGTAACCGCCGTCCTGCCTTTTTTTGTCTCGGCCAGCTGGAGCAGCTCCAGTGCGATCTGACCCGAGTGCTGCGGGAGCGAGACGCCTACAAGGCCCGCTACGAGAAGCTCCTCGGCGCCCGTCACAACGAAGCCTCGACGGGCCGCGCCGCCAACGGCGGCAGTCCGCCGTCGCCGCCCCCTGACTTCTTCCTCTGAGGTGACCCCTGACCTCTACCTCCCACCCCTTCCCCCCACATCCTCCAACCTAACAACCGCAGAGAGTAAAAGACAAGAGCCAACGCGGACGCAAACGTGGATGTCGGTGATTGTTCCGTGACTTGGTTTTGCTGCTTGGACTCACTTTTGACTACACTGTGAATGATAGTTGCACTCGCTGAGGCGACGGCGGTGCGACGGCGGAGAGGGACAGACTGCGCGATGTGAACAAAAGTCTTGGGACGCCGCGCTTTACGCATCACTCCATTCGTCAGTCGGAGTTTAAATTGGGATCATGAAGTCGCAATATTGTGCAGGAAAAATTGAGAATATGCATTTGTATCATTTCGAGGAGGGAGGGGCGGGGTGGGGGGGGTATTTAAGTATCTTTTCAGGAAATGGCGTTTTTTCTCTCAATATTCAGGTTTGGGTAAAATGGCACATTTGCGTTAATCAAATATTACAAATCTATCCTTATAATATTCACATTTAATGACTTGAGGAATTTATCCGCCCAAAGAATTAATCTGGAGAATCTGACTTCACTTTCAAATTTATCATTTTTATTTAGTTTTTGACTTTATTCATTTGAAATTCAGACTTCATTTTCGGAATATTATGACTTCATACGCATAAAATCAGTTTGACGTCAAAAGACGATCATCCCTTCCCCAACCCCACCATGTAAAATTTGAACTTGATTCTTGCAGTACAACAACTTTATTTTCTTAAAGTAATTCCATTTTCATCTACTATTACAGTATCACTTTATTCACATCAAATTCACACTTTTTGATGTGTAATATTATAAATGTACTCTGACTATTCCGATGTTATTACCAATTAATTATCAGGACAAACTTTAACCTGGAAAAGTTGCACCAACAAATAATTTCATATTCGACCTTTACAAGACATAACACTGCAAATGTTTTTTCTCACTTTCGGTGACCGACTCCATGCTTTCTTTCATTGTGACTGCCGGCGCCCGTCCCAATACTTTTGTCCATGTAGTGAATTTGAACTTTTGGACTTACCTTGCACGAACACTGCTGAACATTTCATCTATGCAAAGTTCTCACGGCCTCCAATAGTCGTCTTCAATCAAGGCTTTGAGGCTGCAAATCTAGTTTTATATATATGTATATCTATATAGATATAGATATACATATATATATATACATATACATGTATACATATATAAATGGTACTAGAGGCTGCTTAAGCAGATGTGAGTCGTGCAGTGGTGCTTGCGAAGTTTGAATGAAGCATCGGCAGCATGCAGTTAATATTTCACAGTTGCCTACCAAAGCGTTTCAGCTTCTTTTTTTATTTTTAATTTTTTTTTGGGGGGGGGGGGTTGATGGTGTTAGATTGAAGAATGTACGATGGGAATCTATCTGGGACTTTTGTGCTCAAGTCGGAACAAGAAGCACCTTTTTTTTCGGGTGTGGGAGCGAGGGGGGGTGGGGGTGGGTTCATTATGCTATTTTGTGTTTTGGTTTTGTACATAAAAAAAAACAACAACAAAAAAAGCTGCTGCTTGAAAGGTGTGCTGATCTTTGCCAGGGTTATCGCAGCAGAGTGTGTGATTTGTGTGCATATGTCCGCTTCTGAGCTACCCTTGGCATCAAATTGACCACAGGCAAGCCCTCGCACCTCCCTTTTTTTCAAGCCAAAATGATCATCAAACTTTGACACTGTGCTCCACAAAAAAAAAAAAAAAAAATCTGTTGAGGCTACCTGCTTCGGTCTGTGGCTCATTTGGACCAAATCTCTCGTCGGCGTTCATCAAAGTCCAAAATGGCCGACTTACTGTTCGATTTCGGGCTTGGGTTCGAGAGACTTTGCCATGTGTCCTGTTAAAACAGACATGTACACCAAATTTCATGTCGATTTGCTCAAAACTGATGTCAGGGGCTTTTTCTAACTCTCCAGGGGGCGCTACTGAGTGTGTTTTTGGAGGATTGTGTTCAGGACTGATCGGATTTGACAAAACTTTTTGAGTGAATCCTTGAGTAGCTGATTTTTTTTAAGTCAGAGGCCAAAACTCTTTCAGGAATTTCGACCTGTCTACCCAAATTGGTGTCCATCAGCAAACTTTTGTTCAGGGCTCGTTTTTTTCTCCCCGTTTACTAGAATTCAAACCAAAATGGCCGACTTCCTGTTGAATTTCAACTGTGCGTCCTCGAGCCTTTTTTATGCGTCTTTCTGTGGTAGACAAGACCAACCTATTTAGCCGTCGATTGGCCAAACTGGTTTCCGTGGCAGATTTTTTTTCCCCCTCTATTTTCCCAGTGGGGGGCGCTATTGAGTGAAGTTTGGCGTGTTGTGATTGGATGTGCTAAAATACAATTATTCATCAGGATAAATGACCTTGGCAAAATCGAGAAACTGAGTGCTCAAAAATTCCCGTCTGGTGCTTGGGTCTCGATCAAAAGTAATGACACAGGGATGTCAATGCAGCGAAAAAGTAATCGACTCATGAAATTATCGACAGGGCGGATGCGTTCGAGCTATTTATTTCCTTTGGGCGTAGAATAAATGAGGTGCTGTTTTATTTATTCACTTATTTATTCAGTATTTATTGATTGTTTTTAATTTTGTGCTGATTCTAATCATTCATTTGATCTGATGAGTGTGTATTGGACTTTCTTACTCTTGGTTTTAGCCGGAACACAAAATGACGACGGCCACTGTGAAGGCTTCTCGCTCCTGCTGTAGTGTGGTTTCACAGCAAATAAACTTGACCTACGTTATCATATACTCAGACTCGCTGGTATTTTGTGTAAAACATTTTTTTAAAAAAAATAACAATAATAATAATACAAATAGATAGCCGTACTTTTAATGAGTAAAAGTCCAAAGATGCTGATTTTGTTTTCGTGAAACTACAGTATTATTTTGATGACTCGGGTAAAATTCCAAATTTATTCCAAACAGTTGCAATTTTTTTCCCACACATTTTATGACTTTAAATTCTCTGAACAAAATACGATTTTCATCATATTTTATTTTGCAACTTATTCTTCATAATAGTGCGACTTTTTTTAACTACTGACTATTCTCCAAATATTGTGAATTGATTCCCAGGAAATTGTGACTTTTTATTTTTGAAAAATAAAATTTTTTTCATGTTTGAGGTTTTTCCTCACAAATACCGTGAGAATATTTTTGTAAAATAAATTGGCCAGTTTATTCAGATTGTTCCAATGGCTTACAGCTATTTTCACAATATTACGAGAAATTTATAACCCTACATGAAAAATAATGGTGTGAGAATACACTCAAATTTATTTTGCAACAATAAGGTTCCAATATTTTTTTTTAAATAAGTCCTATTGTATGATAATGATGTCATAATACATGAAAAATTCAATATATACCTGTATATATATATAAAATAATTAAATCAGGGTATGAGATTAAAGTAATCTGATGTGATTTTTTTCCTTTATGGGTATTAAGTCTTAAAACAGGGTGAATAAAAATGTTTCATCTTATGAAAATAACATTGGATGACGATAAAGGCAGAATATTGCATCAAAATGTCGAACTCCAACCGTTATTTTCATCACGTCAATTAAATCGGAATATTATAACAGTTGTAATGTCAGTCAGTCAGTAAAGTCAGAATAATATGACAAAAGGGGAAACAATGCATGAACGAATGTAGTTGCACAATAAAGCATTCCGCTTTTTTTTACATGACATTTTATTTGACACCAATTGGCACAGCCCTAAAAACGTCTATAAACCATGACATTAACAATACAAAACACAAACACTGATATCATTTTGCAATATGAGCCTTCAAAAATGAATAGTTGACTGTTGTTATTTTCCTTAAATACAGTCAAGTCACTTCGGCTCACAACCCCGATTAATCTTAACTCCGCCTCGTCATCCAAAACTCAAATCACGACTCTGTATTCAATACCAAGTCCGCATTTGAACGCTAACGCTCGGCATCCGTTGGGGCGCCGCCTGCATTTTCACCACCGCTGTGGCTCGTCACGGAGTCATTTTGTAGCTTTCCATTCAGTGCTTGTGCACGCGTACCTCTCAGCCAATTCTTTCCATCCATCCCTCCATCCCTTCATCCGGGGGGGTGGCTGGTGGGGGGGGGGGGTGCAGTGACCCCGGCTATGCGCTGTTTGGGATGACCTCATCTTCAACGCCGCCTCCCTTCTCTCTGTGTCTCTCTGGCTCTCTCTCTGGCCCGCAGAATAGGCGCAGGATTAGGCCTATAATAGCGTCCTGGCAGCCCACTGCCGGACTCTATTGTGGCTTTGTGTGTGTGTGTGGGTGTGTGTGTGTGTGTGTGTGTGTGTGTGTGTGTGTGTGTGTGTGTCTTCGTGTGCGAGCGTGCATACGCGTGTGTGACTCACACGACCACGCGTTGCATTCTGACTATAGGGAGCATGTGCACATCGAGAATTTTAACGAAGTGCAGAGCGATTCATATATTGATCATATCGATACCCATGTTGACGGTAGAGTGAGATCAATACTTTGGCCTGCTACGGTTTTGTCAAATAAACACGAATATTTCATTGAACACTTTTGGGCTTCTTATTTTCACTCATTTTCAAGGCTTTTATATATACTGTATGTATATTTACAGTACACACATAATATAATATAAATATAAATAATAATAGAATATATATATAATATAAATAATAATATAATACAAAATAATCTTGATTAGCTCCATAGTGGTGTCATTTGCAACGTTTCAGCAGCAATGCCAGATTAAAAGAAGATCAATTGTATGAAGCAAAGCATTTAACATTGCAATGTGCTCCAAGCACACTAACATATTACACAGACAGTCCCTGTTCACGGTATACATGGGAGGAGGGGGGACGGTACGAACCGGAGATAGTGTCTACTATATGTCGAAATTGATTGAAAGATTGTTCATATCACAACAAATTTGCATAGAAAGTGAGACATCGGTGTAAAAAAAAAGGTCGCTTTTGAGCTGGAAAGGCCTTTGAAAATGGAGAAGGCTGTTCGTCATGGAGATGTTGAACTTTGCTGCCCTCTGGCGGTACGTACCCGCACCGACACAGAAAGGTCAACTCAAAGAGAAAGAGAGAGAGACAGAGAGAGAGAGAGAGAGAGAGAGAAAGAGAGAGAGAGAGAATTCTAACATCGTCTTAGTGTAGTTGCAGAGAGACGCGTGACAGGTGAGCAGGGCTCAGGTGCTCAGTGGGTGGGGGAAGGGGGGGGGGGCAATATGTGATGGGGCGTTGGGGTGCGGGGGTGGGGCTTGCTTGTGTCTCCCCTCCCCCTACCCCCTCCCTGCCCCACACCGTTTCTTCATCCAGCGTCTGTCTCAGCTTGCAGATGCCGACAGATGTGCCCCAAGACGAACTCAAGATCGAGGAGGACCCCCTCAAGGTAGAGGAACGATCAACAAACAAGTCAATTAGATGCTGCTCGTGTGTGTGTGTGTGTGTGTGTGTGTACTGTGTGTGTGTGTGTTTATCTATCGATCTATCTATCTGTTACACTGTAGTTATAGTTGTAGCTATAATTACATTTATATCATTATGTATAGCTAGCGATATATAATGAAATGAGTGAAAATGTAATTAATTCACCTGTTCAACCTTCCTCAAGCAACACCACAACCAAATTTGTAATGTATAATTTAACGTGGAAAACCAACACTGTATGACGTTGAACTTCATAAATGTTTATGTACGGTAAATAGGGAATAGGGATCTGGGGCCAACTTGTGAGAAAATATGCATATAATTAATTTTCCAATGAAATGCCCTGGGAAAAATAAAAACTGTAACATTCATGCATATATTTTTAAGAAAATTTAAAAAACACAGATAAAATAAATAAACAGAATTTTTTTTTTTGAACAAATATGTGGGTGTCGAGCCACACGTTTGCAGGGATCCACTGTAACCTTGTTTTGCTCGGCCACATATCGTTTATTTGGGGTGTAATTCCACAGTTGGCCACTAGATGTTGACACACTATTATGTTTGACACTAGACGCGAAAGAAGAGCAAAAACGAGTATTTCAAGTAAAGCTTAAAATTTTGCTGAGGACTATTCAATGTGAAATCCTTTTTCAATCCTGCTTTTTGCGCCAACGGGAAGTGACGGCTGTTGGTTCATTTAATAATAGAGATCTTTCGGGCATGAATTGTGAGATCATAAGTTTGTTGGTGATTTGTATACAGATTATATGTATACACAGAGGGATCGAGTATGTTTCGCTGTGCAAATGTTTTTGTCTTATCCATTGCTTTTACTCGCTCGCATAATGATTTTGAATATAGCACGTGCTTACAATTATCTTCAACTTGAACAGGTGGCAAGAAACTCTTTTTCTGGAATTAGTATCAGTATCAGCCAAATGGCCAAATCAGTATCAGCCAAATGGCTGTTTGTTGTTCAGTTCACCGCCACTCAGAATCCTTTTTATTTTTAATGATTCAAAAATAGGTTTCCTTCTTAAATTAATAGGTTGCCAACTTTTTCTTGTACTGACTCACCGGCTGGCAAGTAGAATTCACCGTGCGCAGCCTGACCGAGTAGGCGTGTACGGTTTGAACGCCCCCTTCGGTGACCTAAAACGGCTCCCTGCTTTCAACATGCCTTCCAGTGTGACCCCATGACCCTATCCAGCACGCCGACCATCCGGCGAGGCAGCACCCCGCTGCCCATCAAGCACCAGCTCAGGCGGGAAGAGGCCGTGCACGACGACTGCGACTGGTCCTCGGAAGCCGCCTGCGGAGCCTCCGCCTCGCCGCCCATCCGCTTCAGCCTGGCCCCGGATGACGCAGCACCATCGGCGGAGGAGGCGGATGCGGAGGGAAGGCCCGACGGCGGCCCCCTGAGAATAGCCCTCCTTGGACAGAACGGCGTGGGGAAGTCATCGCTGGCCTTCGCCCTAGCGGGGGACGGAGACAGGACGGCGTCGGTGGATTCTGACGGTTGTTTGTTTTGCTCGACTTGGGGGTGGCTCGTTGCGCTTCTCGGGACTAATCTGTGCTCTCGTTGCCGTCAGGAGAGGGTCACGTGAGCGTCGTCACCGTGGACGACGAGGAGAGCACCATTTTCATCTATGACAACTGGAGACACGTGAGAGAAACACGCCCACGCTTTTTTTTTTTCTTCATCGTGCATGCTTATCCCGAGTCATTGCATTTAGGGTAAACATAGACACTAAATTGATATATAATATATATTAAACAAAAAAATTTATTTCATTACAAAAATATATTTTTATTATAATAAAAATAATAAATAAAATATATTTTATTTTATTTTTCTACATTAGGGAGAAAAGAAAATCGAAATGAGAAAAATTCTGTGACCCTCATTAGAATAAGGGGTACTGAAAACCGAAATGATTTTCAAATAATCGAAACATTTGGAAATATTTTCAAAAGACTTTATTGACATTAGGTTTTATTCAAAATAACAACAATAAAACGATACATACAGCAATTACAATACAATAAAGGGTTTATTATTGTATCTTATAATTTAAAGATGAAATTTCCTCCCTTTAAAACAAAATCATAGAAAATCATTTTTCATATTAGAGATTTTTTTTTATCCAGACTTAAAAGATTCTTTTAATATTTAAAAACAGTATCTGAATCTTCCTTTTTCAAAGTACATTTGAAAAACAAAAATGCATTTTTCATTTTCAATTATTTTAAAAAAATATTCATTGATGAATTGTACATTTATTTTAAATGATCTAATACATCAAGCCATCTCAGTTTAAAATATGTTGTTGGCCGGTGTTATCGATCGAGTGAATCCCGATGAAAAATATCGTCAAATGTCTCAAAAGTCGCAAATCGGAGTCCCAAAGACATAATTGTGTGTGTGTGGATATGCACACGCATCGTTTGCTGCATTTCTCCTGCACGGATCAAAACAGAGGCCGCGTCGTGACGACCCGGTGTGCTCATTATATCATTTGTTTTGCGTGTTCTCTTTTCCCTCAGGCATGACTCAAATGTGTGTGTGTGTGTGTATGTGTGTGTGTGTGTGTGTGTGTCTCTCCGGGCTGCCCACAGATGTGCGAAATGACTGTATCAAGGTGTCGAATTCCAGTGGGAGTGCGGCACTAACAGCACGAACCATACAGGGCGTCGTGTTTCGATTGTGAGATTCATTCCTCCCCTCCAGTAGATTAAATGCATTTACGCGTGTGTGTGGTCAGGACCTGTCGGCGTTGCGCTGCGAAGCGTGCGTGTTGGTGTTCTCGGTGACCGATCGGCGCAGTTTCCACCGTACGGCGCAGCTTCGCCTCCTCCTGCGAGAGACCCAGCCGCAGACTCCCATCATCCTGGTGGGCAACAAAAGCGACCTGGTTCGATCCCGAGAGGTCACCTCTCAAGGTCAGACGAACGAGTACAGCGGAACCTCGCGTATTTGCGCTTTGCTGTTTTTTGTTTTTTCTATTATAATCAGGCCAAAGCCATGTCTAATGTAAAAATAGTGCTTTGGAGCCATCTTGCGGTATCGCGGTTCCAAGGAAATGTGTTGACGTGATCGGCAGGAGCTTCATTTGGTCAGGCCATAGCACTGTCTAATAAAAAAGTAGGGCTTTGCCGCCATTATTATTATTTCTTTCTATTGTGGAAGGTGGCAGTTATCCTGAATTGGGGAAACCAACACAAATACACACAAAATCAAACACTTTCACACATCCGCCGCAGGCCACTAGTCATGCCCAGTTTCTCAGAAACAGACTGTCTAAGCCACGCCCCTTTAAGGCACAGGTTCAAGACACAAGTTCCACACTACGTACAGGAGTAAAAAGCAGGATAACTGACGATAACGATATCCTGTTTTCATAAATTCGTCATTTATCATCATTTATCATTTGTTTTCCCTCGCTCATATCTTGAAAAACTCCTTCTTTGTGTGGCTCCGCCCCCTTCAGAGGCCATGTCCAGCGCGGCCCTCTTCAACTGCCTCTATCTGGAGATTTCGGCCTCTCTGGACCACCGCACCCCAGAGCTACTTGAGTGCGTCGTGCGGCTAGCCCGGGGTCAGCCCCCGTGGCCCCCGGGGACGAGCCCGGAGGACATGATTGCCGGGGGCCAGCGGGAGAGCATCACCTCACGAGCCAAGCGCTTTCTGTCCAGCCTGGTTCCGCGGTACCAACGCGAACGTGGGGACTCCGGCCGCTTCCTGCGGCAGAAATCGCGTTCCTGTCACGACCTGGGGGCCCTGTGATGAGGAATGACGCAGAAATTTGCGCGGGACACTTTTGGAGTTGGGGTTGGCCTCAGCTGGGCAGGTAACGTGCGGTCAATATAATAAGTCCACAGATACTTTTCCAAATGCCAGATTTTTGGGAGATACCGTAGAAAAATGAGCCCAAGAAAAGTCACGTGACATATAACCTGTACAACTGCACTGAAAAATGGGGAACGGAATTCCTTTAAGAGAGGGGAAATAAACATAAACAAGTGAGGTAGCGTGTTTGCATAAGTGTGCACACCCTCTTGGAACCGGGGATGTGGCTGCGTTCAGAATTAAACAAATTAATGCAACGTAACCTCCAGAGGTGACTATAAAAAGTCGACACACCCCTCCTCAAATGCGATGTAAAATAAAGAATGACACCATTATTGCGACCTACTTGTCTAACTCGATTAAAGAAAAATTCTATTAGCTGAGCTAATAACAAAATGAACTGAGATACATTGCTGGCACACCCCAGCACACAATTTTTGAAATGTTTCTATCTTAGTCTATTTTTTTTTAATATCACATAAACCTAACATTTGAAGAGGGGTGTGTAGACTTTTTTTATTCACTGTAGATGTACGGCAAAGAGTGTATCGGGATGTCAAAAATCAGGACTTGCTATCATGGTTTTAAGTTTTGGTTTGGTTCACATTTGGTAGAATGGAATGGAGGAAAATACAAAAACAAATATCCGTATGATTTGTGTATACATGAATGAATTAATACCATTTAAAATAAAACGGCAACGGCTAAAATCTTTACTTTGTGGGAAAGCGTAACATCTTTTTATGAGAATAATGGCTTGCAGACAAGGGCAGCAGGAACAGTTTGAGCACTGTGAATTATGTGGCTATGAAAATGCTAATTGATGACTTTCTTATTGCTTTAGCTCCATTTGGGAGAGGTTGTGATGAGCTTTGAAAGGAACAATTTATTTCACGGAACAAAATATGAGAACTGAAGTTACAAATGCAGATCAGTTATTCTGAGGCCTCGCTAGCCTTTACCAAACACCCTTAAATAATATGTTGCGGGGGAACCCTAATAATGGCCCCATCATAATCCATAAAAATGTGCTCATTTTGAATCCAAGTGAAGGAAAAATTGGGGCAAAGCTTAAAATGAAACAGAAGGCCTTAAGTTTGACATCTATGTGCTAAATGGAAACGTAAAGTCATGTGTGTTCTATTTATCCACTCATATTTTGTACAAAAAAAAACAATACTCACAAGTCATTCGAAAGGAGGGATACCACGCTGGTGATTCATTTACTCTCATTGTGGTATCCATGGCGATGGCGGGCGAGAGGGGAACCACTGAATAGTAAGCAAAGAGATAAAATGAGGATAAGGGAGAAAATGTGCCTCGTTGTACATTGAGGCATTGTTGCCACGTTACGGTCGTCAAGGAGACGCGGACCCATCATAACACGCGTTGCGGTGATGACATCACGGCACTCTTACCTCCTCCACTGCTGCTATGCATTCGCAATTTCAGCCGGCAGCCTTTTTTTCCTCCTTTTTTTCTTCTTCTTCTTGGCCTTATCTGCTATCCTCCCACCTCTTCCACCCACACGTGCACCAGGATTTTTGGAACATCACCGGTCATTTAACCCATTATTGTTTGTTGTCAGCAAAGCATTGCAGAGCTGTGATATATCGGAATTAAACACACACACATATATTTATAGACAGTAAAAGTGGCATGAAGTGTTTCTAACTCATTGGCTGCAAACTACTGCAAATGACCGAAAGTGTAAAATAAGTGCTTGAAAACTTGGGAAACAGCTCCCTCTTGTGGAGGAGATGAAGGCTTGCAATTGGATGAGACCAAATAACTCACTGTTGAAATTCGTACGTACAGGAATATATATATACATTTTCCCCAAATCCAGCACCAATCTGTGCGTCACATGACCAATCCCAGAAAAGAGGTGAGCCATAATTGGTCGTTACCTGAGCCCTTAGGCACTGTGATATCATTTTCACTCAACAAGTCAAAAGCGCTGCCTAAAAAACTAAGCTAAACTAAAGCTAAAAACAGTTGGATTTTGCTCCTTTACTTCATATTCCACAAAAACAATATTAATCCCATGTTGTGGTAAAAGATCAGAGACATTTTGTTACAAAGTTTACCAATTTATTTGGGATGGAATGGTTGGAAGATTAATTTTGTTCCAGATTTGCTTCATCATAAGAGATTAATCGGACCAAAGGGATGATGATGATGATGATGATGATGATGATTCTGTGACATTGGCTCAGATGGTGCAGGCCTGGAGCTTCTTGTCGGCCACCTTGAGGGCCACCCAGGTGTTGAGCATGGACGCCCTCAGCTTGCACCACACCAGGTGATTGGTCAGACCGAAGATCTGAGCTGCAAACTGAGCGGTTGCATCCGGGGAGAGGATCGTCGAACAGCCCAGACCTGTAGCGAAAGAGAAAGAAAGACTTTGAATGGGTGATTTCATCAATTATAATAAAAAAAAACTGAATAAAATCAAAAGTTGGACTCACCGCTTGGCATACGAAGGGAGGACCACACATCCTGGGAGCCCCAGTCAGACGTGATGGGCGGACAGTTGATGACGGGGTAAGCCGTATTACCCGACATCACGGGACCGAGGCCGTTGCTCCGGCCAGCCACCGCCACAAACACTGTGGGAACGCCATCTCCTGGTAAAAATAGGAGAACATTCTGATGACACATCTATCCATCAATCGAATTCAAAAATAATAATAACAATGAATATCAAAATCGAATTAATATGTTGAGGGACCAACCTTCGTATTCCGCTTTAATGCGCAGAGTCTCGTCCGGGCCTTTGTGCGCAGAGGTGACGCGCAGCACGCAAGGAATCCCGTAAGAGCCGCAGGCCTTCTTGATCTTCTCGCAGTGGGCCATGTCAGAAGTGGAGCCCATCAGGACCACCACCCTGCCATTGGCTTGGGACTCCAGCAACAGCTAGGCCAGGCGCAGCAGCATAAGGTACAGTTAGCGGCATTCATTTAGCCCCCAAAACTAAGCCTATGACCATATTTAGAAGTACCGTAGATATTTTTCAAGCCAAAACAATTCATTTCGGCTGACCTGCACTGATAAATGTATTTGTTTATGCGTAAGCAGTTTGGAGTTCACTCCAACATGATTGATTGGGAATGCCACCTACCAAAATTGATTAAAAAAAAGATACAAAGTTCAAATGCTTCTTCTGATAAGAAGACTAAAAAAAAAAGGATTTGGCGCACCTTGACCCTTTCGGAGACCCACTCAAAGTTTCTCTTCACCATTTGCATGGCCTCAGGGGTCACCTCTTTCAAGTCTCTGTAAACCTGGGGTGGGGGGTGGGGAATTCAAGTCAATGAGTTTGTTCAGATAAATGGAAAAAAATAAATAAAACGAGACAAACCTGCTTATCTTTCTGCTGGCTTCTGTCTCCGGCGGGCCACAGTCTCCACGAGTCGTTGTCGATCACATCGGCCAGAACAATCTCCTGAGTCTTCACGTTCACGCCAAACTCGATCTGGAAGCCAAGCAAAGCACATTTCAGAATCATTACTAGCGTACTTTGCCAGCAGGGGGCAGCAAGTGACACACACAAAAACAAATTGCTCACTCACACCAATTACATTTCTGGGAATTTTTTTTTTTAGTTTTTATTTTGACTTTTTAAAACGTCAATTATTTTTTTTAAAAGCCGTTTTTAGAGCAAGAAAAACGGTTTGTTTTAGCTTTCGTCGAGTGAAAAACTAACAAAAAAAGCCCCCTCACCCACAATAGATTACACAGCCAAAAATCTCACATGCACACCAAATCACCAAAACTCAATTGTCAAAAATTAAACAACACCCGCCCCCCCCCCCAAAAAAAACCTCCCACATCACAGGCATTCAAAAAAAATCATGCACATACTGTATGACCGCAGATAGACAGACAGACAGAGCCACCCACCTTCATATCAACCAACGTGCAGTTCTGCGTGGCCCAGGCCTTTTCGAGGATCTCGAAGATGGCCACAGTGCTGCGGTTCATTATGTCTACCTCGCAGCGGCCGATGCCGAGGCCAGCGGGGCAGAACTTGGCCTCCAGCAGCTGCTCCTCCGACCACTGCGGGTCATTGTTGGCGTCGTCCTGAAGAAGCCAAGCGGTATTTGCTTCATTCCATACACGTTTGGGGGGGGGGGGCAGAATACGAGCTGTGAATTCAGGATTTGACCCGAGCGAGGCTGGAGGCGTGTCCCGCATGGAATAAGTTTGATTCAACTGTCCCGGTCATATTTGCATAATACAAAACATGCCAAAATGTAAGATTTGCATTACATAAAGGGGGCGGGGCAGAAATGTTGATGTGGAAAATAAAATTCAAATGACAAGGGTCAAAGTGAAGTAACCGCATACAACTTGGTGAAAATTGTAAATCTTTGCGTTTGCTGACACATGAAAAAAAAATATAATTAACAATCGCAACTTTGTAGCTTGATGAAGTGCTGCCAACATGAATGAAAATACAATCACCGCTTTGGGGTGTATTCATGCTACATTTAAATGTTTTTATTTATTCTGTGATTAATTTAAAAAATAATTAAGAAAAACTTTGATTTTCTGGATAACTGGTTTTAATTTGCAGATCAACGCTCTGCATTGAAATATTTTACTTATTCATTTTAAAACATTTTTCTCCAACTATTCTCACTGCAAACTAATTATATATATAAAAAATTATTAATTATTTAATAATATCAATATTATTAATAATTAATTTATTAAAAATAAATTATATTAACTGCTTCCACCAGTGAAAATACGATCCTTGCTCACCTGCGCTTTGCACTTTGTGCAAGCTTGGAGCTTAACAAGTCGCCACACCCAAACTGCTCCTAGTCATCATGGTAACAAAAATCTCTACTTAGCATTGGCCAAGCAGTAGAATTCGGGTGAACAACTGCTTATTTGCATGTGACCCAACTGTGTGTGTTGTAGGTGCACTTCACTTCTTGCTCCTTGTGGAACTTGAACAAAAGCGCACCGGCGCAAGTGTTTTGAATTGCGCGGCGGACTCACTTTGAAGAACATCTCCATCTTCAGCGGGGAGAAGCGGTAGCCCTCTTTCACACCAGGGTTCCTCTTCAGGAACGAGCCGGTGGCAACCCTGCGACACACCCATTCGATGGGAATCATCTCACAGTGCGCCGCCACAAACGCCGTGTCTGAGTGCTGCCTCACGAAGGCAGTCTTGATGCCTGCAAGACATTTGGGGGCAGGTACAAAAAAAAAAATTAAAAGGACTGTCAAATGCTGAAATGAGAGCCAAGTGGGGGGGTTAACATCGTTTAACGTTCTGCTTCATTACAAGTCACAAGGTGCTCATGTGCAAGATTTGATGATTTCATGAGTTGCAGATGGGTTACAGTTAGACAATTAATTTAAGCGGCGTGACGAGTGACCCAAGAATTGGGCTAATGCAACGGCACATGACAACGTGAGTGTGGACTTTCAACACAGCAAAAAGTTAACAGAGCTCATCATAATCATTTACATGGTATCAAGTTAGTTACATTATCACTGAAAAAAAAACATGCATCATCCTTTTTTATACGCCTATAAATTTATAGAGATAAAAAAGTACGTTTTCTTTGTTTGTTGTTGATGATTACATTAAATTAAATAAAGTTGAGTTTAGGATAGTTATTGCCATTAAATTGCTCTATTTACTGCACCGGCGTTTGAGCACTGGCTGGAACTACTAATTTAGAGGCTTTTTTCCCCTGCATTTGCCAATCTAGCAGACAGCGTGTATGAATGTCGCTTTGTTGGTTTTCTTCACCGGATTGCTGCAACAGTTCAAACACGCAGCTCGTGGTTTTATTGGCGATGGCCGCTTTGCCCTCCATCTGGTCCTTCCTCACTGCATTCCCGGCAGTAATCTGGTCTTTGGACTGCACCAGAACCAATCCGGGCTCATCCACGATCTCGAAGATCTGCTTGGTCTTGCCCTCGTTCAGCTTCTGTCCGATGCTCAGCTCTAAAAAGACCACAAGAGAGAGGCCATCTTAAAAGGTGCGACTTTTTTTTCAATTGTTGCAAAATCCAAAATATTGTACTGTACCTTGTGTTGAAGTCATGTTTCTTTTCGACGCGCCGCGAAGCTAAACGACAAATAAAACAAATACAAACAAAAGTGTGAGCCACGCAAAAAAGTTGTCAAGCGAGGATGAGATCCGGAGGCGTGCACGCAGTGCAAGGCAGAAGACGGAAATAGAGCGTTTCATAAGTGCTCTGACAGCCAATCACAGCTCTCCACTCACTCAATTGAACCAATCACAAGAGCTGACATTTGTCACGTGGGTGGGAAGACGCCCCTACTCTAACGCTTGTCAAGAAGAGGCCAATTTTTTTTGGATTACATTATGAAACTTTCACAATGTTCTTCTTGTTAGTGACACAGCGAGACAATTCCCCCAACCTGCCGGCTCAACACTATTGATTTGCTCGATAGAGGTGATTTGTTGTCAAATTTATCTCACAGCCCGTCGAGATGCTTGATTGCGCCTTTTGAAGTTTAAGTCATGGCGCCGGTGTTACAAAACTGCTAACTTGTGATTATTTTAAGACAACGGTTGGCCTCGACGTGACGTGCTCTCACCTCTAACTGATTTTCTGCAATTTTAATGTGTTTTTAAATCGACCATGTCTTGTAAGAAACGCTCCTGTTTTTGCACGTGTTCTGGGAGCAAGAGCTGAGAGTTTTGCGCATGCGCAGATCACCCTTCGACCACTTGGAACAACACTACCAGAGCGGCCGTACCGGACGAGTGAGCAGGCAGCGGCGAGATGGAGTTCGAGGAGTCCGGTATCGGGGAAGAGTGCGGGGTATTCGGCTGTGTGGCGGCCGGAGAGTGGCCGACCCAGCTTGAGGTGGCTCAGGTGCTCACCCTGGGACTTGTGGCGTTGCAGCACAGGTAACGTAAACGGAAGCATCTCGGCGACGCTTTTCAAGTCACCCGAGGCACATGCGGTATTTAGGGTTAGAAAATCACCCACCCATCCCAAAATAAAAGAGCAATTTCGGTGTTATTTATTCACCGGTTTCTAACGGTGGCGTTCAAAATGAACAACGAGCTCCTATTAGCGAGCGTTGGCAAAAGTTTGTGCCGAGATGCGTTCAATGACCAACGCCAGTCGTCGTGTGACAATGATGTTAAATTTGGTTTGACATTCTTTACATTCTGGCTATTAAAGTCAAAGGTTGTTTGAGTAGCCAGAAATGTCAAGGAAAGAGTACGCTGTCCAAAGTTTTGACGGGGGCGCTACTAATCCGGATAGGTATTTTTTTTAAATGGAAAGAACAAAATCTCAAAAGAGATTCAAAACACTTTTTTAAATGTAAGGAATAGATAGCACCCGCAGATATTGGGGTAAAAATCTAAGGAGTAAAACTAAAAGCTAGGCTGGGAAAATCAACACTTCAGTTAAGGAGAGACCCAAAATTTCTACCTCCAGTATTTTTACTTTGTTACTTGGACACATCTGGTACCTTTCATTTAGAATATGATTTGCGCAAGTAAAAAGTATTCCTTCCAATAGGTACTCAAGTACTGAGTAACTGCTTATCTTATTTTTAAAGAGAGCGTGAACATAAAATGGATGAAAAAATATAACTCGGTAATATGTATACATGACAGTCAATATGGAGTGGAACGGTGACTCTGATGGTGATATTGTTTGCTTTTGCCTGAATAGTGGTGTTATTTTATTAAGTAACGAAAACATTTCGGAATGTCTTTTGATAACCAAATTATGTATTTAGCCATGAGTGACATCTACTCACCAGATTGCACGTCCATATTGTTCAGCGGCCACTTACACGGTGACCGTGTCACATATCCAAGATCTCGGTTGTACTTTAACCCATTTACGGCAAACAAACACTTCAATTTAACAAAACAACTCTGCAAAATCTGTACGTATATGTAATGTTTTCATGCTGTCACAGACGGGGTTGCTCTCAAATCTAAAATGGCGCATCCTACTATCTTTTGGTTGTTTTACCTCGTGACCCAAGAGTGGCTTAAAGTGGCTAAGAGCAAAAGTGAAGGATTTTTCATATCCTTATTCAGATTATTATTGTTATCTTTGTATTTATTTTTGATGCTGGTCACCAGCCGTATCCCACTCGAACAGATTCGCTCCTGCACTGAGCAGCAGCAGACTCACTTCAGCTTCACGTTGGGAACAAAACAAAAGGCCATCTGTCTTAAGGTGACCGTGACATGTTAGATAAAGTGAGACAAACAATCGCGGTTCACGATACCTGCTACCATAGCCGAATGATGTTTTGTTTCGTTTTGTTTTTTCAGCGGGGGCACTATGAAAGAACAATTTGTCACTGCTTTAGTGATGTTTGGCAGATCAAAAGTAAGTGAAGGATGAGAAGAAATACTTTCTACGACCCCACTGCTTGTAGAAAGTAACTAGCATCATGCAGGCCAACGACACTGGTTGTGTCAATTGTAAATTTTAGCTAATTTTAGCTAAAAACTGGATGGCTAAATAAAATGGACAATAATAATCATGTACAGTGGTACCCGTACTTATGAAATTAATTGGTTCTGGAAGACATTTCTTCACTTGAAAATGTTCCAAGTAGAGACGCTGTTCGTAGCTAAAGGGACAGCAGCTAGAAGTATGTTGCGTTCATGAAAGTCGGAGATGCAAGCAGCATACTGTTTTTTTTCTTATCTTTCGTGACGAGAGGCAATATTTTCCTGTCGAGGCGTTTCGGAACTTGAAAATTTCGTATGAAGAAGTTGGTAAGTCGCTGTATGCGTCTACGTGTAAACTAAATGTGGACAATGTAAATGCGAACAACAAATACGTAAATTTGCTGAAAAGGTGGACGATGACAAGCTTGTCATTTTTGGCCAATGTTAGCGTTCAACGAGCACGTCGTTCAGTGAGCTCACTTTGCATCTGGGTTCAGTTAGCAAGCTGTTTTTAAAATGTCTCTCGAAAGACTGAACGCTTTAATATCAATTGCCATTCCCATTCGACCGAGTTGACTTAAGCTTGACAACACCCAACTCCACACAAATGACGATGAAAATGACAAAAATGTTAAGTGTACCCAATTAAAACAAGTCTTTCTTCTAATATTTTGCACTAAAACTAGTCTGACATTTTTTCCCCCCCGCCACAAGTTGCTTACGTCAATATTTCGAAGCTTAGTGCATGACCAACATATGTTGACATATCCTATGCTGTGAAAACATTTTAACACCCTCGGCTTTGTGGCTCACAAAGCATATAGAGGGTGCTGTGAATTTGTGTTTTTATGAACAGACGCTCCCGTATCCGAACCTCGGTTCTTCCCAATTTAATGAACTACTCCGGCGACTGTTTCCCGAGCAAATGTGTCATGTCGGCGGCCATCACACCCGTTTTTAAATCTGGAACAGGAGGTGCGTGTATTCTACTTTAAAACATACAGCGGCTTTTTCTTAACAAACATGTTTTGATGTAGACTACAGGATTTGCAAATGTGTACGGTGCATAAGTAGTAGAACTTTGTTAAAAAAAAAAAGTGTTCTGCTCATGGGCTTTGTGCCAGCCGTACTAGCATGAATGGAATGTTTCCCTATAATTGGGAGTAGGTGGAGGAACTGACAACCCCGTAGCCCATTAGCAGTATTGCATGCATTGCATACAATACTGTATGCAATACTACAATACTACAATACATACAATGCAAAAAAACAATAAGTCCTCTGAAAAACGGTTTTACAAAATGGCTGCCGTTGGGAAATGCGTTCCCTACACTCACTCGGTGAAATGTCACCTACCCGGTAACTCCGCCACGGTCACGTGATAGCAATTTCACACATGGTTGTAATCATATTAGTTTGATCCGTACTTCCCAGAGTAGTGACCGTGTACTGTGTGACCTTCCGCGGATGAAGTGAACGTGGCATTCTCAATACGATTAACCCTTTCAGGGACCCAGCGGTTACTACCGTGGACAACTTTAGTCGTGTTATCAGGTGACGAGGTGCATGAAAGGGTTAATGAGAGTTACCTGCGTCTGTGGGGGTGCATCTTGGTCGGCCATCGAGCAGACCGAAAGGACTTCTATGATCGGAACGTGAGTCTGCTCTTCTTTAAAGTTCACACCGTCTGCAATTTTTTTCTCTGGTGTCAGTAGAGCGCCTATGGTGGGGGCGAAAAAACAAAGACAAAAGAATGAAACCCTCCCCTCTCCTATTTTTTTTTGCAAAAGGTTTCTTTCAGTGGTTGTGTCATGAGTCTGGCCTTTTGTCCGCGGTGACAAACGTCGCACTATCCGCCCTCATTTCATTAAGAGGCAAAATCATGGGACTCGGGAGGGAGCGAGTCGACCGGTCGGGAATTACAAAGGCTTGTGGCTGTCATGTGAAGTCATTATGCAATCATTGGACACATTTTCCAACCTTCATCGTCCGCCTTCCTCTTCCTCCCCCGGCCGGTCGACCAAGTGTCACCGTGCGCGAAGCTGCTTTCACAGCATCCTGCAAAAAACACAAAATAAAAGATTGAGAAGGCAGGTTTTTTTGCAAGCCAAAATGCTCAACTAACTTCATCGATCTTGAATAAGTTCCCTATTTTCCATAAAGCACGCTCTTGTGAATTTTGACACATTGTGATGTCACAATTGACGTAATCTATTACCGTATTTTCCGCACTAAATGGCACGCCTAAAAGCCTTCCATTTTCTTCAAAGCTCACCGCGTGCCTTAAAATCTGATGTGCCTTGTGCTATGGTCATTACGGTAATATTTCAACCCCAAAATGGCTCCTCGCTCGAGACATGCTGACAACGCCGAGTTTGAACTTAAGGCGATCGGGTTACGCAGTTGAAGACGGAAATAGAGCAGCGGCAAGAGAGTTCAACGTTTACGAGTCAATATTATGACTTTTGCTTAAGTGAACTGTGTCGCTGCTATATGAAATAAGTTTTACTGACATCTGATCGCTCTGTTGGTGTTAACTTGAGCGTAGCTCCATCTAGTGGATGCATTGTAGATTGCGTCTTATAAAACGGTGCGCCCAATGTCTCATCTCATCTTCCATACCGCTTGATCCTCACTAGGGTCGCGGGGGGTGCTGGAGCCCATCCCAGCCGTCTCCGGGCAGTAGGCGGGGGACACCCTGAATCGGTTGCCAGTCAATCGCAGGGCACACATAGACGAACAACCATCCCAATGTATGGAGAGAAAAAAATCACAAAATCGGCCAAGCTTTGTTTTTGGTTTGACACGATAGCGTTTCTGTGTAGACCAGCGCTCACTTGAAAATGGCGCACGTTAGCCGATCTCAGCTTAGTTCACCGTGTTTTCCACAACAAAATGGACAAGTTTGGCTTCGTGATGAAGTGCTGCCTCAGTGGGTGAAAATACAATGAATATTTTTATTTTTTTTTCCCGTCCAATATTATTTCCGATATTTGGCAAAATAAAATTCTGGTAACTGTCCACTTAATTTAACAAAACGCATTATGAGTAAAATAATGTGGGTTTTTTTGGGGGGTCCCTTAACACTTATTATAGCGAGATGAATTACAGACGGAATATTTGACAGTTTTACAATACTTCATTAGTATTTAATTTTAGGAATGGAGAAAAATCGTCCGGAATCGACCTAATTTGTGCCTATTTTTATGTATTTATTTTGGAGGGGTGCTATTCGTTTAATGTTATGTTTTCATGTGTAAAATAAAAAAAAAACTCGTATGTCGTTGAAGGTGCGCCTCATAATCAAGTGCGCCTTTCGATGTGGAAAATACGCTAAGCTAAGATCGCCTCACATGCGCCATTTTCAAGTGAGCGCTCGCCTAGAGATACGCTATCATGTCAAAGCCAAAAACAAAAGCAGATTTGTTTTTGACCATGTGGCGCATGCAGCAAATGCATGCGGCACGACGACCAAGTGCTGCCCCCAACAGTGAAAGTAAATGTGATTTTTCTTATTTTTTTTAACTGTCTTTATTAGATATATCCCAAGATATATTGACTAATTAAACCAGGGGTGGGCAAACTACGGCCTGCGGGCTAAATCCGGCCCGTTGGTCTTTTTAATCCGGCCCACCGAAGGTTGGTACACAATTTAAGGTCCGATGTCAATGACTGCATTCATTTCATTTGGACTTGTAATGACAGGCATTTCGACGCCAGGTGGCACAGTTACTTGAAGTTGCAGAGCATTGGGAGGAAGGGGGAGACGATACGGAAGCCCGCAGTAGCGCCAAGTCAAGCAAATCCCGTTCGATACGACGGAATAATGTACTCTTAGTCTGAAAAACGTGCCAAACAATGCAAAATATTGCTTTTTAAATAAATAAATCCAATTAATATTATGTCGAATTTAGTTCACCCTTTTGATCCGGCCCTCCATAATATTTTCTGGTTCTCATGTGGCCCTATGCAAAAAGTAATTGCCCACCCCTGAATTAAATGAGGGCGGCCCGGTAGTCCAGTGGTTAGCGCGTCGGCTTCACAGTGCAGAGGTACCGGGTTCGATTCCAGCTCCGGCCTCCCTGTGCGGAGTTTGCATGTTCTCCCCGGGCCTGCGTGGGTTTTCTTCGGGTGCTCCGGTTTCCTCCCACATTCCAAAAACATGCATGGCAGGCTGATTGGACGCTCTAAATTGTCCCTAGGTGTGAATGTGAGCGTGGATGGTTGTTAGTCTCTGTGTGCCCTGCGATTGGCTGGCAACTGAATCAGGGTGTCCCCCGCCTACTGCCCGAAGACGGCTGGGATAGGCTCCAGCACCCCCCGCGACCCCAGTGAGGATTAAGCGGTTCGGAAAATGGATGGATGGATGAATTAAATGAATTCAAGTTCAAAACAAACAGGAAGTAAAGGTGTACCTGTAGTAACGTCCGGTGGGTGCCACTGGTCCAAGTGATGACCACTTCCTGTTTTCATCCCTTGTTCTTCCGGCGGCATCTTTGCGAGGTGCACCGGTGACGCCGACTCGTCGCAACATCTCCCTTCCTCCGCCTCGCTCATGGCGTGAGCGTCGGCCTCCGGCGCAGCACTCGGGCGCGAGTCGCCGCGGCGGTCCGCCCACGAGCCCCTGGCCCTGCGATTCATAATGGCGTCCACCTCGCCGTAGTACCTCATGAGGCGCTTGGGGTCGGCCTCGTCCGTCCTGCCCTTCTGCAGCGAGCGGTAGAGGTACTTGAGGTTCTTGTACTTGGTGTGGCACTGCTTCCAGTCGCGCTCGATGCCCTGCTGCATCAGCCGGTTGGAGATCTGCGTAAAGACGTCCCGCTTTCTGGTGGAGCTCTCCAGCTGCCGCCGCACCCGCTCGTCGGACCACACCCGAATGAGCGCTCGCACCTCCTGGTCGCTCCAGTTGCGACCCGTGTCCGACACGGTGACCACGTGCAGCTGGTCGGCGGCCGACGGCTCGGCCGCTGTTTGAATCGACACCCGCAAGGGAATGAACGAAAGGGAGCCAAGATCGGCATCGATCGTCAGGCGTTTTTACCTCGTCCTCTCCATTTGGAATCCATGTCGCTGTCCACGTCGTAATGGTCGCTGTTGTCATCTGACGGCGCAGGAAACGACATTTAATCGTACGTGCTCATTTTTCAAGTTACATTCAATCATCACAAGGATTATAACGAATTCCTGCTGTTTTGAAACACTTCTGATACTCAATTTGAATGAATATCAAGTTTTATAAAGGATCGTCGGAGATAGGCACTCAGATATAACGACAAGACACTTCTGGCTACCAACAATAGGCACTCTATTGGTCCCACACAGAAATGATAACACAGTTCAAACAAGTTGTATGAAGCTAAAGATGATATACTCTTACCGTATGCCAGTAGGATGGAGAGCCAACATCCTCAGCAGAGTGAGCTTCGATACTCGCTGGGCGTCCGTACGCTACCCACAGCAGACTCTACTGAGGAGCATCGCTCCCCTCCTTTTATCCTCTAAAGTGTGTGCGTCGGGAGGGGTGAGTGGCCATTCTCATCTCTCCCTACGCCACACTGTTTGTTGTGTAACCAAGTGGCATTGATCACAATCAAGTTTCGACAATTCAAAGCAAAGCAGACTATGAAGTCATCAAAGCAGGTTCAAGAGTCCATCTCTGAAGTCGCTTAGCCAAGCAAGTTACCAAGTCATGCAATCATCTCAAAGCAGGTTCAAGAGTTTTTCACTGAGAAGATATACATTGATTAAAGAAAACATCACAAAATATCTTAATATACCACCGAGTTTCTCCGCCGTGACTTGGTAGCTCGGTTGTTTTGGCGGGTTTGTGTTTTGTGTGCCTGCTGCGTGCGCCGCATGCACAGATCTGCGACGCTAATTGACAAATGGAATTGAGTGGCTTGATGGTGGGAGTTTCGCCTCCACATGTTGAACTAAACAAAGTGCACTTTGGTGCCCAGGGGGATGAAGTGCTGCATCTCCAGATGAAAATACGATTAATTTGCATTACTAATTGACAAGCGTAAATCTTTGGCTTTGTGATGAAGTGCTGCCTTGGTGGGTGAAAATTTTGACTTTTTTTTTTTTAAGTCCGTCATTTTCTGATATTTGCAGAATAAAATTAATTTCCAATTAATTAAAAAAATATATTGAGTAAAATAACTTTTTTTAGGGTGTCCCTTAACACTTTTAAAATGTTATGAATTATAGACAGAATATTTTACTATTTTACAATACTAAATTAGTATCTAACTTTAGGAATCGAGAAAAATAGTACGCAATTTACCTAATTTGTGCCTATTTTTATTTGTTTGTGGGGGGTGCGCTATTAGTTTTGTTTTCAACTGTAACATTAAAAAAAATGTCACCGTCCCGTTAGCTCGCTCAAGTCACGTCAGACGTAAAGAACAAGGCGCACGTACAATCGTCAGTCTTGACGATGACCTCACTTTCGCAAGCCGCTGGCGTTTTCTCCCCATCGTACAACCTGCTCTTCATCCCCAGAGAGCCCTCCTCCGGGCCGCCGCCCAGCAGAATGGCCTCCACCTCGTGGAAAAACTTCATGTACTTGCCCGGGCTGCCGCTGCGGCCGGCGCGGGCCGCGTGGGTGCTCTTGGCCATCTTGTAGTCGTACTTGAGGTTCTTGTATTTGGTGCGGCACTGTTTCCAGTTGCGCACCACGCCGAAGGTGCGCTGCATCTGGCTGGAGATCTCTTGGAAGATGTACTTGTTGTGTAGCGTGCTCTTGAGGCTCTCGCGGACGCGCCGGTCGGCCCAGACGCACAGCAGCGCTCGGACCTCCTCGTCCGTCCAGTGGCGGCCTTCCTCCACCCCAAGTAGGGCCCCTTGAACCTGGACGCCTGTTTTTCAACATTATGGAAGGAAGGGCATGACCTCTGCCATAGATAAGGAGCTAAATATCTTTTTTTTTTTAAATGGACAATGTAGGAAGGCTGAGTTGGGTACACTCTAAAACGGAAATTTTTGTTGGTTTTTTTTTTTTTTTTTTGCATTGCACATCTAACCTGTTTTTCACCATATAAAGGTGTCAAAAGTAATCTATTCATCCACAGTTCATCAAACTCATCGACAACTATTGTACTAATCAAGTCATCATTTTAGAACCATTGTTTGACTTTTCTATTTTTCTAAATTATATACAAATCGAAGGAGTTCACCCTCTCAACTGTAATTACTATTCTCTGATTTCTATCTACAGCAAATTTGAAACCAGAGACGGCTTGATGTGTCCCGTAATGTATTTTAGTCGCAGACTTTAAAAAAATGTCTATTATAATTTTTTATTTTTTTTTTAATTGCGATAATGATCATGACCTAAAAAGTTCAATGGTGTCAGCCGTCCACCATCCAAGTTCTGATTTTCGTGGAGTGTTTTTTTCCGATTTATTTTTGGGGCGTGGCTAAAATGGTGCCCCACGACACACGGTGTCGTTTGGCATTAGCGGACTCGGAAACTGACGCAACAGCAAGCGAGGATGTGACTCCACGGACGAGCCCGTTCGCGTATACGCCGACTGAGGGTGGCGCCGATTAGCTTGCGGGCTAGCTGCTGGCTAGCGCCTTGCGTCGTGCGCTCGGAAGCCCCGTTGCGACTCGATGCGATATATTCCAGTGATTGGCCACATGGTATTTGCGACATGCGACTTTGTAGGCGTGCGAATTATCCGTAGGCGTCCTGGGATTTGATTGGCCCATGACAGTTGAGCGGGGTGTGGCTTCAGCGCACCGAGCGGACACGCCCACTGACTTTGAGAGGGTAAACAATGGCTTGAATTTTAAAGCCTCATTTTTCACACTTGCTGATTTTTTTTTTTTTTTAATCAAATCAAATTTACCATTTTCACTTATAGGGACTTTAATATATGTAATGATGTACATTTCCCCCCCCTAATTGTAACAACAGACAGCAGTTTATTAAAACAAATGCAGTGTCATGCTTTAAATATATTTGGCATCATTTTTGGAGAGCAATAACTGAGCGTAGCATGTTGGCGTGGCCCTCAACGAGCATTCCACTTTGTCCCATTTGGAAAACGAATTGCCCACCCCTCCCGCTCTGAAGTTTTACCTTCGGGTGCTGAGGAGGTGTAGCCGCCTCTCTGATGTGCCCCCACCTCCTCCATTGTCGCGTCTGGCCGAGGCCTCCTGTCGCTTTCAAGGCCCGGGCGGTTCTTCCAGCCACGTTCGACGCTGAGCCTCCTCAGACTTTCACCCGAGACCAAGCTCAAATGTGACTCTGCTCTGAGCCTCGTGCTGAGCCGCCACCGCCTCGTCCCTCCCCCACACCAGAGCCAGCTCACCCCCCTCCACCTTCCTTCCAGTGCCTTTTTCGAGCTGACGTGGAAACGCTTTCCCCACCCCCCACCCTCAATCCGTCTGGCTCTGCTGCTCAGTTCCCTAGGCAACCAGGCGCTTAAACCCGAAAGCAACGCCCCCCTCACAGGAAAGCAGTCTCACCACTGGCTTAAGCTACGTACCGAGCGGGAGGGGCCGAGTGTAATCTGAGAAGCAGCTTGGTAAATAGACTGCGACCCGCAACAAGGCAACAACTCCTCCCGCCCTGACCCCTTTTGAGATTTTCCTTGCCGCTTGACGAAACCTGTCTGGTTTGCCTGCAGGCCTTGCAGATATGACGCACTTGGATGCATGTTGAATCTTGCAAAAAGAGAAGACGGGCCTTGATTACATTTACAAGTGAAACGTAGACGGTGATAGCGTTTTTAGTCTCTGCGTTAAATTACTCGATGCAAGTTACCGTCACGGTTTTATTTTCCGTTTTCGTTGACCCGTGCGATTGTGCCTCCTCAGGGGTCAGGAAAGTGCAGGGGTTGTTACAAGTGATGGCGCCAGTCCGCCAACATACACGACCCTCAAGGTGAACACAAATTCTCTCTCAACAGATTTTTAACGTCCAGCGATTCCATCGCTTTCCTATGACGGCTCGCGGGCGATTTCATTTTCAGGGAATGGGCTTGGTCAGCACCGCTTTCTCCGCCGAGGCGCTCCTCAAGCTGCGCTACGGCAACCTGGGCATCTGTCACACGCGCTATTCCACCACCGGCATGTCGGAGCTGCAGAACTGCCAGCCCTTTGTGGTGGACACGCTGCACGGCCAGATAGCGGTGGCGCACAACGGGGAGCTGGTCAACGCGCACGCCCTGCGGAAAAAGGTTGGAGAGGACGCTTGGGGAATTTGAATGCGAGGGGGGCGGGGCTTGCACTGTACTGAGTTGTTTGTTTGGCGCGCAGGTGATGCGTCACGGCGTAGGCCTCTCCACCAGCTCGGATAGCGAGCTCATCACCCAGCTGCTGGCCTTTACGCCGCCCACGGAGGAGCTGGACGCGCCCAACTGGGTCGCCAGGTTTGTCCTGAAATCACCCCCGACCCCCCACCCTCCCCAGCGATGAAATTAAAGTCTTCCAATGGCTTTGTAGGATTAAGAATCTGATGACGGAGACGCCGACGTCGTACTCGCTGTTGGTGATGTTCAAAGACGTCATTTACGCCGTGCGGGACCCTTACGGGAACAGACCCCTCTGCATCGGGCGCGTCGTTCCCGTCTCCAAACTGCACAAATCAGGTAGCCGCCCCCGTCGTCAAGTTCAAGCGATAGCAAATGTTGTTGGGGAAAAAAAAATAATGATGCAAATTGTCACATTCATTCATTCATTCATCTTCCGAGCCGCTTGATCCTCACTAGGGTCGCGGGGGGTGCTGGAGCCTATCCCAGCTGTCTACGGGCAGTAGGCGGGGGACACCCTGAATCGGTCGCCAGCCAATCGCAGGGCACACAGAAATGAACAACCATTCGCACTCACACTCACACCTAGGGACAATTTAGAGTGTTCAATCAGCCTGCCACACGTTTTTGGAATGTGGGAGGAAACCGGCGCACCCGGAGAAAACCCACGCAGGCCCGGGGAGAACATGCAAACTCCACACAGGGAGGCTGGAGCTGGAATCGAACCCGGTACCTCTGCACTGTGAAGCCAACGTGCTAACCACTGGACTACCGGGCCACCCTATTGTCACATTTGTTTCTTAAAAAAAAGAAGACAATTTATCGATGTTGAATCTTCTTAAAGGGACAAATGATGAATGTTTCACTTTTCAAAGAAGACAACCTATTGATGTTGCACTTTGTTCAAAAGAAGACGATCTAAAAGAAGAAAAAAAAAATACTGACTGCAATTTCCTGGCAATTAGGTTCGAGCTCAGGTGTCAAACTCGAGGCCCGGGGGCCAGATGTGGCCCGTCACATCATTTTAAGAGGCCCTCGAAAGCAAATAAAAGATGACAACTTCCATCATGTTGGCTCAAATCTGCGCCAAAATTTCAAATTTTCATATGTAGCAAATCAGTGACATATTGTAAGCAAACCCCTCATTACAGTTACTCAAACGTTACTTGAACAAAATGTTATTCTTGACTTCTTTGTATAGTTTCAGTCATAACGGCCTTCAGTCATAATTGTTTTCTCATCATGCTCTTGATTGGCTCTCAGGTGGCGGGGAGTCGGACACCGAGGGCTGGGTCGTGTCCTCGGAGTCGTGCAGCTTCCAGTCCATCGGCGCCAAGTACGTCTTTTGTCGACACCGCTTGAAATGTTGAACGCATTCCCTCCTCTGACTGACCACAACACCCCCCCCGTCTCTCTCTCTCTCTCTCTTGACCCTCAGGTATTACAGGGAGGTCCTCCCGGGAGAGATTGTCCAGATATCCCGACACGGTGTGAAGTCTTTGAGTGTGGTGCCACGTCGCGAGGGGGACCTCCCCGCCTTCTGCATATTTGAATATGTTTACTTTGCCAGACCTGACTCCATTTTTGAAGGTTAGTGCTTACACTGTGCTGCTTTTGTACCTTTTCGCGTGACTGCGGCCGCTGCATCGCTGGGCTACTGGGCAGAGATAGATGAATTCCTCCAGTGGCTGCCATTTTAAAAAAATGAGAACCTCCTGAGTGGCAGCCAATTGAAAGCATTTGGAATGGTCTTTCAAGGTCTGCTGTGTTTTTATGACTATGTCAACAAAACCAACCAAACTTTTCTCTGCCTGCGGCCGCAAAAAAAAAAGTTGACGGCGATTGACGTCAATGGCGCTCTCTGTTAGGAGTCACCCCACCCCACATGAATGTTAGCTAGCATTAAAGCATGCATGTCCCAAAATGTCTGTCCGTGGGATGGCATGTAATCAGAGACTGTTTATGCAACAGGGCAGATGGTCTATACCGTCAGACAGCGTTGCGGCCGACAATTGGCCATCGAGGCGCCGACGGACGCCGACGTGGTCAGCACCGTGCCGGAGTCGGCTACGCCCGCCGCGCTGGGTTACGCTCAGCAGGTCCGCCAGAAACCGAATCTCCAACCAAACCGCCAAGTTCTCTCCTCAATTCTAAACTCACCCCCCCCCCCCCCCCCCCCCCCCCGCAGTCTGGCCTCCCCTACATCGAAGTTTTGTGCAAGAACCGCTACGTGGGGAGAACCTTCATCCAGCCCAACACCCGCCTGAGGCAGCTGGGCGTTGCCAAAAAGTTTGGCGCCCTGACGGACAACTTTGCGGGCAAGCGGGTCGTGTTGATTGACGACTCGATCGTCAGGGGCAACACCATCTCGCCCATCATTAAACTCCTGAAGGAGGCGGGCGCCACAGAGGTTTGTTCGACTCTTCGTTCCTCATTACTACCCGATGACCATAAAATTCTATCGAGGGTGTTAACCCTGACTTATGAGTGACCCACTTTATGACTTTTCGATATGCAAGATACTTCTGCAGATTTTTTTTGTTTTTTTTTTTTTGCTTTAACCTGCAAGCAAAAATTAAAGACATGAGTGCTATGCAGTGGCGGCAAACTCGACTCACTTTTTATTAGTCCGTTAAATTTTAGCTGCGATTCCGGTGCATTGAGCCGCACTCCTCTGTGACAGGTCCACATCAGAGTTGCTTCTCCTCCCATCAAGTTCCCGTGTTACATGGGCATCAACATTCCCACGAAAGAGGAACTCATCGCCAACAAGCCCGAGTTCCAGGACATCGCCGGATACATCGGTACGGACCGATCAGCCCACTTAGCGTTTGACATCCGATGACTATATTGCGCGTTGAATGTGTTGCGTTCAAGGTGCCGACAGCGTGCAGTACCTGACGGTAGAAGGCCTGGTGACGGCGGTCCAAAAAGGGATCGCGTCCACGCAGGGCGACAAAATGATCGACTCCACTTACAAGTCGGGCGGCAGCGTCGGCCACTGCACCGCATGTCTGACTGGAAAGTACCCAGTGGAACTGGAGTGGTGACCTGCCATCTAACAGTCAAAACCTTACACGTTACAGCAGCGGAGTGCCTCGACTGAACTCTCGTAGTTGATGAATCTGTTATGTAAATATATTCCATTACAACACTTCAGTTCAGCCAATTTTATATGACCGTATTTGTTACATTAAAAAAAAATATATTAATACGCACAAACCACCGACCAAAGATTTAGTTTGTGTTTTTTTTCTTAAATAAGAACACTTGAGTTTTGTACTAATAGCGAGCGACTGTGTACAGTGTCGCGGTGGTCCTGAATATGCGATATTAACATGCGGTTTTCTTTCGCTGGAAAATAAACATTGACTGAATTCACCAGGAAGCTCCAAAAGTAGCCTTTTTTAGTCAGGTTTTATTGGAACTAACATTACAAACACATGAAAATGGTGAAAATACAGGCAATACACACAGAATATTTTCATGTAAACTGCAACTCGAATTAAAACACCTTTACACAGACGGCGGGTAACCACAGCTTCTATTCTGATAAGGAGTCCTCACAGGAGATTGTTTTCATTTTCTGTTCATGTCAGAAGGAGGAGGAGGAGCAAAAGTTCGCTGTAGGGGTACCACAAAACAAGCAAAAACTGGATTGTCGAAGGCCAGACTGGACGTTTAGACTCAAGCCAGTATCGCCACCCTCCCCTTTAAACACACAGTTCAGTTACCTTAGTAACTTGTGACTTCATTGTCCTCTCCTGAACGTCCTCTTGAATAGCAATAAAGACGAGAACCAATCAGTGATGAAAACATGAAAAACTGAACCCATCTGTCCGACCGCATTGTTGTTTCAAGGATATTTACCAAGAAAGCATTCCTCCGGCAAACCACGGGCCCGAATGGAGTCCTGCAGCGATGGCCGACCCCTGTAACCTCGAAACTCACTTTGCTTGAAGTCACCGCACCGGGAAACCTCGGCGTCAGGCAGACAGAGGCAGCGTCTCAGCATCTCTTTTGTGTGCCGCTTAGAACCCGGAGAGTAGGGGCTCCAGCGCTTGGAGTGGGACAAGTTCTCCCGGTCCAACTCCCGGTGACGCTTCCTCAGCTCGAAGCGGTGCGGTGACAAAGCCAGCGCCACCAGTGTTTGGGACGAATGACACCGGCTGGGGAGCCCGTTGGAGGGTTTGCTCTGACACACGAACTTGTGGTAGTGCTTTTTGTAATCGTCGTCCAGGTCTTTTTTGGAGTATGTGGCGCATTCCGTTGTCAAGGAGGAGTCAAAGGAGAAATGCCGGCAAAGGTTATTGCGGGTCCGTTGAGGGGAGCCCAAGGAGGACTTTGGGTGAAGTGCCTGGGTCCTAAGTAGCTTTCGTAGTGGGGAAGCGGAGGGCCTGGAGTGACCGAGGACATGAGCAGAGTTTGGGCTTCTTGAGAAGGACTGATCAGATCTTCGAAGGCCTTCCCAGTTCACCATTCCCACTTTTAAGGGACTCCGCCTGACAGGAGAACCATTAATGTCAGGTCGCTCTTTAAATTCGGTGCTTTCAGCAGCAACGCCTGCAGAGAAGAAAAGACTTTTGGACCTATGAGACAAGTCAGAAGAGGGACCGGACGACTGTAATGAACTTGGGACCTCCGAGCACAACTGCTGCTGCTCATCGGCAGCAGACATAGCGAGCCTTTTAGATCTCAGTGAAAGGTCCAAGGAAAGACCGACAGACCGCGATGGACTGAGGACCCACGGTGCTGTTTGATGCTGTTCTTGGGCAGAAGCAAGGGCAAACCTTTTAGACCTCAGGGACAGGTCTGAGGAGGGACCAGAAGGCCGCGAAGGACTGAGAACCCACGAGGATGGCTGCTCTCTGGTAGCGGCGTTAAAAAGCCTTTTAGCTCTGAGGGTCTGGCCTGAAGAGGGACTGGAAGACTTTGAAGGACTGAGGAACAATGAAGACGGCACCTCTCCGGTAGCAGCACTACAAAGCCTTTTGGACCTCGGGGATTGGCCCGAGTTGGGACCAGAAGACCGTGAAGGACTGAGAACCCAAGACACTGGCTGCTCTACGGCAGCAGAGGTAAAAAGCCTTTTCAATCTCAGTGACTGGTCTGGGGAAGAACTGGAAGATTGTGAAGGACTGGTAGACTTTGAAGGACTGAGGATCGACAAAGATGGCTGTTCTCCGGCAGCAGCACTACAAAGCCTTTTGGACCTCAGGGACTGGTCCAAGGTGGGATCAGACGACCGTGAAGGACTGAAGAGCCACAAGGATGGCTGCTCTCTGGTAGCAGCGTTAAAAAGCCTTTTCGATCTCAGTGACTGGTCTGGGGAAGGACTGGAAGACTTTGAAGGACTGAGGACCGACAAAGATGGCTGCTCTCCAGCAGCAGCACGAGAAAGCCCTTTGGACCTCAGGGACTGATCCGAGGTGGGATCAGACGACCGTGAAGGACTGAGGAGCCACAAGGATGGCTGCTCTTTGGCAGCAGCGCAAGAGAGCCTCTCGGAATCTGGGGAAAGGTCAATGGACAATCCCGTAGAGTGATCGGAAGACCGTGGAGGACTAGGCATGCCTGAAGACTGCTGATCTTTCGCAACAGGGAAAAAAAACCTCCTGGAGCCTAAGGGCGGGTCCAAAGACACTCCTGAAGAGGCACCAAAAGATTGCGAAGGACTGAGGAAGCACGGGGATGGCTCCTCTCCCATAAGCCTTCTGGATCTTAGCAACATGTCCAAGGATGCCTCAGAGGACTGAGAAAACAGGGAAGGACTGAGAGCGCACACAGATGGCCTCCGTCCGGTAGCGGAGACGGAAAACCTTCTGGGGGTTGATGGTTGTTCTCCCACAGTGAAGGTATCGTTTAGTTCAACCCGTTTCAATTTAGGAGATTCCGGGAAAGCGGACGGGTCCATGCCCAGAACGCTTTGCTCCCTCAAAGAGGAGTATTGTTGGTTGGTAAAAGCAGATCCTGGATTCTTTATCTTTTTCTTCCGCGTGGTTTGTCTGTTGCTCGTGACGACACTGTTGATGTGGCTTCCTCTGCCGGACTGTCGTCGCCACTTGCAGTACTTCCGGAGCACACCGTTGGCCATCTTGGAAATGTGCCAGCGGTGCTGCGCCCGTCCAATTCGATCGATCATGCTGGGGTAGAGCTCGGACAAAGTGCTGCCTTGACTTCTCAGGCTCAACTCCAGCTCCTCGTCCTGGTCCTCAGGGAGGACATCGGTCTCTGGGAAGTCGCTTTGTCTGCCGTTGAGCGAACTCTGGCGGGAATGCACGTTTGACACTCCTGCAGTGGGGTCAAAAAAAAAAGATCAGACTTTAAAAGGAGACATACTGAGGTTTTTTAAAAATGTATTTCCTAGGTGATTTTCATCATTTCCAATCGGAAATATTTCTTGCACTGTACAAGCCTTTAAAGCAAGGGTGTCAAACGCATTTTTTTGGACAGATGGCAACCACGGGCCTATTTTTTGACACCTGTGATCAAACAAGTCAATTTAACACTTGTGCCCTTTAATCCTCCATCCCACGTGCGTCAAAGTCTTGGCCTGGGGGCCAGATCTGGCCCGCCACATCATTTTATACGGCCCGTGAAAGCAAATCAAGCATGTCAAGTTCCATGATGCTTGCTAAAGTCTGAACCCAAATTTCGAATTGTCATATGCAAACCACAATGTCAGTCATTTTTCTTGATTCCTGATTTTAGAACTATTCATTCATCAATTTGTTGTGCGCTGTGTAGTGTGTGGTTTCCCAAAATTCATAACGGCCCTCCAAGTTGTCCAACTGTAAATTTCCCCAGTGTGGGACAAATAAAGGCTATCTTAAGTTATCTCAAGACAAACCATAACTACAATTTGGCCCGCGACAAAATGAGTGTGACACCCCTGTTCCATCCCATCAAGTCACTTTTCTTTCAGGTATAAACTTCTGCTCTTACCATCATCATCATCATCATCATCTGAGGACATCTGGCAAGAAACAGCATCATCATGTCCACCATCTTGTTGCGTTTGGTCCAGCTTTAAAAAAAATATATATATATATATATTCATTTAGACTAAATACATGTTTGCACCACGTAAACATTTTTTTCCAGATGATGTGCAACTGACAAAAGACACTTTTCCCACAGCAGACTAGTGAAAAACCATCAATGGCAAGAAGAAATTGGACATACCGGTAAAGTACTGGAGGAATTGTGCACTGTGGTGGTGGGCAGAAAAAGTACCGTAGTATTAATGATGACACCGCGTCTACAAATGTTACATCGTATGGAATGGACACTTACGCTGTAAAAGGTCCCCTCTTGAATCCAACAGGCTCTGAGGAGAGATTCAACTTTAGTCAGTTTAAACAGCTTGATGAGAAGGACTGGTGATAATACCAATTCTAAAAGAAGCAGGAAATTCATTGGTCCATTCATGGATCAAATATATGTTGTGAATTTTGCCTCAAAACCACCAGACTGTGCAAACAGTGTTGGATGATTAAGTGCATTTTCGGTTCATCAAGAAAAACAGACCTGAAAGTCAAATGTCCCAAATTTCAAATGAGAAGTATTTTTTAGGTCAACTGATGGGTGAGCAGGAAAAAAAAAAGATTCTACTTTATGCACCTCTGACTCCATCGCCTTTATCTGCTTTTTAGACAGCGTCATGTAGTGCATCAGATCTAAAAAAAAAAAAAAAAAAAACAAGTCAAAGCATGCTCATCAAGAGCCTTGACATGAACATTATCAACATGAATAACAAACATCTTACCTTTTGTACTGGTGTTATCGAGGTCCACTTCTATCGCCATGTCTTGATAAGGCAGGTTGGAGTACTGTTTTGTGCGGGAGAAATAAAAATATTGATTGAAGAAGTTTGGAATTTGATGTGACAAGTAAAATGCGCTAATGTTGTAACTCGAGCGAACGATACATGACGTCTCATCATCAAACACGCACCTTTTGAATAATCCGACGCAGTGATAGTTTGTATTTCAGGCCATTTGTGGCGAGTTGATGCTTCAGTTTTTCGTCCATTACTACGAATCGGAAGAGAGCCGAGCACTGAAGAAGACAAAATAAAGAAAAGAAATTGCAGAAACTGCCCTGAGTTCAAAACTTGGCCGTTACCATTGGGCGAACGGTGATTGGACGAGAGGATCTCTGGGTGCGTTCAAATTATCCAGGAAATTAGAACACTCAAAAAAAATCTTTATTTAAAGAAGCTGAATTACAGTACACACATGTTTGACCACCAGCTTTCGTGTTTATTAACAATATTTTTCAATTTTCAAAAATAAAATTCAAAGGATGTTTTATGAATGTAATCATTTGAGTAAATCTGTGACATTAACACGCAATTGAACGCAGCAACTTTTCAGCGGCGTGGGAACGTCATCATCACGCGACAATGTTATGGCTGTGGCGGTGGACCCAAAAAAAACGATCTCGATTCACGAAACCGCGTTCGTTATTGAACTAATATGAAAATATATTTAATAAGTTATAACTTGTGAGGCGTGGTAGCATGGAGTCTAGCGGAACGCTTCAGGGGCTCGTAGCCACCGCCGCCTCGGTTCACTCCCAGCGGGTGGCGGTGACTTTTGACGACGGGTCCTCGTCGAGCAGTCCGGTCTCACTGCTCTACAAGGACCTTGGAGAGCTTTCCAGTGAACTCTGCCGCCTTCTGCAGCAACACTGCGCGGACAATAACGGAGTCATAGGACTATACTGTAGCGACGATCTCTTCATACCAGTGTGGATCCTTGGGTGAGATCACATTAATAATATGTTTGTATAAGTTGTGCTATGTTAATTTCTTACTTTTTTCGGGAGCAGGATCCTGCAGACACCTGCTGCCTATATGCCACTAGATCCAGGTGCTCCAGGACTTGTCTTCGCCCGGGTCATGATCAATTGTCGCCTCAGGTTCTGTGCTGTGAAGAGCGACCTCCTCCAGGTTCACTCGTTTTTTTTTCATTTGAATTGTTTTAGTTGATCTATTGTTACAGATTCAAAGTTCTGCTGTGTAAGAGCTTGGCCACGGAAGAAATTAAACACATAAGTCAACATACAGCTGTACAGCATCATGGTTTATTTGTTTGTTCGTTTTTTTCCCCAAAAAATAATCAAGACTTCTTTTCCTTTCCTGTGAAGAGGTTCCAGGCGGCCCTCACCCAGCATATGAGTGTGGAAGTATGTGCGCTGTTGCATAAGTTCAAACTCACACTGGTTCGGGTTGAGCCGCTGACGGACGGCAAGCAGGACGTGGCAAAAATTGAAAAGCTGCCATCCCTCCCCGAACGAGTAGAAGGTTTGGCGTACGTGCTGCACACATCTGGAACGACAGGCCTTCCCAAGATTGTACGGGTGCCGCACAACTGCATACTTCCCAACATCCTGCACCTGAGGTCAGGGAAAAAAGCATGTTTTTAAAGTTAGGGCTGACCGATAATTAGCTTTAAAAAAAAGGCTAGTTAAGGGACCCCGGAAGATGTTATTTTATTCATTGCATATTTTTTAAAAAATTAATCGGTTCAATTATCAGGTTTCAGAATTTTATTTTGGCCAATCCATGTAGCTCAGGCCCAAGTTAAAAAAAACGAATGATCAATTTAATTTATGTAAACATACAAATGTAAAAGAAAAGTACTTGGTATTTATACTATACTGTATATATGATTAATTGTTGTTTTTTTTTGGTTTGGTTTTGTCAGGCATTTGTTTTCGGTGAGTTGTGGCGATGTGGTCTTCCTGGCGTCGCCGCTGACCTTTGACCCGTCAGTGGTGGATCTTTTTCTGGCCTTGTCGTCCGGGGCTCAGCTCCTCATCGTTCCGGCCATGCTCAAGAAAATTCCCAAGCGGCTGTGCCAGCTTCTCTTCCGCCGTCACAAGACGACGCTCATGCAGGTCATTCCCATTCGGACCTGTTGCCTTCAAATGCAGCTTGGTTTTCTCAACCCCCCTCCACCCCCAAACACACACACACACATTATTGGTAGAGCACATTCAGCATTGTCACATTTGAGGATTCCTTCCTTCCTTCCTTCCTTCCTTCCTTCCTTCCTTCCTTCCTTCCTTCCTTCCTTCCTTCCTTCCTTCCTTCCTTCCTTCCTTCCTTCCTTCCTTCCTTCCTTCCTTCCTTCCTTCCTTCCCTCAGTCTTGCTTTTTATTTTAAACCTTTCCTTCCGTCACACTATTTTTTTTTGTCATCCCCATTCAGGCTGCTGCCATAGATAGAGGAAGTCACTCTCATGCGTTTCCCTTCCGCAGGTCACCCCCACGCTACTGTCTCGCTTCGGTCCGCGACTCCTCCGACAGGAAGTGCTGTCGCGCGGTTCGTCGTTGCGCGTGCTCGCCCTGGGCGGCGAGGCGTGCCCGCCGCTATCCATGCTGAATGCCTGGCATCACCAGGACAACGCCACGGCCGTGTTCAACGTTTACGGCGTCACCGAGGTATCCTGCTGGGCCACCTGCTATCAGATCCTGCCCTCGGACCTCCGGCAGCCCGACGGCTCCGCCTCCTTCGCCGTGCCTCTTGGGAGCCCCCTGATGGGCACCAGAGTGGAAGTGAGGGACCAAGATGGCGGCGTGGTGACGGAAGGCGAAGGAGAGGTGTACATAGGTGAGATATGCCCGTCAAAGCGTGGTCAAACTAATTAAGGGGCGTTAAGACTTCAATTAAATCAACGTCCATGTTTCTGTACGCGGTGCTCTGTGGAGAAAAGTTCAGACCCTCCCCCCTGAAACGGGTGGGTGGTAATGCTCGCTGTTTGGTGGAGGCAGGCGGCGATGAGAGGGTGTGCCTTCTGGATCACGAGGACTCGGCGGTGCCCGGGACCATGAGGGCCACGGGTGACTGGGTGGAGGTGAGAGGTGGGCAGATGTACTACCTCGGCCGAAAGGACAGAAGCATCAAGCGCCACGGCAAACGCGTCAACCTGGACCACCTACAGCAAGTAAGCTTTTGTTTTAGTTTTTTTTACTCTCCCCAAACATGGTTAAGAGCTTAATGTCATGAGATCCCATGTTCGAGCTGGCTCCCTAATTTTCCCCCTCATGCTATCAATTATTTTTTACTGAAATAATTAACATCAAAATGTATTTCAATTATAATTACTATTTTCTTAATTTTGTGTTTTATTCATATGTGATTTTTAATGGATGTGCCACGTATTTGATGTTACTTTGTAATGCTGAATTATGTAACTGCATTCAATGAATTTCTTTTTCTTAAAATGCGTGATACATCTGCAATTGATATATTGTATATTTGAATTTAATGTTTATGAGTAATTTTAATGTAATTAGGGTAGACAAGGTGTCTTTTCATTTGATTAAAATTGGTTTGGTTAATTCATTATATTTTATAATTAAAATCATTTTACATTTTTAATTGAATAAAAATGTTTTTTTTATTTAATTGCATTTATTGTATAATATTTATGAAATGGAATTTATTAAATGAAATATATTATTATAGTTTGCAGTGGAATCATTTTTTTTTTATTTACGTCATTGAATGCAATTAATTGTTTGGTACATTTTGATCATAATGTTTTTCTTAATAATAACAATCGATTTCACACATTTTCACGGGTGAAAATATGATTGAGTAAATTGAAACGTCTTTGAAAATAATTTTTGGTCATTTTTCCCCCCTATGCATTTTACGAAATTAATTCATTCTCGTTAATATTGAGTGTTGTGAATGTTCATTTTCCTAGAGCTGCATTTCGATTAGATTATCAATTACTCAAATTTCAGATGCTGTCGAATCTGCCTGAGGTGGAGTCCTGCGCCGTGTGTCTGCACGACGACTCCCGACTGCTCGCCTTTGTCGTCCTCGCCGCATCCGCGGGTTCCGAAGAAGCCGGGTCACCCTTCCCTTCCGAGCTTAGCAGGAACCTCCAGAAGCAGCTGACTCCGCTGTTGCCCTCCTACGCCATTCCGGACACGGTGGTGCACGTCCCGTCCTTACCTCTGACACCTCATGGTGAGCGGAGCCCCCAAAAAAATGGATTGATTAGGAATGGATGGAATGTTCATGGCCTCTTGTGTGCAGCAAAAGTGGACATGCGAGCATTGGTGAAAATATACCAGAAGCAACGCACGGACGTCAGTCGGCCACGTAAAGACGTTGCTGAACTCAAAGAAACGCTGCAAACGTTATGGCAGGTACAGTGAAACTCCTCTACAACGAAATCATGTTTGCAGCAAGAAATTTTTCACAACAGGGGACTTTTCACTGTAGCAAATTTTATCTCGGACATAAACACGAACACACACAAAAACGTACATGTGTACTTTTTAATTTTATTTCAATAGCGCATAAGTATGAGCATACAGTTATTTGACACTTCCTACAGACAGCGTAGAAAGAAAAAAAGGGAAAGGAATTGCGAAATTTACGATTAGCTTACTCTTGAACGGTATTTTTCTGTCCATCAAATTGTTGCGCTCTCCATGTCCTCTTTTCTTCTCATGCTCTCCTTCCTGTCACCATCCCGATAAGGAGCCAGCTGTAGCCATCTTTTGATTGTGACATCAATTTCCTGGTCTGAGGCCCAAGATGTTAGGCTGTTCGGTCTCACAGCAGCTGTAAGAACTGTAAGAAAACAAGAATGGACAGTGTGTTAGGAAAACAAACATTTGTACATGTCATGAACAATGAGTAGTCAGTAAAAATAACCCCTGAAATTTCTTTTAATATTAATTAATTAAAAACGACCATGTTTTTTTCCGGCTAAAAACGTCTTACTATACATGGTTGGGTTTTTTTTCGGCTAAAAACGCCTTACTATACATTGTCGTTTTTTGGTGCTAAAAACGCCTAACTATACATGGTCATTTTATTTCGGGTAAAAACGCCTTACTATACATGGTCGTTTTTTTCGGCTAAAAACGGATTACGAGATATGGTTGGGTTTTTTTCGGCGAAAAACGCCTTACTAGATACAGGGTTGGGTTTTTTTTAGACTAAAAACACCTTAGTTTTTCATGGTCGTTTTTTTCCCCATCTAAAAATTCTTACTATACATGGTCGTTTTTTTTCCGGCTAAAACACCTTACTCTTCATTGTAGTTTTTTTCGTCTCAAAACACCTTACTATACATAGTCGTTTTTTTTTCGTCGAAAAACGCCATACTATACACGCTCGTTTTTTTGGGGGCAAAAAACGCTTTTCTATACATGGTCGTTTTTTACGGCTAAAAACGCCTTACTATACATGGTCGTTTTTTTTTCGGCAAAAAACGGATTACGAGACATGGTTGGGTTTTTTTCGGCGAAAAACGCCTTACTAGATACAGCGTTGTTTTTGTTTTTAGACTAAAAACCCCTTAGTTTTTCATGGTCGTTTTTTTCCCCATCTAAAAATTCTTACTATACATGGTCGTTTTTTTTCCGGCTAAAACACCTTACTCTTCATTGTAGTTTTTTTCGTCTCAAAACACCTTATTATACATGGTCGTTTTTTTCGTCGAAAAACGCCATACTATATATACACGGTCGTTTTTTCGGCAAAAAACGCTTTTCTATACATGGTCGTTTTTTACGGCTAAAAACGCCTTACTATACATGGTCATTTTTTCTCTGCTAAAAACGCCATAATATACATGGTCGGTTTTTTTTCGCTAAAAACGACATGCTTGGACGTTTTTTTTTTCGGCGAAAAATGCCTTCCTATACATGGTTGTTTTTTCGGCTAAAAACGCCTTAATATACATGGTCGTTTTTTTTCCGGCAAAAAACAGATTACGAGACATGGTTGGGTTTTTTTCGGCGAAAAACGCCTTACTAGATACAGGGTTGTTTTTTTTGTTTTTTTAGACTAAAAACACCTTAGTTTTTCATGGTCGTTTTTTTCGGCTCAAAACGCCTTACTACACATGGTTGTTTTTTTACGTTGAAAAACGCCTTCCTATACATGGTCGTTTTTTTGGGCTAAAAACACCTTACTATACATGGTCGGGTTTTTTTGGGTTAAAAACGCCTTACAATACATGGTTGGGTTTTTTTTTTTTACTAAAAACGCCTTACTATACATGCTCGGTTTTTTTTCGGCAAAAAACGCCTTACTATACATGGTCGTTTTTTGGGCTAAAAACGGGTTACTATACATCGTCGTTTTTTTCGGCTCAAAACGCCTTACTACAGATGGTTGTTTTTTTACGTTGAAAAACGCCTTCCTATACATGGTCGTTTTTTGGGCTAAAAACGGCTTACTATACATGGTCGGGGTTTTCTTTGGTTAAAAACGCCTTACATGGTCGTTTTTTTTTTCAGTAAAAAGCGCCACTGTTACAGAAAGGCTTTACACACTATTTAAACTGCCCCTCTTAAAGCGCCAGACAAAGTTATCAACGTGGGTTTCCCTAGATGGGTTTTGTTAGATTTCTTTGTGATTTTTGCGGTCCTCTGGCCCATTTTATACCTGTGGACGAAGGATTAGGGGCTCTAATCCCTCGTTGTATCCGATGACCGGCAACCCGAGGCCAATGACTTGACTCCGAGGCCAAGGCCGAGGACCAAGGACCGCCCTTCGGTCCTCGAGCCCGTCCTCGAGGCCAAGGATCGGCTCGAGGAACACATCACTGAAAAGTGGGAATGGCTTTCATGCATGAACATTTTTTCACACTAGTGGGTATTTTCGCTCATGTAGGTTTCTTTGTAGAGGAGTTTCACTGTATGACAGGTTTCATGCTGAATACCGCAAATAGACATGACAAACATTCAGATGACTTCCGACCTGTCTACAGGATGCCCTCGGTCTCGACGGGAACGCAAAGTTGGATGATGGCTCCCGTTTCCTGTTCGGGGGCGGAGACTCCCTGAAGGCGCTTCGACTCTGCGAGGACATCCTGGCCGCCACCGGAGTCGGTTCGACTCGGATTTTGGAGGCGGTCCTCAACGGAACTTTCGGCGATGTCCTGCGCCTCGTCGTCGCGCCGGGAAAACGAGAGTGCATCGCGGCGGAAGCAACTTCAGAGGAGGGCGAAAGGAGCTGTCCTTTAAAAGTGTTCAAAGGAGAGAGTGAGATGACAGAGACGCGGACCGAGGACAGAAGTGTGTTGGCCCTCAACGAGCGCTGGTCTTCGGACACGGGTAGATGCGTGGACGCCTCCCCGGCGCTTCTGGTCCGGGAAGGACAAGACAGCATCCGAACCGTGGTGTTCATCGGCTCGCACTCGCACAGGATGCAGGCTCTGGATCTGGACAGCGGGCACCTGCTGTGGGAGCGAGTCCTCGGGGGACGCGTGGAGGCGTCAGCCGGCGTGTCCCCATGCGGACGCTACATGGTCGTAGGTCGGTTTTCATCTTATTCACCGCAGCTCCTTGACATTCGCCGTGACGAATGGTTGGCGCTCCTCAGGTTGCTACGACGGCAACGTGTACGTGCTGAGCGCCGACTCGGGCGAGACGCGCTGGGTCTTTGAGACCGGCGACGCCGTGAAGAGCCGCCCCGCCGCAGACCACCTCACGGGCCGGATGATGGTGGGCTCGCACGATGGTTTTGTGTATGCCTTGGACCTCCAGGTGAGTTGGGGTCATTGTTGGAAAAAAAAAAAAAAACAACCGAGGGATGGCTCATAACTGGAAACATTCCAAGGAGCCACTGCGTCCATTTTTATTTCAGGCTCAGCGCTGCATTTGGAGTCGTCACTGTGGGGGTGGGGCCATATTCTCCTCGCCCTACCTTGACGCCGCGCGCCGCCAACTGTACGTGGCCACACTCGGCGGCAAGCTGCTGTGTCTGCACCCGGTACGTTTTCAATCAACCTCATTTTTAGAATTGCATCGGTCCAACGATGTGACGATTTGTGTTGTTTTGTGGCACCAGGACAGCGGCGAGGTTCTGTGGTCACACAGCAGGGACGTCCCCTTCTTCTCCTCACCAAAGTGCGGCGGTGACGGCAGCCGCGTGGCTATCGGCTCAGTGGACAAAAATATCATCTGCTTCAGCCACGACGGCACAATGGTGCGGAAATTATCTACGCTGTTTAAATTAGCATCTGCTAGGCTAAAAATTTAGTGTGTTCAATCATTTCATTCAGACTGGTTTCCACGTGGCAGGAAATTGTATTTGTCCCAACAGGTTTGGCAGTTCCGGACAGACGGCGCCGTCTTCTCGTCTCCGTGCATCACCTCGGACCTCGCGAGGCTCCTGTGCGGCTCTCACGACGGCCGCCTGTACTGCTTGAATGCCGCCGACGGCTCCTTGCTTTGGACGTTCCAGACGGCGGGCAAAGTGTTCGCCAGCCCCTGCGCGTTTGACAGCGGGATGCGAGGGGAGCTGGTGGGCGTGGCCTCCACCGACGGCACCGTCTATGTCCTGGACGCTCGCAACGGATTGGTGTTGTGCTCGCGGACGCTTCCCGGGGAGCTTTTCTCTTCCCCGGTGGTGTGCCGGCGCTCGTTGGTGGTCGGGTGTCGGAATGATTTTGTGTATTGTTTACAAATAGACATTTAGCCATCATTTGTGCAGTTTTTAAAAGTATATTTTGTAGTCTATTTCATTATCTGTCCATGTACAGTATCGACATTTAGTAGCAACAAAGTAGCAACAACAAGCAGCCAGTCAGTTGGGACATATTTATTTAAATTCTTCATAACATTTTTTTTTTCATTTAACAATTCCCTTGATAAGTTTTTGTGGGACCCTACCCAAAAAGTGCAAATAATACCAAACTTTTTTTTTATAACACATAACACTGCGTACACCAGCAAGGTTAGAAACAGAATGCTCTGTCTTACTTACAGTACATATGTTGCACATGGTTACGGCAGGAAGAACATTGACCCAGGACGAGGAGGAGGAGGAGGAAGTGATGATGATGAAGATGATGGTGATGATGCTGCTGCTGATGATGGCCTACAAACAGGATCTACATCAGAGACGGGCAAACCTTTGACTCAAGGGCCATATTTTTCCAAACGGAAGGATTAAGACAGATTTTGTAACCGGGCCATTCGAGATTTTTAAAAAATCGAATATATGGCTAAGCGTTAATTTGAATGTTTTCATCCTCGTTTGTATTGTCTGAAAATGTTATATATTTTTAATGTATTATTGGTAATTCATTTAATCATTCATTCATTCATCTTCCGAACCGCTTCATCCAGGGTCACGGGGGTGCTGGAGCCTATCCCAGCTGTCTTCGGGCAGTAGGCGGGGGACACCCCGAATTGGTAGCCAGCCAATCGCAGGGCACACAGAGACGAACAACCATGCACGCCCACACTCACACCTAGGGACAATTTCGAGTGATCAATCAGCCTGCCACACATGTTTTTGAAATGTGGGAGGAAACCGGAGTACCTGGAGAAAACCCACGCAGGCCCGGGGAGAACATGCAAACTTCACACAGGGAGGCCGGAGCCGGAATTGAACCCGGTACCTCTGCACTGTGAAGTCGACGTGCTAACCACTGGACTACCGGGCCGCCCTCATTTAATCATAATCAACTAATTATTGAATAACATATTGGTAAATAGATGTTTATGTACTAAACATTTTTTATTTTTTACTAATACATTTGCAAATTATTTAATGATAAATATGGTCCGGTTCATTTGTACACAAGGTTAATTTTTAAAAAGAATTTAAATTTATTTGCTTGTTTATTTTGTATTTTCTCTAATTTATATACTTTTTTGTTGTATTATGCTGAAGAATGAATTTGCCTATTAAAACAATATATTTTTTACATTTATTTTTATAATATCAATGAGCAAATTATTTAATGCGAAAGATAGTCCAATTAATTTGCAGATGAGGTTAAAAATGTATTTTTAATTAATTTCATTAACCAATGATAATGGGAAAATGGCTCAATTAATGCTACAGATATTACAAGACTCTTAACAAGATTAAATAAATGAAATACAGTGGCCCAGTTTAAAAGAACATGGCCCGAGTGCCTTACTTTGCCTACCCCTGATCTACATTGTACAGCAAGCAGGAAGTGACCGGAAGTAGGGGGGGGGCTGGACACGGGTGACCCCCACAAATCCCCACCAGGCCGTCACAGACACAGTGGAAATAACACTGCTAGCCCTTTAAGAGACCCTTCGTGACTCGCTCCCACCTTCACACCGGCGAGCTTCACCTCTTCATTGGAAGTCGCTGAGTATTTACAATCCCGGTGATAGGCTACAATAAAAATTAAAACGTGGATTTGTGTATTAGCCGCATGCTAGCAACCATTCCATATTATATTTGAATGCAGCCAAGTGTGAGGGGAGTCGTCGTGGAGTAGTGCGGTGTCTCCATGCAGAGCTGGTATTCGTGTGTTGCGGAGTGCAGTGAAGGCCCCCCCAACGTTTAGTTTTTTTCTTTTTCTTGCGTTGCGGACCGGAGACGCTAAATTGAGGGACGAACAAATTAAAGTGGTACCTTGAATTACAAGTTGAATTCGTCATATAGCAGACAAATCGATCAAGAGATGACTGATAATGCGTAAAACTTGTAAGTGAAAGTACGATTGTATTAAAAATTCAACTCGCCACTTTGCTACAATGCTAAATGTAGTTGTAGTTAGCGCTGAGCCATGCGCTTGTTTCTCTTCATGAGCCCAAAATGTCATTCCGCACTTATATCCATGTCTTCTACGTAATTATGTTTTGGTCATCGCAGATAAAATGTCGGAAATGAAAGCAAGAAATTCAGTGATTTAACACTCAACTCAACAAACGGATTTTAAGTAGGACTACTAATTTTTTTTGGAAGGTTCTTCTCTCATCATTTGGCGGTTTCATATTTCCAAAGTTCTTAATTATTTTTTACCCCTTCTTCATTTTTTTCTACCTTGTGGGATAATTTTTCTTTTAAAGCATATAAGCATATAAAATCTTTTTCCAACACGGGCGATCAATGAAATTGGAATTTTTTTGGGGTGGGGGCAAAAATGCTACGGAGCGGTTCCGGTTCACAGCCCGCTCGTTGGGGACCACTAATATCGTAAATTGGATGGTTGATGAAGGGGTTGTTGGTGAGGTTGTTACTTGATGATTTGAGGACAGTCACTCCAGGCTTTGGCCTTTCGCTTGGCCAGTGCCAACCAGGCGGGCTCGGTGGACACCTGCGCTGAGTCCATAGCCGGGAAGCGCTTGGAAACCTCCTTGACAGCAGGGGGCGACGGAGTGGAGTCGGCGATTTCCACTGGCAAAAAAAAAAATACGGAAACTTTTCATCCAAGTAGCTACTTAACGAGTGTAAAATAAGACAATGTACAATTAAGAGGTCGAAGTTGCGATACCACCAGCTGTTTGTTGTCGTGCTTAGAGTCACGTGAGCAGTAGCATCCGCTTGCTAAAACTAATTTAAACAAAGACAAATACCACTCGGAAATATTGTACTTAAAAAAGAGGCAGCAATGACACACACACACACACACAAATAAAATAAACAGTTTTTGTTACACTTTGAATCTATATTTGTGTGCTGTTGTGAAAGCGCGATCTATATAAATCAGAGTGTATTGTATTGTGCAGAATGGCCATTTTGATGCTAACCGGCCATGGCCACCTGGGGGCACTATAGGACTGAAAGACGGATACACATAATGTAAGTCTCAACTGCTCGCAGAGGGAGAAGAATATATGACTTTGAGTATCAGTACTGTTCAGGTTTAAAAAAATCATTGAAAAAGTTGAATCAGCACACCTTTACAAGTCACACAAGAATTTGCACTTCTTCTATTAAGTACAGCGTGTGAAGTTTTGCCAGCTGTGCCTACCGGTAACAGAGCTGGGCAGCGTGTTGGCTTTCTTCAGCTGCTCTCGCCTCTCGAAGCGTCCACGCAGGCTATCTGGTCTCTTGAGCTCTTCCGGCGTCTGAGCTTTCGAACTCGTACCAACGCTCCCACTTCCTCCTCGGTTCTCGGTGGAGCTAATGGTCATCGCTGAGCCCACCTGCGGACGGACGGGTGGAAAGATGAGGATTGAACGTTTATTATTATTATTATTATTATTATTATTATTATTATTATTATACACACAAACGGCAGTCCAGTACACAGACTCAACTCACACTGTCTCGCTCCCGAGCTTGTTTCTCGGCCAGCTTGGCTTCCCGTTGGCTGCGACGTTCCTCGCGGTTTTGCTGCTGTTCCCGGAATCCTTTCTGCTTCTGCAGCGCCAGCGTGATCCACAGGGGGCCCGCCTCCTTATCCTGGACCCTGGCGCCGTCCAGGGAGTGCCTGCTCTGAAGTGACGGTTTCTCTGCATGGGGGGGGGGGGGGCGATACAGGGAAACGGCCGCGTCTAAGCAATTTGCAATCAATCGATCAAGCGCTCCCTCTGTAAGCCATCCATTTACAAGACCGATGTGGACTTGGTGACTCTGACCTTTCTTGATGAGCTCCGTCTTCCTGTCCACTTTCTCCCTCCAGGGAATGTTGATGGACGGGAAGAAAGATCTTTTCTCCTTGGGCTCCTCTTCACATTGGCCTTGGTTGCCCCGTTGCAGGTGGCCAACCGCCGTGGGATGACTCTGGCCGGCTGAGTCTTCGGTCTCGCCGTGGCTCGCTTTAGGCAGCGGAGACGGAGGAGGGGTGGGAACTCCATCGGCGGGTTTGGGTGAGGCTTGGGGTCTGCGGTAGAGCGACGGCTTGGGGGGCACGTGGTCCCCGTCGCATTGCAGCGTGGGGCTCGGGGATTCGCCCAAGCCGGCTCGCGGAATCACAGGGGAGGCTGAGGCGAGGGAGTACTTGACTTCTCTCTGAGGTGACACTGGACTGGATCGGTCGGAAAAGACCGGCGAGGCGTCCGAGTCCAGCTCGATGGGGGTCAGGGGCGAGGGGACGCCGTCGAAGCTGTCTCCGGCGCTGTAGCGCTTCTTGCGTTTCTCCGTGGACTGCTCACTGTGGAAGCGCAGTGAGTAGTTGGTCCTCCTCAGCTTGATGCCAAACGGCGAAGGCGCCTCATCGCCGTCCAAACTCGGTTCTTCGGGCTCCACCCCGCTTTCGGGCTCTGCCGACCCGCTACGATCCCGAGCCTTCCAGTCGGGCCGTTCAGGCTTGGCTCCAGGGCTGGGAACGAGGAAAGACGGGAGGTCTTTGGCAAAGACGCACTCGTCCGCCACTCTTTCTGGAACGCGGAGACTCTTATTCGTCCTGTTCTGAGCTTTTCGGATGGCATCCGGCGAGGCGGAAGCAGACGTGTCAGACGACGCGGCGTCTTCTCCCGTTTTATCGTCGGATATGCTGGAAGTGGAGCGCTGGGAATTCCTTTTTGAATCTCCAAATTTTTTCTTGGCAGGCGTGATGGAGAACTTGGCGCTGACAGACACGGTCTTCCTCAAGTGCGCGTGGGCAAACTCGTGCTGGTCTTCGTGGCTGGCCGGAGGTTGACTCTTGTTCGGGTCTGGGTACTCACTGCCCTCCTCTACCCCCTTGAATATCTTGGACCTGATGGTGGCCCACTCAGCCAGGACGGCCGCACCGGCCGAGTCCGCCTCGGCGGACTCCGTAAGGGATTTTGCCTTTGACGACTTGGCATCCGGCGAGGTCTCGGTCTTGGCGGATGGCGTTCCCTGGGCTTTCCGGTCCTCGCTGAGACCAAGGAGGGACTTGCAGGCGGTGTCCCTGATCTGGTCCAGATTGACGGCGGTGCCGCACAACTGCGCGCCAGTCACCAGGATGGCAGTGTGGGGCACGCATGGAGAAGTCTGCCGTCTGGGGGAGTCCGGCACTTCGGAAGGGGACTTTGTGCCTTCTCTTGGACAGACAGTAGCAGAGGTTCCCGTCAGAGGCGTCAGGTTAACCTTCGGGAAGAGGATTTCTTTTTCTCCGGAAGAAACTTGGAAGGAGAAAGGCCGCTGCCGCTGCTCCATCTCTTTCCAGCGCTGCTCCTCGGCTCTCCTCTTCCTCCGTTGAGGATCCGAGCATCCGTCCCCGTCGTCTTCCGCCATTTTGTTCCGCTGTTCTTCAGACTCGGGTTTGCCTTTCTCTTCGATGTCTCGCGACCTCTGCTTCTTCCTCTTCTTGCTTTCCTCTTCCTCCAAATGTAGTCGCCGAGCCTCAAGTTCCTGCTGCCTCCTTGCTTCCTTTTCCTCCTTCCTTCTTTGCTCCGCCTCCTCCTCTTTCCGCTCCTTGTCCTCTCGGTGTCTCCTTTCCTCTTCCTTCCTCATCCTTCTCTCCTCTTCTTCACGGAGCCTCCTCACTTCTTCCTCCCTCTCCTCGCGCCGCTTACGACACCGTTCTTCCTCTTCAATCCTCAGTTGCTCCGCTCGCTGCTTTCTCTCTTCTTCTTCCTTCTCCTCACGCCGCTTACGACACTGTTCTTCTTCTTCTTCTCCAATCCTAAGTTGCTCCGCTCTCCGCCTTCTCTCCTCTTCGTCCAGTTCCCACTTCCTCTTCGCTTCGAGTCGTTCCTCTTCGACTCGGTGCTTCTTGAAGGCTTTCAGAGACTCTTCCGTGGATGATCTGCGGCGGTGCTCTGCCGAGATGCCCACCACTCCCGGGTCATCCTGCGCCCTACCGGGGGTGGCTACTTCCTGGAGGTCCTAAGGATGAATTAAGAATTGTTAGTTTCCTTGGGGATTGGAGGGTACACATAGTGGTTATGTTGTTCGGGTTATGACCGGGGCCTCGGAAAAACGTTCCCTGGTAAGGATTCCATGGGCCAAAAAGTTTGAGAACCCTTCGTAAAATGATGTTTCCTCACCGGCGAGATGCGCCGGTGCTTGCGTGAAACCCTCTGATTCTTGGGTTTGACAGACAGTTTATGCTTTGCCGCGGTGTTGTCCAGGAGAAATGCCGACTGAGGAACGGCGTCCAGGTTGACCGACTCGATGGTACCGCCGGGCGGGAGGACTCTTTTGGACCTGGGGGACTTGACGGGGGTGCCATGGTGCGATCTCTCTTGCGAGACCGCTTGGACCTGGACAAAAAGATGAAAACGAAATAAATTTACAACCCCGTGACCCAGCTGGGGGGGGGGGGGTGAAACGGATGCGGCGTCAGCATTACCGTCGGCTCGGCTTTTGCAGGCTCCGTTTCGACCTGCGCCGTCACCCTCAGCGGACTCTGCGGAGCCTCCTCCTCATCGGAGCTTCCCTCATCCCCTTCGCTTCTTCTCAGAGAAGGAAGCCTCTGGCCAAACTTGATCGTCTGCGCGATCTGCTTCTGCGCGTTCAACGGGGAAGCGTTTTGATCGTGGCGTGAAGAGAAATGGAGGACAACGTGTTTTCTGCTCAGGCCAAAGCCATGTTTAATATCAAAATATTGATTCGATGCATTCTTGCGGCATTTTGGAGCCAAGGAAGTGCGTTGGGGTGAGGGGAGGAACTCATTTTGTCATGCCAAAGCCTTGTCCAATAGAAAAAAAGTACTTTGCCGCCGTTTTGTGACATCAATAGGCAATTACAAACCATTTTGGGTGCGAGTGAATCACTCGCAGATTTTTGGAATTCGTGGCCCACTGCCTCAGGGATGTACTTGGTGTACGACAGAGTTCCATTCCGATGGTGATGACATAACCTGAAGTAGTCCATCGCAAAGGTATGCTAACCGTGTAGCGGTCATAAGGGGTGTTCACACGGCAAGATTTGGTCCGGTGCTATGCCGGGGCTGCCCCAGTAGAGCGTTCACACGTGCCAATTAGCTCCGGCGTAGCCCCGGAAAAAGGCTTACACCGAGCAAATTTGATCCACCTCAGGGAGGTGGTTTAAAAATTTGCTCCGGAGCAAATGCTCGTTTGCGAAGCAGCACCGGTGTAAAATTTGCACGTGTGAACGCAACTGGGTTAAATTTGCTCCAGAGCAAATGCTTGTGAAGAGTACGTATGGCGAGAATGCGTTGCTTTCGCGCTCTGTCGGACTTCCGTCATGTGTTTGTTTAATAACGACACAAGACTTGGCTGGTAACATCTTTCCTTTTGTAGGAGACTGGACTGTCTCGGAGTTGTTTGTGTAGTTTGTTCCTCTGTTTTGTGTTCACAACCCCCCGCCCCCCATATAATTTATTTTGTGATTTCCTCTCTTGATTTTCTGTTTGGCGCATTACGTATTTGCTTTTCCGAGTGTCATTGAAGTCATCGTTGAGTTATGTTTTCGGGGGCGGCCACTCTCGAGCAGAAGGCACGGAGACCGAGGAGGAGAAGGACGTGCCTGTCCGGTAGTCCCTTGAGTTGTGTATACGTTTTAAAAAGAACCTACACGACAGCTCATTTGTCTTCTGTCGTTTTGCTGCGCTGCAGAAACTGCCGTGTGAACGCAAGTGGGGCTGCACCGACGCTGTGCCGGTGCTGACACGCTCAGCGGCTTTGTACGTGTGAACGCTCCACACAATTTGCTGCGGTGCAAAATATATTGCAAAAAAACTACATCGGTGCAGCGCCGGAGCAAATGTGTGCCGTGTGAACACCCCTATAATTACAGAAAATACTTGTGGGGAAACACTTAAGAAATATATATAACAATACAAATCAGTAATTAAGGTGGTAACTGAGATGCCTTCTTGTGCCATGTGACTTGTATTTTTTACATTGTCCTCCATTCGTTACAATCGTAAACAGAGGCCTGCTGGGGGCTTGGAGCCCATTGGTTTTGGCATTTCAAAACAGCACCACTGGAAGCTCCAAACCACCCCCCCTCCAAAAAAAACTGACTTTCAACGCATTATCCAGAACCCTTAACAATATTTACTTCTCTTTGCCATTGCCCGGGGCGAGTCTGGAAATGTGTCCTCCCCCCTCCCCTCCCCAACATTCTGCGCTTGGACACCTTACCTGCAGATTTTTGACTTTGTCCGAGACGTTTTCCTGGGACATGGCGTGATCCAGACCGACCTGCTTGGCCGACTCCTCCGGGATGAAGACGCTGTCGTGCGAGAGGGCTCGAGATCCAACGGGATTCAACTCCCTGCAAACAGAAGGGCCATACCGTTGTCTTAACAGAATATGTGCTGGCTTTTTGATTTCAAATAGATGTCGATCGACGCATGAACATATACAGTACTGTACGAGAAAATTAAAAACATGTTCTCACGAACGCGATGACATTTTCACATGATTCCCTGAAGCTTATTCATCCTTATCGCTGAGCGGTTGCATACTTAAAGGGAGCCATCAACACTTTCAATTTCCAGGAATGGCTCAACGAGCACTGCGTACCTTAGACTTTGATTGGCGTTCTCGTCGTCTGACACAACTCCATGGCACACCTCCCCGGTGGAGAAACTGGCCTTCAGCTGAGCCCCATAAAAAAAACCCTGGGCCTCCCGCTTCTGCTTTTTCTTCCCAAAGAGGCGTCTGAAGGGCTGGAACTTGCCCTGTCGCCTTTGCTTCTCTGTAGACGGAAAAGAGAAAAAAAAAATGCCACGTGATAACCATACAGCATAATCTTTTTTTTTTTTTTTATATCTCCAGCTAGATAATGAGCGAGGGAGGCGGGGCGGTGGGGGAACATTTGGCTTTGAATGACTGACAAACGAATGATATGAAAAGACAAGAGAGAGAGAGCGCGAGTTGACTCCTGTTAGGGAATAAAAGGCAAAGTTGGGGGGCGGGGGGGACATGCAGAGAAAAAGGGCGGGCAAAGCAGTGAATAGCATGACTCAAATCTCATGCTAAACCAGTGGCACTTCCCTTATGGCTTCTTGACATCCCTATATTACCGTCATTTGAGAGGAAAGCAGATGCCCCAACCATAAAATATGTTAATAAGTCATGAAATCATCATTTTATGGACGCCTTTGATAGCGCTCCAGTGTACAGCATTTCCTTCGAAATGAAAGAAAGTCAGTACAGTGGTACCTCTACTTACAAAATTGATTGGTTCGGTGAGAAATTCGAAACTAGAAAATGTTGTAAGTAGAGACGCGTTTTCCAAGCCCCGCCACAAAATTCAGACATAAAGGTTTTCTAAAGTATAAAAAATGCATTAAAATATGTCACAAATACATGTTGCAATTAGATCATTGCACAATAAATGAGAGTTGTGCATAATGTAAAAAAAAAAGAATAAAAATGCTGATCATTTAACTTTCAACTGCATCCTGCTCGGTTTTTTTTTTGTTGCCCTCTTTTCAGTTCATGTTCTGTCTCAGAAGTGTTTTTTGCCTGGCGTGTTGTAAAGAGCTTATTGAAGGACGGTTTACTTTTGTCTATTAACAATCCTTCGAAAATGTCCAGGGGAAACTGAGTGAGATCGCGTGTCCGCTGAGCACTTTTTTTCTAGGTGATTCGTATTGACGTAAAACTATCGGAACACTGTCCTAGGTGAGTGGCGAGTATGCTGCATCGACACCATTTCAATCTATCGACAGACATATACACTTATGGAAGCAGTTCCTCTTAGCCAATGGGAGGCCAGGATGATGCTCGATAGTAGCCAATAGCAGAGCAGCCAGAAGTATGTTGCGTTCAGGAAACTCGGAGCTGCTAGTAGCGGCCCACACTGTTTTGTTTTTTTTAAACCTTTCGTATCTTGAAATGTCTTTCGTAAAAAGGGCCAATAATTTCCTATTGAGGCGTTTCGTAACTTGAAAATTTCATATGAAGAAATGTTCTTAAGTAGAGGTACCACTGTAACTCTATTTAACATTATTTCTGTACAAATTCATCATAAACCAGTCTTACTGGTATATTACGGAGCATTCTGGCCATTGTAAACAGTGAGGCACACGCCATTGTGGAGCAGCAGCATCTTGAAACAAGCTGCTATGTCACGGGGTCGAACTGATTCATGAATAAGTGATTACAATCGTTTCTTGGTAGCAATCTGTGAGGCAGTGAATACGTGTGGGGGGGTCAAAGCAGCCCACTGGTGTCATTTTGGCATCGTTAAGCCCGACATTGACCCATTCTGCGCTTATGACACGAGATCGTTAAGCGAGCGGCTCCTTGTCACTCACGCAGCGTCCGGTCAGACACGTGGCGGACGTTGCGGTTGCGCGGTGGTGCTTTCAGCAGCCGCTGTGACCTAACAAAGCGCTTCTCCTATTCAACCCGCAGCGCAAGTTCTGCTTACACCGGCGTGGGAATGAATCCTCGCTGCGGTAGTTTTAAATGGCAGTCAACGCAGTTTCCCGACAAAAGAGTATTTTTGTTGGGTGTATCAAAGTATTTTGAACCCTTTCAGCGACGGCATGTTTGCAGCGTGAATGCATGTTTAATGACAACAACAACAAAAACATACGGTGGCACAAGATGCATAAGTATGATACCTCGTCATACTTCTGCCTCCCTCTCTCTATCTTTCTTGTTCGCTTTGGCCCACGAAACAAAGACCTTAATGCACCGCCCAGGGCCCGCTCACACACTCATGCGTGAAATGAGAAAGGACCAGCCACTCTTTCTGCGTGCTTGCCCCGCCCCCCGAGCCTCCTGCTGGTTCCTCACGCCGGATGGACATCCGACGCGGCCAATCAGGTGGCGTCTAAGCGAGCCCGAGGGAGGCTGGCGGGAAACCAGCAGAGGGCTTTCGTTTCTACCGAAGTCTCGACCTCCACCATAAAGCAGCAAAAAAAAAATGTCCGGCTTTCAATTCAAAACACACCATGCAGCGGTTAAAGAGACAGCGGCACGGAAAAGAAAAATAAACGCTGTCTCTTTAAGAGGTTTTGGATCCTTTTTACCTGTGCCTTTGGATTGCTCTAAAAACATACCAAGCTCGGTTTCCGTGGCGCCCGTCGCCATGGTCGCTCTGCAGCACACCTCGGCTGCGGCGAGACGAAGCAAGCGTGGGAATTTACTGAACTGCAGACGGGTGTAAGGGGTGCTGTTTGTTTGTTTGTTTTTTTAATAAGCAATGTTATTGACTATCACTATATGGAAGGAAGGAAGCAAGAAAAGAGGGAAGGAAGGTGCGCAGGAAAAAGGGAAACAAGCATGGCATGAAATAAGAAATGAAGGAAGGTTGGATGTGGAAAGAAGGAAGGAAGGAAATAAAGAAGGAGGGAAGGTGGGATGGAAGGAAGGGTATCAGGATTGTTTGAAAGGAAAGAAGGATGGAAGGAATGCGGGTAGCAACGATGTAACAAAGAAAGGAAGGAGGGAAGGAATGTCGGAAAGATGCCCGGAAGGAAGGAAAAGGAGGCGAGAAGGAAGGTAAGAAGGAGTGGAAGAAATAAAGAAAGGAAGGAAACGAGGACATGTGAAAGGGAAAAGAGAGAACACGAACTTTTGTTTTCATAAGTGTGTTTTCATCATCCGAACTGCTTTTTATGTGGTCGCTCGAGATCGTGGATCTTCATTTTGGGTCAGGAATGCACCATCGTGGTAAACGGGGGTGCACTACATCATAAAAACGTTTAAAAAAAGATTGCTTGAGGGGTGGGGGGGAGACAACAATATAGTCGGGGAAGCACCGCATTTCCAAACTGGAATAAGGCAATAAGTCACAAACCGCAATGAAAAATGCAACAAAGTGAAGCAGAAGCACTTTCCAGATGCATGGGAGGTGACACGACAGCTGGTCTTCCATCCCAATGGTTCTTAAAAAAAAAAAAAATTAAAAAGAAAGAAAGGCCCCTCAGGTGGCAAATCGTTGGCTGGTGATGAGATGGGAGAAGCGCGGCGAGCCGCCATGCGTGCCTCCCGCAAAAGCGTCGCCAAGCGTCTCAAAGCGTGCCCGCCTGCCAGCTCCCGACGGCAACAGCCAGCAGCAAGTGAGCAGTATGGCGCTTTTATATTGTTTTTTTTTGGGGGGGGGGGTGCCAGACAGTCGTCACGATTTTACCTATTTGAGCCGCGCAGCCCGACAGCGCCGCGCACCACTGCAGTAAAACCTTAGGGAACATGGACGGGCTCGTTTGCAAACTTTTGAAGCCCACCAACGCCTCGGAGGCTTCTGCGACGGGAGTCGGCTTTGGGAAGAGGAAGGAAACGGTCACAAGAGACACAAAAACAGCAGGTTTGCTTTTGTTAGTATCGCGGTTCACGTGGAACATGGCGGTGGCATGGTGGGTGGCATGGAAAGGGGGTGGGGGGGGGGGGAGCTGAGGCAACGGAAGCAAAATTAATAATAATAACAGTGGTCCAGTGGTTAGCGCGTCGACCGCACAGTCCAGTGATACCGGGTTCAATTCCAGCTCCGGCCTCCCTGTGTGGAGTTTGCATGTTCTCCCCATGCCCGCGTGGGTTTTCTCCGGGTACTCCGGGTTCCTCCCACATTCCAAAAACATGCATGGCAGCCTGATTCAACACTCCAAAAATGTCCCTAAGTGTGAGCGCGGATGGGTTGTTCGTCCACGATTGGCTGGCAAGCGGTTCAGGGTGTCCCCAGCCTAATACCCGAAGACAGCTGGGATAGGCTCCAGCACTCCCCGCGTGACCCTCGTGAGGATAAGCGGAACGGAAAATAGATTGATGGATGGATAATTTTACGGTAATAATAATAATAATAATAATAATAATAATAATAACACTGCCAGCAATTGTATTTTTTAACAGTAGATTCTAACACGCATTGATCCAGCCGCAACAGGTGCAACCCAAACAAACACTCTCACATCCTTTTATAACGGTTTCCAAAGTAGCTTAGCAATAGCAGGCAATTGAATCCGAACTGTATCATGTGGCTTCATTCAAAGAAGAGCAAACCACAAGAACAATGGGGGTGGGGGTGGGTTCTTTCTGATCGCACCCCCCGCCCCTCCCCTCTTCCGGTCTAGGGGGCACGAATTTCTTACCCAATCGTCGCAAACATCCTGCATGTCAAAAATGGACCGAGGAGTGAACGTCGTCGTCGATATTTTGGGGGTGCGTATCGCATGACACGAGATTTTCCACTCGGCGGATAATTGAAGCACTGGAGTGTGTACGGAAGACAACAGCCCCTCCCCCCTACCCCCCGGATGCACAAAACACACATTATGAAACAAATAAGGAAGAACTGCAGAAAGGAGAAGATAGAAAGAGATTTTAGGAATTTTGATGTGTTGTTTTTTTTGTATGTGTGTGCGAGTTTAAAAAAAAGGCCTTCTTACCGTGCAGCCGTGTATGCGAGGCTATCTGGGGAGTGTTCCACCTCACCTGCCTGCTGTCACTGTGGAACTAGGGCATCACCTGGAGTCAGGTGTCACATGCAGTCACGTTTACTTGGCTGTGTGAGCGCATGCTTTTTATTTTAAATTCAGAGTAAAATTAAAAATGCTTTGTTTTAGTATTAGTTTTAGTTTTTTCCCTATAATTCAATATAGGGAGTGTTTTTCGAGTGTAACATTAAAAAAAAAGGGTCACTAGTTTTTGTGTAATAGAGTAAAGTGAACTATACTTGTCAACCTTTCTTTCTTTCTGCAGAAAATGTCCCGCAATACCAAAATAAAAGCATTTACAACAAACTCCGAAAGCTCATCTAAGCCATTGACAAAGCACCGGTTTAGAAACATCATTTTGAATTTTAAATCCGTTTCGATTTTTTTTAAAGCATTTTTGTTTTGGATTTTATTTTCTAAACAAAAATGTTATTTCAGTTTTGGCTCTTTTGTTACTTTACAGTGACTATAATAATCTTCATTATGTGTGTGTGTGTGTGTATGGTACGCTGTACAGTGCTCAAAGACTTCATCATCGCATATTGTAGCCGGTCAGCTGATGAATTTCTGCCGTGTCCGCAGGAGACACAGAGTGCCACTTTGTCTCGCGGCTGGAAAGGCACAGTGCGGCACAACAGAAAGGCATTCATCCTTCGCGTCGGCTGACGCACACAAAGCCGCCGGTTGTGTACGTCGCCAAACATAAGGGCAAGCTTGCGCGTGCGTATGGATGCCGCGAATCAGGTGGCACACCTCAATTTGGAATTGACCATGCTCGACAGCCCCCTAGTGGCGATGTTATATTCCTGGAGGTGTTTATTTGAGGTGAGGTGTTCATTTTTAAAAAGATGTCAGAGCTGTACACTACGCATTGTCCTGAACAGCAATATCAACAATATAGGGTGATTTTTGACTTGTTTATTGAAGATGAGGTGGTTCTTTATTTTTTTTAAGGATATTGGAGCAGGAGATGCAATATGTGCAGTGAGCATTGTGCTTAGCGAGAGTTTCAATTAACCGTGTTTCAAGGGGGGAAATGGGAAGCACCGAATTGAGGCGAGGCCGTTATTTTTTTAAAGTCAAGATGATCAATGTAGTTACAGTCAGTGTTCCACATATGCACGGATGAAAATGAAATTTAGCGGACACATTAATCGTAACAGAACCTACGAAAAAGTGTCAAGGGCCCTTTCCCGGAATCAGTTTGCTTTGATGCTGTAATCGGAGAAATTCCAAAACCTGCACTAGGGAATTCGGCCATATGAGATTCAATCTGACGCGGCGATCGTATGGACAACCCTGAATTGCCACAAGCTTTTTTTTTTTTTTTACTATGCCATCTAATGTGGGCGGAGCACAATGTCAACATTTCACAACTACTTTGACGGCTTCGCCACGGAAACAAGGGCCCATTCGTCTGCGCGCTCGGCGCTTTTATTTGATTTAACGATTACACAACAGCCTGACAAAACAATCCCACCAGCCCCATATGGTCCCCCTTGTGTTCAAGCATCTGTACCTGCAAGACTCCATCGACCTGCATCGTGCAAACGGCTGTGCACTACTGCAACACCCTCATCCACACACACATACACTCCTGCTCTTGGGCTTGATAGCATAACAGTCAGCGCTGGGCTTTACATGCCTCCACCATAAATGTGAGAGATGAATAGACAGTGGTGAAGCAGTGCTCCATAAAAGCAAAAGGGAACATGTCATCATGTCACCCCTGCCACCACATGACAGGAATGCAGCATTGACTATTAATAAAACATGCAATCCAAAACAAATGGGTGATTCCATTTTCAGCTATGTGTGTGTGTGTGTGTGTGTGTGTGTGCGTGTGTGAGCTGTGGTAGTGAGGCGGGGTTGCTATCATAAGCCTTCCCAACCCTCCACATCTCCAAAATGATGCATTGTCTCCTGGATAAACAAACATGTCTCTCACACACATACACACGCACGCGCGCGAACACACAAACACACGCGCGCGCACAAAGGCGTGGATCACTCGGTGAAAGCTTTTAAATGGCAGATTGGCGGCTAAGGGCCACGCGTGGATTGGCACAACGTAACAACAAATGTGGCCGTTGTTTGTTTGCATTGAAATCGCCGACTGTCTGGATGCTGCTTTGGCATCACACATGCACACCCCGACGCGCGCGCGCGTGTACGCGTCACACCACAAAGCCGTTTGGCAATTAAGGCCCGCGCGCAAGGGCGTTCACGCGTCCGAATATCCACATCTCTGCGCGCGCGCGTGAAGCGGGGGATGAAGAGTGGAGGAGTGGAAGGATGGATGAGGGGGTGTGCGAATGCGGTGACAAGGTCATCATACGGCGGTCCCGGTAGCGAGAAGACTCACGGCGATCGCGCGGCGAGTCCTTCCTCGTCGGTCTTGGTCGCTTTTGTTGCCGCCGATGACGATGAGGAGGAGGATGATGATGCGCGTGGCAGGCAGCGAGAACGCACACGCACAGCTGCACGCGCCTGAAGGAGGAGGAAGAGGAGGAGTGCGTGGTGGTGCACACGGGGGAGGCAGAGGGAAGAATGGGGGTCGGGGAAGGAGGAGGGGGGTAAGTGTGTGGTTCAAAGTCCAAAAAGAGAAAACATACAAAGCATTTTTTCTCATATTTGTTAAAAGTCATTATGACTTGTCAGTAGTGCATTATAAGGATGAGTAGCAGCAAAAAATAAAAAATCTGCAGTTCTGGCCACATCTTTTGCCAATCAGGGGCGGAACTACATGGTGGCCAGGAAGGGCTAAGGCCACCCCTTGAATCTCTTTGGCCACCCAAAGCCAAGGAGGAAATTTTAAGTCTGTGCTTTTTCAGCTCTTATCACGATTAACTCATTCTGTACCAGCCATTTTCAGACCTGTTAAAAAAAAGGCTTTCAGTCTTGGAAAAAAAAAGCTAGGAAAAAGAAAACCTAAGTATTGAATTGAATGTGCGAACGTTTTTAAACGTCTTTTCAGACTTGGCTGGTACTGAATGAGTTAACTGAGACATTGATGGCAGCACGCAAAATGGTATCGGCCGTCGGCAATAATTGATCACTCTGATGTTGGTGTTAGCTAGCGAATCAGTGGATAAGAAGAGCATAGCATACTACACAAAAAACAAAGCAAAGTATTTGGCACTATCTCATAAATTAATGAAAGCCCGACTGTGTATAGTATGATCATGACATGTTGGCATGTTACTGAGTTGTACAAATTTTGTTGATTTTGCAAGAAACAATTCTACAGTGAGCAGCGTCAAATGGTCTTGACAGCTCAACGAGTATATCATATTAACGTTCTTGGGTTTTTTTTTTTTCAAAACAAACTGGCAAAATCCTCGGTTGGGGATTGTCATCATATTTCTCTTGCTTGGAAGGTTGGACTGACCACTAAAGTTTCTTTGGTCACCTTTTGTGGGTTTTTTTTAACATTCATGGAATAATTTGCGTTTGTTCTACTCCTTTTTTATCTTGTAAATGCATTTGTGTTGCAAGCACCGATGCCTGTGGATTAACGATTGGAATCTGGTCTTTCTTTCTCACATCATGCGAATAAGATTTGGGGGAGGAGTTGGAATATATAAGGGATCAACATAGCTGGAATACTTACGTCCACTTCTTGACATAGTGCTAAAAAAAAACTTTCTTCCCTTTTTGAATCCATATTTTTTTCTTCAATATTTTAGAGTTGCTGTTTGTGGAGGGGCGGGGGGTGTCAATGAAATGACTGTATGAATGAATGTATGTAGATTAACTTCTGCGCTTGGTCCCAGATCAATGTTAGCACTGTCCAGTAAAAATTGGAACTACGGGTAGAGTAATTTGCTGTACATTTTAAGTTTTAAACGTATTTTATTGCGAAATGTCCAACCGGATGACTCATTTTGAGGGGCCATTGTTTCCTCAGTGACCTGGTCATTTACTTTGAAAATCTGACAGGAAACGTTACGCGTGCATGTTGTCTGGACGAAAAGATAACTATGGGTACGTGGTAGGTAACGCATCCAGGGCATTTTGTTTGCTAAGTCAGTATTTTCCAAGAATAACGTTCCCGGAGGCGCCTTGGTAGCGGCTCGGACGCTCCGGCGATGGCTCCTCGAAGGTCGGACTCGGCGAAGAGAAGCGGCGGCGTTCGGTCCCCCGACTTTCGGAGCTCGGGTTCAGCGGCGCGCCGACACTCCGCCGCGGTGCTGCCGTCCGTGCTGACGTTCCTGGTGATCGTCGCATCCGGAGGCCTGCTGCTCATGATCGAGAAAGGAATGCTCAGCGGCGTCGAGACGCCTCCGCCCCGGGGAAGCAGGAGACTGGCTGTCGGCCGGCACACCGGCCAACAGCGGGCGACGGAGGACGTGGAGTCGCAGGTAAGGGCTGGAGCCCATCCGCGGGGATCGGGACAATTTGTACACTTCTGCTCGCTCGTGAGCGGTGGTATTATTAGATAGTGCTACATAAGCAGAGATGGCTGAAGTTAAAAAAATATTGTTAAATAGGGTCAAGGCTGATGTAGTCGTTCGACTACCTTAGTCGCATAGCACAGACTTGAAAGTCCAAAAGTAAAAATCATGTGCAAAATCAGATGTGGCAAAAGTAGCCACGCTCTGAACTCTAAGTATAAGTAGTTACTTGTGTAAAAAAAAAAAAAAACAGCAAACAAAAAAACAGTTGGAAGCACTGATTCAACTCCTGTAACTTACTGGAAGTAAAAAAAAAAATCAACTGTGAAATCTCAAGTAAAAATAGATTTTCTATTCAATTAGACATAGTACCAGAGATGAAAAAAGTACTCGCATGTATTGAACTAGGAGTACAGATGAGTAATAATATATTTTACTGTCCGTTATAACAGTGCCCGTTTTGATAACTTGACATTGTCTTGCATCAGAATTTGTGCAGTTCTCAGTGAAACGAAATGAATCCACTGGATACTCTCAAAACATATTCTCATACTTTTGGTTAACAAACCAATTTTAAGCTGAACCGTTGAAAATAGTAAAAAGCCGTTGAAAATTGAAAAAAATATGGAAATCCCTTGCAGTTTCCTTTTTTTTAAAATGCTAAACTACTGCGAGTCTTACCGCGAGCATTTTTGCAACCCCCAAGCTCTGCCCCCATCCAATAACAAAAGCCGTAGTCAGTATCGGTGCCAGAGGAGAGGTCAGTGACATCCAATATCCAAAATAACAGCATGCAATGAATGGTGCATGCAATCTAATAATGCGAAACAGTAACAATATTAACAAAATAGATGTTGGTTAGAAAATGTGTGCATATTGCGACCAGATGTGTTTTGCAAGTCAAAAGTTGTCTTAAACAAATTTTGCTGTGCCCAACCAGAGGATGTAAAAATGCTGATATTATCAGGGACCAGCACTCTGGCCCGGTGAGGACAAATTGGAAATCTTATTGGTTTTGGAAATATAGTTCAAGTTACACTGGGCAGAATTAGACTGACATGGCAACACAGAGATTGAAATCAGATTTTCTCTCCCCCCGCACCCCGAAATTTTCACCTAAAAACACTGTGGCCAACAGATAGCAGCATCGGGTTCCTTTTTGATGAAATCACCATGGACCAAAGCAATGTGGATGCTTGTGAACATGGCAGACATCTTGAAATTTGAACGGTTGCAAGCAGTACGTGATTGACCCAAGTGGTCACGTTAAATCTACTACCAAGAGTGTCATGAAAGAGATGAAAGATGGCGGGTATGATTTCAATTTAGAAGTAATGACTTGTATGTGCATACATCACACGCACACCCTACTAAATACTACTACTGCTAAATAGCGAACAATTAGTTTGTTTTGTTGTTGGTATTTAACAAAAGCAGTGCTCACCTTTTTTTGTGATGAGTTTGTAGTTAACGAAGATCAGTCAGAATGCTTCAAATTGGTTGGCACTCAATTTTTTTTTTCTCGAATGGCTGGCATGGAAAAAGTGAAGAAAATAGACCGCTTGGAATAAGTAACATGGAAGTTAAAAAATGCTCACCCGAGATCCTTGTTGTTCAGATCCTCCAGGACATCCGAAACCGGACCATGACGTCCATGTGCAGGCAGAAGAACATGCCGCGCAGCCTGTGGTCGCTGACGCCGCCGCAGAGGAAGACGCTGCTGCAGCACGTGCTGGTCAACGACGAGTACCGCTTCCTGTACTGCTACGTGCCCAAGGTGGCCTGCTCCAACTGGAAACGCGTGCTGAAGGTGCTGGGCGGCGCCTTGGAGAGCGTGGATGTCAAGATCAAGATGGACCATCGCAACGACTTGACTTTTCTGTCCTCGCTCAAGCCGGAGGGGATCCGCTACCGGCTGCAGCACTACTTCAAGTTCATGTTCGTGCGCGAGCCCATGGAGCGCCTGCTCTCCGCCTACAGGAACAAGTTCGGCGAGATCGAGTCGTACCAGCGCAAGTACGGCGCCGAGATCGTCAAGCGCTACCGCAAGAGCCGCGGCGGCAAGGGCTCGCGCGCGGCGGCCGGCGACGACGTGACGTTCGCGGAGTTCGTCCGCTACCTTCTGGACGAGGACGTGGAGCGGATGAACGAGCACTGGATGCCCATGTACAACCTGTGCCAGCCGTGCGCGTTGCGCTACGACTTCATCGGATCTTACGAGCGCCTGGAGCGGGACGCCGAGTTCGTGCTGCGCAGCGTCGGCGTGCCGCCCCATGTCGGCTTCCCGGCGAGGCAGTCGTGGTACAAACCCGTCACGGCGGAGACGCTGCACTACTACCTGTGCGGCCTGCCGCAGAAGCTCCTGAGGGAGCTTCTGCCCAAGTACATTCTAGACTTCTCCCTCTTTGCGTATCCGCTCCCCAACACAACCACTGAGCACTGCCGGCATTAGGAAAATAAAAGTCAACTGGCTAAGTATTTTTTTAAAAGACCGATTTGGGCAGAAGGCCCATTTCATGTCTGGTCTTCTGTAAATGTGTACTGTGTTCTATTTTTTCTACTTTTCTATAAAGACTGTCCATATTTTGACCCAAGACGTCGTGTGACTTTTATTTGGGCCGGCTAAGCCACGCACACCAAACAGTGTCGGCAGCTGGTGGATTATTTTTGCTCAGCTTCCACGTTTTGTAGCGTGAGGGAAATAATTCTTTTCATCCTGTGCTGAATTTTAACCACTTAGTGACATTTCAAATGTTTATGGTTTATTAAGGGACAGAACATCCGTCAAAATCACTCTAAAAGTTATGATAATGTGCATATTAGTCAGTAAAATTAATATTTGATCACCGAGCAATACCTGTTAGTACTCGGTGGAGAAATTGGGCTCAATTTTGACGAGGAGTGCAGGACTGGCGCAGGGCGCGACGTACATCTACGCAGGGGTGTGCTAGACCGGGTTCGGGTATTTTCACCAAGGGACGAAGCTTAGCGTAGAAAATAAAACCGTTTTGCGATGTGTGCGTGAATGTTCAAAATGAACTGGAAGGCGATCTCCACAGTGTGGGTGATTCGAAGTTGGCCAGGGAGATCGCGGATCAGTTACATTGGCACTTGGGAGACGACTGCCTTCTACCCCAATTCTTGGTGGCTATGTTTGCATTTTTAACTTGATATTCGCTGGCAAGCGTAAGACGCGGCTGTAGATGTTCTTACATGTCACACTCGTGCAGCCCAAATTTTGGCTGAGTTCTCCTGGAATCAAACATTTATTCCACCTCACATTTACGCATATTTTGATTCCTGTTCTGTGTAATACCCTAATCGGTAAACAACCACAAAAATAAGAGACTTTTCATGCAAACATTGCCTGTACAGCCAATAAATATTTTCTGTTGTTGAAAAGTTTGAGGGCGGCCCGGTAGGCCAGTGGTTAGCACGTCGGCTTCACAGTGCAGAGGTACCGGGTTCGATTCCAGCTCCAGCCTCCCTGTGTGGAGTTTGCATGTTCTCCCCGGGCCTGCGTGGGTTTTCTCCGGGTGCTCCGGTTTCCTCCCACATTCCAAAAACATGCGTGGCAGGCTGATTGAACACTCTAAATAGTCCCTATGTGTGAGTGTGAGTGCGAATGGTTGTTTGTTTCTGTGTGCCCTGCGATTGGCTGGCAACCGATTCAGGGTGTCCCCCGCCTACTGCCCGGAGACAGCTGGGATAGGCTCCAGCACCCCCCGCGACCCTAGTGAGGATCAAGCGGTACGGAAGATGAATGAATGAATGAATGAAAAGTTTGAGCCTATGAACTCACTTGACATCATTTCCTATGAGAAGTCAATCGGCGTCTGCGCAATTGCAATCGACGTCAGAGGTTCCGTTGTTTAGACGTTGACGATATGGCTTCGTTCGTGATGGTGACGTCACGTCAGCGTACAGGTTTTTAGTCCTATGCGGTTGTCCATGTAAACATTTAAAAGATGGGAGCGCTTCTAAAAATAAACAATATATACATGTATATAAAAAGGAACTCTGTGATAAATAGATGAAGTGCTAAGAAAATGCCCTGGCATCTACGGGAACGCGTCGACATTTTCCCTTATTTGACTCCAAAGCCAAGTCCTCATAGACGGAGCTCCTGCCGTCTTATCCAAGAAGCCCAAAAAACAGTCACCATCAATGAAGACAGTTTACGGCCTCATTAAAAGTCCTCTTATGTCGTGCGCTCCAGTCAGCAGCTCGAAAGCATCATTTTTTGGAAGGCGGTCTCGCTGCAAGTCAGTCCCTGAAGCTCACGTGTCTGAAAGGATGAAAAGATGCCACAAGGGTTAGAATAGATTTTTTTTTGTCAATGTAGTTAGTTTTCATTTTGACTTATTTTTGTGATTTAGTTAGGTTTAATTGGTTTTTAGAGCACGTTTGAGGACTTTAGTTTTTATTCATTTTAGATTTAGCTTTAGATTTTTTTTTAATGCATGCAGTATTTGAGTGTTAGATTTTTATTTTTTAAGGTGACTAAATAGTGTGTTGTCCAGTAAATACTATTCTCAAATGACTGTTTGACCTTCCTTCTGTATGGATGTAGAGCAATACCAATAATAAATACATACATACATTTAAAATGGACCCCAAAAAGCTCATGTATGATATTGACAAAGGCAAAAAAAAAAAAAGTGTAATTTCCCTATAATTATAGTTAGTCTTTTCGGTTTCACTTTACTTCATTAACAAGAATGTTTTTTTTCCTTCAATTTTTAGTTTTTGCCAACAATTTTAACTTTGGCTACCAGAAAAGCCTGTTGGACGAGTTGGCGAGTCGTCGACAACCCCAGTTTGTACATAGGTGAGTAAAATGGACAATTAAATGATTTGTGTTTGGCTATATGTCCTCAGGATGCGCCATTTGCACACTAATTCACAAATTTCAACTCAGCAGCTTGCAGATGAAGTGCTGCCACCATGAGTGAAAATACGATCCACGTTTTACTGGCTATGTGCTTCCCCCCGAAGTTTTGCCATCATTAATGAAAGCCATACTCAACATGGAGGAAGGTGGGTGTACAGCGGCTTATTTGCATTCCACAGGCTAATTTCAGCAAAGCCGAAAAGAGTATGTGTGTGCTGTAACTTGATCCTCTATTATTTTGACAGAGTCGTACAAACACCAGTTTTAAAATGTGTGTGTGGGGAGCGGGTCAGGGGACAATATATCTCCTTGATGTGTTACAACGGGGACTGCGTGAAAGGTATCAGCCTCGTGACTCACTGCTCGCCGGTCGATCGAGCGTTTGTTCGGTTGTTCATCTCCATCTGTCGCTCAGGCGCTTGAGGATTGGCCACCTCGCTCGCACGGTTGCAGTCGCCGCTGTACAAAGACCAAAACGTTAGCGACAATTTAAAATGAACCGTTTTCATGACGAAGATGGATTACAGCAGTTGAAAAGGTGAAGTCTATCCACGTTCTTGTCAATTATAGGAGAGGTTTCCAAAATGCAGCATTGGGGGTGGGGGCATTCGCGGCCCGCCATCGATCTTTCAGCAGCCTGAGGTATACAGTAAATACTTTCAAGTACGGACTCGTGTTTGCGCTGTCCAATTTGTCCTAATAAAAGAAATTCCTCGTTTGGGAAATGAGTATGGTACATGTCCTTTATGAACCTGCAAGTACAGTATGTTGACAAAATGCACGTGTAACAACACAATCAATAAAATACAAAAATATACCGTCCAAAACCAGTTTATATAACAAAAACTGCAATACAAGTACTGTATATCCAAAAAGAATCACAACAATAAAATACGTACAGTATTTTAATGTTTATTTTTTTTTTGTCTTGGGAAAAAAATGTGTCTTTTGGATTGTTTTGTTGATGCAATCTTTGGTTTATGACAATGTTTGCCTGCGTGTCATACAGTGGGTGCTGCTTTTAAGCTAGTGCCGCGTTCTACAGGACGTAAATGAATAAAGTTAAAATCATTCACAATTACAGTAAAGCGCACGCCAATAAAAACTCACTTACACGTCGTCGTTTCGAATTTGATGATCAAAAAACGCGAAGTGAAAACGTGTCTCAGCGTTGTTTCTTTTCCGGTGGGCGTTGCGTGTATTTAGGCTCCCGCGGCATTGCGCCTCCATCCGGGTTACGGCTAGTTCAATTTCCGCTTACGTAAGTTCCGGTAACACGTAATATCGTAGTCAAAATGTTAATGCATAGGTTTTTATTACGGGTGAAGAATATTCCTTTTCACAGAATTCCGGGGATGGGAATATTTACTGTATACGAAAAATGACATTTACTGTATACGAAAAATGACATTTGAGACGGCCTGCAAGGCTGGCAAAAAAAAAGTAAATAAATAAGTAAAAATTTGTTTTGTTGTCGTCGCGCTTTCCCAGATTTGTAAATACGTACTCCCAAAAAGTTCGGGATATTTAGCAGCCAAAAAAGTTTGCCTTACGTCATGTTCTCCGCTGGGGCGGTGAGCCTGTCTCGCAGCGCCCTCAGCTTGGCCTCCCTGTCGCTGACCTTCTGAAGAGCGGTGGCAAGCAGCGTCTCGAGGTTGCACACGGTCGCCTTCTCACTCTCCAGTTGCTTTTTAACCTGGAGAACAAACAGAATTAGACTGCCATGTTTTTTTGAACTCACAGAAGAATAACTGTGCTTATTAATCGTGATTTCTATATCACATAATCATTTTTTGTTTTTTTTTGCCAAATTGCGCAGCCGTGCCCACCAAGTCAAGCTCGATGCTTTTGGATGTAAGGGCACACGCGGCGAGCTCCTTGTCCGTGTCCAGTCTAGCGCAGACCTCCCGGATGCAGGCCAGGTCGGAGAGGAGAGCGGCCGGCCCATCCTGGGCTTTGCGCAGCTCAACGCCAATGGCGGCAATCAGGTCCTCCACCTCCTGCAGCCTCCGCTCCCGCTCTTGCAGGTCCGATTGGGCCGCTCGCAGGCGCGCCACCAGCTCGAAATTCTCCTGATCCTGTGGTTGACACGTCAAAGTCAGCTGACACCCCAGGGGATTCATTTCTCTTTTAGGGACTGCTGAGTTTGAGGTCCTCAAAAGTGCACTCCCATGACCTCCAAGCTCATTCAATCACACACCCTTGAACAAAACTGGGTGGACATGTCTACCATAGCAGGGCACATAAAAGCGTGTCATCAAACGGGAAATCGGCCATTTTGAGCAAATTCGTTGACTTGTGCTGTGACAACTCCATCTTGAAAATTTGCCCAAATTCCTCAGTTGTAAGCTTCCTTTTTTTTTTGGTTGCCTGAATTTCCTCATGTCGGCAGTGTCAAATTTCGATGAGCGTTTTGAGGATTTTGTGTCATCACATGAACAAAATTCTGACTTCAATACTATTCCTGCAGGAAGTATGTCAGGACCGGTACTGAAAAGGAGACTTCGGGGAAAAAAACTGAAACATCAGTAAAAGTACCGTAGTATAGCAACGCTCAATTGTGAATTATAATTCCGATGTGAGTGGAGCACGGTCTATAAAGTTTGAGGAGCATTTTAGGTACCGTATTGGACCAAATATAAGACGGTGTTTTTTGCATTGAAATAACACTGAAAAAGTGTGGGTCGTCTTATAATCGGGGTCTAGACATTATACCCATTCACAACGCTAGATGGCGCCAGATATCATTGAAGCGAATGCTGAACTTGACTCCCCAGGCCAAAGCGAACCCCTGTCACGAAGAATAAAAATAAAAATAGCGGTAGCACGAAGAAGAAAAATAAAAACTAGCGGTAAGAAAGAAAAGAGAAGGAAATAATAGAAAATATTACACAAAATGGAGAAACATAGCGACAATCTGGAGAAATGTGGGTCGAACATCGGCCAGGTTAACCGGCAGCTGAGGAGAAGTTATGATGTCATTTACATTTCAAAAACAGAAGCCATTCGTTTACGAATGTGATTGCACTTTAGTTTACATATTTAAATGTTCAGATATTAAGATTTGGATGAGGCAAAATAACATGCTTTTTCTCTCAAATATATTGTTAGAATAATTTGTTTCAGATGTACTGTGATTATTTTCTGTACAAAAATGTATTTGCTGTTCAAAATGTCTTTTTTCATACTTGAGCGTTGAAAAAGAGGGGGGTCGTCTTATAATCAGGGCCGTCTTATATTCGGGCCGGTACCTTTGTCCTCAGCAGGTCCTCGACCCTGTACATTGCGTTGGCGTAAGAGTGCACGCTCAGCTTGAGTTCGTCCCGCTCGCGCAGGACCACCTCCATCCCAGCGTGTGTAGCCTTGAGGAGAGAAAATACAACTTGCTGTTATGGCCCCCCCGAACCCTCAAAACAATAAATAAACAGAAGGAAGAAAAATAATCCACAGATGATTATTATTACTTGCTTCTCTTTGGTCAGTGCAGTCAGGTCATCTTGCAACCTCATGTTCTCTTGAACAATGCTTTCTTGGGGGTCATGCAGCCATTGTGGCGGGGCGGCGAGATCCCTCTCCTGGCTTTTTGGCAAACCCTGCTGTTGACTGAAACAAAAAAAAAAAAGATACTGTAGATAGAAATAATCTCCAACCGGGGTTAAATTGAAAACTGTTCACGCCACGAGAAATGTTTTCAGTGATATAAATCCTTGAATAAATTTCCGAGTATCATGCCATCTTATTTGAAAAACAAACCTTGGCACGTGAGCTGCTTTCCTCCGCTTTGTTGCGGCCGCCGCCTCTTCCTCCTTCTCTGCGTCCTGAAGCCGCTCGGCAGGCTGATAGTCCCACCGCGGCTCCGCATTCCACTTGGCGTCTCTCAGCAGCGAGAGCTGTGAACGCAACTCCAGCCTCTCTCGCTCCAGCTTCAACACAGAACACACACGCGCGCGCAGACATCAATCGGCAAGCGTTGACGGGCATTTCCATGCTAGCCATACGGTGTTAAAGCGCATCTGATTGGACACTTTGCCTCTTTCGGCACAACTGGAAGACTTCTGCGGTAAATGAGTCGTCGCAGGTCAACTCCAACCATGACGAGCTCGACATTTTGAGTGTTTTAAAAGGGCTCAAATGTGTTGAAACAATCAGACTTACGTTCTTGACGGCATTTTCCAGGTCAATAATCCGATCCAATCCGATTATAGTACCTGAATTCGTCTCTCGGGTCTCCTGAAAATACAAAAACACAACAGGCGGGGCGAGTTCTTGAGGTTATCCATATTATTAAATGTCTGGCGAGTTTTTATTGTGACGTTTTGAACACAACGAAGACAGGATCTCACCGCTCTCATTTTTACAAGGTTATCCTCTAAATCTTTAATGACTTCCTGTTGACTTATAATGACCTCCTGTGAAGAAAAGTGAGGACAAAAACAAAACACTTAGTTTGTAACGTACAGAATTTTCGTCATCTTTTTCTTTTTCCTCACTTTGGAAGCGGACAAGTTCCGGTAAGCGATGTTCAGCACTCGCTTCTTGTCCATCTTGGTCTGCTTGATCAAGTTGTTCTTTTGCGTCAGCTCTCGACACAGTTCGATGTTCTTCAGGGAGAGGTCGGCCACTTCGGCGGAGGACTTGTCCTGTAGTGCTTCCAGCTTCTGCTCCAGCGTCCTGTTGCTCTCTTGCAGATACTCGATCTGTGTTGATGAAATCATTTGCAAAGTATTCGGGGTCATTGAAACGTGCGGTGATTGTTGCACCAATAAAAAAAAATTATAATAACCCCCCCCCCCCAAAAAAAAAACATGAAAAAGGAATATAGTTTTTTTAAGTTAAAAAATCTACAGGAATAATTTTTTTAGAAGGCAGGTTTTTTTAGACAATTTTTTTTAAAGAATAAAGGTGTCTTTTCTGGAATAAAAGTTGTGATTATTAAATTTACTTGTTAAATTGGAAGGTTTATATTAAGATAAGATATCCTTTATTCGTCCCACACTGGGGAAATGTACAGCCTCCAGCAGCAAGAATGTATGTAGAAAGAAGAAAGAAGAAAGAAGAAAGAGAAAAAAAACAACAAACATCTTTCAATTAAATGCAATATGAACACAAAATGGATAAATCGCAGTACTATTTACAATTTTCCTTCACATCATTTAATTGCTATTATTATTATGATTGTTATTTTTTATTCATCAGCCTGAACATTACAACTTAACCTTGGAAAAATATGACAATAAAATATATTGGACCCCCGCTTTACATGACAATTTGAAGCAGGCCGGGCCACGAATAGAGAAAATGCTGAGTATAATTGACAGCTATTGAAAATTAAATGTTTTTTTGGAACTGCCCAAAAATAATATATATATATATATATATATATATATATATATATTTTTTAATTTAAACAAAATCACTGTATAGGCGAATGCGTAAATATTTGATTTTTTTTCTCTAAGATTCAACTCAGAGGCACGTATGGTAGTTAGCTACGTAAGCTACATAAGTTAATTGAATTGAGATCATCATTATTTCAGTATGTATTACTTTTTGTGTATGTCGGTGTGCCGTGACATTTTTTTTCCTAACGCAAAATATGTGCCTTGGCTCAAGAAAGGTTGATCTAGATTTGGCCACGCGTGTTAAGAGCAGTAAGAAGACACTGCGATTTTTTTTCAGGCTTCTCCCATTTTAAAAATCAGTTGAGCAAGACGTCAAAAAGCAATCCGCGTGGACCACACTTTACCTGAAGGGTAAGGTAGGCAATCAGTTTCTTATTGGTGTGGTTCTGAGCATCCAAAGAGATGGCATCACGAGGTCCATGAAGTGCATGATTCAGATTATCAATCTTTTTGTCCCTCTCGGCCACCTACAACAAGTGTTTATTTGGGGAGGATTCAGTGACAACATGAACACTCGTACAAGCAGTAGCTTTAACTTACTTGGATAAGTAAGAGTTTTATACACCCGTGGGCATTGTCCAGGTCAGATTTGACTTTGCTGACGTCTTCCTGCAACCCGAGAAGCCTACAAAAATAAAATGGCAAAGAAATCAAGCGGGTGCTGGACAAAATCGGCATACAGTGGAACCTCAATGTTATTCTTTAAATTCTATTTAATAAATATACAATGAATATTTGCCATTTGAACATTCTTTGTCCTAGTGTTGTATTTTTTTCAAGTATTTGTATATTTTTGTACTGTTTGGCATGGTAACATATAAAATACATTGGCATTTTTTGTAAAATGGATTTGTCAGTCAATAGTTGCGCTGCTTGGTCAAATCAATTGGTGTTGTGTGTAATCGGTATTATATTTGTTCAGGTTGAACTTTTTTTGTGGGGAATGCATGGAATTGATCTCAGAACCCATTAAGCAAGAAACACTTTGGATTCTCATCAAACCTTCCATCAGCCACCGGGTGTCGTTCATCTCCATATGAATGATCAGGCGATTTGGGCGGAGGCTGCTTCGGAGCGGGCATGACTTCATGGGTCTGCATTCTCTGTGGCATCTGAAAGCAATACCGAGCTGGTTTCCACATGACAAAAAAAATGTGATAGGTACATAATGCGGTTTATTGACTCTTCATCCATCCATTTAATGTTCGATGAAGACATAATCCTCCATTTGCTCTTTTTTAAAAAAAAAGTAGTAAGAAAGCCATTTCGCAAGTAAATGTTACCCGCGCTGCAAGAAGGAGAGATACCGACGCTCGTTCCTACCGACTGCTGTCAGGCTGATGAATAAAAAATAACAATCATAATAATAATAATAATTAAATGATGTGAAGGAAAATTGTAAATAGTACTGCGATTTATCCATTTGTGTTCATATTGTATTTAATTGAAAGATGTTTGTTGTTTTTTTTTTCTCTTTCTCCTTTCTTCTTTCTACATACATTCTTGCTGCTGGAGGCTGTAAATTTCCCCAGTGTGGGACGAATAAAGGATATCTTATCTTATCTTATCTTAAAACAGTTTGTCCAAACAACGCCACATCTACTAGAATCTCTGCCTTGTTTTCTGACAAACACTTGGGCCGACTACTCTACGGTATTTAATGTCATGTTGGTGGTACTCGGGAGTCGCAGTACTCCCCAAAAATGGAGGTAGCACTTGGTGTAAATGGATGATAACCCCACGATATTACAAATGACATTTTGTGCATAATAGAGCAGATCTCAAACTCCAATCCCCATGGAGACTTGGAAAAGTACAACAACAAGGTTTCCATGGTTGTGTTTCATCAAATTAATAATTGGAGAGCATTTTAATTGTACCTCTGGTGACATAGGCCTGCTGCCACTTCACAATATTTTCTTCCCCGGCCGGTTGAGGCTGCCCCCTCCCGTGCGGTGACAGCGCAGCGACATCACTGCTTTTCTCTGGATTTCTCCGGATACCCAGTTGACAGTTCCGAAAGTGGACGTGAGTGTATTCCAGCCCAGGCCGCCCCCCGCTGCTTTCCATTAACAGCGCCGCCGTCCAGTGACGAAAATACACAGTGAACGTCACGCTAAATAGTTAAGAATATATGTACATTTTTATACTAACAGGCCACATGAAGAAAAAAAAAACGAAAGCGACAATGTTAGCCCGCAGATAAAAGGTTAGCAAATATTTACGGCGAGCGTAGCGTAACGTCATCGGCTAACTAACATAATTAAACTGGCCAGCGATTCGAATAATGTGACAGGCAGGCGGTCTTGTACCGTGAAGCCACTTTCGATTTTTTTTTTCAGTACCCGAGGTTTGTACATGATTCATTAAAACTGTCAAATGTATTTACAAAAATCACGAAGGTATTCATGACCAAATCTTTGATCCCATGTTATGTAAAGCGTCATAAAGACAAGTCGTCATTGTTTTTTTTTTTCCCAAAACTAAATTTTCACAGCAGAAGCACAATGGTGCTACCAATACGGGTCCAAACTTGGATAAACGAATCTGTACTTTTTTGTAAAGTCGAGTACACCCATTTAGATCGATAGTGTTTTGTTAACAGCGGGTGCCAGGTTGTCACACAAGTGATTGACAACTGTTGACCCCCCCCCCCCTAAAAAAAAAAGAGTAACGTGACTGGTGCTACAATATATACCCCAAAATGTTCAAAACATTTTCTTCGTTCAACAGACGAATCGGACCCTATTGGTGTGGTGGATACATCAGGTAGATTAATTTTACAAATAGTAGCTGCTTCTAAAAGGACAGACTTGGAACCAGCCTTTCCTCACAACTGGTAGGTATGAAATGTTTGTTTGGGTTATCTTGAGTAATTTTGCAAAACATAATGGGTGGCCTGCTTTTTAAAAAAATCATTTATCATTCATTCTTTCTGTCAAACTGTTAATTACGGCTGTCCTTCTGGTTCATCGTCAAGTGTGATCTTTTCGAATAACAATTCATACATTCAAATTGTGTTGCTAAAGAAGGTTCAATTTGTCACACGAGCCATGTGCAATCGCTCGGTCTCATGACATGTATGGGTTTATTTGGGCAGAAGAGCGCCATGGATATCAGCAAAGATAAGAAATGGTCCAAGCTGAGAGGTCGTCTGCACATGCTTGGCTACAATCACAATCTTGGACAAGAATCTGTGCCACTTGTTGAACAACTTTTCAGGTGCAATTGTCATTTCTACCTTTTTGTCATTGCGAGTAAGCTGAACCCACACTCTTTGTAGGCTTTTGGGAGGAAGATATGAAAAAAAATCGCCCCAAAATAAAAAGTATGGATAATAAATGCCCCCCTCCCCAAACAATGTTTCTAATTGTTTATATAAATATTTTCAAAACCTGAATACAGCGAACCCCTGCCGTTTCACGGTTAGGTATTCATGAATTCCCCTATTCACATTGTTCTCTGTGGAAACTATCCTCGGCTTTCAGTTGAAAATCTCACCTACTTGGCCTATTTTTTTTAATGCTATGCCGTGTAATGCCCCAAAACGCCACAAGATGGCAGCAAATCCCTCCCTAATTGGAAATAAGTAATTGTTGACATGGAATTATGTTGAAGTGATACACGTTTACCGAAAGAGTAGGGTACGTTGATATCTTTATAGTTTGTGACAGATGCTCACTTTCGTAGCATTTTTCCACCTCAAATCGTCTGTATTTTGTTGATGCAGCGATTTGGTCCACACCACCGAAAGCCTACACGAATCCCAACGATCAACGGACAAATCGGAGAAAGAAAGCCAAAACAGTGATGTCCGCCTGGTCAGGGAGAACCAAGAGCTTCACCTTGAGCTCATGACGGTGAAGGGCGAGAAGGCCAACGTGACCAGAGGTAAGAGTCATGTGCGGGTGTGACCATAATCAGGCGCGGCGGTGACCCGGCAAAACATCTTATTTCTCATTCCAGAGTTGAAGGTCTACATCACCAAACTGGACAGTGACCTTGCTTTGCTGAAGTCTTTGAACAAGCAGTATTTGCAAGAGATGCACAGCCTGGAGAAGGACTGCAAAGAAAAGGCCAGGCTCATCCGTCAACTGCGTCAAAAAAATTTGACCAGTTGGGTGCAGGCGGTGGGTAAGTAGGTCTTTTGGGTTGCGGTGTTTGCGCAGAAGACACATCCGAGTTCTGTAATTGCAATCCAAAAATAACCTTTCACCTCACGGGAGTCACGCTCGTCAGAGGAAATAAATGAAAACACAATTGGCTGCATCGAATGAATAAAATCGATCTAAAGTCCAGTGTGTGTTGCCTGTTCTGTCCTTCCTTAGATGCAAACAAGACCCCAACTGATGATCCGGAAGCAGCTGATCTGCAGCAGGCGGAATTTACAAGATTAAAAACCTCGCTGGAAAATTCTCAAGGGCACATACAACACTTAAATAACCAAGTCAGTCGGTCAGAGACACAGACGGTTTGATTTGTCCAGAGATTTCGTTTACAACTTTCTTTGCGTGTTGGCACGTGTCACCCGTACACAGATTGATGAACTGCAGGAGACCAACGCCACACTGGAGCAGAAGCTCAAGGGAGTGCAGCACACGTCCTCCGGCAAAGTGGCTGAGCTCACCTCAAAGAACCACGAACTGTGTCAAGAGATGACGGACATCCGCAACCTAGCGAAGTTGATGGAGCTGGAAAAGAAGCAAAAGCTCCAAAAGGCCGAAATGAAATTGCAAGACCTTCAGGTGATGATGAACCGAGTTCACTTGGATCACATCTGAGAGAAACATCAAGGAGTGAAGATTTTGTTTTTCTTCCACCAACAGGACATCATCCGAAAGCAACGAGGAGTCATTAAAGATTTGGAGGATCAGCTGAGTAAAAAAAGAATGGTGAGGACTGTCTGGTACGTACTCGGGTAATCCTCATCCATCGCCCTTTTCACTCCTGATTCCCGATTGCAGGCTTCGGATCTACCAGTTGAACAAGAGTCGAGGACTGCCGACCAACAGAACAACATTTGCAATGTCAGTAAGGTAAGAAAACGTAGTCACCAAGAAACAGGCTTTGGTCTTCTTGAAACAGTCTTCCTGTTCTTGGGGTTTTGTTTTTTTGTTGGCAGGGATTTGCATTTCAGGAAGCTTCAGACCAGGAGTTTGTAAAATCTCAACTTGGAGATCAGTTACGGGATCTAAGAGAGCAAAATGAAAAATTTGAGGCGATGGTGGAGTTCCTGGCGGCAGAGAAAAGCAGACTGCAGGACAAAGTGCAGAAGATGATGTCCGTTGGTAAGCTGAAGTGGATTTTGGACTTCTCTTGGGATTCTGTTGCAGTGAGCCACAAGTTACTGTTCCCCAGAGAAAGTCGTGGTGCTGGAGCTGGAAGGCTGGCGGACGAAATACGGCATTTGTGGAAGGGAACGCTCGCCGTCGCGTCTGGATGCTTTTGTCAAGAGTTTGGAAGAGGAAAGGGATCACTTTCGTCTGGAGGCCGAACATTATCAAAACCTCTGGATCTTTAGCAGTCGCAGTTCAGACAGGCAGAGAAGTCAGGCCACAGAGGTAAGAGACAAATTTTCATGTTCGCGAGTACTGTTTGTCCGGACTCGCTGCCCAACATCACGTCAATTTATGAAAATACGACAGCGTCTTGACTACCAAAGCTCAAACCCACCCGCTGAAATTCGGAACCTGAGACAGAAGCTCAGACTGGTAGAAGCACAACTCCAGCAGGTGACAAAAGAAAAAGTCTCTCTGATGGAAGAACTGAAGGTGAGTACCACTGGACCAAATGCCTTATTATTGAGCTTGACAGATTATTCTTAACCTCTCAAAAAAAAATGCTAAAGGCCCACGACAGCTCAAACACATCCCCCGAAATCCTCAAACCGAAGAAGACCTTCAAACAAGTCCTGCAAGAGACGAAAGAAAAAGGCAAGAAAAGGAAAGACGGAATGGAGGAGGACCTTCAGGTTCGTACTAATGTCGACACATTTTGCATCATGATGACTGTTTTTACTCATTGACTCCCAAAGACGTTTTTAAACGTCTTTTCAGACTTGGTCATGAATTGGCCGGTACTGAATGAGTGAACACACAGACTCAACAACATCTCTCCCCATGATTGAAAAAATATTTCGTGTGACATCCTCGAAAAAGAATCCAGTCTGATTGTCCCTGGATGATTCCTGCACTTTTTCACCAGAATTTTGAATCTCATCTTTGGCCAAATGCTTCAGGTCTCGACTTTCGATGGAGCCCCTTCAGTAAAGTTCCGATTTTTAGAAAGCACAGTAAAAAACACGCAACCCAGTAAAGTCCATCGCGACCTTGATCCATCCATCCATCCATCCATTATCTACCGCTTATCCGGGGCCGGGTCGCGGGGGCAACAGCTTTAGCAGGGAAGCCCAGACTTCCCTCTCCCTAGCCACTTCTTCCAGCTCTCCCCGGGGGATCCCGAGTCGTTCCCAGGCAAGCTGGGTGACATAGTCTCTCCAGCGTGTCCTGGGTCTTCCTCGGGGTCTCCTCCCGGTGGGACATGAACGGAACACCTCACCGGGGAGGCGCTCAGGAGGCATCCGAATCAGATGCCCAAGCCACCTCATCTGGCTCCTCTCGATGTGGAGGAGAAGCGGCTCGACTCTGAGCCCCTCCCGGATGACTGAGCTTCTCACCTTATCTCAAAGGGAGAGCCCGGACACCCTGCGGAGAAAACTCACTTCAACCGCTTGTACAAGCGGCGACCTTGATATTGACCTTAATATTATCCATGCCTAAGAGAGATCATTGCTAATGTCAAACGAAAGGAGCCGCAGCCCGAACAGCGCGACTTGACCAAGTCTGATGAATTTCTGGACCTGAAAGAGGAGCTAAGCCTGGTGGAAGAAAAAAATCAGCTCTTGACTGCTGAAAAAGACTCGCTCTTGGAGGAGTTTCAGGTTAGTGCAGCGATGAACCACAGGCGGTCCATCGCTAATGCGCATACATTTGGATGTTTTCAAGTCCGCCCTATTTTCTTTCTTAAAACGTCAGAAAAAGGAGCTGCAGTGTGACCAATACACCTCAGAAGTGTCCGACCTTTTGGAGCAACTCAAAGGGGCAGAAGAGAAAATCCAGCAGCTGACCAGTGAAAAAGACGCACTCGTGGAAGAATTGAAGGTTGGTCGCCGATCGCTTGTAACTTCTGAAAAAAAAAGACTCACTGATGGAGGAGTTGGAGGTCGGTACGAGATGACTTACTGCGTTCTGACACGACAAGTCGTCATTGACTTTGTCAACATTACATTGTTGTAGCAAAAGCAACTGCAGCAGGATGCAAATACTTCGGCTGAGATTTCAACACTGAAAGAAAATCTGAAAAAGGCAGAAGTGATCATTCAGATGCTGAAATCGGGGAACGAAAATAAGACGGAACGATTGAAGGTAAGTCGTAGATCGATTCTCGTCGTGAAATTTTTACAAACCGGATTTCCTCACGCAGCAAATGCAGAAGGAAAAAATCGGACCAGCGTCGACTGCCATAGATCCACTGGTGGAGGAACTGAAGGTTGGTACTGGACGAAAAACTTGGCGTAGTTAACATCGTGATGGCATTGGAACGCATATGCGCATTTCCCAATGTTTCGCAAATGCAGGAGCAACATGAAAAGGAAATCTCGGAACTAAAAGCGGAGCGACAACAGGCAGAAGAAAAGCTCCAGCAGTTGACTTCTGAAAAAGACTCACTGACGGAGGAGTTGAAGGTCAGTACGAGCGGATCTCCCGCGTTCCGGCATGACGGTCGTACATGAACTTGTCAACATTGTGTTTTATTTTTTTGATAGCAAAAGCAGCTGCAGTCCGAGGAGCACAAAACCCAAACTTCTGCTGAGATCTCAACTCTGAAGGAGAATCTTAAAAAGGCAGAAGTGATCATTTCGATGATGAAACCGGGGAAAGATAAAAAGACGGAACAATTGAAGGTAGGTCGCAGATCATTTCTTGTGGATCAGAGTGAAATTTTTGCAGGGATTTGTACAAACCGCGTTTCCTCATGCAGGAGGAAAAAATCGGACAGGCATCCACTGCCCAAGATCCACTGGTGGAGGAACTGAAGGTTGGTACTGGATGAAAATTTGTGTAGTTAACATTGGAGAAATATGTGAGCATTTCCCAACATTTAGCAAATGCAGGAGCAACATGAAAAGCAACTCTCGGATGCCTCTGGTGAAATCTCCAAACTACAAGCGGAACGACAACAGGGAGAAGAAAAACTCCAGCAGTTGACTTCTGAAAAAGACTCACTGATGGAGGAGTTGAAGGTCGGTACGAGAAGACTTACGGCGTTCCGGTCGTAAATGAATTTGTCAACGTTGCATTTTTGCAGCAAAAGCAACTGCAGTACGAGGAGCACGATACAAAAACTTCGGCTGAGATCTCAACACTGAAAGAAAATCTGAAAAAGATGGCGCAATCGGAGAAAGATAAACTGAGGGAGGAATTGATGGTGAGTACGGGCGGTTCTCCGATGTCCATGTAGAATCTTAAAATGAAGAGCATGTCAATGAACTTCGTTTCGTAACCCGTAGCGAGCGAAGCTAGAGCACGACAAGCAGCTTGCTCTGAATTTCGCTGAAATGTCAAAACTCAACGAGGAGCTCAAACAGGCAACAAAGAAAAAGAAGACGGAACAAGCGCAGGTTGCGAACCAGCGCTCAATCTTTTGACCTTCATCTGAATATAAGAAAAATAAATGTCTTCCATCTTTCGCAAATGCAGACGCAGACGGCCGACGACGGCCGGAGCACGTCAGATGAAATTGCAAACCTGAAAGAGCAACGCGAATCGGCGGAAGAACAAATCCAGCAAATGACGGATGAAAAAGACTCACTGATGGAGGAACTGAAGGTCAGTACTGCAGAATTTCGGAACCCACGCTGCGGGAATTCTGAACGAATCGACGTATCTTGACTGCAGCAACAGCAGCTGCAGTACGAGCAACACGCCTCCGACACATTTGCCGAAATCTCCGATTTGAGAGAGAAGCTCAGAGTGGCCGAAGACAAGATCCAACAGGTGACGGCCGAAAAAAGATGCGCAAATGGATGAATTTAAGGTTTGTACTGGAAGACTTTCCGTCTGGATAAATTCAACAACGCGACGTGTTCTAATCCGTAGCAAAAGCGGGATGTGGAGCGCAACTCCAAAACGTCCGCTGAAATGTTCAAACTGGAAGAGAAGATCAAAATGGCGGAAGATAAACTCCAGCGGGTGAAACATGAAAAAGACGCACAGATGGAGGAATTGATGGTGAGTACTGGAAGATGTCTGCTCTCCACTCAGGTAATACACTCAATTTGCTTTTCCACAGCAAATTCAGCTCAAGCACGCCGAGCAGCGCTCAAAAACCTCTGCGGAAATTGCGAAACTGGAACAGAAGCTCAGACTGGCAGAAGAAAAACTTCAGCAGGTCGAAGCTGAAAAAGAAGTGGTGACAGAGGAGTTGGAGGTAACGCATCCTCTGTCTCCGGTAAACTTGTAGAATTATTTTTTTCTTTCAAACTTGTACAAAAAAAATGCCCTCATATTCCAACGACAGCAACTGCAACAAAGTGCCGACCGAAGCTCCGCTTCGTCTTCTGAAGTTGTCAAACTGACAGTGAAGCTCAGATTAGCCGAAGAAAAAATCAAGCGGCTGACGACTGAAAAAGATGCACTGACGGAGGAACTGAAGGTGGGCGGCCCCCCAAGCGCCTTTTTGCCATTGTCATACATTGTCGTCATATGGATGAATGAAATAAAACTTGGCATTTACTCTTTTTTTTTGTTTTTTTTTAGGAAATGCAACTGCAGAATGAGCGCCTCGCCTCAAGCACATCCGCCGAAATCTCCGCGCTGAAGGAGAGTCTCAGACTGGCAGAAGAAAAAATCCAGCAAGTGACGGAAGAAAAAAACTCGCAGTTGGAGGAATTGAAGGTAATCGTTTTCTTTTAGGAGTTGAAAAAAATCGGACGAAATTTTTTTTTTTTTAAAGAAGCCCAGATTGGCGATTGACCATCTCGACATTTCCCAATTCATAGCAAAAGACTCGCGCCAACATATCTGATCAAATCTCCGACATGAAAGACAAGCTCCGGCTGGCAGAAGAAAAAATCCAGCGCTTGACCGAAGAGAAACACAAACGGGAAGCGGAAGTAAGCAATGGAGAAAATTCTTAGCCCTTGGCACCAATAAGAATTGATCACGACGACTTTTCTCTTTGGGGAATAAAAGCAACTGCAAAGTGCTGACCGGAATGCGAAAGGGGCTGCCGAAGTCCTTCAACTGAAAGAGAAGCTTCAACGGGCAGAAACAAAAATCGAGCTGGTTACGGAGGAAAAAGAGTCACTGATTGAGGAGATGAAGGTTAGTCACCAAAACTCTGTCTGGATATGAATAAATTCAAGTTAAAATATTTCCTAATGCGCAGCAAAAGACCCGTTCCAATACATCGGAAGAAATCGCCAACCTGAAGGAGACGCTCAAATTGGCTCAAGAAAAATTGCGCAACGTGAGAACTGAAAAGGAGACACTGATGGAAGAACTAAATGTTGGTACCGGAAGACTTTCTTTCAATTTTGAGAATATTTATCAATTCAAGAACACGACATTTCCTCAACTACAGCAAAAGAAGACTTCAAGCCCATCTGAGGAACTCTCCGGCTTGAAAGCAAAACTCAGACTGGCAGAGGAAAAAATCCAGCGGTTGACTGCTGAAAATGACTCCCTGAAGGAAGAATTGAAGGTTAGCCCAGCTTGCTAAACCAAGCACCGGTGCCAAGTTAAGGTTACGAAACGTCCCTCGTCTTCCGTCAAAGCAGATGCGTGACGACCCAAGCACATCTGCTGAAGCGCTGAATACACTGAGGGACAGGCTCCAACTGGCCGAAAGAAAAATCCAGCGGGTGACGGCGGAAAAAGACTCTCTCAGGGAGGAATTAAAGGTAAGCGCTTCATGATGATTCTCTTTATCGGCCCGATTTATTGTTGTGCACCATTAGAAGCGGTTTCAAACAGCAACGCTCGATGGGGGGAGAGGGGGGGGGATGACACTCATTGCAAAGCACTGACGAGTCATTTTTGTCTTTATCAGGGCGACACGATTTCCCCGCAGCCATACGGACGTGGACAGGAAAATCGGATTCTCGGGGTGCAGAATGTCATTCACAGTGTCATCGGCATTTGTCAACACCACACTACACACACCCTTTCCTAAATTTGAACGTTGATTTGAGCCGAAATAACCTTTGACCTATGGGGAAAGTTGACTCTGATTAACAAAAACAATGATAGAATAGGCGGCCCGGTAGTCCAGTGGTTAGCACGTCGACTTCACAGTGCAGAGGTACCGGGTTCGATTCCAGCTCCGGCCTCCCTGTGTGGAGTTTGCATGTTCTCCCTGTGCCTGCGTGGGTTTCCTCCGGGTACTCCGGTTTCTGAGTGTGAGTGCGCATGGTTGTTCGTCTCTGTGTGCCCTACGATTGGCTGGCAACCGGTTCAGGGTGTCCCCCGCCTACTGCCCGAAGACGGCTGGGATAGGCTCCAGCACCCCCCGCGACCCTAGTGAGGATTAAGCAGTTCAGAAAATGAATGAATGAATGAATGATAGAATATTGAAACACATATGTTTTGATAGTCATGCTATATACTTTGGGCCAATGTAATTATAGTTACCGAAAAACGAAATAGCTAAAACTAACATGAAAAAAAACATTTGGGCTTTGAAAAAAAAGTCCCGTTTTAAAAATGAAAACTCACCGAAATGGCATCTTCCAAACTACGGTATAACCAAAACGTCCTTCGTTTTCATCTTTGTCAGTTATTATCGTTAACTTTTAGTTTAATTTTATTTGAAAGGTATTTATTTTGGTATTGTTGCATATTTGTCGGGAAGAGGGAACATCAAATACTTATTTCAGAATTATTCTTGTTTGTTGCACAATTACTTATTTACATTTTTTTTTTTAAATCTCACACTTGACAAATACTCCATATATTTAAAAGAAGTAAAACTAATATAAATGTAACCAAAAAGAAGCATTTAAAAAAAAATAAAATTGAACAAACTTGACCGAAAGAGCGATTAAAATTGAAGTTAATTTTAATCGCTCTTTCGGGCAAGTTTGTTCAAGCGATTAAAATTATCTTCAGTTAATTTTAATCGCTTGGAAGTCAAAATTGAATAAAAACTGTAATAAAAAATTCTAAACTATTACAACCCTGACTTGAGGTAGAAAAAAAAGATCCCCCACAGAATAACACCCTAATTAAGTATTATTATTACTCACTCGTTCTATTTGTGTGTTGCGGGATGAAGCTGGAGCAGGAGAACCTGGAGCTGCGTTCCCAGGTTTTTGAGTTACGGAACCGCGAACGGGATTTGGAGCGGCAGATGAATGCCCGTTCTGCCGCGCTGGTCCAGAATCCGGAGGAGGTGGTATGGCAGAGAAAAGCGGCAGCCGGTCTTAGGTTTGGTTTCCAGCAGTATCAATGGCGTTGAATCTAATGAACAGAACAGCGGTAGCTTGATTTAGGAATGTCCAAAGTTTTATGATTTCAAACTTTGATTCAATAGACATAACATGATTCGTAGAAATTGAACATGCTTCGTAGAAATTGTCTGAAAATAACTGGAAACGGGCGGCCCGGTAGTCCAGTGGTTAGCACGTCGGCTTCACAGTGCAGAGGTACTGGGTTCGATTCCAGCTCCGGCCTCCCTGTGTGGAGTTTGCATGTTCTCCCCGGGCCTGCGTGGGTTTTATCCGGGTGCTCCGGTTTCCTCCCACATTCCAAAAACATGCGTGGCAGGCTGATTGAACACTCTAAATTGTCCCTAGGTGTGAGTGTGAGTGCGAATGGTTGTTCGTTTCTGTGTGCCCTGCGATTGGCTGGCAACCGATTCAGGGTGTCCCCCGCCTACTGCCCGAAGACAGCTGGGATAGGCTCCAGCACCCCCCGCGACCCTAGTGAGGATCAAGCGGTTAGGAAGATGAATGAATGAATGAATAACTGGAAACAATTTGCACTGTCACAATTGTTGACGGGCAAGGCTGTAAAACAGAGTCCCAAGTCTACCCAGCAGGGATCCGGCACACCGTGCCATGCTAAGTGCAGTGCTTCTATTAAGTTTTTGCTCGCAACACAAAGCAAAAAAAAAAAACACAAAAAAACACACCAAAAAAAAGACAAAGTGACAGCTCGCATCTGGAACAACGAAGTCAAGTTACCGCTGTAATTCGATGAATGACACGTCATCTTGTCTCAAGGCAACAGCAAGAGCAGATTCACTATGCGCTTTTGGACCTCCAACACATGCTGTCTGTAAAGAACAACGAGTTAGACTCCACTCACTCGCAGATGGAAAAACTGAAGGACATCATCGGTACGGATACAGCACTCATTCCGTTCGTAGACCCTTGTCTCATTTTTTTGGGGGGGGGGGGGGGCTCGATTTCTGCAAAATGGGTTTTGCCAGATTCGCTGAGCCAGCAGGTTTACCAGCACAAGCAGGAAGCCGAGGTCCTTCGCATTTCTTTCTCGGCGTTGAAAATAAGAAAGAACGTCCTGGAGGAGGAGGTGGCGACCAAGACTAAGAGACTGGCGGTTCTCCAGGAGGAGCTTGGCAAGAAGGTTGCTTCCATATTGTTGTATTGAAGCCATTTTGACACGTAGATGCGCTAATAGCACGCCATTTTCTTCAGGAAAAGAGCCTAAACAAAAACGAATCGCACTTCTGATGTGAGTATATTCATTCCCCAAGAGGCAACCAACATCTACGCGGATTGTGTAATCTGATGATTTTGGCATGACAGACAGCTGGACGTGGAACAGAAGAGCCAGGAGAGGGAGCAGGCCACTCACAGGATGCTGGAGACCCATCAGGAGGCGCTGTTGCGACTCACAAGAGACAACGAATTGATCATCGGTGATTATAGGAGGCTGCAGGACGACGTGGCCGCCATGACGCAGGAGAAGCAAGTCAGGACGTAAATAGGCCGCTCACCGGGTGAAGTCACACTTGATACAAACCGAATCGTTTTTTTTTTGTCCAGGCTGCCCATGAGAAGATGGAGGAGGCTTTACGTGAGCGGGAGGCACTAAAACAGAGAGTCCATTCTTATGTCGATACGGTGTCCAGGATTGAGAACATCTTGCAGACAAAGGCAAGAGAAAAGTGCAATTCAGGGGGATGATTATTGACTCCCTCGGCAGGCTTCTTCCAGTCTCGAAATAAATTCTTTGGCTGACACACAACGCTGCAGCCAGAGTACGGACTAAACATGGATTAAAATCTGACAAAATTTTAAAGGGTTTCCCTTGGCCTGAACTCTACGCTGGGTTACTCAACAGCCTCATGCACATTACTCTGTGGCTTGTTGGTCTAGTGGTATGATTCTTGCTTTGGGTGTGAGAGGTCCCAGGTTCAAATCCTGGATGAGCCCTACTTGAAAAGGATTGATATTTTGCCTTCCCCCTACCAGGGGTGTCATTTGTGACAAATACGGGTATCATGGACATCCATATGTGGCTCGTTGGTCTAGTCGTGTGATTCTCGCTTCGGGTGTGAGAGGTCACAGGTTCAAATCCCGGATGAGCCCTCCTTTTAAGGCCTTTACCCTGCCCCAACCACTTGCAGTCATCTGATCTGACAGCAAATTTGACAAACAAGGTGTTCATGCGTGTGGCTCGTTGGTCTGGTCGTATGATTCTCGCTTTGGGTTTGAGAGTTCCCGTGTTCAATTCCTGGACGAGCCCTCCTTGAAAAGCTTTATTATTTTGCCCTCCCCCTTCCACGGGTGTCATTTGTGACAAATACGGGTATCATGACGTCTGTCTGTGGCTCGTTGGTCTAGTCGTATGATTCTCGCTTCGGGTGTGAGAGGTCACGTGTTCAATTCCCGGATGAGCCCTCATTTGAAGATTTTTACCCTGCCCCAACCACTTCCACTCATCTGAAAGCCTATGTGACAAATCAGGGGATCATGTACAGTCCTCCGTGGCTCGTTGGTCTAGTCGTGTGATTCTTGCTTCGGGTGTGAGAGGTCCCGGGTTCAAATCCCGGACAAGCCGTCCTTTTAAGGCCTTTACCCTGCTTCAACCACTTGCAGTCATCTGATCTGACAGCAAATTTGACAAACAAGGGCTTCATGCATGTGCCTCGTTGGTCTAGTAGTATGATTCTCGCTTCGGGTGTGAGAGGTCCCGGGTTCAATTCCCGGACGAGCCCGCCTTTTAAGGCCTTTACCCAGCCCCAACCACTTGCAGTCATCTGATCTGACAGCAAATTTTACAAACAAGGGATTTATACATGTGGTTCGTTGGTCTAGTAGTATGATTCTCGCTTCGGGTGTGAGAGGTACCGGGTTAAAATCCCGGACGAGCCCTCCTTGAAAAGGTTTATTATTTTGCCCTCCCCCTTCCAGGGGTGTCATTTGTGACAAATACGGGTATCATGGACATCTGTCTGTGCCTTGTTGGTCTAGTAGTATGATTCTCGCTTTGGGTGTGAGAGGTCCCGGGTTCAATTCCCGGACGAGCCCTCCTTTGAAGGTTTTTACCCTGCCCCAACCACTTCCACTCATCTAACAGCCTATGTGACAAATCAGGATCATGTACAGTCCTCCGTGGCTCGTTGGTCTAGTCGTATGATTCTTGCTTCGGGTGTGAGAGGTCCCGGGTTCAAATCCCGGACGAGCCCTACTTGAAATGGGTAATTGTTTTGCCCTCCCCCTACCAGGGGTGTCATTTGTGACAAATACGGGTATCATGGACATCCATATGTGGCTCGTTGGTCTAGTCGTATGATTCTCCCTTTGGGTGTGAGAGGTCCCGGGTTCAATTCCTGGACAAGCCCTCCTTTGAAGACTTTTACTCTGCCCCAACCATTTCCACTCATCTGACAGCCTATGTGACAAATCAGGGTATCATGTACAGTCCTCCGTGGCTCGTTGGTCTAGTCGTATGATTCTCGCTTCGGGTGTGAGAGGTCCCAGGTTCAAATCCTGGACGAGCCCTCCTTTACCCTACCCCAACCACTTGCAGTCATCTGATCTGACAGCAAATTTGACAAACAAGGGGTTTATACATGTGGTTCGTTGGTCTAGTAGTATGATTCTCGCTTCGGGTGTGAGAGGTCCCAGGTTCAAATCCTGGATGAGCCCTCCTTTTAAGCCCTTTACCCTACCCCAACCACTTGCAGTCATCTGATCTGACAGCAAATTTGACAAACAAGGGGTTTATACATGTGGTTCGTTGGTCTAGTAGTATGATTCTCGCTTAGGGTGTGAGAGGTCCCGGGTTCAATTCCCGGACGAGCCCGACTTTTAAGGCCTTTACCCAGCCCCAACCACTTGCAGTCATCTGATCTGACAGCAAATTTTACAAAGAAGTTATTTATACATGTGGCTTGTTGGTCTAGTAGTATGATTCTCGCTTCGGGTGTGAGAGGTCCCGGGTTCAAATCCCGGACGAGCCCTACTTGAAAAGGTTTATTATTTTGCCCTCCCCCTTCCAGGGGTGTCATTTGTGACAAATACGGGTATCATGGACATCTGTCTGTGGCTCGTTGGTCTAGTGGTATGATTCTCGCTTTGGGTGTGAGCGGTCCCGGGTTCAATTCCCGGACGAGCCCTCCTTTGAAGATTTTTACCCTGCCCCAACCACTTCCACTCATCTGACAGCCTATGTGACAAATTGGGATCATGTACAGTCCTCCGTGGCTCGTTGGTCTAGTAGTATGATTCTCGCTTCGGGTGTGAGAGGTCCTGGGTTCAAATCCCGGACAAGCCCTCCTTTTAAGGCCTTTACCCTGCTCCAACTACTTGCAGTCATCTGATCTGACAGCAAATTTGACAAACAAGGGCTTCATGCATGTGGCTCGTTGGTCTAGTAGTATGATTCTCGCTTCGGGTGTGAGAGGTCCCGGGTTCAATTCCCGGATGAGCCCTCCTTTTAAAGCCTTAACCCTGCCCCAACCACTTGCAGTCATCTGATCTGACAGCAAATTTGACAAACAAGGGCTTCATGCATGTGGCTCGTTGGTCTAGTAGTATGATTCTCGCTTCGGGTGTGAGAGGTCCCGGGTTCAAATCCCGGACGAGCCCTACTTGAAAAGGTTTATTATTTTGCCCTCCCCCTTCCAGGGGTGTCATTTGTGACAAATACGGGTATCATGGACATCTGTCTGTGCCTCTTTGGTCTAGTAGTATGATTCTCGCTTTGGGTGTGAGAGGTCCCGGGTTCAATTCCCGGACGAGCCCTCCTTTGAAGGTTTTTACCCTGCCCCAACCACTTCCACTCATCTAACAGCCTATGTGACAAATCGGGATCATGTACAGTCCTCCGTGGCTCGTTGGTCTAGTCGTATGATTCTCGCTTCGGGTGTGAGAGGTCCCGGGTTCAAATCCCGGACGAGCCCTGCTTGAAAAGGGTAATTGTTTTGCCCTCCCCCTACCAGGGGTGTCATTTGTGACAAATACAGGTATCATGGACATTCATCTGTGGCTCGTTGGTCTAGTAGTATGATTCTCGCTTAGGGTGTGAGAGGTCCCGGGTTCAAATCCTGGACGAGCCCTCCTTGAAAAGGTTTATTATTTTGCCCTCCCCCTTCCAGGGGTGTCATTTGTGACAAATACGGGTATCATGGACATCCGTCTGTGGCCCGTTGGTCTGGTCGTATGATTCTCGCTTCGGGTGTGAGAGCTCCCGTGTTCAATTCCCGGATGAGCCCTCCTTTGAATATTTTTACCCTGCCCCAACCACTTCCACTCATCTGAAAGCCTATGTGACAAATCAGGGGATCATGTACAGTCCTCTGTGGCTTGTTGGTCTAGTCGTGTGATTCTCGCTTCGGGTGTGAGAGGTCCCGGGTTCAAATCCCGGACAAGCCCTCCTTTTAAGGCCTTAACCCTTCCCCAACCACTTGCAGTCATCTGATCTGACAGCAAATTTGACAAACAAGGGGTTTATACATGTGGTTCGTTGGTCTAGTAGTATGATTCTCGCTTCGGGTGTGAGAGGTCCCGGGTTCAATTCCCGGACGAGCCCGCCTTTTAAGGCCTTTACCCAGCCCCAACCACCTGCAGTCATCTGATCTGACAGCAAATTTTACAAAGAAGTTATTTATACATGTGGCTCGTTGGTCTAGTAGTATGATTCTCGCTTCGGGTGTGAGAGGTCCCGGGTTCAATTCCCGGATGAGCCCTCCTTTTAAGGCCTTAACCCTGCCCCAACCACTTGCAGTCATCTGATCTGACAGCAAATTTGACAAACAAGGGCTTCATGCATGTGGCTCGTTGGTCTAGTAGTATGATTCTCGCTTCGGGTGTGAGAGGTCCCGGGTTCAAATCCCGGACGAGCCCTCCTTGAAAAGGTTTATTATTTTGCCCTCCCCCTTCCAGGGGTGTCATTTGTGACAAATACGGGTATCATGGACATCTGTCTGTGGCTCGTTGGTCTAGTAGTATGATTCTCGCTTTGGGTGTGAGAGGTCCGGGGTTCAATTCCCGGACGAGCCCTCCCTTGAAGATTTTTACCCTGCCCCAACCACTTCCACTCATCTGACAGCCTATGTGACAAATCGGGATCATGTACAGTCCTCCGTGCCTCGTTGGTCTAGTAGTATGATTCTCCCTTCGGGTGTGAGAGGTCCCGGGTTCAAATCCCGGATGAGCCCTTCTTGAAAAGGGTTATTATTTTGCCCTCCCCCTACCAGGGGTGTCATTTGTGACAAATACGGGTATCATGGACATCCATCTGTTGTTCGTTGTTCTAGTCGTATGATTCTCGCTTTGGGTGTGAGAGGTCCCGGGTTCAATTCCCGGATGAGCCCTCCTTTTAAGGCCTTTACCCTGCCCCAACCACTTGCAGTCATCTGATCTGACAGCCAATTTGACAAACAAGGGCTTCATACATGTGGCTCGTTGGTCTAGTAGTATGATTCTCGCTTCGGGTGTGAGAGGTCCCGGGTTCAAATCCCGGACGAGCCCTCCTTGAAAAGGTTTAATATTTTGCCCTCCCCCTTCCAGGGGTGTCATTTGTGACAAATACGGGTATCATGGACATCTGTCTGTGGCTCGTTGGTCTAGTAGTATGATTCTCGCTTTGGGTGTGAGAGGTCCCGGGTTCAATTCCCGGACGAGCCCTCCTTTGAAGATTTTTACCCTGCCCCAACCACTTCCACTCATCTGACAGCCTATGTGACAAATCGGGATCATGTACAGTCCTCCGTGGCTCGTTGGTCTAGTAGTATGATTCTCGCTTTGGGTGTGAGAGGTCCCGGGTTCAAATCCCGGATGAGCACTTCTTGAAAAGGGTTATTATTTTGCCCTCCCCCTACCAGGGGTGTCATTTGTGACAAATACGGGTATCATGGACATCCATCTGTGGCTCGTTGTTCTAGTGGTATGATTCTCGCTTTGGGTGTGAGAGGTCCCGGGTTCAATTCCCGGATGAGCCCTCCTTTTTTAGGCCTTAACCCTCCCCCAACCACTTGCAGTCATCTGATCTGACAGCAAATTTGACAAACAAGGGCTTCATACATGTGGCTCGTTGGTCTAGTAGTATGATTCTCGCTTCGGGTGTGAGAGGTCCCGGGTTCAAATCCCGGACGAGCCCTATTTGTAAAGGGTTATTATTTTGCCCTCCCCCTACCAGGGGTGTCATTTGTGACAAATACGGGTATCATGGAGATCCATCTGTGGCTCGTTGGTCTAGTGGTATGATTCTAGCTTTGGGTGTGAGAGGTCCCGGGTTCAATTCCTGGACGAGCCCTCCTTGAAAAGGTTTATTATTTTGCCCTCCCCCTTCCAGGGGTGTCATTTGTGACAAATGCGGGTATCATGACGTCTGTCTGTGGCTCGTTGGTCTAATCGTATGATTCTCGCTTCGGGTGTGAGAGGTCCCGGGTTCAATTCCCGGACGAGCCCTCCCTTTGAGACTTTTACCCTGCCCCAACCCAGTCTCATCGGGCAGCCTATGTGACAAATAAGGGTATCATGTAGATTCCTCCGTGGCACGTTGGTCTCGTAGTATGATTCTGCTTTTGGTTTGAGAGATCCCGGACGAGCCCGGCTTAAAAGGGTTCTACCAGGCTTGGACCACCCTAATTTGGTGTCACTTGATAGCGGGGGGTCTTACACTTGTCTATGTTGGTCTAATAGTATGATTATTGCTTTGGGTCTCAGGTCCCGAGTTCAAATCCCGGATGAGTACCCCTTTTAAATGTTTTGCCCTTTTTCTCTGCCAATTACGGTGGCCCATGTGACAAGGAGTCATACGCTTCTCGCTGCGGGTACGAGAAACCCCAAAGGAGTTCTCTGATGCATGTCTTCTTTTGCAGAATCAAGAGAACCTGGACCTTGTGGAGCGCTTCCGCACAGCCCGCTCGGACGTGCAGGAGCGGGAGCAGCGGCTGCAGCAGGTGGAGGAATTCATCGGCTCTGTCCGCCTGGAGCTCATCTCATCTGAGACGGAACGCCAGCACTTGCGCGAAGCTCTTGGGCGCAAGGTGCAAGAGATTCAGCAGGTAATAACACAGTTCAACCATCCATCATTTTCTGGAGCGCTTCTTGAGGGTCACGGGAAGTTTGGGAGTCCATCTTTGCTGTTTTTGGGCAAGATGCAAGGTCCCCCCCCTCCATAGGACTGGTAGCTAGCGAGCTGACCCAAAACTATTTGTCTTTGCCTTTCTAGCACATGCAGGACTTACACACATACAAGACACAAGTCGCATCATTGACCCACGGGATGTCCCAACTCGAAGAGGAGATCCGTGTCCTTCAGGAGGAAAAAGCATCTCTCTTGGCCGACCTGGCGTCGGTCAGAGAAGTCTGCGTCAAAATGGACTCGGACAAGGAAATCGCCGCCCGTCAACTTTTGCAGGCGAATATGGAACTGGAGAGGGTGAGGCTCGTTTTTGTAAAATAAATAAATAAAAAATAAAACACTCTGAAGTGTGCTGGAAAAAAAAACTTTTACTATCAATTATATACAGAAACGAATGTCTTATGTGTTGAGTTGAAAATCTAAGATTTCCTAACAGCTATTTTTACTTTGGAAAACAGTCAAAATTTTTTGCTCATTTTCTGACGTTACAAAACCAAACCAGTTTTTTAACCCCAATTAGTTTGTGTGTTGTACGCAATCTCAATTTGAATTAATGTCGATTCTTTTCCCATAGAGCGGATGAAATTAAAACCTGTTTTTGTTTTATATTTATATTAACCAAAATCCTCGACAGATAATTCCATGATTAAAATAATCATTGGTTCCAAACCTAATACAGACACCTAAAAAAAAAAAAAAACAATAACCAAGAATTGACACTAACCTACTTCCCACCACCTTTCTGCTTGCTGTCCAGGCGACCACGAGACAGGAGGACGCTCTCACGGAGGCGGCTCTCCTCAAGGAGCACCTGAGGAGCGAAAAGCTGGCGGTGCGCAACATGCAGGCCATGTTGGCTGCCAATCGACAGGAGATGTTCCAAGCCCACAGGGAGGCCAGCGAGAAGGAGGCGGAGCTCAAGGCCCTACAACAGATGCTCACCCTGGCCGACAACAAGATGTAAGACTTGAGGGTTGCGGGTGGGGACGTTTGTTTGAAGAGATTTTGCCTCAGATGTGTTTTACTTTGGCAGCGGGGTAAACGCCAAGGAGGTGACCAATCTCCGGGGCAAAGTCACTCAGCTGCAGACCAAGATGGAGGTTTTGAGTAGCAAAGTCCTTGAGTGGTGAGCTTGACTGAAAAATGCCTGACTGGTCACAATTGTCCATTCGTGCAACTGCGAGGTTGAAAAACAGAAGACGGTTTTGTCACCCATGTTCAGTGATGCCACACAAAATTAACTTCACGGATTATTTGATTTAAAAAAGTAACCAAGCTAGATGGAGTTACTTGATTACATTCAACAGATGCTGACAACCCCACTGAACGTAAAACTGTCAACTGGTTTTGCCACGACTTAAAGGAAAGTGCAATTTTTGCAGAAAATTTCAACAAACCTTTTATTTCACAAATACATCTACGGATTTGACTTCACGATAATAGTCTGCTTGTTTTTACTTATATGGATTTCACAATGTTTTTTTTTTGTGTCTGTTTTGGCCCTACTTAGTGAACTGTTAACATTGTCATGGCAAAACGTAGCATTAATAATGTGCATTGTTTAAAGATAATTACATTTGGGGGCGTCACAGTGCCTGATGCAACACCCTCCTTAGGATCGAATGTGCTGCGATCCATTTTATTTATTATTTTTCTTAATTTGACATACCTGTAGCAAATCAAGAGAACATGTTATCAATCAACAGCACAGAATGTGCAGAGCACCTTAATTTCGCCTCCTTCCTACATTAATTGTCGTTTCTCCCGACAGCAACACCTCTGAAGATATCTCCTTCAGGCCTCTGAGGGCCTCCTCGCCCGTCGACCATCCGGCCACTCATCGTCAGCCGGCTCCCGACAGCTCCATCCAAAGAGAAGAGGTCAGCTTTGGGCTCACGGAACGTCCTGGACTCAAGTGATCCTCAAAAAAATGGGGCTTAGTTTGGCATTTGAAAATCTACTGAGTGCTTAGCTGCTGCCATCTTGTGGCATCTAAAGGTATTGACGAGACATCATGAAGAATAGTTGGCACAGTGTTCACTGTAATCTGCAGTGTTCAATATACATGATCATGACATATGCTTATACTGTATGTAGGATGTGCTAGGTGATTGTGGGAACTGAATTTTTTGTCATTGATATTGCCGGCCAATATATATATATATGTATTTGTCTTTTCCAGCCAAAAGGTCAAGATTCACCCTCACAAGTACACTGAGGGACAATTTTGAGTGTTCAATCAACCTATCATGCATGTTTTTGGAACGTGGGAGGAAACAGGAATACCCGGAGAAAACCCACGCGGGCATATGGGAAGAATATGCAAACTCCATACAGGAAGGTCGGAGCCCGGAACTGAATTTTAGATCTCTCTACCATGAGGCAAATGTGCTAACCAGGCGGTCACTGTGCGACCCAAAGTATAATTCAGTAATTGATTTAAAAAAAAAAAACATTTTTTTTCAAATGTTCATTGAAGAACTCACTACTGAATTGATTTAAAAGTTTGAGAAATGTCTCAATGTTTTCGATGGTTTAAACAGGTGCCCCACCCCCCCACAAAAATAATTACCTTGCCGTTTATGCTCATTCTTGTTATTTAAAAATGTATTTAATTGAATAAACAGGAGCAGAAATGTCTCATCTTTCCAACTGTATGAAAACACAATGTCATGTTTATTCAACAAATGTCAGTATGTACACAATATATATTTAGAACATGAGGGGAAAAAAGGATGGAGGTAAACAATGTTATATTGTACAGAAAATGCGAAAATCCAAGACGTGCGTGAAACAATTCAAGCATAATAGCTTGAATAGCATAATAGCTCAATAAATACTTGCTGGCAACTTCAAAAAAGTGCACTGACAACTCTAGCTCTCCTTGCCCACGTGCTAGAGCCTGACAGTTCTTCTTAATTAAATCTAAAGTCATTCAACATAAGCGATTGAAGCAACCTTATGATGGTCGAGGTATCACTATCTACTGTAGATGAATGAAAAGAATGATGTATTAATTGTCTGACTGTGGAGTGGAGCTGGTGACGGACGTGCACTGCGAACCTGTCGAGACGTTGAGCGACGACGAGCTCCGCAGCGGAGACACGGACAGGCCTCGCCGCCTCATCTCCTGCGTGGCCCTCTCGCTGGCAGTACACAGACAACCGCACTTGTGTGACCACACTACTGCATTTTTATTTTATTTTATTTTTTGGTAAGCCTATCATAAAGTCCCATCAGAACAGCTTTATGGTTCTAATTCTGTCCTTGGTAAACTTATGATACTGTTCTGCTTTAGAAATCAAGTTGCCATCTTCACAGTACAGGAAAAGCTGCTGAATATTGTTCAAGGTAAAATTTCATTTAAAATAAATATAACACGCAATGAATGTTTTTTTTTTTTTTGTAGAAGCATGTGTGTCAACACTGCATATGGGCTGATTGATACTCGTCGCATCGCTCAAGTTGCAATTTGTACGTTCCGGTGCAATGCGTGTTCATTCATTCAACACTAGGTGGCGGTCATTGAACTCACCGTTCAAAGCGCTCTGACGTCAGCTGTCTGTTGAGGACGTCCATCTCGGTCTGCAGCTGACAGACTTTGTTGCGCAGGTTGGACACGTCCCTCGCGTGCTCGGTGCTGTCATACGGCAACATGGGGGGGGGAATAAATCACTCCGTATCCTTGTTATCCAGTTTTCGGTTGGTGTACTAATAGGCTCTTTATCCTGACTAGAAAGACAAGTCAGCAATGGCTTTTTCGATACGCGTCAGGCTGCTCCGAGTCCTTACTTCTTGTTGTCGGCCAGGGTGAGCCTGTCGCGCAGGACCTTGAGCTCGGACTCCTTCTCGCTGGCCGTCAGGTGCGTCTGGAACTCCTTTTGGCGATTGGTGGACAGCAATTTCTCCAGATTTTGCACTGCCAGCCGCTCGCTGGTCAGTTGCTTTTTCAGCAGCTGCGCTTCGGAGCGCACGTCCTCCAGCTCTGCTTCCACCTGTGGGTGGGACCGAGATTAATTTTAACAAAGCGAGTATATCTTGCTGAACATTGACATACAATATAGTGGTGCCTTGACTTAAGAGCGCCCCCAACTTAAAAGTTTACGAGCCATCCATTTATTGCTTTGAGTTGCAGTATTTGAGAAACAGATTGAGATCGAGCGAACGAAAAATTTTAAAGTATTATTCATTCATTCATCTTCTGTACCGCTTGATCCTCACTAGGGTCACGGGGGGTGCTGGAGCCCATCCCAGCCGTCTCTGGGCAGTAGGCGGGGGACACCCTGAACCGGTTGCCAGCCAATCGCAGGGCACACAGAGACGAACAACCATTCGCACTCACACTCACACCTAGGGACAATTTAGAGCATCCAATCAGCATGACACGCATGTTTTTGGAATGTGGGAGGAAACCGGAGAAAACCCACGCAGGCCCAGGGAGAACATGCAAACTCCACACAGGGAGGCCGGAGCTGGAATCGAACCCGGTACCTCTGCACTGTGAAGCCGACGCGCTAACCACTTGGCTACAGGGCCACCTAAAGTATTATTGTACAGATTAAAATCGTTCCATTGAATAATCGAATGAGGCACGCCGAGAGCCGCTGCTCACCCTCTCGAGTTCCATGCTCTTGGATGTGACCTGTCGCACGGTGAGCTCCTTGGCAGAGTCCAGCTTGACGCAAAGCTCCCTGACCGAGGCCAAATCGGAGGAGAGAGTCGCTTTCTCCTCCTGGGCCTTGTGCAGCTCCTCCTCAAGTCGGGCCATGGTTCGGGCCAGCGTTGACACTTTGCCCTCGTACGCCTGCAGAGCTTGGATATTCTGGAGGTGGGGGTGGGGTGGGGGGGGAATGTACATCAATGCAATTCAAAATGATGAGCGTTTTTAATTGAATTGGGTTAACTGGGATCATGTGTCTCACCTGCTGGATCTCAAGCTCCTTGTTGCCGACGGTTTCACGCAGGTGCCGGCGTTCGGCGTCGGACGACAGGAGCTCCAGGCGGATGGAGTTCTTCAGCTCCTCAATCTGCTGCAGCCTGCGCTCCCGCTCCTCCACGTCCAAGTGGGCCGCGCGGTAGCGCTCCAGCAGGTCCAGGTTCTCCTGATCCTGCGGAGGCCAACAGTTCACAGTCAGCTGAAGGGAAATACCACAAAACCAAGCTAGCACGCCAGCAGTAGAAGCTGGGGACAAATGAATTTTCGTAATTGGCTGCTTGAGGAGTTTGGTAAGCCAGTCCCCCTCTTTGAAATAAATTGCCTCCAATTAACTTTATTTTCCATTCTCAGTGAGCAGAGAGGTGAGGAATGGGCAGCTATGCATGGAGGAGGAAGCGTAAGGATTAGAAAAAACTGACGGTTACAGTTACCTACACAGATGCCTTTTGATTAATGTGCATTGTCCTAAAAAAAAAAAACATGGAACCAGCGTGTACTAGTCAGCCCCAAGGACAACATGAATGGTCCATGAGTGTGTTCCACTGCGACACTGCAACCTTTGGTCACAATTAAAAGCAAAAAAAAAAAAAAAAAAGTCAACTTTTTATTTATTTAATTTCATTTCTCAATGGACCAAACATTCTGTATTTTGTTTAAAAATAAAATAAACTGTGCAGATTTACAATCATGTACTGTATTGTGTATGGCAAATTTCTCTTGCCTTTTTCTGCAACAGGTTCTCAATTTTGGCCACCGCGCTGATGTAAGAGTGCACTCTCAGTTTCAGCTCGTCGCGCTCACGCAAAGCCTCCTCCATCTCCACGGTGACCGCCTAGACGAGACAACAGAGGCGGAGCTCGGCTGTTCATTCTTTGCTTTTCCAAACACGATGATCAGAAGAACGTGATCCGCACTTGGTTCTCTCTGGTCATCGTCGTCAGGTCATCTTGAAGCCTCCTCTTCTCCCTGACTGTGATCTCTTTGGTTTTCTGTAGTCCCGCCACCTCCATCAAGGCTTCGTCGAGCTGTTTCCGGAGACTGGCGATCTCCCTCTCGCGGCTATTTAGCGCCCCCTGCAGTTGACTAAAACACAAACGTGTCGGATCGCGCAAGTCTCAATTAGGTACGGTTATGCCTTAAAAAAGAAAAAATAAAATAAACCACTCACGCCACAGATTTGTCCATTGCTGTGACTGTGTGCCTAACATCCTCAAGTGTCTTTGCCTAAACAGACAAAATAACATTTGCAATTATAAGCTACGGAAACTATGGTGACATGGTCCCCAACAATGTAATTTGAAAAGCTTAACCATCGAGTTACGTTTGTTTCTCAGCAACAGAAATAATCCAAAAATGTCAGAAAAAAATGACACACAAAACACGAGGGTTCATAAACAAAGCTTTCATCCAGAAAATTTTAAAAGAGCGACCTTGTTTTCAAGTTCCTCCTGAAGAACAACCAGCTTCTCTGCTTTTTGATCCACCTCATCTTGCAGGCCATCCTTCTCCTTATCCAGCGCAGAGAATGAGTGCTGAAGCCGTTCCGCCTCTTGCTTGTGCTTGGCCACCTGCTGACGCAACATCCCTGCGAGAAAAAGCAGAGAATTCAGCGGCAATCGTTAAAAAAAATCTCATCTCATCTTCCGAGCCGCTTGATCCTCACTAGGGTCGCGGGGGGTGTTGGAGCCTATCCCAGCTGTCTTCGGGCAGTAGGCGGGGGACACCCTGAATCGGTCGCCAGCCAATCGCAGGGCACACAGAAACGACCAACCATTCGCACTCACACTCACACCTAGGGACAATTTTAAAGCGTCCAATCAGCCTGCCATGCCTGTTTTTGGAATGTGGGAGGAAACCGGAGCACCCGGAGAAAACCCACGCAGGCCCGGGGAGAACAAGCAAACTCCACACAGGGAGGCCGGAGCTGGAATCGAACCCGGTACCTCTGCACTGTGAAGCCGAAGTGCTAACCACTAGACTACCGGGCCGCCCTTATTAATTAATTACATAAATATAACAATCGTGACAAATCGTCACCTATGGTCTCATCCTGAATTTCCATCTGTTCGTTAGCGGCGTGCAGCTCGGAGGTCTTCACAGACAGCTTTTGTTGGAGCTCAGACAGCGAACACTTCATCTGCTCCTGTTGCAGCCTGACAAGCAGAAAGAAAACATCGACTTTGAGAGACAAGCAATCCATTGAATAGGAATAAGTGTCCTATGATGAATCCCCCCGCCCCCGCAAAAAGGGGCTTATTGTCAAACAGTGGCCATATGTCATTGCCGTGGATGACCAAAAATGCACACCTGCAGTTTGACTATCTGAAAGTACCATGTTATGGCAGACGTCATTTCCAAGTGAACAAAGTCGGGATTATTTGACTTATGAATGAATGAATGAATGAATGTTTGTTGTTTTTTTTTCTCTGTCTCCTTTCTTCTTTCTACATACATTCTTGCTGCTGGAGGCTGTAAATTTCCCCAGTGTGGGACGAATAAAGGATATCTTATCTTATCTTATTCAATTGAATTTATGACGTGCTAGCAGAAAATCGTTAAAATATAGAAGCATAATATTATCAGAAAAACAATAGATTGTTCTGTACAGCATTTGTTTGTCTGAGGAAACGCATGGTTCTGTAATTTTACTTTCAAATTTTTAACACTGCCAAAAATGGTTGCTTCAAACCAAACTGGCCGACTTCCTGTTCAATTTTGCAAGGTTTTTCATGCGTGCCGTTATGATAGAGATGTCCACCGGTTTTGTGCCGATTGGTGAAACGGCTGTCGGGGGGAAAATTGTTCTTAATTTTTTTCCTTTTAAACTTTTTCCTCAAGAGTTGGTGACGACGTGTTCCCAAATCCTAAAACAGATCAAATTTGACTCTGGGACACATCTGTAAGAAAAGGTGATTCATTCCAAGCTCCACTGGCCACAATTTAAAGCAATGAAGTGTTGTGAGATTTCTCAACAAACCTCAACGCAGAAGCCATTTTCCTGTGCTGCGCCGTCTCTTCGGCGTTTTGAAGCAGCGCACTTGACTGGACGTCCAGTTTCTGCTCCATGTCCCGCTTGCTGTCCTTTAGCGCAAAGAGCTGCGAGCGCAGCTCTAAGTTCTCCTGTTCCAGCTTCACACCAAAAAGTCAAAAGCTTTTTTTTTTCATTCTTCTTTTAAATAGAATGTGCAGTAAAGTTAGAAGCAGAGGCATTCATGTCATTCAGAGTTCTTATCCAAGACAGTGGAGACTTCAAACTCGAGTTTGGCAAACATGGAAAAATAATGCGTCACATGGGAAAATAATGATCCGGGCTTACAATGTGAATGCCATTCTGCATGTCTAGTATCCGCTTTTCTTGCCCATGTCCATTTGGCAGAGCCGAAGGTTGGCCAACCTAATGAAGAAGAAGAAGAAGATGGTGGGAAAAAAAACCCTGCTCATATGTGTCCAGATTGGGCGGCCCGTTAGTCCAGTGGTTAGCACGTCGGCTTCACAGTGCAGAGGTACCGGGTTCGATTCCAGCTCCGGCCTCCCTGTGTGGAGTTTGCATGTTCTCCCTGGGCCTGCGTGGGTTTTCTCCGGGTGCTCCGGTTTCCTCCCACATTCCAAAAACATGCGTGGCAGGCTGATTGAACACTCTAAATTGTCCCTAGTGAGTGTGAGTGCGAATGGTTGTTCGTTTCTGTGTGCCTTGCGATTGGCTGGCAACCGATTCAGGGTGTCCCCCGCCTACTGCCCGGAGACGGCTGGGATGGGCTCCAGCACCCCCCGCGACCCTAGTGAGGATCAAGCGGCTCGGAAGATGAATGAATGAATGTGTCCAGATTGTCAGTATTGGTTCTTTTCCGCGACAGTTTGAAGAACTGCCGTCGACCAATCAAATGACAGTGAGTGGTGGCTCTGAGGAACGTTCCAATGTAAGCGCGTGCCTTAAAAAAGTGGAATGGAAACGCAACCGCACAGGGTCTGGAACCCCGCTGGCAAACGGGTGGGGTGGGGGGACGGGCTGACAAAAGCAAACTCACCTGAAACTCCTCCATCAGCAAGTCTCGCTCTGCCTTAACCTTCAGGATTTTACTTTCTGCCAACCTCAGTTCCTCTTTCAGGTTCAAGACGTCATCGGACGTGCTTGAGCTTTGACGGGTGTCCTTCAGCTGCTCTTGCGCCTGAATAAATAACAGCTGTTAGAAGCCCATCTCTCACCCCCCAACCAAAAAAAAAGAAACCTAGGGATGGAGAGGGGGGTGGATGAGGCTATTCACCTGGTAAAACATAACTTTGAAGTGGTCTCTCTCAGAAGTGAGAGCTTTCACGTTGGTCTGGATGTCCTCCATGTGCACCTCCACATCCTGCAGAGCCGCCTTCAGCTCGTCTCGCTCCTTCCCCAAAGTGAGCAAGTCCGACTCTGCAGCGCCTCCCTGCGCAGTGTCAACAAGCTGAAAATTGGACGACGGTGACCCCGCCCATCGGTGGGCATATGGTCCACACCAGGGGTGCCCAAAGATCGAAGATCTACTTTTTGATCAACTAACCTCACAGGATCTACCCTTACCGGCGCGCGCACGCACACACACACACACAAATTTAAGATTTACATGCTTTATTTTATTCATTCATTTAATTCATCTTCCGTACCGCTTGATCCTCACTAGGGTCGCGGGGGGTGCTGGAGCCCATCCCAGCCGTCTCCGGGCAGTAGGCGGGGGACACCCTGAATCGGTTGCCAACCAATCGCAGGGCACACAGAAACAAACAACCATTCGCACTCACACTCACACCTAGGGACAATTTTTTTTTAGAGTGTTCAATCAGCCTGCCATGCATGTTTTTTGGAATGTGGGTGGAAACCGGAGCACCCGGAGAAAACCCACGCAGGCCCGGGCAGAACATGCAAACTCCACACAGGGAGGCCGGAGCTGGAATCGAACCCGGTACCTCTGCACTGTGAAGCCGACGTGCTAACCACTGGGCTACCGGGCCACGCTTTATTTTATATTTTAAATATTTTTTTTTGTTAAAATGAGACGGATTAGTGTGCAGTGTATATTAAAATAAAAAATATATTACTAACATGTACAAAGACACACAAATGGTTGTTTGTTTTTTTTCTTCTCGACACTCCTCGGATCTACTTGGGACCTGTCTTAGATCTACCGGTAGATCAGGATCTACCTAATGGGCACCCCTTGTCCACACACACCCACCCATTATTTGTTCAAATTCCCAAGATCGAGACCATATAAAAAATTTTTTACTCCTCCCCCACATTAGGGCTACGCAATGAATTGAAATTCAATTACACTCAATGACTACAAAATTGACATCACCGTAAAAAAAAAAAAAGGATTTGTAAATCATCTTACGGTCTACTAATACCCTAATTACCTTGCCAGCTGGAATCCTGCCCCGGCCCGGACTACGAGCGGGGCTGCCGGTTCCCCGGACTCGTCTGCAGTGTTCGGCTTCCTGACGGTAGCGGTCCCGCTCCTCCTCAAGACTCTTGACGAAAGCGTCCAGGCGCGACGGCGAGCGTTCCCTGCCGCAGACGCCGTGTTTGGCTCGCAAAGCTTCCAGCTCCAGCACCATCTCTTTGTCTACAAATTGCATGTTCCAATTATCATGACCAAAAACACAACACATAACATAAAACACGGGCCAGTCATGCAGTCCTAACCACTTTTCCGTCACGCGCTTTGTCGTTTGAAGCAGTTTGAGATGAAAGGGGAGAGAATCAAAGTGTCCTTTCACCAGTGGATCGGAGACATGACATGCTCAAAATGCGCACACGTCGGCTACAAGCTCAGTTTCAAAGTCAACGAGAAGCAGTCGCGTCCACTGACTGTCTCATGCAAAATCCATCCCAACTCCGAGAGGCGACCCCCGGCTCCAAACACGCATCGGCGCTCCTCTCTCCTCATCCATCCAGCCGCACCAACGCAGACGATCCAACAGCGCCGACATCTCCGCTGAACAAAACGGGCTTGTGAAAAAAGCTGCCCATTACAGGCGCAAAAAAACACACAAGCGCCCCCAGGCCTGTCCAGCACCGACAGTTAATAGCGCCGACATTCCTCCCAATCAAAATCTGTGCCGGTACAGGCGTGCTGCCGAGAAGGCGCAACCACCAAGTGAAGATACTTCTCCTTTGACGAATGTCGTGGCCCAAAAAAAAAAAACGCTGAAAACGGTCCATATCGGGTCCACGCGATGGAACAACAAACAACATGTGACAAAACAAAAACGACAAAAAAGCAAGGCTCTTGAAGAGCACTTGCTGAAGGCTGCCTACTCGGGCGCCATCTTGGAAAAAAAAAAGGCAAGAAAGACAACTGTGCCTGCCTCCTGAGTCTTCCTGCGTTCTTAGCATCAGATTACCGTCATTAACCTAACACCGTCGGACAGTCCGCCACGTTGCGGCTGCGTGGATGGCTGCTGAAGTTGAGGATGAGAAGAGAAGATGCGCCCTTGGAACCGAGAGTCGGCGCCCGGGACCGAAACGGATCGACGTGGGACAGGAGAAGCCAAAGCGGTTGACTTTGAAACTTAGCGTGTGCCCCCCTTAATAAGTGCCGCAAAACGTACAAAAAGAGGAGAATTCCCTCGGAAACTTACCGGCAGCCATCATCTTCTCCACTTTGTCCTGCAGTCTGATTTTCTCCGCTTCCAGGAAGTCCAGCGTTCCCTCCAATGCCTCGTTCTGCCGACGCAGCTCCAGCAGCTGCTCTTCTTGAGAGCCTTTTTCAAAGTCCCGCTCAGAAAGCTCCTAGAAAGAAGTTGCTCGAGTTAAATGACCCTGGTCATCATCATCATATAATTAATACGTCTGCAACGCTTGAACCAAGACGCCTGAATTTTACAACTTTACATTTTGTTATTTCACTAAATACTCACCGCGCTTATTTTTTTCAGTTTCTCCTCCAAATCGTCAATGACTTCTTGTTGACCTTGAATAACTTCCTGCAAAGGGGGGGGGAAAAGAAAATCTTCACTCTTGGAGGGTTCTCGCTTTTGTTTAAATGGCAATTTTTCTCACATGTAAGGCCAATGCAGAGTACAGTTTATGTTACCATGACGACTTTAGCTGGATGTGTGCCTTTAAAGGGCGGGGCCTATTGAGTAACATCCAGTGCTCTGACTCCAGCTCCAGGTGGGCATTTACGATGCTATTAGTTCAATGTGAGCGTCTTGTACATGCTCTTTGCGAGTGCTTTCATTTCGTAATTGCAAGTTTGACCGTTTGCAATAAACGGCTGAATGTGTGTCTCCGACTGTCGCTGTCCCATTTTTCTTTAGATTAAATTGAGCTGCGGTATATTGGCTTAACGATGACAATTTGGCTTAACGATGACAAAAAAAAAAATGACAAAGCAACAGCTGAAAAATGCGGGGCACTGCATTTTTACACTTTTCCATCATATGTGGTCTTCAAAATTAAAATGTCATATTCTCACTTTATTATTACGCAACTCCAGGTCGGCCATTTCCAACGCTCTCTCCTTATCCATCTCCATCCGCTTGGCCAGGCCATCGATGTGTGTCAGCTCCTGACACAGTTCAAAGTTTTTCAAAGAGAGGTCGGCCACTTTGCTGGAGGATTTCTGCTGCAGTCCCTCCACCTTCTGCTCCAGCGCCTTATTGCTCTCTTGCAGGTATTCGACCTGTTTGACATACACTGATTTTTTTTTGGGGGGGCCGGCCAAAAGAGTGCCTGAGCTTTCCTGACAGAGCGAAGTGCGCACCTGAAGGCTGAGGTGGGCGATCAGTTTCTCATTGCTGGCGTTCTCAGCCTCCAAAGAGACAACATCGAGAGGTCGGCCTCCATGAAGAACGCGGTTGAGACGGTCTATCTCTTGGTCCCTCTCACTAACCTGAAAGAATTGGCCAGAGATTCACTTTGAATGTGAATGAAACTTTATCTCATGACAGACCGGTTACTTACTTGGGTGTTTAGGAGTTGCATGCATTCATGGGACTCGTCGAGCTCCGATGTGACTTTTGTGACTTCATCCTGCAGCTCAACAATCCTACGGATCAAAAATGGCAGACAGTTTAAGTGATTAAGAATTATTTTCACCATTTAAAATGGTTGTCTTATTAAAATGTGTATGAAAATGCTTTTTTTTTTTTTAAGCAACCTGTTATCAGCCAATTGTAGGAGATCTGCTATGTATGGATCATCAGGTTGAGCCACGGGATACCCAGATGTCGCAGGTGGAGGAATGAGCTCATCGGTCTGCATTCTCTGACGTCGGAAAGCGATGCTACGCTTTTTCCCACCTGGTAAAAACATTTGACAAGACCTTCATTCAGTATAAAAAAAAAAAACAACAACAACAGGCCCCGCCCCAGGTTTCGCTGTTACCTGGCGTCTGCACCACAGCTTGCAGGTTCTTCTCCTGCAGCTGCAGAATGCATTCAGCCTTGGCTTTGCTGTCCTTCTCCAGGCAGCGGATCTTGTGCGCGTACTGATTATTCAAGAACCTCAGGTCGCACATGTCATGGTCCAGTTTTCTGATGCGGCTTTTCAGCTCTAAAACAAGGTGAAGAGTAGTATAGTTTGGAATGGATGATGTACAAGGGCATATTTGACCGTTGTTTCTATTTGCTATGCGTTAAAAGTGCCTTCATGGCAATCATAGGTTTATTGTTACATTTTATGAGTTTGTGCTCGGAGTAAGCCAGAAAAAATACAGATTTCAATAGTTTCACCTTTTTTTTTTGCTCATTGTTATTTTTCATGGCTAAAAACACACTCGTGTACTGAAACAATGGGTAGGCCCCTGTCATCCCATTTTACCTCGAGTTACGTGCTCCATCTCCTCCTTCACCTTGAGGAGGTCAATATGAAGCTGGTTGTTCTCCCTGACCAGCCTTGCATTATCTGCTCTGTAGGGCTCGAGGAGGACGTCACAATTTTGGCTTTGTTTTTCTGACTTTGCCGAGAGTTTGGCATTGCGCAGGCTTTCGGTTGTGTGAACCAGATCACTGAAACAAAGAGCAGTGCTTTTATTTAGATCAGTGATTCTCAACCGGTGGGCAGACACAAGAAAATATGCTCACTTAACCCGGTACCTACGGTTTTTCATTTAATTGTAATACTTATATTTTTTATACATACTAACACTAATTCAATTGAACTTAACATAGAAATTGACATGAAACTGTCCACTCTTTTGCAAGCAGAAGTTACCTGAAAAGCTTCTCAACGAGCGGCAGGTTTTCAATCCCCAGAGGATGCCTGTAGCCCAGCTGGTCCAAACGCCTCCTCAAGTTAACGAATTTCCTCTCAGCGCTGCTCTCCATGACTCTTAAGAAACACTTGCGAGTCCAAAATGAACACTAAACTGTGCACAGTCGTGAGCCAATGTGTTAAACTAACACTAATGGAGCTGTTTGCAAAACTACTTAGCTAGCTAGCTAACATTAGCCAAAAGTTATCATCACATTTTTTAGGGTCTTTTTTAACCCGCTCGGTCACCATAACAGCGCATTATAATAATTTAACATGACAGTTTAAAAAATGTCAAGCTTTAACTCAATCTACGTTCTTTGGCGCAAGGAAGCACTTTAGTCTGACAGCTACGACAATTTAGCATGACAGAAGCGGATGCTATCTTAACAAGGAACTCATGACACGAGCTAATATCATATCAATAAATATGATTTAAGGAGAGCGTGTGGCAAAAAAGAGCGTTTTATAAGCGGTGGCAAAAGTTTGAAAAGAGCGCCGATGACCTCAGGTTAGCGCTCGTCACCATGGATGAAAGGAAACAAAGAGGGGGGGCGCGCGTTTTAATCACCGGAGTCGCCCAGTGTAGCACAGCCAGAGGGGCGGTGTAGAAAAATACAATACAATACATTCACCTTTACTGAACCAAGAAAAAAAAGAATACAATTTCAAACTAAATAACAACAACAATAATAATAATAATAATAATAGAAAAAAACGTCTCATTTTGAAGAGAGATCTGTTACAAGAAAGCGGGCCACAATTAATTCCAACAATAACAGTAACAATACAATGCATGTATAAAATATATATTTTTTTAAATTAGAGAGAGACTAGCCAGTTTGAGTAGACTCTGAAGGTATTGCAGGAGCAACGGTGAACATATAATAAGATGCTCTTGCTGGCCTCAATTTGCACAGAAGGAACTCACGATGTGAGATTGGTGGAATTTTGAATCGTCAATAATTTGGATATAACATTGAACTAAAAGCAGGCGCTTCCACATATTAGACCCCAAGCAATACTGCTCATGCACCTCTTGCTCTGTTTTTTTCCATCCTTGCGCTAGCCAACTTGGACAAGAAAAACATATTCATAACAATCTGAAAATATTACTATATTTAACAATCAGCATTTTGAAAATCTGATGTCTTTTATTTATTTACTTATTTTTGAATTATTTGTTTATTGGAGAATTATTGATTCTGTCGTGGTCTGGATGCGTAAGGCAGAGCTCAATCCGCTTATATTGCATTTCTGTATAGTCCTGACAAACAAACAAACAAAAAAAAAAACCAACAACAAAAAAAGGAAGAAGAGAAAAATACTTTGGTGGCTGCAATTTTATTAAAAACATGGAGCAAAGAAATGAATGAAACGTGGTCAGTGCGTTAACGTGGTAAAACTAGTGGATAGCATGTCCGCCTAATAGGGCACTCTGACTAACGTTAGGTTCCTTGAAGATTCTAAATTGTCCATATATGTGAATTGTTTATCAGGACATACCCCACCAAACGCTATGAAAAAAAATGGATGGACGGATGAAAAACGTGGTTTGTACATGTTTATCCAGAGCGTGTCAGTAGTGAGTCATTGTCAGCGAGGCTAATGTGACTGAGCGATGCTGGAGAAATACTCCAGCATGTCCTGAATGGTAAACTCCATGGTGATTCCAGAGCCAGGGTAACACCTGCCGATCAAGTCTTCAAAATGTTTGTACTGCCGGATGAACTCGTCTTGCGTGGAGTGCCACACCACCTGCAGGAAGCGCACACGAGCGAGGACACGTTGAGAAAGTAAAACAATTTAGTCGTAATAATTTTTTTTGTTATATAAAATACAATATTACAGAGTGCTATTTTTTCCAATTAAAATATTTTTTTTCTGGGTGGTGGGAGCGGCTGAAACAGGAGCAAAACACTGGCAGTAATTTGAATGACTGTCTTTGCTGCCCCCAGCTGGCCAAGGCGAGCAGCACAAAACGAGCAGCACAATGTCCACAAAAAAAAGGCAGGAAAAAATGTGACAAATAAGATTTATGCTAGAGAGGAAAAATTATTTGTGATTCAATTGTTTGAATTTACATGCCTGGTCGCCTATCAGATTAAAAAATGTTTAAGAAGCTCCAATTTGTATTACACCAATCGTATCTCACCTGTAGCAGGCTTTCCTCTTCACACAAGTGTTTGTCCACCTTCTTGTAGAGGTTGTCCAGTCCCTTCTTGACCTCTTTTCCAGGGTACTCTTTGATGACCTTGCGTAGCTCCTGCTTGTTGAAGGCCAGCTGATAGCTCACCTCCTCTTCACGGATTCCTTGCGCCACGCGAGCTTCCACGCCCTCAAAGAAATGCTGCAGCAAGGCAATGATGATGATGATGATGATCAACTTGCCGTGTTAAGCACAGGTGAAGATGCTTTTTTTGGGGGGGGGGGCCTTACGTTGAGCTTTTCCAGAGGCTGGCCCAGAGAGTTGATAACATAGGACTGCAGGTGGTCCGTGTATTTGTGCTTGGCCTCGCGCCTCTCCGCATCCAGGCAGGAGATCTTCAGCTGAGATAGCGTGGAGAAGATGTGGTGGAAGTTCTCCATCATCACCACGTCCCGCGGCGTCTTTTGGCTCTCGTTGGCCACTTTTTCGACTGAGGAAGTCGAGGCGCTCGTCAGAGCTTTGCCTACGTTTAAAAAATATATATACAGGTATATATGGGTCAGGGTTCTTACCGTTCATGAAGACGGCCCTGATGAGCTTGACGTAAGCTTTGTCGAGGTCTCCGCGACGTTCCGCATTTCGGAAGATGGTCTCGGCCAACTCGGCAAACTCTTCGAAGCCGGTGACGAAAGGCAGGATGCCAACTTTGCTCTTCTTGGAAATTTTCACTTCCTCCATCTGTCTGATCTGGACAGACTGTGAGGAGGAAAGGCACATTATTAGAAAGATTAAAGAAAGCTGAAATAAAAAGTCTACACACCCCTATTAAAATTCCATGTTTTTTTGTTGACAGAAAAAAAAAGAGGTTTTGAGAATTGAAGTTTTTCCAATCGTTAATGTGACTTACTGTATAATTTATATTATCCCACATAATTTCTTCTTTCAAACGTTGTTTGAAGACCGACGGGTTTTGATTGACCAAACCTTGACTAAGGCCCCTGTAGCAAATGAAGAAAAAACGTTTTTTTGGTGTGGCTCCTCAACATGTTTGCTGGTGCCAAATGTATTTTTCTTTTGGAATTATGGTGAAAAAAAAATACAACCCTGGCTTCAAAATTTTAGAACCCCCCCCCCCCCCAACTTTCCGAAATGCATGAGGAAAAATGTGTTATGGTCTGACTATACCAACCACAACCCCAGGTATAAAGCCAAAAGTAAGTCTAATGCCATAGCTTGTCTTGTAAAAAAAAAAGGCATGCTGTCATCATAATGTGGCATGGAAAAGTGCTGAGGATTTTTTTTTCCAGGTTCATCCCGTGCCCCCCATCCCCCCCACCCTCCCATCAAGGAGCTAAACTCCAGTCTTGGCAATTGCAAACTTAAAGTTGGTGAGTATTACCGGTAGTCACTCTTTTTTTTACTACTTGCAGCACGGCTTGGACCCTCTCACTGTCAGACAGATGTTACGATGCATAACACGCAATACCGAATGCAGATTCAACCTTGGCCCGAATCACAAGCATTAGCCATCGTCGAATCACTAAGAATCATACACCCTACTCACGATGCATTTGTCAAAGTTTCTCTTGACGGTGACCAACACATTCCCCAGCGTGGTGCTCAGAAAGGACGCCGGGTCCACGTTTTCCGCCGTCCACACGTGGTGGCTCATCTTCACCAGCATGTACAGCGAGTGAAAGCTGTCTATCTTGTCGCCCAGAGCGATGAGGCTGTTGAGCTCCGGCTCGATGCTCTGGAAGACTTTGTTCATCATCAGACGCACCATGTCTTTGCTTTTGAAGGGCAAAAAAAATGGAGGAAAAAACGGGAGAGGATGTTGTGAAGCTACTTTAGTCGACGGAATTGAAGTTAACGCGAGTACTCACTCTGATGACAGGGAGTGTCTGTGTTCCGCCTGGGGAGGCATTCTTGAAGGCACGCCGCCATCTGAATCCTCGGCTTCCGGCTGACAAAGAAAAGGAAATAAAACATTATGACTCTTGCCAGACGTTTGAGGGTGTTTATGAAGGATGACAGCATGCCTGCATCTGTTATTGCTTTGCAAGTTGATGTTTCGGGGAGAGCGGAAAGAACACGAGGGCATCGTTGGACAACCAAGGGATGGCATGTCGTGCTTTGAAAATGGTGATGAAAGGCCTACTTGATTTTCATGTGTGGAAAAAAACACAAATACAAACTGCATTGACGATCCTATTCTCAGAACATATTTGACTAGATTTTCACACGATATACAACTCGAGTGCATTCGCTGTTCCGAACAGGGAAGTTGGGTGAATTAATGCGAAAACTCTTGGAACCGCTTGACGAAACTCTCATCAAGTTGACACTTTTTTGACCGAGAGGCACTAAACTGGTGTGCTCTCCTCAATCGCTTTCAATTCAAAACCATAAAAATGTTACTGCTATGTTCAATGTTTATTGAAGATGACAAATCTCTGAAGCAAAAATAAATAAATACCTGAGCCAAAGGAGGCAAGACGGGCGGGTGCTGCTGCAGCTTGAAGAATTTGCTGATGAAGTCTTGTTCGGCGAGGCACAGTGGCTCCAGCTCACTGAGTACCTGCTCGAAGATCTGCAAACAACCACTCCGGTTCATTAACTTAATCCCTCACCTGGCCTTCGCCGTCGGTGGTACCTTGTCAAACTTGGTGCGATCGGCCACGTCCAGGTCGGAGGCCGACATGTTGCCCATATCCAGCAGTGAGGACGACTGCGAGCGCCGACTGTTGGAGCCCTGCACGCTCAGTTTATTTAGGCTGGACGTGGAGCCTGTCAGCTTTCCGGAGCTTCCGTGAAGGCCTGAGTTGAACATGTGTTTGAGTGAAATGAAAGAAGTACGTTGGCGTTGACCAGGGGTGTCCAAAGTTTTTTTTTGGTATGCTCGGGCCACACGCTAGAAGTGACATATTGACACATACTCGTTCGGCACTATGTACGATGCGTAGCACCGATGCTTGGCCTCGTAGTGCCGAAGGACATTATATTCCTTCATCACGGCAAAATCGTCATCGTAAATCAAACAGACACACTTTCCTTTAATTTCTTTGAAGAAATATTCATTTTTCCCTCCGTGTTTGAAATCTTCTGCACTCACTTGCTATCGTTCGTTTCTTCGATGCTGCCATTTCTGGCGACTTGTGGTAAATGTTTTTCTTTGCTTAATTTTGTTTCGTGGAGAAGCGCCTTTTCCGTTACTGGCTCCATCTAGTGTTGAAACCGAGAAGCTGAGCTCGAGCGCCACGTGCGGGCGATATTTAACTATATTTTTAAGAACTTGCTGCGGGCCAATAAAAACAAACCAATGGGCCGCAGTTGGCCCGCGGGCCGTAGTTTGGACACCACTGGCATAGCCGAAAAAGGAGACGAACAAACATGTAAGCGTGAGCGTTCGAGCAGACATGGAAAGCATTGTGGGGAAGAAAGCACGGTGGGGAAAGCTCTCTCCTGGCTTCTTACTTACTTTCCGTCTCCTGTTTGAGCGCGCTCTCTTTCCGCGGAAGCGTGGCTGCAGCCAGTTACAATAGGGCAGGCGTCAAAAGACAGAGAGAGGTTAGGCTTAGTACATGCGGCACGGGTGTTAAAAGACAAGCCACTCGGTATAAGCTGAGGCGCGCTGCAGTGGACGGAGCCTCCAGACCACAAATCCCTGGGCTGCTTTCGACACAAAAACTTCACACAGAACGTAGCGAGGCATTACTATCACCCACAGCAGATGACAAGCGGTTCTTTCACACCTTTCAAAGCTTGTGTTGATGAAAAGAAGTCAGTTGCGATGTGCAATGCAAATGGCCATTTGATTCGTTTCGTGGGATCTTAGTTATGATGTCACTATCATGGAATCCCTTCGGTCGAACTACCCTGAAGACACGTCCACCCACGTTCGTGTTGATGGGTGAAACTGGTGTCAGTGTGTGATTTTTTTTTCAAGGCTTTCCAGGGGGGTGAGAAATAACTGGTTCTAATCAAATTTACAGCATGTATGTTGACAAGAAACTACCTTTTGTCTAATTGAAGCTCCTCACTCACTTTGAATATGCGAGGTCACACCTAAACTGCAACTTACGTTTATATTCTACATTCTTGCTGCTGGAGGCTGTAAATTTCCCCAGTGTGGGACAAATAAAGGATATCTTATCTTATCTTATCTTATATGGGATAGCCTGGATTAAACATGGGCGGCCCGGTAGTCCAGTGGTTAGCACGTCGGCTTCACAGTGCAGAGGTAACGGGTTCGATTCCAGCTCCGGCCTCCCTGTGTGGAGTTTGCATGTTCTCCCCGGGCCTGCGTGGGTTTTCTCCGGGTGCTCCGGTTTCCTCCCACATTCCAAAAACAGGCATGGCAGGCTGATTGGACGCTCTAAAATTGTCCCTAGGTGTGAGTGTGAGTGCAAATGGTTGTTCGTTTCTGTGTGCCCTGCGATTGTCTGGCAACCGATTCAGGGTGTCCCCCGCCTACTGCCCGTAGACAGCTGGGATAGGCTCCAGCACCCCCCGCCACCCTAGTGAGGATCAAGCGGCTCGGAAGATGAATGAATGAATGGATTAAACATAAAACGTAACACGGCTCAGGTTACATTTGAGAGACATCTTAAAAAAGGAGGGTTACAAACTCACTCGCAAGGCTAATAATCGGCCAACTTACCAAACTTGCCCTTTGCCTCCTTGCTCGTTCCCGCCATCTTGATCTTGGCAATCTCGAAGAAGTCTTTAATTTCTCGTTCATACAGTCGGCTCATGTAGTCCACATAAGTCTGGAGAAAAATACAATAAAATAACTACAGTGGTGTATATTCCGGTCCAAAAAAAAAAGACTCCACTTATGCCACTGAATGAAAACAATGGAGGTGTAAAGGTGGCGCCGAGTGTGTGATTACTAAATAATTCAACAAGCGCAAGAGAGGCTCTTGGAGCAGTCAGGGGCGAGCTGTCACGCCATAGTCAGAGCACTGACCCTCGACAGGCCCTCGTACTTCTCCCGGTGGGTGATCTTCAGCCACTCCATGAGCTTGGCGTAGCGCAGAAGGTCCCGGTGGAGGGGGCTGTGCTTGGGCAGGGTCAGCTCCACAGTGTGCTGAGACAGGGTGGAACTCTGGTCGTGGCCCTAGATGGCACACAACAAGGAACATGCGGGTCATAAATGCTCGATTTAATGACCTACGGACGATTTCGTCTTCGCTGAACCTAACATTTCGGGAATGTGTGAGGAAGTATGCCCCGCAATATACGAGGGCTCACTATGCCGGTATCTTAAATAACGGACACACGTAAATTGTCAATTTTACATGCACGGGCGAAAACACGCACACCACTTCGGCATGTCATTTGCACTTCTCTCGGGTTACGCGTGTTGCTTGTCCTGCAACGCGGGCACGCTTGTTAAAGGATGTGAGTCCTGCAGTGACAAAAATAACATACCATTAGCACCACAAACCTCAAAGAGGCCCTCTTCAATGTTTTTTTAGTCGAGGGGCCGTTAGGTGGTTAGAAACAAATTCCATGCACAGCTCATCAATAAGGGGGGGAAGGTTCTGGGGTGGGTGCGGTGAGGTGAGGCTACTCACTGGAAGTGACAGACAGGAAGACCGATAGAAGTGAGGGATGGTCATTTTGAAATGACTGAAGTGGTTGAACTGACAAGAGACGGAAACGGCAGCGTGGGGTGACTCGAAAGGAGACACTGACAATCGAGAAGGGGGGATGGGGAGGAAGGACGTGAGGGGTAGGGGGAAGGAAATGAGCTGGTCCAGGAAGTAGAGACAGAAGAGCAAAACAAGAAGTCCACTGTGGGGCAGAACAAGAAAAGATTGAGGCCTTGGACAGCAACGAAATCCAAACCCTTGTATCGGTTGGTCAGTTTTGTATCTTACCTTTTGTTGGGCTTGAAGGAGATGATCATTTGATGGTAAATAATGTGGAAATTTGACTTTTTAATTGCTTGCATACAAATATGTAGGCTGCAGAAGTAATTGTGTCATGACACATCCAAATACATCAATTTTTAATATGGCTTTTTGGGGCTAATTTGTCCCGGTAGTCCAGTGGTTAGCACGTCGGCTTCACAGTGCACAGGTACCGGGTTCGATTCCAGCTCCGGCCTCCCTGTGTGGAGTTTGCATGTTCTCCCCGGGCCTGCGTGGGTTTTCTCCGGGTGCTCCGGTTTCCTCCCACATTCCAAAAATATGCACGGCAGGCTGATTGAACACTCTAAATTGTCCCTGGGTATGAGTGTGAGCGTGGACGGTTGTTCGTCTATGTGTGCCCTGCGATTGGCTGGCAACCGATTCAGGGTGTCCCCCGCCTACTGCCCGAAGACGGCTGGGATGGGCTCCAGCACCCGCGACCCTAGTGAGGATCAAGCGGTACGGAAGATGAATGAATGAATGGGGCTAATTTGTACAATATGGGAACTGTTTGCAATTGTTTAAAAAAAAAAAATCATGATTCGGTCTCATTAAAAAAAAAAAATTATAATTTTAAATAATACAACAGTGGTTGTTGTCCCCACATAGCAAAAAAAAAAAAAAAACAACACATTACCTGGTGCACAAACACGTTGTTGAGATGATTGGTGAGACGCCGGGCGAAGGTATCTCTTAGGTCGGTGAACAGGTGCTGCTGCTGCTTGACAGCCATCAGCTTGTCGTGGCCTACGAAGGCCAAAAATCCAGTTTACTTTGACGAATGCAACAAGCGTTTACGGGTTTAACGTGAGAAAAAAAAAAAAAAAAACCCGACCTGGCAGGAGTGCCACGTTCATGCACTGCAAAAGGGCTTCGGCGGCATTGATGCAAGCCTCGATGCCTTTAGGAGATGTCAGGTCTCCGTCTTGCAGGGCTCTGATATGGCCCTTGGACAGGTCCATGTTGTGCTAGGCGGCCAAAGACAATACGGTTACTAAGCAACAGGCGGCGGGGCTGAAATGATCGGCGATTCCACGAGGGGGATCCACAGTCTTCAAAGCAAAGCAGCTTTCAGGTTACCTCTTCGGGGCCTAAACAGAAGCACTGACCTACATTTACAAACTGCATCCCCATCATTCCTCACCACTAGGAACTGGATCTCATTCAGCAGCTTGCCGTTGTTGGCGTTGCTGATTTGGATGAGACGGTTGCTCTGCGAGATCTGGTCCATCTGGTCCTTGACGCTCTGCAGCATCTCCTCGTAGCTGCTGAGCTTGCCCTCGATGGTGTCCACCTCGCCCAGAGCCTCGTCCAGCAGCTGCATCAGGGTGTTCACCTGCTTCTCCGACGCCATGATGGACTGGATGTTGGCCTTCAAAGTCACGGATGACGAGAGCAATTTGTTTCATGCCGTTGTGAAGCTTCGAGGGAGTGTTATGTAGCATTGGAAACTTTTTTTTTTCATTCTTAACTGGCATTAATGGGGACATCTGATGTCAAATGAACTTTCTAACTGCTTGTAAACAAGTGAAGCAGAGTGCCAGCACACACCCATTGAGTGTGAAATTAAAATAGGGTTCAATGATTTTGAAAAATGATTTGTGATATTTTTTTCCCCCCCTCAATATTACAAGTGTTATTTCATAGACGATTTTTTTCCCCAAGGTCCTCTACCTGTGGATTTTTTTTCACAAATGCAAAGAATAAAATCATCTGTATTCCAGCAATTTTAGCCTTGTGGCTTAACCACTTCAATTGTTCATGTTTTATGAAGAAATGTCAGAAATGTGTGCCATGAATTCCTGATCGCAAAATGGCCACAAGAGGGCGTCCGATACGAGTATCGATCATCATTGAGAGTACCGATACCTTGAAATAAACACCACGTCTCGGCCTGATACTGATACCTGGTATCAGTATTCTTCCGTTTCTAATACATACATTTGTGGTGCACAAGTGGATCATCATTTACATAATAATGCCCCCACGCAAGTGTTTCTGCCCATGACATAAATCAGGCAGGGTGGTGGAAGATCCACAGCCACTTTCAATGACACCTACATGAATGTCATAGCAACACGGCAGGTGCCACATACACACAGTGCAGTGTACAAGTGTCAAACTCAAGTCCCGTGGGCTTGTTTGTCGAGAAATATGTTTCAGGATTTGTTTGGCATTATTGTTACACTCACCCCATCTAGCACCTGCAGCTCCCTGGAGAGCTGCTCGGCAAAGGCCTCCGCGTTGGAGATAGCGTACTCGCACACCTCCATCATGCCCTCAATGTCCTGTTCCTCGCGGGCGCTCAGCTCCTGGTAGTCATCCAGGGTATCCTCGTCGCCGCCAGCAACACTTTGGCTCTCGCCACTGGGCACTGATTCTATTGGCAAAAAATAAATAAATAAAATCAAATAGAAGGGAAGGTTAACAGCAAAAAAACATTAGCAAATGGTCTGTGGTCAAACCACATTAAAAGTGGACGATTTGACTGACAAGTGAAGACGTTCAGTGACAGGAAGCGGATATTTCCATACGTTGATCTCATGAAAAGTAGCCAGGATAACAGTGAAATTCGGATGCGTGTGATGAGTTAATGCACAACCATCTTAACTTGGTGGAATGGCGATGGGATTGAGTGTCTTTTAATAACGGCGACTGGTGATGTCATGAAAAATCATGGAAAGGAATTCAGAGGAAGGAGAGAGGGAGCGAAGCTATGGGCGAGTTAAGTCCTACCAACCTTCCGCTTTAGGAAGTTCTGGCCAGAGAAAGTTGAAGACAGAAAGAATAAAAAATTTACACAGAAAGCCATACCAGAAAGCAGAAAATACAGAGAAGGGTTGAGTAGTCACTCTACAAGCATGCTCAAACAAAAATAATGCAGAGGCAAAAAGTTTACAATACGTCCACGTTAGCGCACCTTCCAGCAGCTGAGAACTGACATTGACAAATTCCACCTTCTTCCTCAGGTAGCGCTGGTTCAGCTTCCAAATGCACGAGATGAACGAGTTCTTCTCAGCCGTGCTGCTGGCCACCCAGCGGTAAACCTTCTCAAAGTGAAGGTCGAACTCGGGGTTTTCCTGGAGCGATAAAGGCAAAGGCGTTAACTTTTTCACTGCCGTGGACATTTATATTCGTCAGAGTGGAAGCCAAATGTGCACCGTCACCCACTTATCGTACATATAGACGTCAAGTACATTTTTCAAAGGGATCACATTAAAAAAATAATAATTATTATAATTAAAAAAAATCAGCAAATAGGGGAATTTTTATGTATTTGCATTTTAATTTGAGAAAAAAAATTGCAAATGTGCCCTTTAAATTGCCTTCAATTTGCATGCTGTCTAGTTTAGCATTATTTTAAAAATGTTAAAAATGTAACTTTGCTCTGAGTGATGTAGTGCAGTTGTTCCCCAACCTTGTTCGCATCTTTGGCGTCCACTTCGATCAAATCACGGAGTTCCCACGTTAGTTGTCGTTTGTAAAAGTCTCCTTTGTCGGATTTCTTCACTTTGACCACTTTGACCTGCACGGGCCGCTCCGTGGTGACTGGAATGGCAGCAACCAAAAGCAGATTTCATCTGTGACTTTTATCCATTCTTCTATGTTTACGGCGGAAGGTGAAGAACTCATGAGCCACATACCCGTGGCACACAAAAAGCAATTCTTCTTCTTTTTCCCCGCCTTGCAAACGTTTACGATGCCCAGTAGACGCTCATCGTTGGGCGTAAAGATGTCTCTCTGGAGGGCGTGCTTGATAGCAGTCATGGTGGATGCTGAAAAACATGTTATTCTTTATTATTTATGGATAAATAAATATTACAATAAAAATTAGGAAGAATTATTTTTGAATAGATACATATTTCCCCCTAAATTTTGCAATGGCATTGTCATTATTTTTTCAAGGTCCCCTTCCTATGTATTTTTAAGTGTGATTACAACAATAATGCACACAAATCTGTGGCACTTGAACTTTACATTTTTCATTAATCAACTATGATGATCTGTGATGATGTGGTCTGCACTACCTAAACCCTGACTGAACTTGACCAAACACTATATAAACAAATCCAGAAAATAGGCAAATATGTAAACGATAAACCGTACTGACTGATAGAGATTTTATGTAGTTATTCCCAACGCATACGTAGACCCAGAAATGAAACATAAATTGTTGTGGTTGACATTGGTGAAGAGGTTGCCACAAATGACATCTTCAGTGGCTGCAGCTAATGCTAGCTGGAACGCGCTAACGACAGACGCCATTACGTTGAAACATAAAGAATACTAGAATGGCAACGAGCGTAACAACAAGCTGCCACATCCTGGAATGAAGTTTTAAATTCTTTAAATGCGATGTGAGATCAATGACGGACATAAATGAAAGTCACTACCTTGTTGAAGTGAAATCCACCACCGCTGTCCGTCAACTACGCCCCGCCCCTTTTTACTTCCGGGTTGCGCGGCGACGTCACAAGATTTCTGGAGTTAACGTTTGCGCATGCGTCGTAACAGTACACAGATGACAATTTACGTGATAATAAACTATGATTTGTTGTTCATAAAACGTGTCAATCAGTGAAAAGAGCATCCTTTTGTGGGTTAATTAGTTGTAAAATTAAAAAAATGTCTTTACTGCCCTTTAAAATATTTACAAAAGAAATGCGAACAAAAACAACACAAAATACCGGTATACACTGAATATTATAAATTTTCAATTTCGATGTGCTTGTGGGTTAATAGCAATGTTTTTTTGTTAATCATGAGCTGTCAGTGATTTATTTATTTATTTGATTATGAATCAGACATTGAAATTTGTTACTATACAATACAATACATGCTGATTCATATAGTGGTTGACTTTATTGAGCTAAATGACTCAAGATGCTTGCATCGTTAAAAATCAACCCCCTGCTGCCACACATTGACACAAAAATAAACACGGATACACAACTATGTGCACAAATGGGCACACTCGCGCATCAGGTTCAAAATAATGAGATAATGACCCATGGCGTGATGCGCAGCAGGTCCTACACCACTACAAACTACAAAGTACAACCACACTAATAAACATATTTTTTGTTAAACATGCAGCAAGTCATATTGACCAATGCACACTTTTATGACACAAATTTATCAGGTGGATTGTATTCATTCCTTGTATGGAAAACACCAAATGTGACGTTTTGGCTCTTTTATTTTTTTCCCTCTGTTGCCATAAATACAACTCATGTTCTGAATTCCTTGATGCACAGAGGAGATTGACACAGAATGTCATCCGACCAAATGCAGTGAGTCAGCCATGACGGAGGGCTGTTCAACGAGTGATTTGCACAGAATGCCCGGTGGTGCCATTTCCCACCTTGTTGTTATTGTGAGGAGACGACGCCAAATTCCCCACACGACCTTGTGTCATTGTCATCACACATGTACCCCACGGGTGGCGTTTTGTACGATAAGATGACATTTTGTGATAAAACACACTCACTAGTTTTCATCGGCATACCCAATGATATCAACCATGTCATATTTGTTCCATTTTGTAGACAAAAGAATGCTGGAGTATTTCATGTGAGAGATGTCACAATAAATATGTTTGGGTCAACATGACAGTAAAATCATTCTGCAAACGCACATGGCTGCTTTCTCCCCTGGTGCTTGGAGCATTTGCCACATTTTTCACGCAGTCATGACTCATTCACCCTGATGTGCACGTCTGACACTTTAATTTGCTCAATGTCAAAAGGCCAGTGCTGACGTCGGCACGGACGGCGCAAAACACACACCGAAAAAAGTTCCAAATTGGCATGATTGCGGAAGCTCGTTAAGATGGAACATCGGTAAAAGCGCGCGGGTCCGGCGTGTACTCCACCTGTGGCGCGAGACTTCCTTTTTCAGCGGACCGGGAAGGCCAGGGTGAAGCGCAGGTGCGACTGGCAAACAAAGGGCCTCCTCTGCCTTTGCTGCGACGTACATTTGACATTCACACTGCCGATGAGTGGCAGATAGCTTTTTCTTATCGCAACCAGCTTGGAGTTTCTATCTGGATGGTATTTGCTGCGGCCCTTTTCGAGGTCCGCAGATTCCATCATCAGTCACATGGATAGGCACATAAATATATTTGCATGTGTGCAGAATGAGTCATAAGGGACATTTTGGAGGGTCTTCCTGTCTCATAAAGAAGATGAAAACTTGGTGTCCTCCGAGGCCAAACCATCCTAAACAGACATCAAGGGTCCGATTGTTCAACTTTAAGTACATCGTTTCAAAATGGCAACCAGTGGGAGCTCTTCAGCCTGACCAACCTTGTAACTTGTAACCCATTCTGCTCAAAAGCCACAGCTACGAGTGGGTTAGGAAGACAACCCAATATGCTGGGTTGTGTGTGTGTGTGTGTGTGTGTGTGTGTGAATAACCTTTCACCTGCTGTGTTTTACATTTGGAGAAGTTAATGAACAGCGCCATTTTAAAGTTACTGTCCTGTTAATTTAAGTGCCATTGTCATACAGTCCAAACACATACATTGGGCGTCGCCCCCCCCCTCACCGTCCCGCCTTACTCGAGAGGGCTATGAAGTCATCAGTGTGAATGCCCTACTTTGATAACCCCGTGCTGAGGCGCTCAGCCACTAGCCAAATTGCATGTCAAAGATGCGCGCGTATCCCCGAGCCAAGCGAGCATGAGAGAGCCGATTACGCCTCTTTGCTTGTTAAGAATTATGGGTTTGATCATACGTGCCATTTTGTTTTAAAGCAATCATGTAATTTGCAAGGGTCTGACTTCGGAAAGAGCGCCTCTGCTTCATCTGTGTAAAAAAACAAAACAAACAAAACTGTAGAGTGTTGTCATTGTGGATGTTTGTGAGAGTGAGCAGAAGTAAAAATGTGATGCAACGAGGATTTTTTTTTTACAGTATACTGTTATTATCCAAATAAAACATCTAAAGCTTTTATGAGCAATTTCTTTTTTGTTGAATGTGCGCTTTTTCAGTGTTATGTGCGTAGGATTTTTTTTTTTACGCAACAGCTGACCTTGCTAAGACCTTGTTTACTATCGATGGCAAAAGTTGTCTCACAGAGTTCATTCACTCAATTGTGAAAAAACTAAATATCAAATTGTGATGGAATAGTCGTGATTACATATGATGAAAAATTGACTTTTTTAACTGATTGATACAAAATCCAGGTCACTAAACTGCAAAAAAATAAATAAAAATGCAACACGATGGGCTAACAAATAGCATCGACCATGTAGTGTTTTAAGCCTTTCAGCAACGAGCATTGAACACAAACGGTGGAGCAACGCATATTAACAGATTACAATACTCACTCTTTATCGATAATCGCCAATAATGACTCATATTATTGAGTTTTGCTGAGGACCTTTGTCAGGTTGCGTGTACAGTACATACTTCTACACTGCACCCCAGTGGCCAAGGCACGCACACCCGAAGGAATTAAACCCGTATATCAAGGCTCCACTGTAACAAGGTTTTTTAGCATATTACGTGTGACAGGCTAAGTGGATCATTTTACAATGATCATAGCAAACCATTACAGCAGGAAGGGTAATCAATGCATTTAGGAGGAAGGAAATTGGAAACGTTGGCTGTGACAGTTAGAGTCCCAATTAAAAACAGTCACGGTGATATAACATCGCACCCAGGGCGCATGTAAAATGAGTCTACGTGAGTTGTGTGTGCCAATTAGCGAATTGGATCACGATTCCCTCGATCGTGCGTATGATGGGGATTCCATCATGATATCGTCGAGGGCTCATCACAATTGCAATAATGTTCCTATACGCATGCATAATAGGAATCCCATCTCAGTCGAACATGAGAGAATATTAAAAACCGGATCGAGCAGGGAATGTGACGACTTTCAAGGTGTTTGTTAAAGAGAAGAATTTCGCTCCGCTTTTTGTAATTATTCTTTTAACGGGATAGCGGGTGAACATCATTGCAAGGCAAACTTATGATCCATAAAAGTAGTCCTCTAATGTTTTTTTTTTCCCACCAAGTGCCACCTAAAAAAACAAAATATGTCTTCTCCGAGTACCACAATCATGACCAACATTAAAATACATAAACAGGCAAAAATGGGATTGAGGTTTTATTCCTAAGAAGTAGAGATGGGCAAGTACCCACAACCGGTCTTATTTTAAAGCATCAGGGACTCACGCAGCCTGCCGATACCTGTCACCGGCAAAAAAACAAAAAATCTAACATCAAGTACCTACTCGGCAGCAGACTGCGCTATACTGCGGCATTTTTTCACATTGGCGAATCATCATCTGAAAATTAGAGACTGTTGGGAACAAATTACTACAATTTAATGGAACATTCATTCATCTTCCAAGCCGCTTGATCCTCACTAGGGTCGCGGGGGTGCTGGAGCCCATCCCAGCTGTCTTCGGGCAGTAGGCGGGGGCCACCCTGAATCGGTTGCCAGCCAATCGCAGGGCACACAGAAACGAACAACCATTCGCACTCACACTCACACCTAGGGACAATCTAGAGTGCTCAATCAGCCGGCCATGCATATTTTTGGAATGTGGGAGGAAACCGGAGCACCCGGAGAAAACCCACGCAGGCCCGGGGAGAACATGCAAACTCCACACAGGGAGGCCGGAGCTGGAATCGAACCCGGTACCTCTGCACTGTGAAGCCGACGTGCCAACCACTGGACTACCGGGCCGCCTTCAATGGAACAAATATTCAAATTTATTGTTTTATATGTACAGTACATGTAGGTCAGTGATTCTGTTAGACCAATAGAGTAGATCTCGCTAGTCTTTACAGTGATTTCTGATATGCGTGCACGTGTTTACCGTTTTCAGTTCAGATGAATACGGCTGCCATCTGTCGAGTGACTATTTGTGTTGATCCACCAATGTATCCCCTTCCGGTTCCTGGGGGAGCTTGAACGCAAACAAACCCTTCTACGACAGCCGCGTGCAAGTCCCTGTCATAATAAACATCAACTTATTTCAAAGGTCTTGACATTTCGACGGTGCCGTGGAAATGGCGGAACGCCACAAGAGGGAACGTTGCCCCATGATGAAGAAACTGCCGTGGTTAAGTTTCACTGAAACTGAATTTGAATGCAGGGATTTTGCTCATGGGCGTCTCTGCTGTGATGTTGCGGCAGGAAGAGGATGGATGTGGAGATGAGCGTAGGAGGACGGACATGGGTGGGGACCACGACAATTCCTTGGAATCGCTCCCTCGTCTGACAATTACCACATGAAATTCAGGCGTCGCTATTATTTTTGCCTTGATCGTCTTAAGATTTCATTGTACCCAGATCGGGGGCCCGGCGGTCCAGTGGTTAGCGTGTCGACCTCACAGAGCAGAGGTTGTGGGTTCAATCCCCGGTCTGGGCCTCCTTGTGCCGAGTTTGTTGCATGTTCTCTTCGTGGGTTTCCTCCGGGTACTCCGGCTTCCTCCCACATTCCAAAAACATGCACGGCAGGCTGATTGAACACTCTGAATTGTGAGCCTTGTGATTGGCTGGCAACCAGTTCAGGGTGTCCCCCCACCTGCTGCCCGAAGACAGCTGTGATAGGCTCCATGCACCCGGATTCATGACAACTCTGTTCTGGACGTAGCAAAGCAGCCCCAGAATATAACCGACCCTCCTTTATATAGCACAGTAGGTATACAGTGTACTTTATATTTATTGGGACCTGTTTATATTCCGCGGCCCGGTAGACCAGTGGTTAGCACGTCGGCTTCACAGTGCAGAGGTACCGGGTTCGATTCCAGCTCCGGCCTCCCTGTGTGGAGTTTGCATGTTCTCCCAGGGCCTGCATGGGTTTTCTCCGGGTGCTCCGGTTTCCTCCCACATTCCAAAAATATGCATGGCAGGCTGATTGAACACTCTAAATTGTCCCTAGGTGTGAGTGTGAGCATGGATGGTTGTTCGTCTCTGTGTGCCCTGCGATTGGCTGGCAACTGGTTCAGGGTGTCCCCCGCCTACTGCCCGGAGACAGTTGGGATAGGCTCCAGCACCCCCCGTGACCCTAGTGAGGATCAAGCGGTTAGGAAGATGAATGAATGAATGAATGTTTATATTCCGGAGGGTGTCTAGAACCTGCGCAGCAACAATAACTATCAAGCACTTCTCAGCTGCAGGTCACAGATCCTCCAACAGGACGAAAACCAAAACCACATAATTAGAAACATTCAGTCATGGCTCAGACCCAAATATCGGAGTATTCTGAAGAACTCTGATCTAAATCGTATTGAACATGTGCGGAAGGAGTTAAGTACTTAATGGTGTGTTCTGTGTTGATATGAGGGAGGGGGTGCCCAATCCCAGCCTCTTCCATGCACAGGCCTCCTCCAATGACGCAGTCCAATGGAGAGTAAGTGAGTGACAGCCGCCTTCATATACTCCCGACTCCCCGCTCCAAAGTCACTCACAAGTCACACACGTTTATCTGTGGAGTCCACGCAGCAAAAGGGGAAAAACATGTCCACCGACCAGAAGAAGCAGGCGGGCTCCAGCAGCAGAAACAGCAGCCGCGGCGGCGGCAGCAGTTTGCCGAAGCTTAGTGGAGGAAGCGCGAGTGCGGTTGGCGTCAGCCTCGCCGTCCTCCTGGTTCTCGCCACGGTTCCTCTCATTCACAGTAAGATGGACTTTGAGACTCCGGCAAACTTTTTTTTTTTCCATTTTGACGGCAAATCAAAATTTGGTGCTTTGTTTGACTTTTTTGTTTGTTTGTTTGTTTCATGTATCTTTTGTGTGCTCTATAATTCCTTTTAAAAATAATTATTTCCTCATGTTATTGTTATTATCTTATGAGCATATTGCATTTCGCATTATTAAGTCATTCAATTTTTCCAAATTTTCCCAGATCTATGTCTACGTTTATTGAATAAGAAATAAATTACAATTAGCAAATACACCCGTCCGTCCGTCCATCCATCTATTTGAAAGCACCATCCATCCATCCAATAGATAAAAGCATCAATCCAGAAAATGGATAACATCATCTATACATCCATCCATTAAATAAATAACAACATCTATCCATCCATCCATCTCAAACACAAACTTCTCTTTCTCTGTGGCTAATTGGAGAAAGACTGGTTGATTGGCCGCCACAATGTGATACTGGATTCAGCGGAATTCTGGACTATGGAATATTTCCATCCGTAGCGGGTAAACCAAAATTACGTCAGCACGATAAGTGTGTGTGATCTTAAAAAAAAGCTTTTACAGAGCTAATGGGCAACAGAGGCAATCATGTGGATAGCAATCTACAAAAACACGGGAGAAGCTTCCGGCTTCTCGCCACGTATCGTCTATATGGGAGGCTGTTTCGAGTCAAGTTGCTTTTTGTTTTTTTGCTTACTGAAACATTTGTGTTGTGCTCGCACGAAAAGGTGCTCCGGTAGAACCTTGGCAAGCCACCGTTGACCAGAGGCAGCCTCTCAGCCAGGTAACACCACTTTTTTCTTCTGTATTTATCTATTTATCCATCCATCCAGTAGGTAGCACTTTCCATCAACCCATCCAACAGATGGCACGTACAACATCTTCCCAGTCGATAGACTCATCAATGCATCCAACCACAATCCATCCAACAGGAAGCGCTCGCTCTCATCCGCCCTCCATCCTTTCAACACAAAACAGGATCCTTCCAACCAGTCAACTACCACAGATTCAGAAAGTTGTCACTGATGCCACCAATATGTCACATCTCCAGGCCATTCTTCTATGACGCGGGCCTACCTAGTTTGATCAAGACCTGTCTGATCAAGCTAGGTTCACCCGGCGAACCTTGCGATGATAAGACAATCAGGACCCACTTGCTATGAAAATAGAGCTCAATATCTTCAACGATAAATCTAAAGCCAAGAAAACTATCGTCTTTTCCAGGCATCTGACATCTTGGGGAAAATTTGCTTCTTAATGCTGGTCCAGAAGTCCAAGGTAGACAAAAAGGACACATATACATGCATTATATGTGTAGGTGTCTCTCACTCTTTCTCTCTCTCTTTCTTTATTTGGTTGTTTGTTTTTCTTCCCCAGGAGCTGAAAGGACAAGAAAATAACAGAAAGGTGAGTGCATTTTGCAACTGTGTGTACCAAATACCAGTCAAAAACACACAATGGTATTTTGCTGAAAAAAAAAACCAAGGAAGAATTAATTAATTAATTGATTGATTAAGCAATTAATTGATTAATTAATTAATCATGGTGATTCCCAGTGTTATTTACCCAAATATAGAAAATGGATGTTTCTCACACGAGTTCTTGTTTTTGTGTCAACCAGGGCCCGGCATTGCAGCCATTCCTCCATTTGGTGTCCGTTCTGCACAACCGGCCACAGAGAGGACACTCAATGCAATTAAGTACCACCGCTAAAAGAAATAAATAAATAAAAAGAGTAACCACGACATATTCTCAGGTGTCTTAATGACATGTCTGTGACATGCGTTTGTCCAAATAGCAAATAGCTCTCTCGGCGTATTCCCAACACAATATGAAACATCAGCGCTAACAAAGAGCATCCAGGTGGCAGTGTTATAACCTTTTAAGAAATGGATTGCATATGTCGAGGGACAAAAAGGTTTGATAAGGTGAAGTTGGAAATAGCGGATAAACAAAGAATGACTGTATCACAATCTATTTTGCACATGCTACCTACTGGTGCTGTTTTGGTTAGCAACAGAATGATTTGGGGCTTCGGATGCACATTACCTTATTTTTTTAATTGTGTTGTTGCCACAGGCTGAACTGGAAGGACCTGCTGGAATCCAAAGCAGAGGCCACTACTTCCTCTATCGGGTAGGATAGATAAATCTATACGATAAAGAAAAAAAAAATATCTGAAAAAGATGATGTTTTTGTTTGTTTGTTTTTATTTTTTGCAGCCTCGAAATGGAAGAAGAGCGTTAGAATACGAGTAGCCAAAAGGATTGATCACTTGTGCCCTCAGCAGCCTCCTCACAGTCGCTGCACCGGACCACCGAGTCGGCAACACACACAATTTATTGAATGTACATCAAGAAAGTGATCGTATGAAAAAAAAGATGACTACTTTGTTCAGACTTTATTTTGTGGGATATGTAAAATGTATATATATACACGTCCTTTGCATTAAAAGTGCTATCAGATTTTCTTGTTTTTATTGTTAGTTATATTAGGGGAAGACATACTGTATTAAATCTGATTTCAAAACATTTTTTTTATCAATTAATGAATGCACCAAATGCAATTTTGATTTTAAAAAACCCCAAAAATATATAGATATGACAAAAATAGAAATAGTCATTGGTGTAGTCCTTATGAATGACTAATTTCAATACATATTTAAATGTGTAAGTTATAAAATTCCTCGTCCCTCATTCAGCTCGGGTCCTCTAACAGAGTCTAGGAAGCTTGAGGGTTCTGCGCAGTATCCTTGCTGCACATTTCTGGACTGAGATGTCCGATGTTGTTCCCGGGATCTGTTGCAACCACTCATCTAGTTTGGGGGTCAATGCCCCAAGTGCTCCGACCACTACAGGCACGACTGTCACCTTTACCTTCCAGGCTCTCTCCAGCTCCTCCCTGAGCCCTTGGAGTTTCTCGTGTTCCTTCTTTCTGATGTTTCCATCACTTGGAACCGCTAAATCCACAACAACGGCTTTCCTCTGCCCTTTATCTATGATCACGATATCTGGTTGGTTCGCCATTACCATCTTGTCAGTCTGGATCTGGAAGTCCCACAGGATCTTCGCTCTGTCATTCTCCACCACCTTCGGAGGTGTTTCCCATTTTGACCTTGGAGTTTCCAGTCCATACTCCGGACAGATGTTTCGGTAGACTATGCCAGCCACCTGGTTAGGACGTTCCGTGTATGCTTTCCCTGCCAGCATCTTACACCCTGCAGTTATGTGTTGGATGAAAGTCCACTTTCAACCGCTAGATGTCGCAATTACCCAACGCACAATCACAACACCACTTCCTGTACGTACAACTACTACTCGTGAGGAAAAACTATTCGTGAGGATTTTGGTGGTATTTATGGGGTTCAGGAGCCTGTGTGTGACAAATGCTTACTAGTTGGGTCCACTCATGTTATTAGTGTGGCACAGTAGTTTACTAAGAAGGGTTAATTGTGCATGAGTGGGCCAAAAGTGACAAAACAACACCAGTTTCCTTAGTTTGAGTGACATGGTAACTTTATTTGAAGCAAACATTTTTTTCTCTTAAACGCAGGACCATGAATGTGTTGAGATAACCAGAAGTAATAAATGCTGTATGTGGTTAAAAAAACAAAAACAAAGCAGGCAATGAACGAGCTTGTAACTGGTGGGTTATAAAAAAAAACAAAACAAACAAAAATATTTTTTGCAGCACATTTGAATAATTTTTGGCAAATTTCATGAAGGATTGTCATTAGAGGAAATGTCTTTTCCTCCATAGTCAACACTACAAAAAGAGCAGATTCATCCTCCCGTGTCATATAAAATAGCACTTCTTTCCCCTGTTAAATATTTACAAGATATATTTCACGACCTTCAATGCCGTAGCTAAAACTCCAATAGAGAGCACATTCTTTTCATAAAAATAGTTCATCCGGGGGCAAAATTGCATTATTCCCCAAACTGTGGGCCGGGGGCCCGAAAAAGGGCCATAGGTCAGTTTTAATCGGGTCGTGGCGTGCTTGTTGTAAAAAGTTAAAAGTATCAACAACTGGCGAAACATTGATGATATTGGCCATTGGGTGAGATCTCAGAATTAATCTAAGCAGCCATTTTGCTGATCACCTTCTTGCTAGAGAACAGCAAATTGCTTTGAGAAGGTCACATCAAGCTCAGCTGTTGAGGTCAAAGGGCATTTCACGTACATTTTGAAATTCCCCCCGAAGACCCAATATGCCCGACTTTTTCTGAGTAGTGTATGCGGGCGCTCTAGCAATGGACTCTTGAACTGATTGAGGTGAAACAGTTTGGGGAAACCCTGGCAGTAAGTGATGCTGCGACGACACTTCCACACGTGGGCGCCGTTGCAGCCTTCAGTGCAAACTTTCAGGGGGTTCAGTCCTGTTCGCCACCCTCACCCCCTGGTAGCTTTAAGCAGCTGCTGCGGCTGCGGGACCGTGTGACTGGTCTCAGTGTCCGTTTAGTGGGCGTGCGGCTGTTGTTTCTGCTGGTTGGCGGATGCGGAGGCGGCGAACGCTCCCGCCTGCTGTAATGGGAAGGTCCCCGCCGGCAAGATCAACTGACTTCCAGGAAGCATCCGTGGAACCTTTGGCATCAAGCCACACACTCGTGTTACTTTTTATCCACATATCCACATTTAATGGCATGGATGGAAGTTTTTTGATTAAGGCCAGGGGGGAAAAGTGACCACGTAAATACTGCAACCACAAATACTCATAATATTTAAATATTTCTCAGTCACTTTTTTGGTCACATTTTGTTTTTGCCATAAAAAATAATCAATTGTGAAAATGAATGATTTTTTAAAAAGATTTTTATTAGAGTAACTTTAATGTAAATGTTCAATACAGCCATTTTCATTTATTTGAAACATTGTAAATGTTCTTTCTCTGTACTTTATGAATTTGCATTTTTAATACATGAAATGAAAAATGTTAAGGGTATTATTTTAAAGTAATAATAATTGTACTTTATTTTAAACATTGTTTAATTGATTCAAATATATTTTGGAATTATACATTTTCTTGAAAATGTAAAAAAGAAAATCCTTAAATTAAGAACTTATCCTTTTCCTTAAAACTTTTTCCAATATAAAAAAAATGTCATTATTAGATTATTCAAAAATACTTCAATATACATTTTGAACAAATTATAATAAAAAAAAAATTCTTGATGAATTAAAAAAAAATTAAGTAACCACAAAATTTTAAAAGCTGGACTTTCAACGGTAGAATTAATTGTTAACTGCAACCATAACCAAACACTAAAAATATCAGAAATTAAAAAAATATATATACTATATATATATTAATAATAATAAAATGTTAAGTGCTGGATCCCGATTACTCGCCGTGTACCTGCTGCTCATGCTGCTGTTGCTGCGTCGGCTGCTGGGCGATGCTGATGGTCTGCGTGGGGACCGGCTGTGGGGCGAACGCCGTCACCACTTGGCCCATGAACATGGTGGACGGCACCATGACCGCCCCGCACGCCATCTGGCCCGTTACCAGCTTGGTGAGTAGCTGGCGGGTGGCTGGAAACCTTCCCCGGGAAAAGAGGAACATTCCATCATGCTGCTCGGTTGTCCAAGAGTGCACACATTCACCAAAGTTGGCCTACTAGCATGCAGAAATGTCAGCGTATTCCATTGAAGATTCCCCGTACCTGAAATGCTCTTTAAAAAGGAAGAAGATGCAAACCTAATTTGGGCGTTGCGGTCTTGCGTGAAAGTGGCGACAGTGGGAGCGTTGGCGGCCGTGTTCGGAGGCAGGCTGCTGGCAATTTGGAGAACGTTGGTGGCATTTTGTTGCGGGATCATCACTGTGTTGAACAGAGACGCTGCCAGTGAAGGCTGTAGAGGAAACCAATGTTGAGATTCGGGGGAGTGGGGTGGGGGGGGGGGGGTTGTGCTCGAGTCGCCGATACTAAATGCAAAGTGGCTAATGTACGAACTTTGTCTTGCGACTGTGAATCAGAATCACTTGTATTCATCATTAGTTCGCATCAGGTAGACAGTAGGCATGAGCCAATTACCGGTTAAGGGGGTTTTTAAAATCCAGGTTTCAATAACTGCTAATGCTGTGTCACCGCTAATGAGCTGTGGGGACTAAGAAGGGCAGAATATGATTGGCAGCGAATAGAGTTGAGTAAACGAGCCGTTTCTTTGAAGTCGTTTGGGGCTAGTTGCTTTTTTTTTTCTCTCCTCGTGAGCAGAAAGGGGAGGGGCAAGCAGTTGCACATGGAGGAGGAAGAAAGGAGCAAGACAAAAGAGACACTGCAAACACGGGTGCCTAATATTTGTCCTGTTAATGAATATGAAAAATATTTTTAAAATATATAAATAAATACTAGTTAGCCCCAAGGACAACATTAGCAGCCCAATGATCTGTTTTAAAGTAGCTTACCAGTGATGGGACACTGTGAAGAATTTTATTTTATTTAGCGTTACATTTATGTACACGTTTCTTAACATAACAAAGACTTCAGGTTTTCTTGAGCCAAATATTCTAGATTTTGTTGAAAAATAAGATTGTGTTTCATGGGGAAAAATATATTTTTATTCACACAAATGTTTCCATAAAGGATATTTTAGAGCTGTAAAATTTTAATATTGTCATATTTTCGATCATTTATCACACCGTCTGAATCTATTATCGGGCGGGGCCAAGTAGACAGGCGGGAATTTGACTTGGCAAACAACTACACTATTATAGTTTAGAATTCTTCATTATAGTTAGTTTTTTATTTCATGTTGACCTTTGTTGATGTTTTTTTTGTTTTGTTTTTAATTTCGTTCGTTTTGATCATTTTTAAAAAAGTGAGCTTGTGATTTTTTTAGTCATTTAATTTTTCTCAAAAAGGCTTCATTCCAGTTGAGTTTTTATTCATTTTAGTATCGGTTCTTTTTTTTTTTTTCTTTTTCGTTATATTTTCGTTTGGCTTCATCGTATTTATTTCATTCATACCTGTGCCAGTGCTGTGTTCTGTTGTTGCTGGACGGTGGTCTGCAGCGGGCCCGCGGAGACCACTTGGCCCTGCATGCCGAGAACGGGGGGCCCCTGGGCCATCTGGGGGGCCACCTGCACGGCGGTCATATTAACGGCCCCTTTCTGCACAAGCATCTGCAGGCTCTGCTCCTGCACCCTCTGCAGCTCCTGCTGGATCCTCCACAGCTCGTCCAGCTGCCGCTGAATGTTGTTCTCGATGGCGTGGGTGCGCTGCTCCAGCTGCTTCTTCATGTGCTGCACGCTATCCAGCTGGCCGGAGAACTGCACCGATGACGCCTGCCGGGTGCAGGCACCAACACGCAGGCAAACGTCTCAATCAGAGCTCAAGTGAGTGAGCATCCCATGACACCGCTTAAAATGTCTTTTATGTTACTGTCGATACAAACCCGACTTTTCCATTGATTTTCATCACCATTTAATGTATTTTATGGACTGTAAGTCACTCTGGAGGTTTTTCTTAGTTTAAAATGAATCCGTGGTGAATTGAATTAAGAGAACTTCAAAATAATTTTCAGTTGCACCTGAGTATATGTGGCGAAACAATGACAAAAAATAAAAATAATCAATTATAGTTCGAAAAATATGGTGGACACTGGAGTTTGATTTCAATTCACATTGCCATATGTGCAGATAAGAATGGTGTTAATCTTACCGGGACAGTGGTCTGCACTTGTTGTTGTTGTTGTTGTTGTTGTTGTTGTTGTTGCTGTTGTGGAACCATCAATGTCGTCTGTACTGTGTTTTGGGAGCTCACGGACTGCTGGAGACACATAAACAACATAATAATTGTTTTTAAACGTATGACAAGTTACAGGGGATATTTTGTTGGATGATCACATTAGTGATCCCACTTCTGACACCAATTTGTTGAGCAAAATAAAAGAATCTCCGAAGGGTGAACGGGCCAAAGAGAAACATTTTCCGAATCGTACAATCAGTAGAGTAGCTCAATTCATAAACCTCAACAGAGCAAAGATTTGGGATCCCACTTCTGACGGTGAAGTGTTGCGGTAACGCTATAGATCCATCTGCGATGTGATTACAAAAATAATACAATAAAAATCCTGGTGAGAATAGCGCAAGCTGCAGCGTTGCTCAAAACATAAATCTAAAAAGGAGGAAGTTCACGAGAGATCCCGCTTCTGACACCATGGAAAATCAAATAAATCTCTTATTACTAATTTTAACGAGCTAAATCACTCTGCCCAAGTAGTACCCTCAGAACCTCCCGAGGATAATCCAACGAGGGAGCACACTTCTGACACCAAATTCTTTCGCATTCAGGATCCAACCTGGCTGGTGATTGACGGTCTTCTTTGCGAAGCCTCGCCCGCGTTGGATGTGGCCTGGTGACCCGGCGTGCTCCGGCCTCCTTGGAGCTTCACTTGGGACGCTAAGGACACAATAAAACAGTTGAACCCGCTTGGATCCAACAGGGCTACTCACCGTGGTGTCAGAAGTGGGATCCTACTTACAGGAGGCCTCTGACAGCGGCGCGCGTGAGGATTTTAGGGAGCTGCGCGACGATGCCGAGGGCGTCCTTCTGTCTCCAAAGCGCTCTAGCACCTCCTTCATATTGGAGGCGTTGGGCTGCGACTCTAAGCCGGAGTCGCGCGACTGCGAAAAGTGCGAGGGAGGAAGAAAGCGGAGAACGCGGTGGTCAGCGACAGGCGACGTCGACCCATCCGGCATCACTGACATATTGCGCCCACTCACCTTGTCTGGCGTCATCTCCGGCGGCGACGCTTTCGGCCCCGCTTCTCGCAGCTGCTCCGATCTCACTTCACCGTAACTAACGGATTAAAAACATTACACAACAATTTGAAAGTTGAAATCAAATGCCCTGGTAGGTGCACCATTTCTAAATTGGACACGCCGCCTCCCTCCTCAAAAAAAACCCTTAAAATTGTTATTAGCATGGGTGATAGCACAAAAAATCCGACAAACTTCATCATTTAAGAACTTTGACACTTAAAATGTGACCACTTTGAGTTTTGGGTGATTTCCCATGTCGCGCATCAGATTTCACAAAAGCGTTTGTTTCCTTTACCTGACGACAGTGTGAGTGCAGACAATGAACTCCGGCCGAGAGTTCCACTGGTGGTACGTGATGTAATACTGAGTCTGGAGCCAAATCCACTGCTGCCCTTTGGTCAGGAATCGGTAGTAGCAGGACTTTCCTTTGCCGTATTGCATGACTGCAAAACATGCAAGGATTGCAAAAAAGGCGGAGGGTGCCGGTACATGTCATCAGAATACAGTTACTTAACGGAGGCATACTCACGGTGCTCGTGGCATTTGGCAAGCGTGTCCAGGTCGTCCACGTGGTAGTAGTCATAGCCGGATGTGCCCAAGACTTCAAACGGCAGGTAACCTATGATAGGAGGCGCTCTGGACACCCCCAAATTCAAGAGTGTCTTTATGTAGTGTTAAATTAACACCTCATAACATGATTCGATTCCGGATGAAGTGGTGAAGGTGTATACCTGTGGTCCAAGAAGAGAAATTTCCACTCTAAACTGTGTCTGGAGGTGAATTCTTCATTGGGCTCCTCGACAGTGCACATTTCCTGTGGATCAAATATTGCCACCATCAGATGTGTCATTTTTTTTCCCATTGAGACGCGAGAGATTGCCCGTCAAAGAACAGACTTCATTTTTGAGTGCCGACAGAGTGCACCGTTAGAACGAATGCGTACCTTGATGAATTTGGGTTTGGCGAGCCGCACGGTGGCTACGAGACACAGCTGCTCCTCAAAGGCCGAGTGGAGCGATCGCTGAATGACGACCCCCGTCAATCCATTGTGCGTGCAGTTTGGCACTAGGGGGTACAAATTCCAGTTAAGCCTCCAAAAACGCAAGTTAGTGGCAGCAAAAAAAACAAACAAACAAACAAAAAAAACAACAACAAAAAAAAACTTTGTTTTATTTTGCTCCGTCATTATGTGTTATTTTGATATTAAATGTGAATTTATGTTCCCAAATTACAGTTTTGTGTCTCTTTAATTCATATATAATATTACTTTACTAAATTCTGTTATATTTGTGTACCAATTGTGAAATATATTTTTGGCCTGATTGGCTCTTGAAAGTAATTGCGGAAATTGATTACATTTCTCATCGATAGTATGTATATCGTATTTTATGTTTTTCAGTTATGTAACGTGGTTGAACATCATTTTTTACATTTTTGTTCTCAACGCGCTCTCGTATTTAGGTTAGAATTAAATACGATTTTTCTTATTAAATTACAAATTACATTTGTGTATGTTGTCACTTAATCGATTAATCGGACAACACGGTCAATTCTGTAGCATCAGAAAAATGCCCAAAATGTTGAGCACAGTTTTTCAAAGTAAAAGAAGATATAGGCAAAAAAAAAAAAAGATAAAATGTCTGCTTTTTTGGAAGACTACGGAGATCAGGCTAGAATTCTGAGGATTTGGATCATTTTAAACAAAAATAAGTCTCCAACCAATAAGTAGATATCAAAATATTTTGTGATTAATTTGATAGTTGCTGATTAATCATTGCACTAGTAAATTGCATCTAAAAAGCCTTGCCACAGATTAAGAATGCTTTTATACATACATAACGAAGTGACTATTTTGAGATGTTTTTGTTTTTCAACGATGGAATTTCGTTGCTCACCGTTGTTTAGGGACTTGAAATTTCCAATGAACTTGACGTATTCGTACACAGGCGGCTCCTTGGGGTCCATTGTCCCTCGGAGCATGTGGCAGCAGAACTCCAGCTGGTTCTTGGCTGTAAATTGGGGACAATCAGGACGTGACTAAACGCTGGCACAGCACACAGTCACGATTGAGCTATAATCCCAGCCAAAAAAATCATAATAATAAACGAATAAAATCCAATTACTCTTCAGATATTCGGGCGTCAGCATCTCCCCTTCGGCAACGTGCGAGGACAGCAGCTTGTAGACGTCGGAGTGTTCCCCGCTGGGCAGGAAGTTCAACAGGTTCTGATCCACAAGATCGCACTGGAAAACACATTGCGTGGCTTTTAACGGTTCCGCTGTTCCATGGCGATGCGCGTTATGAACAGAGAAACTCACGGGGAGGTGCTCCAGCAGCGACGTGACGCTCTCCGAGGCGTAGATGATGTTCCCGTCGGTCGTGATGGCCAGGAAGAAGCCGTCTAATGCCTGAGAGCAAGCAGGCCATCAGATTAGGTGGTTGGCAAAAGACTTTACCGGAAGCCTTTGCCACAAATGTATGTTTTTACTCAAAAAGCTTTAAAAAATAAAATTAAAAAAAGGACACAGTCGCTTTTAATGTGTTTATTCTCTGAGTTTAACCCTTTTGTGCACTCTGTAAGCTGATAAGCTGAAAAGCTGTCCACTGTAGTAACCGCTGTCCCTGAAAGGCTTCATGTTTCAGTTTGACAGTAAACTCCAACTGGGAGTGGCAATAAACGTCTCATTTTTGAGAATTGCTATTTTTGTGGGCTACGAAGCCCACATCCACATTTCAGGCTAACGTTGTAGGATCAGCTCAAAATGAGATGAAACGATCCCGATTGCAAGCAAATCGTGGGTGGTTTACATTTCACATTTCATCATCTGGCAGCGCCTCACCTCCAACATCAGTTGCGTGAACTCCTCGTTGCTAAGAAACGGAGGCTTCCAGTCCTGCCTGATATCTGTCGACTCGGACTGCGCGGAGATTTCTGGCGGAAGGGGATGGAAAAAGATGGGGGCAGTTAGGAATGGGCGAGTAACAGGTTAGTGATTCAATCAAAGTTTCTTTCTAGGGGATCTTTTTTTTCCCCCCCAAAATATATAATAAAAAACATATATATACTGTATATATAATTTTATAATTGACAAAAGAAAAATCTGATTTTTTTGGGACTATTTCAAAAAGGTGATTAATAATTTTAATTGCAATCTTTGCTTTACTCTAGCGAGTTGGCATTGAGCTCGAAACATGTTGGAGACTTTCGCCCGTAGTTGCGTATGTACTTCCAAGCCACAAATATTTTGCCGCGATTGTCTTGCCTCACCCGTGAAACTCTATCGGGGAAAACACTCTGAGAAATCACCGTTACACTTGGACGAAAGCTGTCCAACTCAGTCGAGCCATTTCATTCTGTACCTTGTTGTTTCTGCAGGAAGTCGATGCTCTTCTGCAAAATGGTGGACTTGTCCAGCTTGCGGCTGTTGCCCGGCAACATGGTGCCCAGCTCCTTGATCAAGACGTTGAAGTGATCTCGCCGCTTCTTCTCCGACTTGTTGCGGGACACGCTGCGCATACGATTGCTGGCGTCAGTACCGACCGACTCTTACAACGACCACAAAGAGCGCCATCTTGGGTACGCCTTCTCACCGCTTTGCTTTGTCCTTGTCATCGTCGTCCACTAACCCAAAGATGCTTCGGTCATCCCTGCACGTTACGGGAAAGAAAGAATTGCAATGCTAAGCAGTTTCTCTTTCAATTCTATTGGTGGTAACAGTCGTAGGAAAGGTAAGATCTGGCACTGCATGTTAAAAAAAAAAAAACAACCCCCCCACCCCCAAAAAAAAACAACAACAGTCAAGGCCACGATTTGTGAAACTCCACAAAAGGTCAACATTTGGGTGTGAATCCTGAGGAGGCTGTCTGGCCCAGGACATTTGTTGACTCCTTATCTATTAGGAGTATTGCTCTCATGCGGGGAAAAGCGTTGAGCTGTACAATTTTTAAAAAGTAATAATATGATGCGTCACACATCATCATGATTTCATGCTTCAACTCAATTCAACGTGCGGCTCCTACTGATGTGCCCACCTTGGCATAGGAAATGCATAATCCAGTCACACAGATACATAGAGTATTTGTGTACCGTCTGTCTACATGTGCTGCTCCACCACTTGTATTCAATTCCATTGCTTATTAATTAAAGGGTTATATTCCCGTAACCGTTGATACGAATCGTGAGCTCCTCTATGGAGAATTCCATGATCTGTTAGCGTTAAACTTGCAGGGGCATTCCGAAGGCAATACGTTGCTCTGGTTGCTTTAAATACACAATATGTGCAAATGTCTTTGTTGGGACTGGGAGTGGCATTAAGCTGCCAAAATGCTGGCTATTGTGAATTAAGTTGCCGTTTTTTTTTCTCAGGAAAAGTAAATCAAATATCACACAACATCTAATGGTGCAGAAGCCACGATTTGAGGAAATGCACATTTTGAAATGTGACTCACTGATCGATGCTTGAGGTCATTTTGATCCTTTTCAGGGTTACCATGTCAGATGGGACCTTTCAGTCGTGAGGAAGACATCTGTGAATCTACCTTGACGAGAATTAGAAGAAAGTATATCATGAAACCGTACGCCATGGCAACTTGACAAAACGAACCTGTCCTACCATACGGGCAGCCGAGGAGGCGAGGTGGTGTCGTGGAGGACGCGGGCACCGGTGGCACCCGGGATCAATGCGTCGTGAGGTCTTGGCGTCGACTCGGCGTGGGAGCCTGACACATGGCAACGACATCGGAATCTATGGGATTAGAGGACATGTCGCAACTGGAAACAATGACAGCTTTCTCTCTGAGGTTCCTTTGTTGAGGACTAACTAGTCACCTAATTAGGTACAGTTGCATTATTGGAAAAAGAAAAAAAAATCCACAACAGGCACTCAGAAAAACTGCTTTAACCGTAACATGGTGGAGTTAAAGAGTTTCTTATGTGGGAGGGAGAGGGGTTGATGCACTTAAAATTTTTGTGTGAGAGATGGAAAAAGAATTGTGTTCATAAAAGTTATTCTTTGTTGCAAGGTGGTCCATATTTATTTTTATTTTTTCTTTCTGTATTTATTGTTCTTGAAAGCTAATAAGGCAGATGTGTACTTAGACCAATTTTAGAGACAAATTTGACTAGTTATAGTCCCGGCCGGGAGTTTGTGGGAACGGAATGTTTTTTTCTTCCTGGGAGGGAGGGAGGGAGGGGGCTGGGGGGGTAACAAAAAAATATAATTGAGAAGCACTGGATTAAGGTTACGGTTTGTGGATAGGGTCAGCGTGAGAAGTTGGGTTGAGGAAACGATTGAAGCGTGAAGGGGCGAGAGGAATGATTGGAGCGGGGTGACTGTATGTCAAAGTGTTTGCGTGAATGGTCATGACCTGACGTGACCGGCATGTTAGTGTCAAAGAGTTATGGCTCGAGTCAGGGCTTCGGCTGAGGGAAGAGTTGTTAAGAGTCGGCCGGAGTGACTTCAGGCTACGCGGTGCCATTGCGCCACTCCCAGCAAGAGACTCGCGTGACTTCAAGTTGAGTTCCCCTTCCCTCCCCGGAGGCTGTACTCCTTGTTGACAGTGAATGTTGTCAGCGATGGCGAATCAGCGGCGCATACGTAAAAAAAAAAAGGCACCGAGGAAGCAGAAGCTCCTGAGTGAGTGTTTTATAAGCATGAGAGCAGAGGTTGTGTAACTGCGATGTCATAGCTGCTTCACTGACCCGCCGGCCCAATGACCTACTTTTATCCTCCTCCGCCCTCCAAACTTAATCGCGGCGCCACGGGTAACACCGACCTACTCCTGCCAGCACTGGCCTGTCAAATTCATTCCACCTTCCAGAGGATGTCCCACTCAGCGCAGGCGCATCCAGACGCTCGCAGTCACGCGATGCGAAAAGGCTTTCCTAAAAGCGCAGCCAAACTCGTCGAGATGCGGGACAGTGTTTCTTGACTCGTTCCGCCAAAGCACATATTTGACAGTACACAAGAGCGTTCGTTTGTTCTGCCTGTCACTATATGTCAATGACAGACGGATGAACAACGATACATTATTTGTAGTATATACATAATTTGCGGACTGATGACAGTGAAGGCCTCGCTGGGACCGAGCCATGCCGCCAACCACAAAAATCCATAAATAACTGATTCCTACCCAAAATTGTAATTGCAAATGGATGCCACAAGATGTTTCTTTGGATCTTCTTTGGGTTTTTTGGGGCTGCTTGGTACTCGCAGACAGCACATTGGTGACCTCTGGTCTTACTGACACAGTGAAACTCCGCTACAACAAAACCTACATGGGCAAAAATACCCGGTTGTGAAAAAATGTTCATGCATGAAAGCCATTCCCACTTTTCTGCTCCCCCTACAACGAAATGTCCCCCTGTTCCGTTGTACGAAATCTTTTTCTCTGCTCTTGCCTCACGACGAGATTCACTGCAACGAAAACGCGCCTTCCGCTAAAGTCTAATCCAACCTCAGCATGCCACAGCGACCTCTACTGCATCGTTCCGAAACGGCAACAGCGACCGCCACACTGGTTTCCACATGCGGAGTAGTACAGGAAGTATTTGTTTCAGACCTTTGCATACCTTTGAGTTAAGAAAAGCTTTAAACCTTGAAGATAGGATAACGGTAATAAAAATGAAAGATGGAGGAAGCAAAATAAAAGACATTTTGCAGAAATTGATGTAAGTGAAAGTGAATGCTGATTGTAAAATTCACAGTTTTTCCCTTTTTTTCTTTCTACGCTGGCTATATGAAGTGTCAAATAAGCGCATGCTCATAGTTATGCACTATTGCAATAAAAATAAAAAGTACACATATACTTTTTTTGTGTGTTCCTGTCTACGCCTGAAATAAAATTTGCTACAGTGAAAAGTCCACTGTTGTGAATTTTTTTTTGTTTTTTGCTGCAAACATGATTTTGTTGAAGAGGAGTTTCATTCTAAGTTCAGTGTTGGAGAGTTGCGCTTCACGTGTTTATGAAACACAATCCGTAAAAAACAAGATTTGGGATATGTTGAAGTGGTAAAGCCACAGATTTGTTTACTCTGATGTCGTTGCCAACCCGCAGAGACGCAAGGGTTCACTGAGTGTTTATGTGTTGGATAACTTCCCACGCCACACCTCACGGCACGCTAGTTGGCAATCAACAATGTAGGCCACCGGAATCACGGAGCATGTGAGTCACCCGCTGGATCTCCAGTGATGCGCCTCGCCACGCTTGAAGCCGACACCGAACGGCAACGTGCCATAGCAACGGCGCGGTGTGTAAAAATAGATCCGAGTTCCTCCACAGCTAGCGCAAGTCTCCCCTGAAAGCGAAAGCCATTTGTTTCTCAGCCTGAGGCCCGTCATCGGCGGGATGGCCGTCAAGGCAGGGGCTCCTGTCTTTGAAAAAACAAAAATAAAAAATGATGCGCCCGTCTGTGGTTTTGCGCGACTTCTCGGGTGTCGTTGGCATTACCGCGATTAGGTTGGGTTAAGGTATTGTTCGAGTCAGGGTTAGGTTAAGGTTTTAAATGACGATCCAGTCTCACCCTTCAGATCCTATTTAGATACTTCAAAGGCAAAATTCAAGAGATCAACTTGAAACAATTTGCCTTTGGTGTCGTAATCGTTTGCCGACTGATTGTGTAGGTGCCTTGGCGATGGAGTGTTGTTTTCTTTTCATGCAGTGGGTTACATTACGTTTGTTTATGAGTAGACGATGCGCAACTGAGCGTTTAGATTAAAATAAGTCTACACAAGCAATCATAATATTGTACAGATAAATAAAAACAAAATCACTGATGCACTTTTACTGAAGACACGTGGTTAGGTAAACCCCCGGTGTCATAGCAACACCCGTTTCCATCATCTGCGTCATTGGCTGACACCCGAAATGGGAACATTGGTGATCACTCAAAAGGTCCCCGCTGTCAAAACGCAGGCCGCAGCTTAGTCGAGCACAAATAAATCACGAGTGCAGGCCGTCTGCTGCCAAAGGGTACGAAGGAGGTGGTCAGGTTGGGTATTCTGGGAACCTGTGCGTTATCCTGGCACATCGGAGCTATGGTATTTATTTCAAGGCTTAACTGAAGCGGGTTCACATCAAAGTTTGCAAGGCAAAATGAGCATCTCATCAAAACACATTGAATAGTAAAACTGAGAATCAACTGCCAAGACGGTCCCAAAACGCTTGGCTGACCTCGGCGCACGGGCATGGCTCACACCACCTACCGCAGCCAGTCACAAGTCAAGCTCTTTGCTACTTACGCCGCACACGTTAGCTAGCAACGAGCCTCGACTGGCTACTCAATGTGGTGCTGAGTCGCTCCTCAGTCAGTAATCACCACCTCCGTGCCATGAACAAGATATCATTCTCACATGGGTTGTTCTCGCGAAGGGATGACAAGGAAAGACGGAAAACCCATGCTAATTGCTAAGCTAACCTCAGATAAAAACTTAAGCGTGGAATTCGGTGCTTGGATGAATTTAAAATCTATAAATCAAGTATAAAATCTACTCCTTAAATCCATCCATCCATTTTCCGAACCGCTTAATCCTCACAAGGGTCGCAGGGGGTGCTGGAGCCTATCCCAGCCGTCTTCGGGCAGTAGGCGGGGGACACCCTGAATCAGTTGCCAGCCAATCGCAGGGCACACAGAGACGAACAATCATCCACGCTCACATTCACACCTAGGGACAATTTTAGAGCGTCCAATCAGCCTGCCATGCCTGTTTTTGGAATGTGGGAGTAAATCGGAGCACCCGGAGAAAACCCACGCAGGCCCGGGGAGAACATGCAAACTCCACACAGGGAGGCCGGAGCTGGAATCGAACCCGGTACCTCTGCACTGTGAAGCCAACGCGCTAACCACTGGACTACCGGGCCGCCTACTCCTTAAATCAAAATGTAAAAATGTTGGCCTTTACAAACAATGAAAAAGACCAACAGACCGCTACAATCGGAATGTTGCGACTTGCTCTTGCTAAATGAAAACGCCCCCCACAGCACCTGTCCAATCCAAAAGCCAACTCAAGTGAAGAGTGGTTTCCGGTCTTCTTAGAGTGCACCGAGCTAAAGGCCTCGCAATACAAAGGGCTTCTTTTTTCAACTTTTCTTCCAAGCAAGGAGGCAGGAATGCAGCAGTTGTAGTGGTGGTGGTGGTGAAGATGCTTGTTGGCAGGCGCCCCGAGACGCCTTGGCCTTGTGTCTTGGCTGGGTCAGGAACCCAGCCAGGGGCCTCACGCTAATGCCAAAGGGGGATGTTGGGGCTCAGAGTGACAGTACTTGTGGCGAATGTGAACCACGGGAAGACAACAATTCCATGCGGCGCTACCATTCCAAAGACGACGTCTGATCCCCCAGATGAGAGCGACATCTGGCATGCAAATGCTATGGGCGCTAAACCAGGTAAGCCAGAAACGAGTTGCCCCCAGCCTAATCAAAAATGAAATCGCAACAGACTTCACCTGGATTAGTTCAGAATCAATATTTGTCAAATAATGTGAGGAAAATAAGACCAAATATTTCATACTCACTGAAGATGATCATGATCATTCAAAGTCAGGGACGTTGTTTCATGTCTTTAAAGAAGCCAGAAATTCAAACTGAATAGTGTGTGTGTGTGTGTTACATATGTTGCCAATGTCATACATTTAGGTGACTAAATTTAGTCTCCATAGCAACAAGCAACAACACTGGGAAAAACACTGACTCAAGTGCAAACAATGGCTGTGTAACAACATTCGAAGGCGCTCACTCACGTGAAGACCAAAGTCTTTGCACTGATGTGATACTCATCAAATAAGGCTTACCTTTGACCTCCTCACGTTGCGGCACCATAGAGCGGCGGTGCGGATCTCACGTCAAGTCTTTATCTGATCAAAAGACGAGAAAGGATACTTTTAACACAGGCGACGGGCTCATGCTGGTCAATCAGAACATCTGTGTCACCGGCAGCACAGCTGCAATATGAGAACAAGCGCACACACGCACACACACAGATCCTGGCAGCTCGTTCATTAGTGGGCCTCCCTTCAACGGGCATTTCCAAGAAAGGTAAACGTGAGCATCTGTTCGTGGAAGAGGATGAATGGACCCTGGTTGTTAATTGACATGCTTCGAAGAACTGCAGCTACGCTAAAGATCATTCCGGAAATACCTGCACCAGTAAGGCAAATACTGAGTTGTGTTTCACACCTAAAAAAAAAATCTAAAGTGAAAAACTCCAGCATATACAGACCATTTAAAAATAAAAACACTTCATTGGTTAAGCCTTAAAATACCACTTCCCACATGCTGTCAACACACATTTTGGAAGGTATTTTTAATGTTTTTGAACATGGATAAATACTTTTATAAAACCTTTTTTTAATGTAAGTGGTGGCCTTTAATGGAATTTCAGCAAAATTATGAATATTTTAAGACTTAAAATACCCTGACCATGTTTCAATCATTCAACATTTTTTCACCGGCATACATTTTGTTTTGAGAATGAACCAGGTCGCAATTTAGCAGGGTGCGTGCCTACGTGCACGTAGCGTGAACTGCTGGGCGAGGGCGTCACAGTGTCCAGATGTGTCTATCCTGCCTGCGTGAGTGTTGGGAAGGAACTACTTGTGTCGAGATAGGCCGGAGCTGATACCGACTCATGTGACGCTTGTGAGCCAAGTATTGTGTCTATACTTGAAGCACTTGCGCGTCTATTATGCGACACTTGTGTCAGGAGAAAAGGTTGCAAAATTACTGGAGAGTTACATGTCCCCTCCCCGCCCCTATTTGGGACTGATCCGTCAAAAACAATAGAATTTTCTATTTATGATAATAGAAGCACCAACCCGACCGAAACAAAAAGGAGAGTCTTTCACCATGACAAAAAAAGTTTGATCTGGCCCCCAGGCCTTCATTTTGACACCTTAGTTAGGATTCCAGAGACGATCACCAATCGGTGAGTTTTAAAAATTTGACAATGGATCAGCGATCAAATCATGGACCAATCCATCCAATCTATTTTTTAAAAAATGTTTGTTTAAGCCCATATCCCACTGGGCCCGTTTGCGACCTTGAATGAACCCTGATGAAAAATCAACATCCGCCACCCTTACACTTGCAGCTTTTAGCCAAAGACGATTTGAGATAAGAGTTACGAGCACATACAACTCATATCTCAAGGCACAGCTGAATTCAATATTTGTATACGGTAGTTCACTTCCCTTGAAACGTGGATGACACTGAGAAGTGTGCATTCAAAAATGACCAACTTAGAACTCTGAAACGCTGACACGGCAAATCCAGCTAATGAAAAGGTTAATGGAATCCGAACAATTGCAATTACAAAGACATCTGGCTGATCTAGTTATGACACAATTGCTGCCAGTGATCACTGAAGTAATATGTGGCTGCGTGTGTTGATCTATTATCTGTCGACATGCATGGTTCCACCGCTTGGGTTTAAATATCGCTTGCTTCGGGAATTTGTTAGCCCGTCTATGGAGTTTTGCATTACTTGTTTGCCTTAAAATGGCATTTTACGTTCTGACAAAAACATATCAAAAGTTAGGAAAAAAAATTGTACAGCTTTCCCGCAGAATTCTGATCCATATCCAACCAAACCATATAACATTGTAAAATAAAATCAAACTTTCGCCTCAGTAATGTGGAAAATTAGTGATTCATCAAACCTTAAGTTCCACAGTTGGGTGACAAAAAAAATGTCAAACATCAATCAAATGAAGCAGCGGGTTACTTAACGGTGCGACCCTAACAGTGGAGCCCCTTGGCACGCCACCTTGACCCGCACGTAGCCGCGTCAGAGGTGGCGCCGGCCGGCAACGTTGACCAGAGAATCACCGCTAGGCTAAAGGCGCCTAGCCCGCATGCTAACCAACTAACACTGGTTATTTCGCAGCAGTTCCATGAAAAACAACACCGCTCGAGGTTGTCACCGCTTACCGTTACATTGGACGGGTACTTTTCAGAGTACCTCTCCTGCGACGTTAAAAAAAAAGTCGTAGTTTTCTCGTCCCGGTAAAACGGGGGAATTTAAAAATGAGCGACGCGTCAATTTCCAGAGAAGCGAGCGTCAACCTACTTTCAGCCGAGGCTAGCCGGCTTGCTTGTTAGCGTAGCTACCGCCGCGTTAGATAAGAATTTGGGTCAGCGGGCCTTTGGCATGAGACCAAGCCCGGCAAGGCGACGCGGTTCCGGCTTGCGGGCTGTGATGCAGACACTGAAGAAAAGCGACCAGCGTTGTTACACTTACCCCCCATGGAAAGGCAGTCTGTCAGTCCCCACCTAACCGGCTTGGTGGAGCTCCTGGCTGGCTGGCTGCCGGGTACGACGCAGCCGGCTGGATGGAATTGGACACGCGCTGCGGGGAGAAGGCGCAAACATGCCGGGAGAAACGGATCGCGTTGGCGGGCTCGTTTGTTGGACCACCTGGACCAGGTGCCATGGTGGGTCAATGGGTGTGCGACCAACTTGTCACGTAGAACACATCAAAAGGTGAAAAGTAGGGTACAAATTAGGTGATTTATATTATTAAAATATGGAATTGTTTTTACACGTCTAAAATGCTACATCGATATTAATTTCATAAATTAAAAATACAGTACAATTGCTATATATACAGTTGCGTTATTTATATTAAAAATTTACTGATAACGTGGCAATTTATTGTTCACATATTGTACCTGTAGGAAGGAAAGTAGTTATTGCTGAAATGCTTCACTGTGATGCCACCTGTTGTCCACATACAGTGGTTGAAAATGTCAGTGTTAATCATGAACAGAAAATATTTTTCCCCATTCACTTTATTACAAATTGTGACTTTCCCAATAATTCAATTTTCTATGCAAAATTTTAAAAAATTCAAATGAATGGTCGGGCATTTTTCAACCTCTGTCCAAATACATCCTATAAACATCCCCAAAAATATGTAAATGGTAAAAGCGTCACATCAATTCCATTCTAACTTCAGATTTTCAAATTAGAACTTTTTGCCACATTTTAACATCTTCACCCTTTCGCCACTAATTGAAACATTCAAACTTCCCCAAATTCACCAAGGCCGACTTTTCATCCATGAATCTAAAATTAAAAATTCTAAATTACATTTTACAAAACCAATAAAAATATAACTTAAACAACTAATATTCAACTTTTGAGAAATTGAAATTAGGAAGAAATATTACCTAATGAGATAAAAAAAAAAATCGAACAACGCACGAGTCTCACATTCCCTATTGGAAATCATTCAGTTTGCATTTTACAATATCATCACCATTCATAACATAACAATTTCTACATAATTTTGAGTTGGGATGACTTTGTCAGGGCATCTCATGCAGCACAGGAAAACATTTTTTTATTGAGCAATTAAACTTTAAAAGGCATTTGATCAAATGATTCAGTTACTGCAGCATTTTGCACATTTCACAGCTGACTCGTCATACATTTACAAAAATATTTCCTGGCCACCGCTTCATCAATGCCTCCCGAAAAGAACATGAAACTAAATAAATAGAATGTGGACGAAAAAACGTTGTGGAGTGACAGCGACCATAAAGGATTTGTGCCCCATTACAGCAGGAAAAAAAAGGCAAATCAATAAGGAAATTTATTACAAGTATTCCTGAATTAAAAGATCGCCACAGAAACAACTGACGTGCTGCATGTTGAGTAACACATTAAAAAATAATAAATCAACACCAAAAAAAGCTGCGAGGAATCAAATGTTTGTCTTCAAGTTCAGTAAAGTCCGTTTTCTTCGGACAACTCCCGGAATAACTCTGACCTAGACGGGCGCAGCAGAGGAGACTCCGGGATTTCTGACACGCAGTCAACACAGTACAATCTCTCTACAGCGACTACCAGATAAGAGTAATGTACACTCAAAAAGAGTCCTTTAGTGGCGCTCTCACAGTCCAGCGTCGGGCTTGATGAAGAGGGCGGAAAAGGCAAACGCCAGAAAGACGATCCCACCGATGATTGTGACTGAAAAATGAGACTAACAGCAGTGAGATTCGAACCCTGAACCTCACAAGCGTGAGGACAACATGCTTAACCACGGGGTCACCCTGCTGCCATTGTATTTGAATTCAATTCATTTCCCCCCCCTAACGTGGACTCACCTGTTCTGACGGAGATTTTCTGGGCAATCATCCGCCCGCCGATCACAGCCAGGCCCGTACACAAGCAGTGTCCCAGCGTGCCACCCACAGCCACGCCAAATGGATCCTGTGTTGGATTTGAAAAGGAGACAGAGACATGACGCAGTGCTTTTTTTTCCTCGTGTCAACACATCTGTGACACAATTTCATCACGATAAGAGTTCAAAGCAAACATGGTGCATCAGCATTTTGGTGTTATGCTGCAAGCAAATTTAAAACGGAACTGAAGCTACTTCCAACTTGAGGTGCTTTTAAATCCCGGTTAAAAATTATTTACCCACCATACTTATGATTTAAGAGCATTTCTTGATTTTTTTTTCCAAAATCATGTTCTTGCATTGTAGATTCTTTTAGTAACCTGAACTACTTTTTCTGTATCAGCTTTGGTTTTAAATGTCTGTCTATATATATATATATTTATTTATTATGTATGATATGTATTTACCTTTTAATGTTGTACTTTGCCTTTAAATTGTTATTGTTTTGTAGTTGTATATTTAAATGGAGAAGCGAACCAATCTCTTTTTTTTTTGTCAATACAGCTTCTTGTTTACTTTGCAATTTAGCTTCGAGCTGACGTGTGCAAATTTTGAGCACGTCTCTGATCCACTGGTGGAAGGACAATTTGATTCTATCCTCTTTCATCTCGAACTGCTTCAAACAACAAAGCGTATGAGGGGAAAGTGGTTAAGATTGCACGACTGTCTGTGTTTTTATGTTATGTGTATTATATCATATCAATGATTTTATTCGGCTAGTTTCGATTGCTGAGAGTAAGTGATCCAAACCAGGAATGAAGAAAACATTCAAAGAAGGCAGTGAGGATGAATTGGCGAACCACAAGCTTGTGCAGAACTTACGGAGGACGAAGAGACGCTGTTGGCATTTCGAGAAGATGTATTCCGTTGAAATGTGAGTTTATGGTCAATTGGGAAGCCGTGATATTTTGATGAAGACACTTTTTCAATGGTTTCATTATTAACTGTGAGTGAGGGTGTAGTGAAGTGTTAAAAGACAAAAACAGATCAAAGAGATCTGCTTAATTCTTATTCCGACAACCTAATATTCATCGGAATAAGTGAGCACGCATAGAATATATTATCGCAAGGCACATTTTAGTCTTGGCACCCCCAAAGGCCCAACTATTTTATTTTTATTTATTTATTGTTGTATTTTTTTCCTTATTTTATTTGCTGTTGTTTTTAACATTGTATTTGTGATTTTAACTGCTTGCTGTAAGGTCTCCTTGAGTTTTTAGAAAGGCGCCCGCAAATAAAATGTATTATTATTATTTGTAGAAGAGCCATGACAAAAAGTTGTGCTGCGTTACAAGCCGAACCTCGCGGGCAGCCAGGATGATGGTGGTGAGCTGGGAGCGGTCGCCCCACTCGGCGAGGAAGGTGAGGGTGAGCGCCTGGACGAAGATGGGCGAGATGATGCTGTGCCACCTGGACGATGACGGTGGCAAAGTCGAGCCGGACCCCGCCTCAACATCCGGCACGCCATTGGCCATTTTGGACCGTTGCAGCTGAGCAAGAAACAATAAAGAGAGAGTTGTTATCCCGCTGATTTGCAGAACAACTTATTTGCATTTTTGGGGCAAATCGATCCTCCATTATTTGCTGAACAACTCACAATTCTTTGTTTTTGTGATTGGGATGAAGCTCTTTGGTATCTTTGTGCCATGGAACTTTGTTGAAACAGGTTGAGGAGTGTCATTTTGGGGGGAAAATTAGCAGCAGTGTCCTGTCTTATATCTGTGTGAGTTGAGGTCGTGCATTTAGATAAAAGCTTTGCTTTTTCACCATCTTGCGGCCAAGGAACTATGTTCAAGTGAGTTGAAGAGCTTTATTTTGACAGAGGTAATGCTTTGTTGCCACTGAACTATACTAAAGAGACTTCGTTAAGATAAAATTATTTCCTTGTCGCCATCTTGATGCTGAAAAACTGTTGAGGTGAGTTGAGCACTGCTTTTGGAAAAAGGAAGTCCTTTGACAAAAGCAGTGTTTGGCCTCCGTCTAGCCGCCTCCTGGTGAACAGGACCTATGTCAAAGTTTGTTGAGGAACTTCCTGGAGAAAGCTCTGCACCCAAGTTCAATTTAAACTGTTTGTGTAGTTTTTGCCAAATCTTGCTCACTAATGACAAACACGACCATGCCAGATGATGAAATTCCAATCTAGTTCAATAGTTGGCGGTAATGTGCGCTACAAAATGAATGCCAACAGTCACAAAGATTCACTTAGTTCCAACACAGCTATATCTGCTGGACTACCTGCCCACTTGGCCAAAATCAAACACACGATAATGTGGGGAGGAAGACGGCACCACACCGAGCTCTGACATGCATCTTTTTGGGGGTCTGGATTATCACCTCAGACTGTTAAAATGTAAAAAAAAAAAAAAAAAAAAAACAAAAAAAAACTACATGACACTGAATTATAAAACGCTAAATAAATTGAAAGTAAGACCCCAGCCTTTGGTCTCCTCACCTCTTCGTCCTTCTTTTTAATCTCTGCCTGCACCTCCTCCAGCTCCTCCTGGCCCTCATCCGGACTCATTTTGAGGCCCTCGCGCAGCATGCGCACACCAAAAATAGCAAAGAGGCCGGTGGACACATAGTAGGTGTAGATTCTGGGGATGATGGTGGTGGCGTAGCCGAACAGCACTGTGGCGGGTGAAGGACAAGAGGAAGAAGTTAGTTTGCCGTATAGAGTTTACTCTGCCACAACAGCCTTCTCATCAATAAACAAAGTCACCAAAACCATTGTTTTCGATATAAGACCGTTGCACATGGAGTTGAATAATGTAACTACTCAATACGATCTTTTATGTAACATAGTTTGTGTACATGCTATAATGTCTGATGTTGATGCTCGCCGGTTATGGTTCACTGTGTATAATTATCACAACCCCCCCGAGGCAAACTACGAAGTGGCCCTCACTGAAAATGAGCGTGACACCCCCGACTAGAAGTTCTGCAACATAACTCACCAGACAAGCATGTCATAAGCCCCAGAGCCAGCATGGCGCCAGCCAGCACGGTGAGGCGGTTGTACCGCATGGCCATAATGGCGGCAATGAAGAAGGTCTTGTCACCCAGCTCGGACACGATGATGACGGAAATGGAGGCAACGAAAGCATGGATGAATCCGAGGTCCCCTTTGCTGGGCTCATCCTCTTTCACCACCGGCACCAATGGAGGGACACTGGTTTTTCTCTGTAAAGAATTATCAGTGTGAAAAATAACCTCACAAATAAATGGCTGAGTTGATTCCAAAGAAATACACTGGGGATGTGCGAGAGTTGCGGAGCATGGAATATTTTATACTTCCTTGAGGGTGTAGCAAAAATGATTGAGAAGCCCTGTCTTCAGTACAAAAACAGCAAATGGAGAAGCGTTATAGAATATAACGAACTCAAGTACTTTACAACTTTTTCAAAGGAGCATTTCCAAATACAATTGTACTCGCTAATTACTGTACCACTTAACTATTTAAAGAGGGCTTTGACTGCAACAAAGGGCGTTTCAGAAAGAGCACAAAAACTGCAAATGGTGATTCTTTTTGTCGAATTTGCGAAGGTTTACTGCAGTGAATTGCATTACTTTCGACGGGTGTAAATCATGTTTCTGTTGGAAAAAATTTGCATGGAACTCGCTCGTATGTCAACATCAAATGCAATTCGTTTTTAAACTCAAATGTGTACTCCTCCAGTGGTATATTTATATAGTGCGACTTATTGTCGAATGAAAACGACTCCACATGTTATGGCTAGCTCACCGAGCCCCCTGACACGTCTCATTTAGCATGTAGCAGCTAGGCTGGGACGCTAACGCTAGAAACGTCGCAAAAACGTGTTTCTTCAGCATAGTTGAATAATTGTTTGTGTTAATAAGTTACCTCGATGGAAACTTGGTCCTTGACGGGGTTAGCTTCCTCGGGAAGAGCTTCGACTCCGACCAACACAACGAAGAAGAGCGAGACGGCGAGCAGGAGAAAGAAGCTCCCAGCTGCCCGTCCATCCCCACCGCAGACCCCGAGAGGCATTCTTGACCGTATTTTTGGTTAATGGCTCCTTTGCCGCCCGCTCGCGTCTCTTCAACCCTGTGGGGAATAACTATAGTCCAAGGGTCGCAGCCAACTTCATCTTTAAGCCGTCATTTTAGTCGATGCCACAACCCGACGGACTCCGGAGGAAGTTGTTCTCTTCTTACTGTCGCATGGTAGACAGGCGGCCGTTGTGATTGGTCAGTCTAAATGTGACGCGTAAAGAGGCGGTTCTAACTAGGGTGACCGCTCACTGATTGGATGACACAAGCGCCAACCAAAAAACAAGGAAATGAAAAGCCTTGCACTGTCCGCTTGTTTGGAAGTTTAAAAATAAATCGGCGAGGGACACTTCATTAGGTATCCCAAAAACAAGCGCTGGATTGAAAAAAAAATCTGCAAATGCTGTATTTTCAAAATTAGCTCATGATAAGGATACCAGACCATCTGTCAACCAGCTATGAAAAGGAAAAGGTCATGATTGAATGGCATTGCACATTATGTCAAACATATATCAAAAGGACTTTTCGTGATGCAAAATATAGCACATCACGTCTTACCCAATAGATAAATAGGTAGACCAATCAAATAAAATACAGTATACACACCGGTTACCACGATCACATCACAAAAGGTATAAATGCTTTTCTACGTGCCGGGTAGTATGGGTATTTGTCGATATAGTGTTCGTGGCAGAGCAGGGCAGCCAGCGCCTGGTTGAAGAACACGTATAGGACGACCAGCCACCAGGTGAGTGAAAGACCGCCGGCCACCAAACTCAGCGAGACGTAGATGAGTAGCTCGGCTAAGTAGTGGGGGCACGACACCAGCTCAAAGCAGCCGCCCTTTGGCATCCGATGAGTCAATGTCTCGACCCTTCCTATACCAATAAGACACAAGAAACCAACGTTCACGAGGCAATTCGTTTTAGGAAAGCACACTCAAGTGATAACACACATGGAGAAACAGCACTTGCACTTCACACAAACGGTAATAAGTCATTACCTTTTGGTATTTACACACAATAATTGTTCACGAGTAAAGGCAAATTATAGTGGCAAAGTAAATTGAAACTTTGAGTTGCGACCTCTGAGAGAAGCATAAACATAATCTTCATTTTTGATCTTGCACAAGGACCGTTGAAGGACCGCCAACAAAACTGGACGCCTCCAAAGCAGACAAAAAGACAACCAATTAAATGAAACTTAACAAGGTTCCACCAGATGGCGCCAAAGTAATATTTTAATTGCTTTGGGCTGAGCACACAAACACCAAGTTGAGCAATTTGAACATTAATTTCTTGTCCCTGTGGTGTATTCAATTAAATATAGGTTGAACATAATTTTCAAATCAAAGACAAATATTATTGAAGCTTTCTGAGTTGTGACCATCTCCATGTATGATCTGTAAGTATTTTTCTGCCCCCATGTGGCCAAGGCGTGCGCACCAGAAGGGGCAAAACAATATCTACTGAAGCAAATGTGGCAAAAAGTATTTAGCGCTTTGCATACTATTTATTTATGTCATTACTGTGTGTTTTCATAAATTACAATAATATATAGGTTATTTTTTTGGGTCTGATGAAAAAAACACACTTCACAAAAACCTGAGACAAGCTCACCTGACTTTCCAATCCGGAGGCCAGCCAGAAGCACCATGGATTGATGCTGCAGCAAAGAGGACGGAATAAAAAGTGCAATTCCAGCAACATGACACCACTCCAGTTGTGACAACAGAGGTCCACTTGCTAAAAATCACCAAAGCAGAGATCACAACCGATGTGAACATCAAGCAGAACATCAATGGGTGGAATTTTAGGGGATCAATTTGACCTTTTGTTTGGCGGTCCGAGCAGAGCGCGGTGAACCCCAGCAGGAGGTAGTAGGCCAGGCCGAAGACGTACTGCAGCAGGTGGATGACACCGTCGGAAAAGACACTGACGCAGAGACACTCTGCAAGCCTCCGGAGAGAGTGTGACCACAGCAGCAGCTGCAGCAGCACCGTGCTCACATGTAGATCTATGTGAGCAAGCAACAACATACAGGATGATCCAAAGCATGCTTCACGCGCTATCTGTACATCTACAGGAACTGCTCATGATCTAAAAAGATATCAAATTATATCCTATGCATCTATAGAAAATGCTCACGGTGATCCAAAGCATACCGCATCATATCGTATCCATAAAGCTGCACACTGGAAGTTGCATGCAAAATCGGAAGGAGAGTATTTCTTGAGTCTACCTTGTAGCTCTGCATGTGATGACCCAGAGAAAACATCAATTAAGCCTGACAGCCATTTAGGATATAAATGTTGCAGTAGAGCCACGTTCAGGCTCAAAGCCAACAGAAGACCATTCCAAACGAGCGAAGTGGCGTAGAAGTGCCAAAACCACCTAAACGACCAAATAAGAATACTTAAAATGGCTTGATATGAATATCCGTAATTTTAAAATGTATGAAAAAATGGTTTACCTTTTTGGAACTTCAAATGCGCGCAGGGAGTCGTTGCGTTTGAAATTCTGTTTAGTTTTTCCGTAACGAATCAGATCCTGGAAGAGGACGTTAAGACAACACGTTTGATATTTCGAGGGCAAGCGCTTTGCTATCTTGTGTGCCCACAGCGCCGCGAAGAAAGAAAGAGACAAAACCAACCACACGAAGTCTATCAGACGCAAGCCGTAAACGTTCCAAGTCATTTTTGGAACCGCCGTGTTATTGTTTTGTGTAACACCGAAAATGGCCCGTGTAAGAACAGAGATATACATTTAATACCGGGGTAAGAATATTGTACCCGCTCAGCGTTTACGAGTGCAAATAATCGTAAATATTTCATCCAGTTAACGAGTAGTATTTATGTATTTCAAACGCTGAAATTTATATATAGACGTGATTTGTTCGTTTGTTACATTATAAAGCGCCAAACTGTACAGTTTGCCACAATTTATGGTACATAAACTGATCCAAACGCCAATTTGAAACACAAATTTCAAAAGTAAATACTGTACATTTAAATAAGCGCGCACGCACACACTCACACACACACACACGCGCGCGCGCGCGCGCGCACGCGCTCACACGCACACGCGCACACGCGCACAGGCGCACACACACTCACAGTATATTTGCTTTGATCCAAAGGCCAGCATTATTATCAACCACGCTGGCCTTCATATGTCAGTCATCGATTTCCTTTTTGCTGAGCGGTCTCTCTTTTTCTCTCTACTTTTGTGCGTCAACATGGAAGATGCGAGCCCTTTGAGATTCTAGATTCCAGGATGCCTCTTGGAGGAACGCAACATCCTGCCGGAGGAAGTGTGGACTGTTTCCTGCTTCCCCTCCCTCCCAGGCGGAGCCAGTGTCCTACACTTTTGACGATGCCAAGCTGCAACCCCACATGTGAAGCTGTGGCAATAGTTGGCAATCATGCTGGCGTATTTGTTCCTCATAAACCCCCAGGGGTGATGCACATTGTTGTGTTGTTGTATTCTCCAAATACTTATCGGTGTTTTATACCTAGTATCGCTACTCTGTGGAATCTCTGTGTGAAACACAAAAGAGGAAATATTTCATGACCTATTGTGCTGGGTTTATGGTTCAAAGGAAAAGGGTCATGTTTGTTAATAGTCCAGTTTGTCTTGTTATTCAGTTAACCTTCAGTTATCCGTAACGCATCACATGGTGAATAAAAGGTCCAGGCTAAGAAGAAGTGCAGCAATCACACACAGTCTCTCTTACTAACTTTTTAATTACAATTTTGGGATGAATGAACTGAGTTTTATTCTTAGTTGCAAATTGAAAAGAAGTGCACAGTTTGAGTTTGAAGAGGTGAATAAAACTGCTAGAGCAGAGTGGGAGGGTGGTGGTATGCATGGTGAGCGGAGAGCGAAGATCGGGGTTAGCGCTTTATAGATTGTTTTACGTTTTGTGGGATGTTTGTGAGAAATGCAACGCGGGATACCTGTTGTGGCTCAGCGACTTCCTCGGTTGGTCCAGCAAGTGGAGGTGTCCACTCAGCCTGGGATGCTCCTCCCCTGCAGGCTGGCCAGATCCAGTGTGCCTTCGTCCGTGCCCACCGTCCCCCCCTCTCTCAGTCGCACATCCACCTCCATCGGGACCTGCTGCTGAGCACTGGCCGCTGGTTCTTCAGCACACCCGGTTCGATGGATCGGAGTTGACAGGATCATTTTATTTGCCTCTCTTAACTTGTTCCCTAATTATTCCTGGAGTCCATTTGTGGAATAATGACTTGGGCACTTTTTACTGTTATATTTAGCCTGGAACTTTGCTATGTTGCTGGTAAGGCCATTTCATTATTATTAAGGCTTATTTTAACAGGATTTAGTGTCTATTCAATTTGTTTTATTTGTAAAACCCTTACAGCAAAATTTCTATTGTGTTTCCCTGTGACTTGTTTTTTTTTCCACACACAATGTCTGCTGACGTCGGGTGGGTGGGGGTGAGCACGTATCCTCCGAAACAGGAACCCCACCTAGGCCGCGCTTGGGCCCGGGCCTATTGAGCCTGACCTTTCTTGGCTTCCTGTTTTGACACAGATCCGCCATTTTGTTGCTGTGCTGTGAAGTTAGTTGCCGCAAGCGCACATAAACATGGCCTTAAAACTTTTAAAAGTTATATTAATTGATGAAACGAATGTTGTAATGTGATAATATTGAACACACTAAAAAAAAACAAATAAATAGGAGGTCAGATTAGACCCATCTGCTCAACAATGTGTTTGGTTCCAACCTGGCGGGAGCCATTTGGGGAAGGCCCTATTGTTTTACAGCATGATCTATAAAAGCATGCTTGGATGTGTTTGGTGTGGAAGAAGCCCATCAACTGCCTCAACGAAGACCCGAGTCCACCTGCTTCCAAGTGGGGCTCATTTGGGGGGGGGGGGGGGGGGGGAGGAAACGTCCTAGCATGTGTTGCCAGTGGGCAAGTGATGTCAATTCAACATTAATATGACATATAAATCCAATTTTCAACATCAAATTGATGTCACAAGACCGCTGGATGTGTCAAAATATCAGACCTTGAATGCCGGCTCCAAACCGAAATTTATTTTCAAATTTCTGGTGTGGGTGCTCGCTAGTTTTTTTTTTTGGTGCGTTCTCTGTTGACGACATAGCTACCCAATTCAATGTCAATTGGTGAAACAGGTGTCGGGGCATTAAAAAAAAATCTTCCAGGGGGCGCTACCAATCCCGAAATATCTGAGTCAAACTAAAAATGGCAGCCTGGTTGCCTGCTTGTCATGGTAGCTGCGTCCACCCAATTTTGTGTCAATTGGTGAAACTGGTGTCAGGGACGGTTTTATTTTTGAACACTTCATACATTTGCTGTGTTCTGAGGGAACAATCACTACTGTTATTTTCGTGTGTACATATGTCTGGGTGTACATATCTCATGACTCTGATGAGCTCTCTCATGACCATGTATCTTGATGCATGGGCTACTCAACGATTTGACGCCCTCACATCTTTAAAATCGTTTTCCGATGCAAGAGGTTTTTTTTTTTTGTTGTACCCCGACTATTCACTGAACTCACTATTCCTTACTTTACCCCTCGAAAGCTATCGAGCTGCGCTTCACGTCGGACCCGCCGCTGCTGAACATCCACGGCGTCCACAGGATGAACAAATCTGACAATCTGGAGCTCACATGCAGGTACGTCTGCCTTTTGATGACCCCACCACACCCTCCATTGTCACCCCATGAAAAGCCGCCCCATGAAACCATGTTGGTCTTCCACAGAGGTCGCCAGTACCTGCGTTGGACCACCCCACCCACCAGTGCTCGTTTTTCCATCAGCGACTGTAGCGGGTCGGGACTGTTTTGCACAGAGCTCCGGATCACCAACGCCACTGTCAATGAAACGGGACAGTACCGGTGCTCCTACCGCGATCTCAAAGTTGAAGGCGGCAAGACGACGGCGGCGGTTCATGTTTTTGTTCATGGTGAGGTCGTGGGTTCAAGACGGGACCCGGGTACTTGAATGCAACAATTGAGAGAACCTGTTTGTGGTTTCAGATGACAAGGTGCCGTTTGTTCCGTCCGAGAAGGAATATGAGGTGGTGTTCATCCGGGAAGGTGAGCGGGTGGTCATACCGTGTCGCGGATCTTTGGAGGACCTCAACGTGACACTTCATACTGTAAGGAGATTGTTTCTTTTGACTTGAAATCGACAGCTTTGCACTTGAATGTCCAAATAAAAGCATGCTCATCTCAGATTTGCTTTTTTTTATGAATGTACTTTTTTTTTTCACAAATACTTCCACAAAAAAAAGTCAGATGTTAATTTGAAATACATGACAATTAGGATTGTTTAACCTGGACACCTCCCTGTCTGTCAGAAGTATCCAAACAAAGAGTTCCATCCCGACGGGAAAGACTCCCTGTGGGACGCCAGGACTGGTTTCACCATCCCCAGTCATCTGATCAGCTATGCCGGCGTGGTGTCCTGCCAGACTCGCATTGGCGACGAGATCTTCAAGTCCCCCCTCTATGTGGTGGCCGTCGTGGGTGAGAAAAAAAAAAAAAACATCGGACAAATCTCGGGAGAACAATAGAAGCGTGGAGCACGCTGACTGTTCGTGTGCACCCTTCCCTCCCTGAACGCCCGCCCACCCGCTTCCGCAGGATACAAGATCTACGACCTCACCCTGACCCCCGCGCAAGTCAGGCTGTCCGTCGGGGAGCGTCTGGTGCTCAGCTGTACCGCGTACACTGAACTCAACGTGGGCATCGAGTTCAACTGGACACACGCAGGCCAGCCTTTGGTCAGGACCCGACTCACACGCTTTCTGTACCGCTCTGTAAACCATTACACGACCAATGGCCCATACTAACCTCAAAATTCATTCAGTAAAATTGGATGGTAGCAAACCTCTAGAACAAAAGTGTCTAGAAAGAGTGTCTAAATCAGGGGTGCCCAACCTTTTTTGACTGAAGATCCACTTTTCGATCAACCAACCTCCTGCGATCGATCCGTTACCGCACACGTGCGCATCTGGACTATCGTAAATTACGCGTACCGTTTTAAAATGCTTTCTCGGCCCTCCAGATTGCCCTTCTTTGCGAGTGCCATCGATGAATTGTACACAAAATTAACTATGAAGGATAATAATAATATTAATAATGAAAAGGGCTTTATCGCAACAGTTCTGATCGTAAACTACAATTCCAGACTGCTGAGCGCTAGCAATTTCCGGTGATGCAGGTGACCCGCCACCGTAGTTGAACCCTGACCTTTTTTATTTAGTAAATTTTTTTACATACTTTTTGTAAAAGTGAGACTGATGGAATAATTAGGCTGCGGTGTGCATAAAAACAAAAACAAACAAAATAAAATATATGAACAACTTGCACAGAGACACAAATGTTTTTTTGTTTTTTTTTCCTCCACACCCCTCGCGATCGACTTGGGACCAGTCCGCGATCGACCGGTCGATCGCGATCGACGTAATATAGAGTCTAAAAATCATCCACGTGAGAAGCGCCGTTTCAGAGTCAACCATAAAACCAGAAATGGATTATGTTGCGACAAAATGGTTTGCAGGTGGGAAGCTAATGCTAGCTTAGTTTGGGCTATCGTCCGAATGTCTATTGAAACACCATAACTGGATTCTCACTAGCGTAACTACGGTACCTCGTTTTTTAAAAAATTTAATCCATAACTTATCTTTCCTCAGACGGTGGGCAACGGTTCGAAGGCGGCTCACATGACGCCACACAAGAAGAAGCTGTGGGACTCTCTGGAGCTGTCCAACAAACTGGTGGTGGACAACGTGACGGTGGAGCACACAGGCGAATACACTTGCACGGCCTCCAGCGGAGCCATGGAGAAAAGGGCCTCGGCCTTTCTCAAGGTCTACGGTATGTCTGTTCAGAAGAAAATCGAATCCTAAAGATTCACGCGCTGAATTTGGGACCGTTTCCAGAGAAGCCGTTCATTGACATAAAGGAGCCGTGGACCAAAGTGTGGGAGGTGAACGTGGGAAGTTTGTCGTCCACCTCCATACCCGTCAGGTACACGGCATACCCAGAGCCAAGCTTTAAATGGTAAGTCAATTCTCTAATCAATCAAATCATATTTGACTGTTTTTGGATAAATACCCATGATGCGTTTATGAGGACAGTACATTGGAACACTCCAATCGGTGGTCTGATTTGGAGTTCAGCCTGGAAAAATAGGCCTCAAAGTCACACAAAACTGAGTGTAATCAGTACATCTGACTTGGTTTATGATGTTTGATACCCCCAAAAGTGGTACATGTTGGATTTTGTGGAACAATGTGCCTCAAAACACAAACACAACTTGGTGTTGAACCGAAAATGTCAGGACCATTATGCCTTGGAGTTCAACGAAAATGTTCTGAAACAATATGCACCAAAAGTTGAACACAAATTGGAGGTCAACCAAAATGCTTCGGCTCCGTGTGACTTCAAGTCGAACAAAACTCGGAGTTCAACCAAAATGAACTGATGCATGTAAAAATCAACCCAATGTAAAATATTCCTGAACAAAATGCCATAGAAGGAAGAACAATGTACCCTTGTCACTAAACTTATGAGTTCTTCCAAAAAACAATACATAAACAAAAATCTGCTTTTGAGTAAACAACTCTTGTGTTTCAATATGAAAAGAAGTTGATTGGTTAATTAAAAAAAATTAAATATATATATATATATATATATATATATATATATATATATATATATATATATATATATATAATTAAATTATTATTATTATTATGCTGGGCTTCACAGTGCAGAGGTTTCGGGTTCGATTCCAGCTCCGGCCTCCCTGTGTGGAGTTTGCATGTTCTCCCTGGGCCTGCGTGGGTTTTCTCCGGGTGCTCCGGTTTCCTCCCACATTCCAAAAACATGCGTGGCAGGCTGATTGAACACTCTAAATTGTCCCTAGGTATGGGTGCGAATGGTTGTTTGTTTCTGTGTGCCCTGCGATTGGCTGGCAACCGATTCAGGGTGTCCCCCGCCTACTACCCGAAGACAGCTGGGATAGGCTCCAGCACCCCCGCGACCCTAGTGAGGATCAAGCGGCTCGGAAGATGAATGAATGAATGAATATTATTATGATTATTTTTACGAGCTCTTTAAGGTTAAGGATCTTTGTCAATGCAGGTTAAAAAACGGCCTCCCACTGACAGAAGACCACCGCATCAAGCAGAGAAGTGACGCCCTCATCTTTCGCGGCGTCACCGAAACCGACGCGGGGAACTACACCATCGTCCTCAGCAACAAAATCACCAAAGACGAGCAAAGGAGATCGTTCCAGCTTCTGGTCAATGGCACGTCATCATCAGAATCGCCGCTCTGCCATTTCGACTGTTCGACCTGCGATGTATCTATAATCGTACTTTTCCTCCCTTCTCAGTTCCTCCCCATATCATTGAGAAGGAGGTGGCGGTGGACACGGACGTTTTTTTGTATGGCAGCAGACCCACGCTGCGATGCACCGCCCGGGGCTTCCCCACGCCCACACACATCCAGTGGCAGTGGATGTCCACAGACGACTGTCCGGAGGCTTTCGTGTGAGTTTGGGAAAGGAAGTTTGGAGAAAAACACGCGGAGACAATGACCAGATGCGTCGTGAAGGCCGCACGGGGTCCATTTTGAATTGGCCAAGGTATATCAGATACAAAGCGGTTTCGCAAGAGCAAGGACCTGGTTCCTTATCTGCCGTGCGCACATCCCGCTGCTTCCTCGCCTGCGTCCCGCGCGAGGTTTCCTGTTGTGTTCCCGGCTATCTTTTTCGCTCGTCCCTGAGGACCCGTTTCAGTTTCCAAATGCAATTGCGCAAATCAAGGTAATCGAGGAAATCACATGAAATCGAAGGGAAGCAGCGCGTCTGTTGTCTTATTTTTGGGGCAAGCAAACATTTTGTAAGATGTTTGAAAGATGGTTGGGCGGCCCGGTAGTCCAGTGGTTAGCACGTTGGCTTCACGGTGCAGAGGTACCGGGTTCGATTCCAGCTCCGGCCTCCCTGTGTGGAGTTTGCATGTTCTCCGCGGGCCTGCGTGGGTTTTCTCCGGGTGCTCCGGTTTCCTCCCACATTCCAAAAACATGCATGGCAGGCTGATTGGACGCTCTAAATTGTCCCTAGGTGTGAGTGTGAGTGCGAATGGTTGTTTGTCTCTGTGTGCCCTGCGATTGGCTGGCAACCGATTCAGGGTGTCCCCCGCCTACTGCCCGGAGACAGGTGGAATAGGCTCCAGCACCCCCCGCGACCCTCGTGGGGATGAAGCGGTATGGAAGATGAATGAATGAATGAAAGATGGTTGGCACGTGGGCCAAAGAAAGAAAACCATTGTCAACTTTCGAGAATTTTGCTTCACCACCAGTTTTACATTTTTAAGTTTTTGCAAGTTTTTTTTGTTGTTGTTGTCATATTTTGTCTTTTTTGTTTGGCCAATATTTCATCATGCAGGCCAGGGCTGCCAAAATCAGAGGCGCAAATAGTCTACTGCAAACCTTGGCGTGACCTTGACAACGGCACCGCACACAACCCTGTGCAGCGGATCTTCACTGATGTGGATCACAGCCAGAAGGTACACCTCAATCGTCCCTTTTACACACATCCAATTTTAGGGCTAGAAGAACCAGAAGCAAAAAACATGAATTTTTCTATTTATGTGGGACATCGGCCAAAAAATTTGCCATTACCGGTACTTTTTGTGTGGATGTGGTACAGTAGGTGCAGGTCCATCTTCACGTCAGCCTCACTTGACACATGGGCTAGCACCATCAAATGTTGTTTTTTTTTTGGTTGGTTAGTTAATAGGATAATATTTTTGTTTCGAATAATTAAACCAGAACCAAATACCACAAAACCTAAACCTTCTGGTCTCATTCTGGTGAAGTCCTTGAAATATGTGCAAAAACTGAAATGTAATATTTGACACGTGATTTGGCACGTCAAAAGGAGAATAAATTTAGGGTTAGGAATAACCAACCAAAACCGAATACCTTGAAATTTCTGGGTTACATTTTAAAGATGAAAATGGGCCTGGGAAAAAACAAAAAAAACAAAAAAAAACAACCCACCAAAATGTTTTTGGCTGACAGAAAATGGTGAGCTCCTTGAAGTTCCAGAAAGCAGAGGTCCACGCCCTGTACCGATGTACGGCCGCCAACAAAGTGGGAAAGGATTCCCGCGTTATTTTTTTCCACGTGACACGTGAGTACGACCCTGATGGCATCACTTCTGACTATCCTGTCTTGTTTTTTTTTTTTCTTCTCATTACAAAACGGAGTCTGTACTTGAAGTCTGTACTATTTTTTATTTTTCATCTTGACACAGGTACAGGAGCTGAATCAGTACCTGTACTTTTAATTTATTTATTTGTACGCCTGCTTAAGTACGGACTGTGAGTACTTCTGCCACCTCTGTCGACAGGCGGCCTGGAGCTGAGCATGTTGCCATCCAACGAACCCCTAGAGGAGGAGCATGTGGCTCTGCGTTGCAAGGCCGACGCGCTGATCTACGGCAACCTGGCCTGGTTCCACGTGTCCAACGAGTCCGGGTGGGAGCGGACGTCGGCCGTGCAGCCCTGCCGCTCTTTGGCGCTGCCGCCAACGCCGCTGCTGCGCCGCGATGCGTTCAACGCCGAACGCGGCGCCAACGTGAGTTTGGAGCTCTTGCTGCTCAACGCTTCCCGCCAGGACGAGGGCCTCTATGCCTGCCAGGTGGAGAACCTCAAGACCAGGGAGAGGACTTGTCTGCTGCGTCACCTGTCGCTCAGAGGTCAAACGACATGTTTTTTGTGTTTTTACGATTATAATTGTTATTATTTAAAAAAAAATTATACTATCAATCAAATTCGACAATAACAGACAAAAAATTCACAAATACTAAAAGTACGTCAAATACAAGACTGATAAACAAAAACAGCCAATCCCTCCACCCTCAAAAGACCAAAAACAATGACCAAAAAGAGCAAAAACTGAAAAAAATTTAAAAATTGTGCAAAATCTGGCAGACTAGTATCAGACAAAACTTAGACAACAGTCTTCAAAGTGTTCCAGACATTTGGAAAAAATACAACCAAAAAAATGACAAAACTGGACATGAAAACTGAACTGACAAGAAATGTTCTCCTCCCTTGTTTGCTGCGCTCAGGCAAAGCCGCGTTGAATATAAAACTATTCCGTTGGCACCCACTTGTGGCATCTTGGTGCCAAGCAACTATACAACAATGTTGACAACTATGAAGTGAGGATCGGGGCTTTATTTTATCAAGCCATAGCCTTATCTAAAGCAAAAAAGGGCTTTGTCGCCATCCTGTGGTATCTGTTGGCAATTACAAAACTTTTTGGGAGCTTATTTATGATTCACGGACTTTCAGTTCACTGTAATGTAAATGTGTTGCAGGTCTCGAGGCTCCGAGAATCCTCAACAACCTCACCGACCAAAAAGTCAACGTGAGCGCCACCGTCACGCTGCTGTGTGCCGCCACCGGCACGCCCGACCCAAAGGTGGTGTGGACCAAAAACAACAACACAGTGGTGGAAGGCTCCGGTAAGACCCGCCTTCACTTTGGACCGGTGAATTATTTCCCGGGACGCCTTTTTCAACTTACCCCCGTGACGCCTTTTCAGGCGTGATCTTGAGCCGGCGTGGTCATGTGCTGACCATCAAGCGTGTCAAGAAGGACGACGCCGGCTTGTACAGCTGCTCTGCTTGCAACAGCCGCGGATGCGACACCTCACAGATCATCTTGACTACGGAAGGTCAGCATGGCGTTCAACCGTTAGCTCTTGGCCGCACTAAGATATGTTGAATTTTTTTGCCATGCTTGCTCACGACCTTCAGAAAGTAATGCATTTTTTTAAACTTCAGTTATATTTGCAATGGCTTTGTTTCTTTAACTGATCAGATTTACAAATTTGACCTCACAGGGCCAGAGTGCTGGCCCTCGATGAGGTCAGCATTTATCCGTCTTCTGATTGGTTGGTTAGAGCACATCGTGGCTGTCATGATTTGCACACTTGAATACATTTAATCATCAGCAAATGAGTTAGTTTAACGTTTTGTTTGAATGTTTTGTGTTTTGTGATATTTTTAGATATTGGTTTGTAAACTTTAAAAAAAAAGGGGCGGGGAGACAACGTGATATAAATCAGACAGGATTTGAATGTAGGGCAAAAGAGACAAAAAAGTGATTGTAAAAAAATTGCCCCCAAAATTTTCCCCCCAAAAATGACAAAAACTAGAAATACAAAGAAAGATATGGTAAAATCTGACAAAAATCTAGCAAAATTGGAGGGATATACAGTATCTGTCAAAAGTGCTCTCTCTGTCTCTCTCTCTCTCTCTTTCTCTTCTGGCCCCCAAAACCCCAAAAACGAACACAAACTTGCAAAAACAGACAAATATGACAAAAAAACAAAGTACAAAAATAGCAAAAACAAAGACAAATTGGGGGAAAATCTGATAAAAAATATTTTTTGAACAGCAAAAAAAAGAGACAAAAAATGACAAATTTGGACAATCATCCCCAAAATTTGGTAGACCAAAAGATGAACAGAAAACAAAAATTACAACAAAAAATGGACAAAAAGCAGTCACTCCCCCCCAAAAAAGAAAAAAACGTGACAAAAACTGATCAAGAAAATCTGCCCAAAAACTTCCAAATAAATAACAGTATGGTGTATGTTTTTGTACCATGTCATGCTGCTACAATGGTGTGTTATTTAGGTTCATGTATTGCTTAGCGACGGAATTTTATTGCGAGCATTCCAAAATTGGTTGCACTGTTTCCTGTTTGTTGATTTTTGAGTGAAGCCTCTTGGCTAAACCGTCTTATTTATATTTACCCTCAAGGCAAATCTTTTTTTTTAATTATTTAATGTCAAAGATGTGAAAGGAGAACAACTTCCTCATGACAGGAAGCTAGTTCCGTTTGTGCGCTTCACCTCCCGGGAGTTTCTGAATCTAAAACAATGGGAGGACTATAGAGGACAAAGAGACGGGTGGTGTGTGTGCGTGCGGGCAGGGGGTTTGGGGTTGGGGGGGGCTCAGCTGTTCTATCCAAGCGGACCACCGAGAGACGCACAAACAAACCGGTCTACGTGACCCGGGTCTTGCCAACAGAATGTGGACTCTCTTCGAACGGGAGCGGCGCCGCTACTAACAAGCCAGACACCACAAATTAGCGCGTGCGAGAAAGAAAGAGAGACTTCTTTGTGCAATTGACTCAGTAGCCGAAAATTTATTAATGTGACCCTATGAAATATTTCCGACACCGATGCACGCACAAGCCAAATATGATGACAAAGTGAATGCCATGCCTTCATTTCTCGTTTTATCTCATTGAGTCATTGAAGCCCCTTTCAAGTCACACGTGGCGTTGTCAATAAAAACTGCTTTCGGTATTTACATTTTTTTCTAAATATACAGTATGCTTTCAGCAAAATTTTGCCCGATATTTGTTGTTTGTCATTTGTACAAGGTGCCGGATTTAGTTTGTTTTCTAGGGTCTGTCATATTCCATCATTATATTTCACAATCAAGATCTCAAATATAGGAAAAAAAACTGCATTCATATGTTCAGACCGCCAGACATGTTTGTTAAGTTCAACAGGTTTGCTCTGACTCATCAGATGAATTATTGATCACTGACATTCCCCATTGCTGTTTGACTATGCTGGTTTCAGGTGCGGAGGAAAAGACCAACGTTGAGCTGATTGTTCCCATCGGCTCGGTGGTCATCGCCATGTTTTTCTGGCTACTGATCGTCTTTGTCATCCGCGGGAGAAAAAGAGTAAGAATTTCCTCCTACGAGGAGCCGCCCGAGGCCTAATTCAGGGTTACTTCTCACACACACTATTGTATTTTGTTTTGCTCATATGTATGATTGAAAGTCTGTCCGACTGTTATAATTCCATCATTTCACACGACTAAAATGCTCTCACACAAAAGCCATATTTTTTTCCCTGCGCATATTTAGTACTGAAACACACACTACTGAAACCTTCTCTCACACTACTGAAATGCTCTTACAAAGATGATTGAAATTGATGTCCCTCATTTGCTCAACTGATAATGAAACACACATCTTTCAGATTTTTTTCTCACTTACATACATGACAGAAATGCTCTCACACAAAACTGAAAAGCTGTCATGCCACTACTAAAAAGCTGTCACATACACAACTGATTTTTATTTATTCACTTTTTTTTTTTGCTTCCGCACACTACTGAAACGCTGTCACACACACTACTGAAATCATCTCATACGTACTACTGGAATCATCTCACACATCGAAAATACAGATACGTACGTCATTTAATGAAACGCAGTTGATGTTTTAGTAGTGCCTGTAAGAGCCTTTCAGTTGTGCGTAAGAATGCATTTTAGCAAGGGTGTGCGAGAGGCAAGACTGAATTAGGTCCTGGTGTCCTGCCGGCCCCTCGTATTCTCGGCCCACACAAGTCGAGGACATGGTTGAATACAACACACACACACACACACACACACACACACACACACACACACACACACACACACACACACACACACACACACACACACACACACACACACACTCCACAAGTATGACTGATTAGAAGCGACCACTGTCTTTTGTGTCCAAGAACAACGGGGTCACTTTCTGCTCCCATAAGTCACGTACGCTCATTGGGCCCCTTTTTACTGGAGGGAGCTTCACCGTAAACACGCCACGCTGTCGCACTGTAATGCAAATGACGCTTCGTTACAGCCCAACGGTGGCGATCTTAAGACGGGCTACCTCTCCATGATCCTGGACTCGGAGGACGTGCCCATGGACGAGCAGTGTGAGAGGCTCACTTACGACGCAAACAAGTGGGAATTCCCTCGGGACAGGCTGAAGCTCGGTATATGAATACTTATTGTTATTGTATTTTTTTTAAAATATTGATTTGTTTTGTATTCTGCTGATGAAATGATGGTTTATTTTCCCCCTTTAGTCGACCAAAGAAATGAATCAGGACATTTCTCATAGTCGACCAAACAAATGAGTCAGACACGTCCTGATAGTTAAGCACAGAATTTGGCTGTTAGTCATGGTCGAACAAAGATAGGGGTCAACGCATTCCCCATAGTTGAACTAAAAATAAATAAATCAGCCAGGATGTCATATTTTAAGTCAGGAATCATTTTATATGCCCCAAGGTTGACCAAAGAAATGAGTCTGACCTTTGCCACGATTGATCAAAGAACGACTACGGAATTTATCAGAACATTCCCCAAAGGAGACCCGAGAAATGAGTCAATGCATTCCTCATCGTTGACAAAAAAATGATTCGGCATGTCAAATTTTCTTAGACCATTAAAGTCCATCCATCCATCCATTTTCTGAACCGCTTAGTCCTCACTAGGGTCGCGGGGGGTGCTGGAGCCTATCCCAGCCGTCTTCGGGCAGTAGGCGGGAGACACCCTGGATCAGTTGCCAGCCAATCGCAGGGCACACAGAGACGAACAACCATCCACGCTCACATTCACACCTAGGGACAATTTAGAGCGTCCAATCAGCCTACCATGCATGTTTTTTGGAATGTGGGAGGAAACCGGAGCACCCGGAGAAAACCCACGCAGACCCGGGGAGAACATGCAAACTCCACACAGGGAGGCCGGAGCTGGAATCGAACCCGGTACCTCTGCACTGTGAAGCCGACGTGCTAACCACTGGGCTACCGGGCCGCCGACCATTAAAGTCATGCATTATTAATCCCTAAATGCACCAATAACGATAACCTGTCACCTGGTAACATGATGTGCTGTCCACTTTAGTGACCGCTGTCCCTGAAAGGATTCTGGTGCACTTTGGGTTCCCAAATTCCCACCTTGCTTTTCAAATCACGTCCTGGTTCCCCAGCTAGAGTTTTAAAAGCCTAGCGAGTGTTTTCCCCTCGGCTTTTAAAACACCGTCAATGTTCCCAGCGATGGCATATAAAGTAATTGACAGCAGATTTCCCAGTATTCTTGCGTACGTCATCAGTCAAGCTAACAGGCGACATATTGTTGTGCGTTCAAAGGCGATCCACTGGGACGTGGCGCCTTCGGCCAGGTTGTGGAAGCCGCCGCTTTCGGCATCGAGAAAATCACCACCTGCACCACCGTGGCCGTCAAGATGCTGAAAGGTGAGTCGTACCCCATGCGTATGGGATGTTTTGTACAAAGTCTAATAGGCGACAAGTCAAATGTTGGTCCAATGTGGTGCGGCAGAGGGTGCCACGTCCAGCGAGTATCGAGCTCTGATGTCAGAATTGAAGATTCTCATCCATATCGGACATCACCTCAATGTGGTCAACCTTTTGGGAGCCTGCACGAAGCCTGGCGGTGAGCGGTCGCGCAGCAGAAGTATTTATAGAAGCTAATTATTAAAATTCTCAATTCTTGACTCCAGTTGTCGCTAAAGTACCCCCCTCCCATGCAGTCTGATTTTTTATCAATTTCCACAATTCCTTCTAAGACTTGTGCTAGATTTTGTCCAATTGTGACCAAATATGAACGACATGAATGTATTTACCTCTGGAAAGATGGGTGACACAAAATTGCAATTTAATTTCATTCTCATTATTGGGCATGGACCAGGAATAGCAGCGAAGCTCAATGACTGCTGTAAAACACGAGATGAGTGATCTGCACAAGTGTATAACTTGTGGAAATGAAGGTCCACGTCGAAATAGATCACAGGTGTCAAAGTCAAGGCCCGGGGGCCAGATCTGGCCCGCCACGTCATTTTATGTGGCCCGCATAAGCAAATCAAGCTTGTCAAGTTCGATGATGAACCAAAAAGTCTGAACCAAAATTTCAAATTGTCATATATAATCTACAATAACAGTCATTATTCTTGACTTCTGATTTTAAAACTAGTTATTCATCAATGTGTTGTGCGCTGTAAATGTAACATGTGCAGGTGGTTAAACATTTATATGGTTTCCCAAAATTCGTAACGGCCCTCCAAGGGAAACCGTAGCTACAATGTGGCCCGTGACAAAAATGAGTTTGACACCTCTGAAATAGATTGATAGGTGGCCCCCTACAGGTGGAAATGGGTAGGCGCAATAACTCCACCCCTGGCACCCTGTTTTCCTTCATTGCCCCTTTAGGCCCTCTGATGGTCATCGTTGAGTACTGCAAACATGGAAACCTCTCCAGCTACCTGAAGAGCAAACGTGGGGAATACAGTCCGTACAAGGTAGATGGATCCAATATGGCACGGGATAGCAACTGGATATTCATTCTTGTTCTTTTGTGGTTCTCAGAGAAAGAGTACAGACAGCAAAAGGTGGACATCCGTGGAAGACCAAGTGACCGAATGTGATCTCGGCCTTGGGAAGATCGCCCAGTTGGAGATCTGCACGGGTACGGCCGACAGAGCGTCAGACAGCGACATAGATCCTCAGGACGGTACGATAATCCAGTTTGAGCTTCACTTGCACCCTGGGTTTGGTTGTTTCGAATACCCACCATTATACCCATTTCAGAGAGCACAGACGATGACCACTTGACCATGGAGGACCTGATCTGCTACAGTTTTCAGGTGGCCAAAGGCATGGAGTTCCTGTCCTCTCGCAAGGTGAAATAACGACCTCGGAATGCGGATGTCCACACAGACTCTGTCAAACATGGACACTAATTGTGTTCATGCGCTTTCAGTGCATCCACAGAGATCTGGCGGCGAGGAACATCCTGCTCTCTGAAAACAACGTGGTAAAGATCTGCGACTTTGGTCTGGCCAGGGACGTCTACAAGGACCCCGACTACGTCCGCAAGGGAGACGTGAGTTCCCTCGGTGGTCACCCAGACCACATCAAAAACATCTACCGGCTGTGTCAGAAAAGTTCCAAACCCAACGTAGAAGTTTTCCCCTTCAGTGTCGGCCAGACGATTAGCATAGAAGGCGAGGAACGGACGACTAACTTCAGTTCTTGGGTTGCGGTTTTTCAAATTTGGATTTGGAATGTATTTTTTGTGAAACCAGTCTTAGACCTTTTCTGACATAACCTCATAAGTAACAACATCCATAAAATAAAACGACCCGTCGAATTGTGTGGCTTGGCTAGTCCTTATGCTTGTTATCTGGAACCCGCCTCCATTTCTTCTATGATGCGACCTTGGAAAAATTCCCAAGGTCAAATGTTTCCTAGGTGAAGATCAAGTGCTGTTTTTGGATATCATTAGTCCTGCTAAACAAATCTTATCCTTGTTAACTGGGTCATTTCACGAGATATACAGTATGTGAAGCTATTTCCTTCAATCCTTTTCACGATGATTCTTGCAAAGAACGTGACGGAATGTAAGAACAGCAGACAGCGTTGACATCTTAAACATGAGGGTAAAGATGGAAAAAAATGAGGTGTTAAGAAAATTATGCCATTCTCAAGAGTATGCTGTGAAATTGTACGCCACTGGCAGCTAGCTACCTAGCTAGCTAGCTGGCAACTGTTGACAGATTCCTTGGTATAGACACACAAAGCGACCAAATCTATAAATTGACACCGACTCTACTTTTGTAAACAAGCACCTCTCTGTTTGAAGTCAGCGGCGGGCGGCGCGTTTCAAAATTTCCTGACAAATAATCTTGAATTAGCTGCTACAACTGGTTAATCTTACTCACAACACTGACATACATATCGCAATTGACATCTCTGTGGTTTTTTTCCCCATAGGCAAGGCTCCCTTTGAAGTGGATGGCGCCGGAGACCATCTTCGATCGGGTGTACACCACGCAAAGTGATGTCTGGTCCTTTGGGGTCCTTCTCTGGGAGATCTTTTCACTGGGTAAAACCAACGAAGCCGCATGCCATTTAAGAGGATTACTGTGCATCCGGGAAGGGGATCTCTTCACATTTTGTTTTGCGGTATACCACTGGTCCCATGACTTACAAATTTAACGTGCTCCGTGACTGAGCTTGAAACTAACTGTGAACTCTTTTAAATTGTGAAAACCACAAGGCGCTCTGGGCGCCGCGCTACTCAATTAGTTAGCATGTCCTCCTTACAATACAGAGGTCCAGAGTTCGATTCTAGGCTCCGGCCTTCCTGTGTGGAGTTCGCATGCTCTCCCGTGCCTGCGTGGGTTTTCTCGGGGTACTCCAATTTCCCCCCCAAATGACTTTTCTCTCATCTCCAGGGGCTTCTCCCTATCCTGGCGTGTGCATCGATGAGACTTTCTGTCGACGGCTTAAAGAAGGCACAAGGATGAGACCACCAGAGTACGCCACTTCTGAAATGTGAGTGACAAGGAGATTATTATTAACAGCTCACATCTATTGCCAGTTTGAACCCTCCAAAAACCGCTTCATTGGCAGATACCAGACCATGTTGGACTGCTGGCTGGACCGCCCCACGGACAGGCCCACCTTCACAGAACTGGTGGAGCATCTGGGTAACCTGCTGCAGGCCAGCGCTCGTCAGGTATCAACATTGACCCTTTTGCTAAAATAATAGCCTCATATGCCCCCTGGCAGACATTTTAGTTTAATATTTAGCCTAACTTAAGGCGCTCTCTCTCTCCTCCAGGACGGCAAAGACTACATCCCCCTGACGGCAGAAGGCGACGTGGCAGGAGTGCCGGGTTCCGCCGCGTCTCAGAGCAGAGACATCCTGGAAGCTCAGCCGCACTATGACAACGCTCTGTTTCTTGGGTCTGCGTCATGTATAATCCAAATTTTCCTTTCTGTCGCGGTGGTACGTGTGCTCGTCCACTGATGTTTGGGTGTGTCTTTGGGGTCCAGGCAGGGCGAAATGTGCATGAAGACGTTTGACGACGTCCCCGTGGAGCAAAGCAGCGTCTTGGTGAGTGATTCTTGTCATCTATTGGATTGTATTTAATACTTTAAGTATTGAAACAATAAACGTGAAAAATGCTGACCAAAAAAAATCCTATATCCTGGACAAAAACACAACGGAAAGTTTTTAAATTGCTAAAATCAAATCCGAACTTGAATGGAATAACTTTTCATCATATTCCGGGAAGAAAAACGATTCATCAACTGATTGACAACTAACCAGTTATGAAATTATCAAAATTTATGAGACCTTTTTCTCCATCATTTATACAGGTGGGTCACATGGACTGTTCACCCGAGCAAGCAAAAAGTTCGAGTCCACAGCTCCTAACGACACCCAACTTGAGGTAAGTAACCAAGCTACGTCAAGCTCTATCAAGCTAAAACTCTGCTTTGAAATTGATGGAAAACGTCTTAAAGTTACAGGAATTACGTCAAAATATTAGTCTTAGGAGCGTGCGATAAATAGGGGTTCACTGTTTTGAGGTCCGTGCTTGATTGACAACTTGTCATGTCATCCCCTAATCAGCCAGCTCCTGCGCTGCAAAAGCAAAGAGTCGCTGGCGTCCGAGTCATCCAACCAGACGAGCGGCTACCAGTCGGGCTACCATTCGGACGACGCCGACGCGCCCGTCTATGCCAACGAGGAGACCATCGTCAAGCACAGCATGCTCCTGAAAAAGCAGAAACCTCCTCCAACGCCTCCCGTGCCCAAGTTTAACATGGAGATCCGTTACAGCACGCCCCCCGTCTGACCTTGGAACCCTTCCATCTTGTACAGTTTTTTTGGGGGGAACAATGTGTAGAGCTGCAGCACAGTTGTTGCTGCCGTCATAAATCAATTGGAACAAAAAAAAAATGAAGGTTGACTGACGAGAGGGTGTAAACAATCCCCGGCTATCGTGTTTACTCAGCGAGCTAACGGGAGGACTCTCTTCCTGTACGGCAGGAAAGGCCGTCGGAAATTTTGAGATTATGGCGTCACTGTGCAGAAATCTTTTCTTTGACAATGGAGGCAGTTCTCTTTTCTTCTTTGTGTACAGTTGCTTATTTGTTACCCGTATTACAGTATAAATGCTATCCATAAAATTCATGTAACTCAATCATTGGTATTTTTCCACTAATAAAGTATTTTAATGCAGATTCTTTCAACTTCAGGGACATTTTACCATGCCGTACTTCTGAGTTTTTTTGACAGACAAACCCTGGAACTTCAAATCAAAATGGCCGACTTCCTGTTCATTTTAGTGTTATTTTTTTTTAAATCAGTTTTAGGATTAGTTTTAGTTTTTTCCCCCTTTTTTTAAATGTGTCACCCAGTATTGATTAAAATAGTCAAGTAAACTACAATTCTCAAACAACTTACCTACCTCTTTCTTTATCTACGGATGTACAAGACTGATATAAATACGTTAAAAATGTACCCTGAAAGCTCATATATGATATTAACGAAAAAATTGCATTTTTGTTGTAATTGTAGGTAGTTTTGATTTTAGAAACAACAGATGTAGTTTCAGATAGTTTACATATTTATTAAGTAAACTATACGTTATAAGTTATTTCACGAGAAAAACATTCCAATGTTACAAATATAAAACTCTAAACTTAGAAATAAAATGTAGCAAAGTAACAAAAATAAAGCTGTCACATCAGGAGAAAACTGTAAAATAAAGTTGTATTATTCCAAGAAAAAATATGCATTGTCATGAAAACAAAGTTGTAATAGAACAAGAAGTGCGCACCCTTTTTATTCTGGCCAACTCGGCTACTCATTCACACACTGACTGCCATGGCAAAATGATTTGACAGTTGAAAAATCTCCCCGGGCATCCACGGCAATCACAGTCTTTCAAGTTTCCCCATCCTGTTACCCTGCGTTGTTTCTCGAACATTCCGGCTTGTCCACAGAGACCTGAAATGGGGCTACCACGGCCGCTGGGGACATCATGTAAATTTACAGTAGTCTTTTCAACAAACTTGTCTTGTAAGAATGAGCGCTGACATCACCTCTCAGCATCTGAGTGGGTGACAAGCGACGGAAGCGTGTGGGAGTGGATTACTAATGTGTTTTGTCTGCCTTCTCAGCCAACAAACCGCTAATTATAGTTGTCTATGAGGTGCTTTCAAGGTCATAATTCAGGATGACCTCTCAGAGTTTTAGAATAGTAATACTACAAAATATATATATATCTTACTTTAATGTTGTACCTTTTTGTGTGTTTGTGTTGGCCTCTATAATGATACTCAAAAGTGTGCTATTAACAAATGTATAACTTTATCAAGTAAACATAACACAAAGTCTCACGACGTTAATCCTGATGTCAATGTGAATGATTCAAAACTCAACGCCAGAGTCCAAAAGAAAAACCCACTGTGAAAAGCAAGACCACCCTCTTGTGTAGAAAGGACGTCATCACATGGAGGACATCCCTCAGGAAAGTTATAATTGCTAGATAATTTATACGTAGATAATGTCATAAATAAACACACAAGAGATATACAGCTCGCCAGCTAGCCAGAGCTAGCTAACTAGCTAGTTAGCAGGGGCTAGCTAGCTCTAAATAGCTAGCTAGAAAGATACTGTAGAATGGTCTTTAAAATCTGTGTGGAAATATCTAAAATAGATTTTTTTTAAATGAACAAACAATCCAATTTGGGAGTATATATGGTGAAAAATAACGTGAGGAAATGTGTAACCATTAAATATAATCAAGTCACTGCAGCTTTGTCATCTTTGTTTCAGTGTGAACGTCCGTCACTTGTGCCATACAGCATTCTTATACAGTATTAAGAAATTACCCTGTACAACCATGACACTTCACAGGACCATAACTAGGACTGTGGGGTGCAGGGAGTCTCTCAGTCCAGCAGGTAGCGCTGTGGTTAAAAAAACAAACAAGTGGGACTTGTTCAAACGTGTGGAAATAAAGTTGTCCAGAGCGGAGCAAGAAAACTGAGCTCCTCTCGAGTTAAGTTGTCTCCTTGGTAAGTACGAGCATGGGGTGCTGTAGCAATGGGGACTATCCGCATTAATGAATGGGCTAAAATCCATTTTAAAAGAGATTGAGGGCAGTGAGTGAGGCAAATGGAGGAGACAATATCGATATTTACGAAGGAAACACTTTTTATCCAAGAGGAGACTGAAAATTTTGCCATGTCTCCTCAAAATTAACCACGGGAACATAAATTTTCAGGGAGCTCGCTGTCAAATACTTTTAAGTACACCGCCCCGTCATCAAGTTCCAAGCTTTTGAGTGTGTTGCATGATCATGCAGTGCACCATTCCTCTGCTCTTTCCACGAACCTGTCTGATCACATCACTGACATTTCTGCATGGACACATTTACACACGAACAGACATTTGCCAGACGCTTTGTTAAGCTGTCAGACAGCAAATGCAGCGGTGGCGGTGTGCCATTCAAGAGATAACAAATCTGGATATTGGAAACGAGGATGTCTCCTAATCCTGGTGGGGGGAAAATGAGCTGTCTATCAATGCTGTCTGATCGGAGAGGGCTGTCTCTTTTGTGTTTATGAAATGCCACGTGACAGGCACATGTGCGCACACAAACGCAAAACGTATTCATATCCACACACGGAAAGATTGCAAAAATAATCACAACAGCATCTGAATTGAAAGGGTGGTGCCACAGACGCACACAGTTCAAAGAGATGAAATGAACGTGGGTTGTCTACGGTTGTGTCATAATAAGACAGAAAAACAGGAGCATGCAAACACTCCCTGTGTGGAGTTTGCACCTTCTCCCTGTGCCTGCGTGGGTTTTCTCCGGGTACTCCGGTTTCCTCCCACATTCCAAACACATGCGTGGCAGGTTGATGGGACACTCCAAATTGTCCCGAAGTGTGAGTGTGGTTGTTCGTCTCTCTGTGCCTTGCGATTGGCTGGCAACCGGTTCAGGGTGTCCCCCGCCTACTGCCCGAAGACGGCTGGCATAGGCTCCAGCAAACCCCCCTCCCCCCGCGCGCCTTAGGAGGATAAAGTGGATCGTAAAATGGATGGATGAATGGATACTTGCTAACTATATATGTATATTTTTTACAGTAATGTTAAAGTAAGGGCGGCCCGGTAGTCCAGTGGTTAGCACGTCGGCTTCACAGTGCAGAGGTACCGGGTTCGATTCCAGCTCCGGCCTCCCTGTGTGGAGTTTTCATGTTCTCCCCGGGCCTGCGTGGGTTTTCTCCGGGTGCTCCGGTTTCCTCCCACATTCAAAAAACATGTGTGGCAGGCTGATTGAACACTCTAAAATGTCCCTAGGTGTGAGCGTGGATGGTTGTTCGTCTCTGTGTGCCCTGTGATTGGCTGGCAACCGCTTCAGGGTGTCCCTTGCCTACTGCCCGAAGACAGCTGGGATAGGCTCCAGCACCCCCCGCGACCCTAGTGAGGCTCAAGCGGCTCGGAAGATGAATGAATGAATGAATGTTAAAGTATGACTTAGTCAGGTCTGTAAATGTAAAAAAAAGCACCAAAAAATCTGTGGAAAAAAATCAGTGAAAAAGCAAAGCCATGAAAGATGAACTGTGTCATAGCGAGTCATATACAGTATATCCATATATTTAACACACATCGAACATTATTTTTACTCCATTTTATTTCATGAATGTTTTTTTTTTCACTGCAACCTATGAGTGTGTGTCATGACATCCTGACAGCTGTGTGACCCCGCGTGAAAATTGTGAATGGACGTTACCAGCAGCACTTCCTGCTTTGTCCCACACATAATAATAGCTAATTGTGCCAAATAAACACACGCCAATGCAGCTGCGCGTGTTTACACTGTGCTAAAACAATGTTGGCTCACATGATTCATTTCCCCCCACTGCTACTCACAAAATGTGAGCTGGTGAAAAGCAGCATGGGAAAGTCTGCCCAAATTCAATTCAAAGCAATTCAGCTGTTTCCCTGCCCCAAACACATTGACATTCCCGCACCCGCACAAGGGTTAGACTGTATCCGTGTGTTGAACCTGCCGTGACAGCCACTAAAAGTGCTCTGGTATGAAGATTCTTTGGATGCTATCTACTGTATAGCTGACTGCGGTGCAATTCCCGCTCCGACATGTTACGTGATAGACAGATTGTATAACATCCATGGCTGTGGTTGGGAATTACTTTTGTTGGGGCGGGGAAATGCGAGCCTTAGAAGCCAATCTTGCATAGCAATGTGAAATTTGGTAAGAAATTGTATAATGAGTAGACCCACAAAAAAAAGTCACACAGCACTTCAAGATTTCATTTTAGGGCCATTTCCAAGTGTCTGTCCTTCAGTGGCAACCTTCCATCCATCCATTTTACGATCCGCTTTATCCTCACAAGGGTTGCGGGGCGTGCTTGAGCCTATCCCAATTGTCCTCGGGCAGTAGGCGGGGGACACCCTGAACCGACACCCAAAGACGAACGACCATCCACGCTTACACTTGCACTGAGGGACAATTTTGAGTGTTCACTGAGCCTGGAAACCAGAGTACGCAGGGAAAACCCACGCAGGCCCGGGGAGAACATGCGAACGCCACATAGGAAAGCCTGAGATTTTTTTTTCTTCAGGTTTGAACTACTTATATTAGACGGATGCCGAATTGTAAACAAAATAATAAATGAATAAGGGTTTTGGGTTTTTTTTTGTTGCATTCGGCAGAACATGGTGGGAAAAGTTTGATGACTCACCCCCCCCCCCCAAAAAAAACACCAGCAAATTGTGACACCTCAGTTTTAATTCCACGTTGCCACATGAAATTTGGTCGAAATGTCAATCATGAGCAACAACAGCAAAAAACTCTCAGTGTTCCAAACACACAGGGAGTCGTGCTGTTTTTGCTTTGATGAGCCCATTTTAAGGGCCATTTCCAAGTGTTCTTCAAAGACCAACTCTTCCTGGAGATTTCGTCTGATTGCTACCAGATTCGAAGCTTCCATGCACAGCAGGATGACGCTAAACACGACAATTTTTTTTTAAATTTTTTTATGCGTTTGTGGTGCATAGGCGGCAAGGTTTTTGGACTTTCCTGCAAAAAAACGCTTTGGGGGCTGAATTCTTAAAGCATGGGATGCACTACTGAACAAACATTGCCGCGATCCTCCGCCGACATGAGATAACCAAATTTAGCATCGCCCGCGTGGCTTGTATGTGGATGAAATTTGGTAAATATCAGACAAAAGCTGGCTTTGTTTCAAAGCGGGGGTGTCAAACTCATTTTTGTCCCGCGCCACATTTAATGACTGCTTTCCTTGGACGGCCGTCATGATTGTGGAAACATGTAAAGAGGTCAAGAATAATGGTTCATTCAACAATTTTTTAATTGTCATGAGATGTTTGGCAACAAGAAAATGTTTCTAATATCTCGCTTATTCATCACATATGAGAAGTTGACATTTTGGAACAGATTTTAGCAATCATCTGAGAAGTTGACATGTTTGATTTGCTTTTGCGGCAATAAAAAATGATGTGGCGGGCCAGATCTGGCCCCCGGGCTTTGAGTTTGACACCTGTGTTGAACTGGGTACTCCAAACGAAAATGACCCACTTCCTTTTTTTCCATTCTTGAGATTTTTTTTTGTGGGTCGACTCATGATAACCATGCCTACCAAAATTGCATATAAAACGAGCTTTCCGTGCTCACTTTTTATAAACGCAACGTAAATGTTCACCAGTAGATATGGATTCATCAAATTTTGTATATGATTGCTCATCATTGACCTTTTTGTGACTCAGTTCTTGAGCTTTTTTTTTTGTGGGTCTACTCAAGATCGAGCACCTACCAAATTTCATGTCGCTAAAATTTCAAAATGCCCTTGCATTTAATTCTGCAGTTCTATCTCATGTTGCGGCTTGTGTGTTTACACTCAAACCAAACATCCATGAGAATAAAGAGTAAAACGAGTGCTGAATACATGGGCGGTACAGCCTGACAGGTCTAGACAGGCGAGAGCAGACACCCATCACAACTGTCTGTCATCGGGACGCCCACAGTCTTCTCGCTACCTCCCAACAACTGAATGACGTGCCAGCGGTGTTGCGCCTTTCTTGCCACAAACAACAAGACTGATGACTGGCGGAGCTGCTCTGTTACAGTGACTCAAAGATGATGATGTTAGCCTGTCTGGGTTGGAGACAGGTGTGTGATGGATGGAGGCGAGCGGCGATACGCCTCACTTACCTGAAGTTCCGCCAAAACTCAGAGCCGCGTTGGAGATGACATCAGACATCCCAAAAACTGGATTCCTAGCAACATGAGTAGTACAACTAGCACATTGACTTTTACTCTTAAACCAACGATCAAACAAAATGAATTCTACATTGTATTTTTTTTTTTAAAACAGCCACGTTAGCTTCGTGCTAACAATAAAAAATGCCACAGAAGGAGTCATGACGTTTGAACAACAACAACAAAAAAGACGAAACAAATGTAGACATAATGTGAACAATATTCAATGTGACGGGCATCTGTTCTTGATCCTCTGCAAAGAACAACGGATATTACTGCGGCTTACTGAGAATTTTAGATGTATATCCGTATGTCCTGTATTATACTGCTACAGAAAACACAAACAAACATTTTTATTATTTGTTTATTTTACCTCACTAAATCCAACAAATGCGATTCAAAAATGTTACATCAATAGTAGAGTGAACATTTTATTTATTGTTTAAGGTAATCCAATTCCACAGACAAAAATGAATGATTACTTCATCGTGAAAACAGTTTTTCCATCAACGAATGACCTGCCCCATCTGGTCATTCTATCAAATGTGACCTTTAACCCGCAAACGTTTTTTCCACCAGTGACTCACGCTGCAAGTGTAGCTCATGTCGTGGCAGACAGAGGTAAATGCTGAATAATTAAATCCTTTTTGTTGTTGTTGTCGTGCTGGTCAAGTGCAGCTGAACAGGAAGGCAGAGAACTTCTCAAGTTATCGTTCCTCGGAACAGGATGTCATTTGCTCGCAGCCTGTGTGGTGTGTGTGTGTGTGGGGGGGGGGCTGGTCAAATGACGGCAGCAACAAGTACAAAGGACAAGTGGAAAACGAAATGGCTGCAATCAAATTGGGGCAAATCAGGGCGTGTTCCACCGGAGCACTCATTATTAGCGTGTGGCATCAGAAAATGACATTAAAGTGTGACATCACTGAATGACAACATCGCCTAAGTATTGTAGAGTGACATTGCAATTGCAGTTTTTTGTGCACGTAGAGGGGAACATATTATGGTGAATTTTTGGATCCTTGAATTTGGGGGAAAGGGAAATTCCTTGAACCCTTGAAACTTAAAAAAAATATATATATATATATATATATATATATATATATATATATAATTTATAATATAATATAATAAAATATATATAATATTTATATAATATATATATATTATCTGAAAAGGGCAAAGAGAAAAAGGATTGAATGACATCAGATAATATTGAAAATGAAATTCTCTTTTATTTTATTTTGGCGACTTTAAGTTTAGTTTTCTTTGGAGTTGACCCACAAAAAATTCTCAAGAACCCAAGCCCTTAAAAAAAAACACTGAAGCCAGAAAACAAAAACACTCAAGCCAGAAGTTTTGGTTTGAAGTGATTGTTTTAGGGTTGTTTGTCTTGATAGTTGCGCCCCAAAATTGTTTAGAAAAATTAGCCCCTGAAGCCAGTTTTACTGAGCAGCATGAAATTTGATGGATATATCTATCATGAATAGACCCACAAAAAAAGTCTCAAGAGCCCAAAGCTGGAATCGAAGTTTACACTGTTGACTTTCATGTCAAAGGATTGAATGAATCCTGATGCAGATGCAGCTGTTCTGAACACTAAATTGTCATAAATTATGTAAAAAAACTTAAAGAAAAACAATGAAGTCAACCACACCAAACGATGCCATTTGATGGCGTGTGAGGTCATTATAAAAAATTTATGAACCGTAAAGGCAATGTTTAGATAACATTTTGACATCTGTCACTGATATTCATTAAAAAAGAATTACAAATAATAAATCTGTCTTAACTTTATGACTACTGCGGATTGTGAAGGTTATATGTCACTTTCATAACAATAAAATGGAAAGGCACCGAACTCAAGAAAGAAGTTAAGGCTATACAAATAAAGTTTTAAAATGCGAAAAAAAAGTGACATACTGTACATGGTTTACATCTTGTTTGAACTAATTATGACTAAATTATCGCTGTTAATTTTCTACCTGCAGCTTGAACTTCACTTCATCAAAGATGAAAGTGGATTCCTGTGTCTCAAGGTCAACAAAATTTGTGCTGATTTTTCAAAGGAGAAACAGATGCAGACGACTTTGCAAAACACCCTGATGCCACATTGGAGGGCAGGAGGCCCTCGAGCAACAGCAAAATTAAACCTGCAAATATTAAAAGTCTTCTTAGGATCACGGATATTATTAAAGTGTCTCGCGGCGGGACGAGCTGAAATTCATGTGGCATCCTCAGCGTCTATCGGGGCCATGTGAAAGTTGGGAGGAGTCATTGCAGCTATGCATTTCTACGAGGAATTCGTCAAGGTCTGATCTGGTGGAGCTGAGTTATCAAGAGTTTGGTGTCACAGTTTTTTTTTTTAAGACTGGGTTCTAGAAACCTTTTTGTGGGTTGACTCATAATTGATCGGTCCCCAAAATTACATGCTGCTAAGTGAAATTGCCTTCTGTGGCTGGATTCTGGGGGTCATAGTGGGTGTTGGCGCTACCAAGCCAAACAACCCTCAGCCTGTCAATTTAAACCAAAATATCAGGTTTCACTTGTCATTTTTCAGGATTGAGACTTTTTTGTGGGTCTACTCATGATGGTGTGCCAACCATTGTCAAAAGAATTCTTGAGGAGCACTATGAGCTGAATGATCCTGTTGTCTTTTCAGGATTGGGTCCTTAAGATATACTGTATATATATACACACACACACACACACACACACACATGACGTGGTGTGCTTTGGAATCTAAGCTGCTTACTCTTTGATTGGTAGATAGATTCTCAAAGAGTTAACCTACAGCCTATGTTCAAGCAAGCCTGCATGCATGTAATTCATATTCAGTTCAATTCCACCCCACACTTGTTTTTCCAAGTCAGTTCCTCCCGGCCAAAGTGTGCTAAGCAAGGGAGGAGATTGATGGGATTAGTAAAAATAATAACGCCATAATTGCATTATGGTGTGGAAGCTTAAGGCCAGGTCCCTCTGGTGTGTATCACCGAACCAAACTCGACCTACCTCACGTGTTCATGATTCATTGCTCCACAGTGACTTGTTCATTTGCAGTTGCACCATATGCGAAGTTGAGGCCAAGGGATCCGCAGATGGCTCGTGGCGGAGCGTCACTCTCGGGACACTGACACACACGACTGCTCTCAGTTCACCGGGAGGACCGTTGATGGACTCCTGATAGCCTTTTATTCATTGTGTGACCAAAAAAACCAAAACAAACAAAATAAAAACAGTTTTGCAGGAGTTTTTAATTCAATTCAGTGGACAATGTGCTGCTTCTTCTGATGTGTTCGCATTGGCCACCGGGGGCAGTATAACTCATATTGTAGAGTACCGGTACATGTAGATATAATAATGCAGCGAGCAATACAATCACAATCAAGCTGCAGTAATATTAGTCATGTTTTGTCTAGGATAAAGAATATATGCGATTGGCTGGCGACCAGTTCAGGATGTCCCCCGCTTACTGCCTGAAGACAGCTGGGATAGGAAAAAATATTGTTTTTACAGATTTATACCAATCACACTGTATATGCTAGTTTAGTGAGCGCATCTACGCTGTTTTGCATTAGGGGTCAGCATTGAGCTAGCAGACTTTTGGAAGACAAATACACAACCCATAATTCTATTTGTTTGATGTTTAGTTTGACAGTCAGCTTGACCTAAATTGAATAAAAACAGCGTGAAGTCTTTTTTTGGAAGAATTGTTTCAAATCTGCCAAACTGCTCCTTGTTATGAAGTGAGTTGAGTTGAGTTGACTGCCGCCATACTGAGCTCGTATCTCAACCAAATTCAAAGCAAAAAAAAAAAAAAGGATTTATCTGGTCGACTCTGCCATGTAGTTCATTTCAGATTACGTAATAACACATTTATTGTACAAAACAAGAAGTGAATTAATTACCCTCAACCTTTGAATCGTTTTTTTTCCTTTTGTTTATTTGTGTCACCTCATCTACCACAGACTGCTTTCATAATGTTTTCATAAAGTAAGATCGTGCAGTTGAGTCATTTGACCAAGATTGATACCATGATAACGTAACCTTGCTTTCACAATGACGGCTGACTTGTTTTGCTCTGATATGAATTTGTTTTGCTCGCTTGCTTGCACAAAATCGCGCATTAGACAGTGACCAAGCGATTATTCCTTCACTCCACACTTCCTGTAAATCAGTCAATTTAATGGCTGCCTTATGCATGTATGCTAATGAGCGATTATTTTTATAAACAGCGCTCGATGGCTTCAGGCGCAAGGGGACTTCCTGTAGCTCCCGACACCAGACGTTCCGGTGCCCTCAGTGGCGTGCTTGATCTTAATACTGTATTGTGTTTTTTAATTGTTATTGCTTTGTTTTGGGGTGGGTGGTATCTATATTTTACTGGGCCAGTGCCAATTTGTTTGCCCCTACAGTGCTTATTAATGGAAAATCTATCAATCCACATTTCCCCAGTGTAGGACAAATAAAGGATATCTTAATATCAGCATTGCGCGGGCGTTAGAAGAATAGCAAGAGTTGGTCATGTGGATGTGGAAACGGGAAAGGAAATATGTCCGGGGCTGTTGTAACTGCGCTGTTAATTCAAACCGAAAGCACTGCTGCGTTTTCATCTTAGCTTAGCTTAGTTTAGTTTAGTTTAGTTTAGTTTAGTTTAGTTTAGTTTAGTTTAGTTTAGTTTAGCTTAGCTTAGCTTAGCTTAGCTTAGCTTAGCTTAGCTTAGCTTGTCTTAAACTAAGCTAAGCTAAGCTCAGGACTTGCAGGCGAACCCAATGAGCTCATTACTTTTATTATGTTTATTGTCGGGCAGAGCAACAGGTTAAGGAGGCAGGAACCAAAGGGAGTCAGAGAGACCAAACCAAGGCGTACTGACGAGGTGAAGACTGGCAGGTGTGCAGGTGAGACAGGTGCAATGATTGGGGAGACACCCACACCGAATTAAGGAAAAGGAAAACAAACCAAAAAAAACAGAACTGAGGGAGAGGTTTGCGCAGTGGACAGACACAATGGATTCTAACACTGCGCCTTGTTTGCAAATGACGGCAGAATGTCTCACCATTCCTTCATTTTCGTAACGGCTAAGCGGATTTTTGCGCTTTGGTTAAGGTTAACCTCAGTGATGATGTGTTTAGTGCTTCAAAAGATGGACCAGGCTAAATCGATGAACCAATTACAAATGAAAACACACAATCTCCTTCTGGGAACCGAAGGGACTATTTCAAAGAATGTAAGTAGGTTAGACTATTTCTTACCTAACATCAGAAATTGTTCACCAGTGAGCACTTTTTTTGCATTGAGTTCTTTCTTTGTATTCATACTTAATTATTATTGAGGACTACTTTTTAATATAACCCAAGTAATATTTCTCATACTTGAGTACATTTTGCTTGACTTTTTTTTGGGGGGGGGGGGACCCTATTCAACTTTGACCCATTTCTTAAGTCGGTGTATAAATCAGTTAACGTGGCCATAATTCGAAATCCGTCGCTCGTGTGCGTTTAGCGTCAACGTTCACGCGAGCAAATTCTGACACCTATAAAAAATGATGTTTACAGGCTCGGCTCTTAATCCGACTCAGAGCAGCTGTTTGTGGGAGTGGCCTCTGGCTTGAGGTGTGCGAGGCTATATTTTGTATTGATGTGACGGGAATCACCTCTCAAGCATGCTAGTCATCTGTCAGTTAGCCTTTGTGGTACGTTTCCGTTTGTTTGAGCAAATTATGGAGGAGGAAGGGGTGGAGTCTTATACCAAATATTTTGGTTTCTCTTTATTTTATCAACACTTTTCATTTGGGAAGCTCATATCTACCAAGTTGCTCAACTGTCATATAATTTTGAGAACATTTATTGCGGAGATCCAAATTCAAAATCAAAACACAGTTGTTTTGTGAAAACTAATAAATAACATTAGTAACATAATTAAATATGTACTATACTACATGAATATACTTTTAACCTACAAGGCCATTTTCCCTAGCTGACGTATGCTACAATGGAACACATGTATTTGCGGTTTCCCCTCCTGTCGAGTTGTGTAGCATTACTTGACTTGACGTGCATAATTTTCTCTCCAGGCTCTTCAATGCCCTGTCATTTTCTTTTTCAAAGTCACATACGTTCTGCTTTAATGTGGTTCTAGCGAAACATATTGGAATAGTGGACCATAGCACTTATTTCTGGTGTGTCACGAACACGTGTCGCTCAGGATAGCTTAGCAATTAGCCTGGCTTCACCGTCTTTTGTTTCAGGCATCCCTTGTTTGCCACCCTGGTGACAACCATTGCTGACTTAGGAGCGATTCTGAAATGTGTTTAATCGCAAAATCAGGATCAAACTGGCACTGTTGGTTACGTATTATGTGGCATGCAAAAAAAACAACCTGTCAAACTTTAACGAAACCTCTTTAACTCATCAACACAGGGTGAGTGTGTCCCTTGAGCCATTTTCCACTGGACAAGAGGCTATATCACCTGTCCTGTCCACTCATCAAACATTGAGGCTGAGCACAGAGGTATCCAGTTCTTTTTATTTATTTAAATCTCCGGTTTCTTTGTATGTGGGACACCACAATAGACTTCAATGAGCTCCACTTACACGTCGTCAATCTTTCCGTTTGTGTGATCCAATCGGAAAAATTTCCCCAGTAAAGTGATTATAGTGATTGTAATATCAGATATCACTTTTACCAAAAAAAGGCAGGAAGTAGTCAATTTTATCGGCCACTTTTGCTAATTTATTAAAAATGAGCACTAATTTCAGAGCGAGTTGTTTGTGTTGTATTTTGGAATTCTCTATTGCACAGTGACTGTTTTTTCATTTTGTCAAAAATAAAATCAAAATTCTTTCTTTAAAACTATGTGTTGAATAGAAATTTTAGGATCAAAATGATTCGTGGTATCAGTTACTTAGTTTCAGCATCAATGAGTGCTTGAGTTGGGTACTCACACTGGTATCAATCGGGAAAAAAAGTGGGATCAAACATCCCTAATCATGAGGATCAAGCCCTGGAGTGACAGAGCAGCCATGCCGTGCCAAACGCCGTCCCTGTCTACACGGGAAGTGATGTCATTCAAATGAGTGCAAGATAGCTTAAAAAGATTTTTAAAAGTATTCAAATTTGGTGATGTGAGCATTTAAAAAAAATGTGTTTTGAGTTCCCAATTTCTAAGTCACTGTATCGGTACAAATCTGAGTGAGCCAGCCCTTGCAAGGGATCTCGTCACATGCAGGTACGCCACTTCTAATTTCACGCCCAGCAAAGATCAAATCGAAGCACATGACTCAAAATCAAACTCGCCATCGCCTCGCCAATTACAATGCCTGCTGTTAATGTGACCGGCGCTTCGAGACAAACTCCAAGTCGCCAACTAATACCGCCATTACAAAAATTACCAATTGAGATTTTCACTCGTATTTCCCAGCACTCTCGAAAGCATCGTAACCGCACAAACTTTCCTGACAGCAGTAAATGCACTTTTCAATCACTCCCTCGCGCATCGGGCTTGTCGTGGTTTGCACTGCAGCCATCTGCTAAGCGCTAGTTCTCATCCCTAAACAGACGGTCCCCCTTCGTGTACCCAAGGTACATCCCCTTATCCCCCTAACTACCACCTCGAGAGAGGTCTACCAAGACAACAAGGGGGTCACAGTTTCCTGAGCAACTTGAGCAGAAAATAATGGCAAGTGACCCATTCAGAGCCATATGCGCCCTCTTTGCAAATACATTCAAATATAATTTTCTTTTCTCCTCTATGTTGACTTTATGATAATGCAGTTAAGTCTGTCTGCAACAATAGCCATCAATTCATTGTAAAATTCTTATGGCCAACAAAATGTGATTCTAACTTGTAATGAAGTATAGGTGATACAGATAAGGGTACACTCGGGATAAATTATAGTTCTCATACTTTTTGGGTGCAAGAATCTGTGACACGGGAGTTTAATTTTTTTTTTTTGCCCCCAAATGATCCCCTAGTGCCGCGAATGCCAACAAAACAGAGCTAGCTGATGCAACCCCAAATAGGTGTGGGCCATTATGGAAAAAAGTAATCATGAAGATCTCGAAATGATGATTAATAAACACAAATCCATTCATTATATTTGATATGTTGCCACTTGAGAGAACTGAAAAAGAAATGGATCAAATAAGGTAGGCTCACAGATGGGCAAGGAGAGCCACAGCCGCTGATGCAATTTCAGCCATTTATGGAACGTAACAAACAAAAATAATGTGAGGACCATGTTCTGGGATCATACTTTTGTGCTGTTTTTACAGTTTAAACTCTTGAATAGTCGGCTGGCTAATAAGGTTAGCTTGCTGCCCCGCTTGCGACATGTTCTTTTGCCCACACAACTGTTCTTTCTTTCTTCAACTGTTTCCTTCTTACTTAGGAGACGTTTAACTGCTCGGAAGGAGAGTGACATGCCGGGCGAATTTACAACCGCAAGTTGAGTGGAACAGTTGAGCGGTCGCACCACACACAGTCATGGCGACAGTACACATGGGTTAACGTCTTCTTACATATCAAGAGACGGGAGGGAGAAAACCACTTGTCACATAAGAGAGCTAGATGCTAGCATTGTTTTTACATTTGGAATTGGGAGATCTGTTACTTGTGCTACTTCCCAGACAAAATGGAAATAAAAAATATACGTAGATATATACAGTATACATGCCATAAAATCCAATGAGGTACAGTAAAAACTAATGTAGCTTGGTATCGTGCATGGAATTGGCTTAGATGCTAACATTCGCATTACATTGGTAGTCCATATACCATTTTATTTGTATAGTTAATTCCGGTACAAAATGGAACTTGTTCATGAAAATGTAAATATTTTTTACACACAAGGACACATCATACAAAATAATGAGATACAGTAGTAGCTAATGTACTGTAGCTCTTTGGACCTATTCCTATTTCATGGCACATTATGCGAACAGGGCTAACAGTTTTTAACACCGGTATGTAGGCCTATTCTAAACATTTATCGCTGTTCTGTCTTTTTTTTTTTTTTTTAGGAGGCCTATATTCGAAGTCAGTTTTTTTTTGAGGGGGTAATTTAAAGAAGAAAAAAAAATACATATTCAAAAAACAAGTATACATAGCAACAATCAAATCAGTTTTGAACTTGTTACTCTTCACAGAAGACGACTAGAGGCAACACTAGCATTTCATTTCGTGTCTGCACTGCAGTTTGAATGTCCTCTTCTATAAAAATCAAACCAAGATAAATAGCAGTAGAAATGTCAACATTAATAACATTTGGTCCGGTTCTTGAACTGAAAATTTTTCCATATTTGTAACTGAATTTTTTTTCTTCCCTGGGATTTCCCTCACGGAAGGCTAAAACCGTAGGGTCAATATGATCAGTTATTACAAAGAGAGAATGTTATGAACAGCCATGAATGTGATTTAATGAAAGATCAGATTTGTTTTTATGAGCGGAGGGATTAAGCGTGTAGACGGGAGGTACTGAACAGACATGTTTATGGGTGTTTTAATGAAGAGACATGACGCCGTTACTGTAATCCTTTTATGACTTGGCGGTACCACAAAAAATAAAAATTAAAAAATCGTCAGACGTTTAGTGGCTTGATTTCCTTCTCGATCTCTTATCAGCGCTTTTATGAAAACAATGGACGCTGCCCACGTGAGATTGGCCGCCCCTGTGCTCACAACGTTCTCTTCAAAACCAGATGCTGCCTTCTGGGCCCGAGCCAGCAAGTGTACGAACAGGAAGAAGCCGCAAATCAGATATACAACACTTGCTCGGAGTGATATGAGCTTTTTTTATATTTTCATTTTTATCTGGACCAAAATGTGTGTTGTTGACAAGATTGTTTACACACCCGATGTTTTAACCTCAAAGATTGTGTTGTACCTGGGGTAATAATATATCATTGCTCCATCGTTAGCAAACATTTGTATGCTAATGTCACAAGTACTATAATCCCATTCATCATGCTTTACAAGTAGTTCTGTACGACAAAGATTTAATGAATTGTTTAGTGTTCACACAAATTCCAAAGTAAAACCACAGCAGTGAATTTACGAGCCCCATTATTCATATTATCTCCATGTCAAAAATTGTGGACACTTTTTCAATGCCTTCATATCCATGCTAAAATTATTAGAGTTAGGATTGCCAATCTTTGATGTATGCAATTTTCCCTACGGTTAAAAAAACTTCCCAGAAGCCCCAATAATAAACCAAAGATGAAGAATTATTGTTTTGAAGCTTCTGGCCAGTTAGAGCTAGCTAACGCTAACCGGGTTACCCTGTACAGCCTTTACCGAAGCTGTAAATCTTGAAAGCAAATACGGACTAGTTTCCATTTTAGCAACTTTTTCCACAAAACGTAATAATGATTCAGACCTCTCTAGTGAATCAAAAAGCAGCTCACAACAAATCTAGCCACTTCTTTCGCCGTGAGACTTTTGGATAAACAAACGAGAAAAAAAAAACGAGCTCCTTTTGAGAAAAGGGTGCCAGTTATTTGGTTTCCTAAAAAACTTTCTTTGAGTGACTGACAATTCCACTGTTTGAGTCCTAGTCTCAGACAAAAACTAAAATACAATAAAATAAACAAAGTGCGTAGCTGCTGGTGAGCGCAGCGTTGTCAGTCACGAATGGGTTCACGTCATGGAAAATATTGAGTTGGGTTCTCTCTGAAAATCACTTCTCTCGGCTGTTCCCCTGACTCTCTCCGAGATGAAATTGTGTAATTTCACATAGAACCGACCATTTGCATACAAGCCAGTCAATTTTCCACAATACAAAAGTCAGTCATTTGGAACTAAACGCTCATGGCGAATGGACAGACGAGACATGATTAATTTACTTGCGCGAACTGGCTTCTGAATGACACGTTACTTGAGGCAACTTGCGCAAGGCGCTACTGGTTTTGGCATTTAGACGGCAAGAGCCCGTTAAGCTCCATTTCACAACAAAGGGATTATCTGAATTACTGGTGACATGCGTTGTGTGGGACAAGCTCCTATTGGCACGCACTCAAGCGCGACGAACCAAATGCGTCCGGCCACACACAGTCACACACACATACGCTGGATTAATGCCCTGAGATTCCTGTGTAGGAAGATGGAAAGTATTTCCACACGTTGCTATTTAATATAGACTTTTTTATTTACATTGACACATGTAAGACATCCATTATACACAGCAACAGTAAATAAAGCCTCCGGTTTAATAAATACCAATGATGGACGGGAGAGAGGGGAAAAACTCATTGATAGATGGTCCAATTCTCTCTTTTAGTTTCTCAAACTCTCCTTTACCGGGGCGACAAAATATACAGTACACGCACACCAAAACCAGCATCTCAACATTTGCTATATATATATTATATGTACCGCGTCTTCATTAAGATGGTCGCCTTCTGATATGACTTTACAATATATGCACAGTGAAATGTACTGTATATTTACACAATGTAGAGCAAAGAGAACATGTTTTCGGGCATTCACATGACAACGACAGAGTGACCATGATGTGATTGGGCGAACTTGTATTCTGTGATGTCATAATGTCAAGAAAACAATGCTTTAGCCATTTTTTTTCAGCGTTTGGATGGAAAAAAAAATAATAAAACAAAACCTCCTAATCAAATTAACGTTAATGACTATTATAACATCAACTCTTCAAAAAGTCTCTCAAAAGTTGGCCTTTTTGGTATGAAGCTACCATTTAGCGCCAAAATCCGGTGGCTTATAGTTGGACCAACACCTACTAGGGAATATGAATTATTCAACGATTCGAGTTTTTTAAAAAATTATCTATTCAGTGTCTCCGCATATTTTTGAGCTCTTTCTCTAATGCATTTGAATGGCGCCAACACTATACGAATACGAAAATGGTGATAAGTTTGTGAATTGAAGTGACTTGGTCTTTTTGAAATTTACATTTTGGGGCAGGAGCTGAATTTAACCTGGGTTGTTAGTGGAGAGTCTTTACCACATGCTTGTATCGGCTCACTTCCTATTCATTTTGAATTCTGAATTTCTTCTCAATGGACTCATGAGTGATGCATTTATTCTTCATGCTAATGTTGTGAGATGAATATGAAATGATATTCAAGTATTTCGGGAACATAGTTTGTGATATATTCGCAGTTGAAACTGTGAACTTGGGCAATTAGAAACATTCTTAGGGGTAGGCATCAGATTCCTGCTGGGGTTTTTTCCCAGACAATGATGAATAATAGCGAAGTCGCTAATAAGTATTATTGTACGGCTTATTTTTATTAGAATATTTAGAGTAGAGTGTACACATACGTACTCCACCAATTCACAAACAGATGTTGAGACACATTAAGAGGGCATTTTCCTGATGGGAACAAAGGAAGCATGTTGTGGAGCGAACATCTGGACTTAAAGGGGAGAGTGGGGAAAAGCAACTTGTGGCCAGGGAACAATGATGATAATGAGGAACCTTAATGTCTGCTCTCCAGAAAAAAAAAAACTCCCCAAAAAACAACAACAGAAATCTCTGAAATGGCAGTACCAGCATGTAAACAACGAGGCAGAAACACAAACTTTTTTTTTCGACGTTTGATGTTCACCTGCTAAAGCTAGCCCGCTAAAAACCCACGCAAATATCTACAAAACAAGCTAGCGTACCTTGTCTTAAGGCCTTTTCTGGCAGCTCGCAGCTCTGTGGCAGTGAAATGATCTGAAAATCTCCTGAAAGCGGATCAGGCGGTCTTTAACAATAGCTGATTTAAAAAAACTAATAAAGTAGCTCAGTTTGAAAAGTTGGACCCTGAATAAAGATCACCTTCATTTGAAATGTAATACTGACAATAAAATAATTAAAAATAATAATAATCAAAAAAAGAAAAGGGAAAGCTGCACTACGGGATGTGTGGAATGATATGTGATCAGTGCCTCGAGAGCATTTTTCTTTTTTCCATTGCAGAGAAAATGTCAGAAGTGTAAGAAAAAGAGTGGTAAAAAGGAAAAAAACTTCAAAGAGAGCTGATAAAACCATCATTATGACAGACATCAGGGTGTAATATATATATACAGTATATGTATATTTAGGGTTTTTTTTTTCTTTGAAGAGTCCTCCCTTGAAAGTCACAGACAGTCACATTCATGACAAAATGTTCTGCTTTGTTTTGTCTGGAGTGCCCACATTGGGGCAAAGGGGGAGGACACTTTTGTTTTTTTTGGGCAAAACACAGTCTTTGTGGAGAATGTGGGCAGTCTTTTTCAGGGATGGGGACAGGTTGGGAGGGGGAGGGGGTAGCGGCAGTGTTTTTGTTTTTTTGATGTCGTAGCAGAATATGAGAGGCACTTCTTTTAAGAGGCGAGGGGAGGAGTGGGGGGTGGGGGGGGCGGGACTCGTCACACACGCTGGACTCCGAGACCCGTGCCTTCCAGGAAAACCTTGTGCTGGGCCAGTAAGGGCTGCGTCGGAGCGCCGCTGCCATTTGAGCTGAGCTGGAAGGACGTGTTGGGAATGCTAGGCTCCTCCTCACCATCTTCCTCCCCAATGGGGATGGTGGTGGCGCTGTGCCTGGACGGCACCGTCATCCTGGAGCTGAAGTTCAAATAGATCTGGGGGGGGGGGGGGGACCAGTGCACCAATCAGCATTTGTGACATGGGTGTAGACAAGGAAATTAGCATGGGCGTTGAGTTGGATATCGAGGATTCTCTATTGTCTCACTAATTCAGTGGTACCTCTACTTACAAACATCTCTTCATACAAAATCTTTTAGTTGCGTAATGTCTCAAAAGGAAAATATTGCCTCCTTTTACGCAAGAAGTTTCAAGATACGAAAAGGTAAAAATACATTATCTACTCGCAGCGCCGAGTTTCCTGAACGCAACATACTTTGAACTGCTCTGCCATTGGCTACTATCCAGCATCATCCTGGCATCCCATTGGCTAAGAGAGACCACTACCGTATGTGTCTGTGTGCAGATTAATGGATCGATTGATCGCTCACTATGCTGAAGTTTGCCGTGGACATTTTCGAAGGACTGTTAAAAGTCGACAAAAGCAAACGTCCTTGGATCAGTTCTTTAGAAAACGCTAGGCAAAAACCACTACTGAGAGAACATGAACTAAAGAGGGCAAAAAAAGGTTAAATGACCCTCATTTTCATTCTTTACTCTTTGTTTTATTATGCACAACTCTCATTTATTGCGCAATTATTTAATTGTAACATATTTGTTACATATGGTGATGAATTTTTATGGGTTAGAAAACATTCATGTCTGAATTTTGGGGGGGCTTGGAACGAATTGGTTCATTTCCATGGAAAATGCGTCTCTACCTACACCATTTTCTACTTGCATTACATTTCACACAGTACATTTCTTCCAGAACCAATTAATCTCATAAGTAGAGGGACCACTGTATCTGGATTTTGGCTTGTTGACTGCATCGTTTGCACTCTCCTTCTTCCCTTTCTCGCTCAAATAATGATATTATAATTGACGCAGAATGCTGTTTAAAAATGCAAATGCATGTAGTTTACCTCAGGGATGCCAACAACAGTGTTGTAACACTAACCCCAGCCTCTGTGCCTTGAGGCTGACTTTGTCTTGAGTGCAGTGTCGCCACGCATGAAATTATGTCAATCAATGATGGGTTGGGTGTTTGGCCAACTCTGAGGGAGGTGTCAACACTTACGTGCTTGGCTGCATCTGACAGCTGCTGCTCGATTCTCTCCACCACCTTCCTGAAGGAAGGCCTCTGGATAGGGTTGGCGTCCCAGCAGGACCGCATGATCTCATACCTGGGGAGCAGTCACGCGTGCACTGTTGTCACGTCGAGACTCGGATTCACTCACACCCTCTTAAATTGTTCTGGGAAGGAACTGAGTACACATGTGCTCACTGTCATCTTTGGCGTGCAAGCGCCGATGAATGATGGTGGGGCGTTGATAAGGCGACTATGCCTTATAATGAATTGGAATACTGAATGTTCGGATCAGTTTTCGGTGGTTAAGATTGGAAAAACAGACATCTATTTGAGGCACGGTGTTTTTTTCGAGTGAGGCATCCAGTTATAAAATAGGGCCTGGCGTTTATTATCCAGCCATACCGCATCATAGCCAAGGAAGGTCTGATTAGGTGCATCGCGTTATGTTTTGATCATTGTTGGTTTATTGATTGGTGAGTAAAAATGAGATGATGCCCTTGAGGTATGGCATTCATTTTTCAGGAGGTGTGATAAATTGGGCCACATGATGTCTAATTAAGCTTGACGGGATTTGGTGTTTTTTAGGTTGGTTGGTTATTTAGGAGAAATAAAAATACATGGATTTGGGGTAGGGTGCGTATTTATTTAAGACGGTTTATTTGATGAATGCCATTTGTTGGGATGCTGCACCCAACACTAAATTTGGTTATGTTGTCTACTGGCCACAATGCAAAATATGTAAATAAGGTCTGATTCGGTGCAGAATGTTGTTGTTGTTCAGTTGTTTGGTTAATCATAATTCTTTTTTAAGTATTTATTTGGGAAAGGGCATTTATGTTTTCAAGTCGACGGCTCAACAATTCACCTTACAATTTATTTACCTGTGTCGATTCGTGCATGACCCACTGTTTATAGAAGTACAGCATTTAAATCGGAAAGTGCAAATCAACAACCTAAATTTTTTTTGGTGGGGGGGGGGGAAATATGCCTTTATAGTCAATGCAGAGCACCGATCGATTTTTGTTTTTGATACATTTATGGGGTACTTGTTGTTTTCCACAGAAGTTAATAGTTGAATAGTTGTCTGCCAGTGAAACAGGATGAGAGTGGGCCGTCACCAAAAAAAAAAATCTCACTTTTTTTTTGGGATTCAACACCTTTTTCAAAGATGAATAAAACCACGTTCCTCCAGTCTTACATTTCACAAGGTGCAAACTCGGGCGAGTCCAGCCTGTATCCTTCTTTAATCAGCTTGTAGAACTTGGCGTCCACGGGCATTCCGGGATAAGGACTGTTCCCTGCGAGAAAGATTTCTCTGATTAGGAAAAAACGGGAAAAAACCCCCCAAAAAACAAAACAACAACATGCACAAATAGAGTGGAAGCCCATACCTAGCGAGAAAATCTCCCACAGCAGAATACCGTACGACCACACGTCGCTCTCGAACGTGTACACACACTCGAAGATGCTCTCGGGTGACATCCACTTGACAGGCAGCCGAGCCTGAGTTGACAAAATATTAAGTGCGCAAGAGGAAAAAAAAAATGATTGCGGTGTTCTGCATAAAGTTCTCAGAAGTCACACTGATGACGTGAGAAACGGCTGCAATCACATGCATAAATCATCAGTTCCAACCTCATTTGAAATGTTTGTTTTTATTGGTGGTAGGGGCGGCGGACTGTATTGATGTCGTTTGTCGTTTCCCAGGAGTTTAAGAATCGGCTGTGTGAACGCGATCGTTGCGACCGCGCTGATTTATATATAAATTCGGGAGCAAAGCGTCTATTAGAACTGAGGCAACGTGAAAGAAAGAAATATTTGTCTTCGGTAACCCCGATTTTGATATCATGCTGGTTAAAAATGAATTAAAAAAAAAAAGCAAACCATTTGAGGTAAGGCATCTATTTACTCAAGACATCAAACCTGGTAAGGAATCGGGGCACTCGATTAATTTTCGTGTCTTGGATCATGAAGAAAAATTAAAAAACATCTATTTGAGGTCAAACGTAAAAACATTTGAAGCGACCACTTACCGCCACCTATAGCACTGGAGTTTAACTGCATCAAATTCTTTTAATTAATCGAGTGCTCAGCATTTTTCAGTACCGTTATTTTTAGCTTTGAAAGGGTATATTTTGGCATGCAGGTGAAACTTAACGGTCGTTTTTAAGACCTCTTGTTCACTAAGTCAAGTTTGAATGTAACTCACGTTGCCTTTGACAACATAGTTGGAGTCCGTGTTGATGTCTCGGGCCAAGCCGAAATCACAGATCTTTGCCACTCGCCCTTGAGTGAGCAGGATGTTTCTGGCCGCGAGGTCTCTGTGGATGCACTGCAGGGAAAATTATTTTTGATTTAAATTCAATTCAATTGTATTTATAGAGCACTTTCGAACAGCTGTTTAAAAAAAGTGGGGCGGCTCGGTGGTTTTAGTGGTTAGCACGTTGACCACAGTGCAGAGGTATGATTCCAGCTCCGGCCTCCCTGTGTGGAATTTGCATGTTCTCCCCGTGCCTGCGTGGGTTTTCTCCGGGTACTCCGGTTTCTTCCCATATTCCAAAAACATACATGACGGGCTAATTGGACACTCCAAATTGTCCCGAGGTGTGATTGTGAACACGGATGGTTGCTCGTCTTTGTGTGCCCTGCGATTGGCGACCAGCTCAGGGTGTCCATCGCCTATTGCCCGAAGACAGCTGGGATAGGCTCCAGCACCCCCAGCCAAAAATGTGAGCGCATCGGAACACAAACAAATTGAATGTCATTCTACTTTCTAATGTACTGTCCTTATCGAGATATGCATCGAATCGTGAGTGTATCGACACACAAACAAAGGAATCAGTTTCAATGTAGCCTGAAAATGGGCTGATCAAAAGTTCTAAATCGGTCGGATGTTCCTGATATGAGGTATGATGAATACTCACATTCTTGGAAGCCAAGAATTCCATCCCTTTGGCCACCTGGTAAGAGAAGCTCAGGAGATCCTCAGTGTCCAGCGGCAGGCCGTCATCGTCGAACATTTCCATCTCGCCGTCCCCTTCGCCGTAGTAACCGCCTGAGAAAGAGGGAAAAGGGGGCCGTTAAGTTGAAATGAAATTCAGACTTTTTGGGAGAAAATTGGAACTCGATGAATGTCCGACTGGCCTTTGCGGAAGGAACTTCTCTTCTCCACGGTGCTTGTGGATGAGGATGAGGACGAGGACGACGGCGACTTGCCAGCGGCAGAAGGCCGCATGGGCATGTAGCCGTTCAAGCTGCGACGAGAGGAAAGGAGCAATCTGAGAAGCGGCCTTTAAACACCCGACTCCTACGCACGTTCTGGATAGTAAGCAGCAAGTTTGACGCTCTCCAGGACTTTACGCTCAATTCCGATTTCGCAGTATTTTGTTTTGACGATGAATGGTTTGCGGATTGCCTGAAAACTTGTCTTTTTTTGGGGGGTACGTTGGAGAATCATGCTGTTTGATCACCCAACACAAAATTGGGTGGATCGGTGAATCATGAGATAGATTTTTGGTCATTTTTGGTCAGATCATGGGACATCGAGTCAAATGTTCAGATTATGGGCAGCAAGCATCTTTTAAAAAATTTTTTGGTTTGATCATGGGATTTAGAGTCAACTATTCCGATTATGGGCGGCACGACGGCCGAGTGGTTAGCACATCGGCCTCACAGCGCAGAGACGCAGTGTTCGATTCCTGTGCGGAGTTTGCGTGCTCTACCCGTGCCTGTGTGGCTTATCTCCGGGTACTCCGGTTTCCTCCCTGTGTGGAGTTTGCGTGCTCTCCCTGTGCCTGTGTGGCTTATCTCCGGGTACTCCGGTTTCCTCCCTGTGTGGAGTTTGCGTGCTCTCCCGTGCCTGTGTGGCTTATCTCCGGGTACTCCGGTTTCCTCCCTGTGTGGAGTTTGCGTGCTCTCCCGTGCCTGTGTGGCTTATCTCCGGGTACTCCGGTTTCCTCCCTGTGTGGAGTTTGCCTGCTCTCCCCGTGCCTGTGTGGCTCATCTCCGAGTACTCCGGTTTCCCCCCTGTGTGGAGTTTGCGTGCTCTCCCCGTACCTGTGTGGCTTATCTCCGGGTACTCCGGTTTCCTCCCTGTGTGGAGTTTGTGTGCTCTCCCCGTGCCCGTGTGGCTTATCTCCGGGTACTCCGGTTTCCGGAACACACTAAATTGTCCCCGGGTGTGATTGTGAGCGCGAATGGTTGTCCATTTTTGTGTGCCCTGCGATTGGCTGGCGACCGGTTCAGGGTGTACCCGAAAAGAGCTGGTATAGGCCCCAGCCCACCCGCAACCCTCGTGGGGCCAAGTGGATCAGAAAATGGATGGATGGACATTCAGATTGTGAATGACTTGCAGTGTTTTCCCAACTCCGTATGGGCAAATCTTTGGCGTGCGCTTGAAACAACTCACCCCGCTGTGACCCTCTGCGACACCACATTGTGATAGTAGCAGTCTTCATCCGTTTTGGAGACGAAGAAACATTCTCTCTTCCTTCGTAAGAAGTTGAGCAGGTCTCCAAAGCAGCAGTACTCTGTAATCACCAGCGTGGGGCCTTCCGGCACAGACAAACGCATATTTAACTCTTTTGGAGACGGCCGTTACTACAGTGGACAGCTCGTCACGTTATCAGGGTGCAGGAAAGGGTTAATATGCGGAGTAGAGGTCAAGAGTGATTCTCAACACCCCCAGCACCCCCACAACGGAGGTGCCCCTTACCTCCCACGGTGCAGGCTCCTAGCAGGTTGACGATGTTCATGTGGTTTCCCAGGTAACTGAGAACCTTCAGCTCAGACATCAGGGCTTCCTTTTCGGTGGCATGAGCGCTCGCTGCGGAGGAAAACCAAGAAAAGTCCAGGTGAAGCTGGATTCAATGATGCGTTTATTGATGGATGCGACAAAAAAGATAAATGACTGATGTTGCCCCGCCCCAAAAAAATACCAAAGTACTGACGTTGCATCTTCCTCAAAAGAAAACAATACATTGATGTTGCAATTTCCTCAAAAGTAGACAAATTACGGATGCTGCGCTTAATTTTCAAAATGTCTCGGTTCGTCGATTTAGCTGTGCACACACTGAACTCTTTCTTTTGCTGCTCTTTTGATACGGCAAAGATGTACAACCGATAACTGCCGTTTGAATTTGGCCTCGAGTCCCCATAGCATAGCTCGATTTCGAATTGATGCACGAGCTCATTCGGATAATCCCGTCTCTGTTTTTCACGGTACGGGCGTGAAATTCCGACATCGGATCTGCACAATGCGGCTCATCTTAATCTCGGCCCCAACGTACATTTCAGCATCTTGACCGCCACCGTGGTGACCGAATCGGACTCGGAGATTCCGTACGCCGTGGCTTCCACCACTTTCCCGAAAGCGCCCGAGCCGAGTGTCTTCCCTGCAGAAACACAAAGACATCCAGAAAGCTGTTATTCCACCCTCCCCATCCTGTTTTCCCCTCCCTTGCCTTCCCTTCCCTTCCATTGGCCCCCTGCCAGCATTACTGGGACAACACCAGTTGAGCCCCCAGGCTGTGTGCTCAAGCACCAGGACATGCAGGATCCTGTTGGAGGAGGTTGGCGAAAAAAAAACAACACCCAGGGTATGTCAACATTATGACGTTAGCAGTGAGGGAAGTTTTTTTTTTTTGGTTGTTGTCATGATTGATCCTTGGGACTGCCTTTGCCGGACACCGCTGCAGCTTTCCAGCTCTGTCCACATGTCCATCACTGTTGAGGGGCGGGGGCGACGTCATACCGCGATAAGGCCCGCCATTACTTGGGTGTTCGTTAATCCGGTGTTGTGCTGTAACTCCAATCGCAGTTCCAGGGACTGGAGGTGTAGTGGTTCACGTGGTTGGCTTTCATGTAGACAGCGTGGGAATCATGATTTTGAACGCAGAGTCAGTTGGGCCAGACTCCAGCTTTCCCACGAAACGGTGTGAATGGATAAATGGGGTTTACTGTTCAATCAGATGTTGCTCAATGTGTGTGTTTTTTTGGATTTAATGCAGAGCTGGAGCCGGTGTGGACAAATGAATGGTCTTTCTGTTCCTGTTCTTGCTGGGCCATTCAAACGGCCTCGTGGTTGTGACTGATACACTCATGTCAGCACCCCCCCGGCCCCCCACAAATAGATTGTGCTCAGCAGTCGCCTGGACAAGCCCGTGACTCGACCAGGTCTGAAGAAGCATGCAATTCGGTTAAGCTACATTGCAAAGATGCATTTCAAACGATTATAGAGCGTGACAACAAATTAGCATGTTTCTGCTGTCTATGGAATCAGAATGGGATCGTTTTGTTTTTCCAAGACAGTCCCTGTAAATGGAAAATAAATACATTGGACCACCACTATTCGTGGGCTGACCTGAGAAAATTGGCGTTTAAGCGTTGCCCGGTATGAATGCAAAAGGGGTGAAGGAAACATTTTTATTGATTGTTTTTTTTCTTTTTTTTAAATATTCAAAAAGTGATGACAAAGAAGTGAATGCGGCTTCCACTCTATGTCCTACAAGTTTGACACGCCGTGTTTGAGCTCCCAAAATTGTATCTACCGAAGGCCTCCAGTGGCTGGAATATATCACACCAGCGAAACAATGAGGCGTTCTAAAGCGTCCGCGCCAGCGCAAAGTCCCTATCCGCACGCTGGCTGTGACATCGGACTTTAAAAAAAATAAAGAAATCCTCCTTTTGTCACTCTAAGGTGCGCTCTATAGCGGCCACGCCAGCGGACAATCTGAAGGTGTAGCTAGCTAGCATGCCCAAATTATGCTAGGTAGCCTCTGATCCAACGTAAGGCGGTTTAGAGACGTGTCGTGCTATGCCCCGCAAAAAAACAACAAAAATGAAAAGGTGACAGCGTTTAATGCTCAATCACCACATCTTAAAACTACAAAGTATGTGGTTCGAAGCCGTTGTAAACCATATTAATCTTCAAACGTGTATAATGCATGGAGAAAGAAATATCTGAATTCACTTAACGGGTCTTTAAGAGTTTTGGAAATCTGAGATCGGTGTCTGAAGATGCTCCGTGATACTATTTCAACCGCACATGACCTGTAATCGCCCCATGGCCAAAATGAAAATGTAATCCGCAATGAACGCCCAGTGTTGTAATTTTCTCCACATGTCGTCTGCAACAATCTGTCATCTGGAGTTATTACTCCATCTTTCCGATCAAAACGTTTTGCTTCGAGGCCCAAAGGGTCGTCAGAAGTGACACATATGCGCCAAGGCACGCGCCGCATACGAGTGCGACCGACATCGATGTGCGAAGAGGGTCCGGCGGCTCACCAAATCGCAGGTTGTTTCTGGGAAACTCCCAATGATGATCGTAGGGGAGCTGCGTGGGGTCGATGTAGACGTAGCTGTTCCCGTGGATTCCTTCGATAACCTTCCACTGCACTTGGTATTTCGGTTTCTGGAACAAACAAAAGCAAAAAAAAAAAAATAAAATAAAACCAAACATTACAATTCGTGACAAATGTTCCTTTGTGTCAGGACCTCCAGTAAATACCTGCAGATACTTGTAGAAGAGTGTGACGAGAACCACACAGAGGACGGAGGCTGCTGCTACCAAGCCGATCAGCAGTGGGGTGAATAGACCGTGAGGAACGGTTCTCTCTGTGGGTATAAAATAAAAGTATTTACGGGAATCTGATCGGGACAAGTGGCAAGGCATTTGGGCAATGAAGTGCTGCATCCGCGAGTGAAAATACAATCGATACTTTTGCTTTTAGTCTTCCGTTTGCTTTTTAATTGGCGCTCACATTTACATAGACTCGGGGCTCAACCATTTTATGATTTTTTGGGGGTATTTATCTTCATTTCAGTTGTTTGTTTCAAACCTGTGGTTCATGATTAAATGCCATTGTTCCTCTAATATCATTAAAAAAAAAGTGCTGATTCGGTGACTCACCCATTTGACATTATAACCAACCCACGCACATTTTGAAAGTCCAACAAAATTTTAAAGCAAGATGAAAACGCCAATTTTCCAAATCTCACCCGAATCATCATGTCACTCTTATCCAACCAGTGTGTTGTTATTGATTGTCAAACTGCCTCACAGTGAGGGTCAATACCAAACCAACTAAATACAATTTTGTGAATCTAGTGATGTAATGCTTGAATTCGTCAACGGGAGTTGAACAAAGCATCATGATAGTGTCTTTGTGTCACCTTATACGCTATTGTCGATGTACCGAATGTGCAAAAAAAAAATAAAAAAGTGTCCCAATTCAAAATATTGACGAAATGCACAATTTTGGCATGGATTTAATCCTCAGTGCTCGTCTCCCATAAACCATTTGGCAAACAGAACCCAAGCGAGACATGATCGGCCGTGATAAGATGTGCAGATAGGAATTAGCTGGAGTCCGTTGTTTACTTTATGACTACAAATCCATGTGCTGTCATAACGGCTCCTTCCATCTGCCGCCGCAGTGACCCGCCCACCCCAACCACCACACCCCCGCTTCCCAAAAAAGCCGCATTGCAACTGGCCGGGGTAGCCGCGCGTCACTCTGAGACCTAGCCTGTAGCCAAAGGGTACGGGGTCCCGCCTTGGCAGTGACTTGCAGGTGTTGTGGGGCACACGTAGAGCTTTGGTAAACACTGACGGGTTTATCGGCGGATTTCTTCTTGCAGACTCGGCATTCTCAGATTTGAAGTGGGGCGAAAGCTCCTTATCTTTATAAAGAGCTTATTAAAGACCAGTGAACAAGGGGAGCGAACAATAAAGGCCAGGCCAGGCCAGGCCTGGAAGGGGGGACTGGACACATAGAAGTCATTCGCCACAGCTTTAAAAACAACAAAAGTCATCTTTGTTGTGTGAGCAAATAAGTAAATAAAATTGACACGCATAAAACACAAAGCCATTGTAGTCGTGGTCTGTGAATTTCTTATATATATTCATTCATTCATCTTCCGAGCCGCTTGATCCTCACTAGGGTCGCGGGGGGTGTTGGAGCCTATCCCAGCTGTCTTCGGGCAGTAGGCGGGGGACACCCTGAATCGGTTGCCAGCCAATCGCAGGGCACACAGAAACGAACAACCATTCGCACTCACACTCACACCTAGGGACAATTTAGAGTGTTCAATCAGCCTGCCATGCATGTTTTTTTGGAATGTGGGAGGGAACCGGAGCACCCGGAGAAAACCCACGCAGGCCCGGGGAGAACATGCAAACTCCACACAGGGAGGCCGGAGCTGGAATCGAACCCGGTACCTCCGCACTGTGAAGCCGACGTGCTAACCACTGGACTACCGGGCTGCTATATGTATATATATATATATATATATATATATATATATATATATATATATATATATATATGTCGGCTCACAAAAAATATATACAGTATATATTGGTTTAATTTTGCCGTTCTGTAATGAAAAAGTCAATTTTCTATTGTGTTTTATTTAAAAGTCACCCCGTTTGAAGATTTCAGACGAGAGAGCAAAACAAACCTCCTGCTCAGCAACTACAATGACTCACCACGGTCATTAAAAAAAAAAAAAAAAAAAAAAAGAAACGGTGCATAAAGGCACTCCTTAATTTAAGTAAATTGAACGTAACACCCCCAAAGGGAAGGTATGTCTTAATTGGTTAGGTGTTGTCCATTTACACACCGATTGAGCCATGACGCATCCATGATTCAGACGTCTGAATGAAATTTGCTGTGGCGCGCTCGACTCCAATGAGCAAAACCGTTTGGCAACGCTGATCCCTTACAAAGACCTGCAGCAACTGGAAAAACCAGACACCACTCTTCCCTAATAAAAAGGTTCGTAGACGGCCTAAGGCGATACAATAAAACTATTAAAAGCCACCAGGAGAGTAAGTATAGGTGTCCATTAATGGTTTGTTGTTCCCATGAAATCTTGTTGACAGAGCAATTTTGGGTGGCGGTTTGCTCGTCGAATTGCCCGCCATTATTATGTCTGTACAGCACATGCGGTGGTTGGTTGCGTTTACGTCGTGGCTCACCGCTGATGGAGAAGAGCGTGTAGGCCTGCTCGCCCTCCACCGTGGCCACGCACTCCAGTGTACTGAAGCGTCCCCGGCTGACGTTGACCCGGCTCTCCACTTCCGTTTTACCAAACATGGGGCTGAACAGTGTGATGGTGATGATGTCTGTCTCTTCTTGGCTAGCGTTCACCTGCTGGGAGCACCTGGGGAAAAAATGGAAGTGGGGAAAGAATGAAGAGAAGGAGCATGGGCTGGATGTTGTTTGACGGGAGTCTGGCGGCATCACCAAACTGGTTATTAGTTGTTTGGATGTAAGCGCGCAGACTTGAATCCACATATTGTTGGAACGTCACAAAGGTTGTCATTTTAATCAGGCAGATCTGGACATCCAGAAGTTCTTATCAGGACAAGTTGTGTGTTGTTGTGTAACACAGCTGTGTTGGTAACTAAGCGAATCCTATCCTAGCTCATTTCGTTATACAGTATGTGTTTTATGACTGTTTTGTTGCTAACTATGCCATGATTTTTAAACCGCTTATGTGAGTAATTAATGTAGCACTGTTAATAACAGGGGCTCATGCCAACTAGTCATTACTTGTCCAGATATAAGCATGCGGATTAAAGTCCGCTTACTATTGGAAAGTCACAACAAGGGGTGTTATTTTAGTCGGGCACATTTGTGGGCACCCAAGGGTTCTTATCAGGATGATTTGTGTCGTTGTACAACACAGCTGTGTTGCTAACTAAGCTAATCCTTTCGTAGCTCTGTTTTGTTCTGTAGTGTTTGTCTTATGACGTTTTTTTATGCGAATGATGCTAATAGTTTGCTAACGCTTACGGGTGGTTATTAATGTAGCACTGATGCTAATTTAAACGATGCAAAGTTATTAGTTCTCCAGCTATAAGTACAACAACAGGCGCGTTTTTTTTCTTAGGAAAACACGTTTGTGGACAGCCGGAGTGTCTGACCAGGACGATTTGTGTGATTGTGTTGCTAACTGAGCCAATCCTATCCAATGGCTTTTATATTGAAGCTGTGACACCAAACACATGTTTTGGATAAAAAGCATTCCCAGCTCCTGACATGAGCATTTTAATGCGATATTGTTTTTGCATTGACATTATAAGCAATCTCATCCAAGGGTTTGACAAATAATGACGTGTGTAAAATGAACAGCAGACTCCATTTATGACACCCGTGCGCCACAGGGTTTATTTTGGGTTGAAGGCAAGCTGAGATCGCGTTTCTCTTCACCGACTTGCCAAATGATTAGGAATTCTTTAACACAGCAGTGGCGGGGTGGTTCGTCCGCCATTGTGTTAAGGCATTCCTAGTCATTTGGCAAGTCAGTGGTTTACTTTAAAGTTTCCTTTGGAAGGGCTATTGGTTTGCAATTCAAAAAAATTGCCAAACACAATTCTCTTCAGGACATTCGAGGACAAAAGCTAATATAATAAGAATAATAATAGGAAGGAAAACATCATAGCTGTCCATCAAAATTCATGTACTGTACCTTCCAATAATTATTTAAATTTTAATTATAAAAAAAATTAAATCTAAAAACAACAAATACAAATATAATACAAAAAACATTGATTTGTGTTAAAGAATAAAAAAAGGTCTTTCATTATCCTTCCCCCCCAAAAGAACAACAGGGAATATTTTTCTTTGTGTTTTTTTTGCATTTAAAATAAGGCTCAAGTTTTATACATAACATGAAAATAAATATCTACATATATAATACATACATATGTATTATACTCACAAAAAAACAAAAAAGGACAGAAGTAAAAATGTGAAAATGTCTCCAAAATTTGAGCATTTGTTTTTTGGCGCCGGGGACAATAACTTCTCACGATGAATTATCATAAAAAAATGTTTCGTTCTAATACACTAATTCCCTGAAGTGAAAATTATCGTCAATTTAAATATTTAATTGCATCCAAAGTATACAAAATTAAGCAATACAAACCGACACACCCAAATTAATATGGATATCAGGAAGTATAACCAAATTAATTTTCAGAAGACAAACAGTAATAAATTCAAAGGGAGCCGTTGTTGACACGAGTGCCTTGGCAGTCATTTTTTGCCGCTCACCTTATGTAGGGCTGCTCGCAGTAGTACCATGCGATCTTGGGGGCGGGAAATCCTTCGGCCACACAACGCACTTGCCCGTCCACCGGGCCCTCGTGCGACACAATTTCAGGTTTGGCTAACAAGGAATGAGACATGAGTAAAATTGCGAGAAGTCGGGTGTAACATACCCAAAAAATAAAATAATAACTTTGCCACTTACTGGTCACAAAGATGGTAAAGGTCTCGTTCATTGAGACGTCGCGATTGGAAACTTTAAACGTGTAAACGCCGCTTTCCGACGTCTTCAGTCGCACTAACCTCAGCTCGCTGCTGTACCTGAACACCAGGGGGAGACGTTTTGGTCACATGATCAACAAAGCCGACAATAAAAAAAAACAAACATATTTTCATATTTTCCTTGCTAGTTCGGTTAGTTAGCACAATTATATAAAAATTAATTGTAGTTTCACCTTCACTTTTAATTTCAGTTTTGTTAAGTGAGGTAAATATGACCCACAATATTTCCATATTAGATTCCATACCCTTACTAAAGCCAAAAACTACTTTTTTTTGGTTGTTTGTTTTAACTTATGTCGATTTGACTTGCAGCATTTTCATATGTAGATCGCACTTAATACGTTTCCTATTGAAAAACATTTTCACTTGGGTCGATTTGACCCACCATATACCGCAAAGGGTGGGGTCAAATCCTGTTCTGGTCTTACAAAAAACAAACACACATGTGAGGCATGTCATGCACACCATTATGATATTGTGTCATATTTCCCTTGGTGCTCTTGAATAACAATGCAAATACTAATTTCAATGCCGATGTCTTTTATTTTTATTTATTTTTGTCAACCCGAGGCACCCTAAGCCTTCTCCCTATTTGTCAAGGAGCTGCGAGGCCCGCGGCTGACTTCATGCTAAATTCCACCCTCGCCGTTTGTGTGGAGGGGGATCTTTGCACCTGTAGTCGCGTGCGCTCTGCGTGGTGATGACGTGGTCGCTGTTGTTCTTCAGCTCGTGGCCCATGAAGCTCCAGGAGAAGGCGCGGGGCCTGGGGTAAGCCTCCATCTCCACCACCAGGGATAAGCTATCGCCCGCGCGCACGTGTATGGTCCTGTTGCTTGTTGACGTGACGTTGATGAATCCTTTGTCTGAAGGTGGGGACGGGGGGCGGGGGGGGGGGGGGACGTTATCATATGACATGGAAAAGTAGCACAAGTTCTGCCTTCGCAATGACAGCGACCCAGCGGAATACGGAGCTCTCAACCCATTGGCTCCCCAAAAGTGGCAACCAATCAAAGAACAGTTTTCACTCCACTTCTTCAAGGAAAGAAAAGGGAACGCAAGGAATGCAAGAATGACGGAGAGAAGAAAGAAGGATGGAAGGAAGGATAATGTAGAAGGAATGATGGGAAGACAGGATGAAGGAAGGCAGTAAAGAGGAGTAAAGAACGAGAGAGTTAAGGAATGGAGGAAGAAGACAGGACTGGAGGAAGGAAAGAAGGCAGCAATGATGTCGGAAGGAAGGAAAGAAGGAAGAAAGGATGAAAGAAGGCTATAAAGAGGAGTAAAGAACGACAGAGTGGAGGAATAGATGAACAAGACAGGACTGGAGGAAGGAAAGAAGACAGGAATGATGTCGGAAGGGAGGAAAGAAAGAAGACGGGATGAAGGAAGGCAGTAAAGAGGAGTAAAGAAGGAGAGAGTTAAGGAATGGAGGAAGAAGACACGACTGGAGGAAGGAAAGAAGGCGGCAATGATGTCGGAAGGAAGGAAAGAAAGAAGAAAGGATGAAAGAAGGCTATAAAGAGGAGTAAAGAATGACAGAGTGAAGGAATAGATAGCAAGACAGGACTGGAGGAAGGAAAGAAGGCAGCAATGATGTCGGAAGGAAGGAAAGAAGGAAGACAGGATGAAGGAAGGCAGTAAAGAAACGACAGAGGGAATGAATAGAGGAAGTAGACAGGACTGGGGGAAGGAAAGAAGGCAGGAATGATGTCGGAAGGGAGGAAAGAAGGAAGACAGGACGAAGGAAGGCAGTAAAGAACGACAGAGGGAAGGAATAGAGGAAGAAGACGGGACTGGGGGAAGGAAAGAAGGCAGGAATGATGTCGGAAGGGAGGGAAGACATGATGGAAGGAAGGAAAGAGGAATGGAAGGGTGCAAGGAAGGATAGGGTGACGGAAGGGAGTAAAAGATGATAGAAGGAAATGATTGGGGGAAGAAAAGATTGAAGGAAGGAAAGAATGATGGAAGGAAGGAAAAAGTGTGGACTGAAGGAATGTATGACGAAAGGAAGGAAAATAAGACGTTAGGATTGAAGGAAGGGTAGAGGAAGAAAAATGGGATGGATGGAAGGAACGAGGGACAAAAGGGAGGAAGGAACACAGGAAATACGGAAGCAAGAAAGATCGGGCGGGGAAAGAGGGCAGATGTTGGGGGAAAGATGAAAGGAAAATAGAAGGAAGGGAATGAGGAGGAAAGGATTGCAGGAAGGGAGGGATGGCAGGTGGGTGGAAGGAATGGAAGAAAGAAGATGAAGGGAGGAAGAAAACATTGAAGGAACAGAAAAAAGGAGGATATCGGAAGGGAGAAGGAAAGAGAGGATGGATTGAAGGGATGTACGACAGAGAGGAAAAGCATCGTCGGTCGTCGTCGGTTATTCACGCGCGTCCTCACCGTAGACGTCGAGCCACACGGAGCGCACGCTGACCCCCTTCTCGTTCTCTGCCTCGCAGCGGTAGCGTCCGGCGTCGCGGCGGGCGGCGGCGCCCAGGCGCAGGGTGGCGCTTCGCATGTGGTCCAAGTGCTCCGCCCGGATACGCGAGGCAGTGTCAACCTTTGCTGGTTGCTGTGGATACCAGACGGCACCCTGTCAACGCCCAGAAATCTCTAGAGATTAACCCCGTCTGCACGGCTATCCTCGCCAGCCGCACCCGACACACACGCAATGCACATGCCATACAAACAGTCCAGACCTTGAAGCTTTGAACCCCTTTGAACGAGGGGTGCCCAAACGTTTTCCTCTTGGGGGCCGTTGCACGGAAAGGATTCACGGACCGCTTTGGAGTTTGGCCAACGGGCCCCCGGGTTGTGGTTTGGACACCCCTGGTCTATAACACTCGTTTCCAAGAGTTTCAACGTTGAAGAAGAAAATACTGTGTTTTGCCACATCGGGGGCAGGGTTTGATTCCAACTACGGGCTTCCCATGTGGAGTTTGCATGTTCTGCGCGGGTTTTCTCCGGGTGCTCCGGTTTCCTCCCACACAAAACATGCGTGGCGGGTCAATGGGACACTCTAAATTGTCCTTAGGTGTGATTTTGACCGCAGATGGTTGTTTGTTTCTGTGGGCTGGCAACCGCTTCAGGGTGTACCTCCGCCCATTGCCCGAAGACGGCTGGCATAGGCTACAGCAGGCATGTCCAAAGTCCGGCCCGCGGGCCAAATCCGGCCCGCGGTCGAATTTCATCCGGCCCTCGGCCCCTGTCATAAAATCAGTGCCGTCTGCCCCGCAGGTTGGGCGCAATGGAACACGTGTTGCATTGACTGAGGTCTCGTAGACTGGTGAGTGATGTTTCATAGAGTACTGCTTCCCTCTAGTGGCTAAATGAGTAATAGCATTCACTAAATGAGTAATAGTATTTAGACACTAGAGGGCATCACTCACGAGTTAACAAGACATCACTCCGTGTTTATATTGACTGATATGTCATATTTCAAATGATCCTTGCAGTTGTGGATGTGTGTATTGCTTGTTCATTTCCCTGTTGTTTGAGTCAAAGGTTTTGTGACTATTGAAAAGTCATGGTGATACATTTTATGTTTCAAATCAATCAATTTGCACTCAGGAGACTTCTGTTTAAGAAAAAGTCAAGTGAATAAGCAGTTGCATGTGATATACCTGTTTCAAATGAACCAAAAGAAATTCTTAAGATTGTTGAAATTAAAATAAAAATGGAAATGTGAAAAGGACTGGCTTACTAAAATTTGTTGAACAATATTGTTGTTCAATGTATAGAATGTCAGCCAAGGTCGGCCCCCCGACATTTTACCACATAAAATCTGGCCCCCTTGGCAAAAAGTTTGGACACCCCTGGGCTACAGCATGCCCTCGTGAGGATAAGCGGATTAGAAAATGGATGGATAGGTTGGAGAACGGGTCAAACTGACCCTTTTCTTTAAGTAGTAAGTGTACCCGCTGAATGAGTGAATTCCGTCAGCTGTATTGGATGAAATGGTGAGACCTCAATAATGTGTTTGGGGTTACAGACACATTTGGAGAATGGGTCAAATTGACCCACTGTTAAATAGTTGACTTGGAAAAGAAAATAAACAATCAACATTTATAGAAATGATAAGTAATCTCGTTCATAATGAGATATTAACAAATCTTTCCTAGTTTCTGACACTCTTGGACAATGGGTCAAATTGACCCATTGCAAAATTGTCGGGTTTTATTCATTATTGAGTGACGGTAAAACAGAGTTAACCCGTATGGCTCCATAATAATGAGCTGTGAACAAAGTTTCATTGGGATTATTTTTAAATTTCAGATACTTTTGCATACCGGGTCAAAACGACCCAAATTAAAACTGGTTGGGGTTCATTAAGTAGTGAGTGACTTTGATTGAGTTAATGAGACAGAAAAAAAGGCTCTGTTGTGAGAGGGTTTTTTTTTCAATTTCTGATACTTTTGGGTGTCGGGTGAAATTGATCCTTTAAGTTTTGAGTGAGTATTGATTAGGATTGATTGGAGTGGTGAGTAATATATTTCTTGGAACCAGATTAGACCCCATTCCCATTATTTTCCTCTAAATTTTGTCCAGTGCGCCTCTGACGCTTGTACAAGCTGCGACATTTTCCGGAGAAAGCGCGGCCAGAAAACATCCACAGAACAGACGCATGCAGACTGGTAGAAAACTGCAAAAGTGTCTCACCGAGCTGGGCGGGGCGACCCACTTGAGCTTGATATCGCCGTTGACGTTGGTGGTGTTGCAGGTGAGGGCCACGGTCTCGTTCAGGGTGAGGATGACCCGCTCGGGCGCTTGCATCTCAATGACGGGGGGCGCCACGGGCACTACAACGTGGGGGGGGGGGGGGGGAGGACGGATCACCACCAAAGACCCACGTACAAATACTTTGATGCTGTGCTTAAATTAACTATGTCTACTTTACTTGAGTATTGACATAGCTGGCATTGTTTTACTTTTGAAAACAGATTTAATAAATAGTTTTTATTTTGGCTGAATCTTTCCATACATTTCGGAGTGTGTGCATTTGCAGTTTCTGTCGGTCTTTGAAGGATGATGGGGAACAAATTGTAAAATTCGCTCATCTCGTCAATATTGTAAAGCATAAAACAAACCACTTCCCTCCTCTCTGAAATGTGAATCATTAACCACCAATCACCCGACAGGCTACTCGTACGCTTTAAAAAATGAAAACTTCCGTAGTTTATAATTCGATTGAGACAATTATGAGGAAGTCCTCGGCCCAGGTGAAACCGTATCATGCGGCGATGGAAAAAGGAACGTGAAAAGTACAGAGTCACGCCTAACCTGGCTTGACGGTGAGGTGGTAGTTGTGCGAGCGTACGCGCCGCCCCCGCAGCGTGCCGGCGCACACGTAGCAGCCCTCGTAGGACTTGAGCGCGTTGCGGACCACCACGCCTTGCTCCAGGCTGGCGGAGAGGCGAAGGCCGGGGGCCAGGGGCGCCCCGGAGCAGGTCTCGAGGTGCAGGTCTGACAAACCGGGATCGGTTGCCAGGCAGGGGATGGATGCGGCGGCGCCCACGCGGGTGAGGATGTTCAACACCATCGATTTCCTAAAAGGGTTGTTCGGATCTGCCAGAAGAAAACAAAAGCGCAGGGTGAAAGGGGCCATTTTTTTTTGCCTACTTGTTTTATTTCATCCAGTGGAGACGTTTGAAATGATGATGTTTCATCCATTTGAATAACTCTGCACTCATACAACTGCTGGGTTACAAGTCACCCGCAACGGGTGAATCGCTAACCCGGTGCTGGGTCCAATGGGGATAATCTGAGTCTAAATGATGAATCCAACCTGGGGGTCTGCTCAAAATCCACAGCTACCCGACAAGTGGGTTCGGAAAGCAACCCAATATTTTTCTGTGTTTTGTTTACCAAAAAAAAAAAAACACAACAAAAATAAAACGGGAAGGAACTAGTCAGTTAACTAGCGTGCATATTGATTCATTGCCACCTATTTTTTTCAAACTAGTCCGCTTATCGTTTGATTTGTTGCCTCCTTCATGGCTCGAAGACCTTTGAAAAACAGTTTGGGAAGATGATAGAACCACATTCATTTTTTTGAAGTATTACAAAAGTTCGGGAGGGGGTTGGTGCTATTTTAATTGATAACGAGTAATCGGACTGACTCCCCGGGCCTGCGTGGGTTTTCTCGGGGTGCTCCGGTTTCCTCCCACATTTCAAAAACATGCATTGTAGCCTAATTGAACACTCTAAATCAGGTGTCACCAACATTTTTGAGGGTGAGAGCAACTTCATGTGTACCGATTGTGTGAAGGGCTACCAAATTGATACACGTCTGAAATAACATATTTGTCCAAAATACCTTCAATAATATGAGGATGTGTTATTTTTAATACTTGATGATTTAAATTCTCAGACTTTGATCGTGTTTCGAAATGTCTCACAGTACTGCCAATGTTTGCATTTTTAAATCATAATTTCTACTAGCAAATCACAATGTCCAGGCACTGGCGGGCTACTCAAGTGGTCTTCACGGGCTACCTGGTGCCCCGCGGGCACCATGTTGGTGACCACTGCTCTAAATTGTCCCCAAGTGTGAGTGTGAGCGTGGTTGGTTGTTTGTCTCTGTGTGCCCTGCGATTGGCTGGCAACCGATTCAGGGTGTCCCCCGCCTACTGCCCGGAGACAGCTGGGATAGGCTCCAGCACCCCCCGCGACCCTAGTGAGGATCAAGCGGTTCGGAAGATGAATGAATGAATAATCGGACTGAGTTTAAATTCGTGATTGATTTGGATTTTTTTCTGAAAAAAAAATAAAAGGTGATTTGGGCGACGCGAGAATCCCACCCGCGGGCGTTGATATTGATCTTGTTTTTGTACTATTTCTCTTCAGAGCTCCGTTTCCAAAACTTGCGTATTTATTTATTTTTTTGGGGCTCCACTCAGATTTTTGCCTGTCTAATCCGCCAAGGCCTTTCAGAATCAATTATGCTGATTCAGATTGAGGAGATTTTGCGGCTAATGTAACTTCAATTCTATTCGCAGTGGAGCTAGCTGAAAAATATGACTCCAAGTTCACTTTTCACTGGCCAGTAACAATCTTGGTATTGTTCGGTTTCTTCTCAAGATTGTCCTCACAAGTGTAGCGTCATGTAGTTTGAATTGCTGTTATCTTCCTATAAAAGTTTTTCTAAAAGGTACATAAAAAAATAAAATAAAATAAAACTGCTCTCCCTACGTCTTGGCCTGCTGGCCTCATGAAAAAGCGCTTTTGTGTTTGCTGCCTGTGAGGAAGGAGTGCTCTGATGAGGACTAAGCAACACATGATATCATCCTTGCAGCGATGGCCGCGGGCCAAAGGGAACGTGCAGTTGAAAACGGTCATGAGTGCTTTCTACCTGAACGCCGTCACGTACGAGCACGCCCACGCTCACTCGGTTATTTTATGACGATAAGAATTGATGTGAAGCGGAGCGTTTAGTAGGAATGTTGCAAGGATAAAGTTGGGATGTAAATGTTTTGACCCCCCCCCCCCACAAAAAAAAAGTTGCTTCATTCGCCAACAATTAATTCTTTTATTTTTTTTTCCCGCCAGCGAAATGTGCATTTACCGTTGACGAAGACGTAGATGGACGCCTGCTCGCCGCTCGTCCTCTCCAGGCAAACATAGCGGCCCATGTGAACGGGCAGCGCGCGGGCCACGTGCAAGGCCGACGCGCCTTCCGTGCGCCGCTCGCCCCGCACCTTGGGCCGCTCCTGCCGCTGCCACTGGATTTCCTTCTCGCCCTGGCAGCGCAGGTCAAAGGGCGCGTTGAGCGGAACCACCAGGTGGGGTCCCTTTGGGGTGATGCTGGGCTTGCTGTCGCCTTTGAGACAGACAGAAAACGGCATGTTATGTCAATGTTTATCCGGCAATGTATTTTTATAATAGTTTGTCTTAATCTGTTTTTTTTGTGTGATTGTGTTTTTTTATTTTTACATTTCGTATTATAACTTCATCACAGACTTTCTTAAATATTTATTCCATGCAATATTTTCTCACAATAGTCCAATTAAATTGTTGTAAAATTTCCAATAATGAATTGATGGCTTATTTCCCTCTAAAGTTATTTGTAATATTTTGATATTATTCTCAAGAAGTTTTTTTGTTGCATATTACTCTAATATATCCAATATTTTGAGTTTACTTTAAAATTGCTATTTTATTTTTTATCTCGTATGATGCCTATCCTCATAAAATTTCTAGCTTCATTTTTATTAAAATAAAAAGAATGTAACACATTTATGCTGAGGGTATTCTGAATTTATTCCGATGAAATTCGTTTTTTTCCATGTCATTTTTGTAATATTTGGACTCAACAGTCTGTAATTTTCTGATTTTATTCTTGCAATATTCTGACTTTATTTCTTTTAATTCCCATTTTCTCCACTTTTTATTACCCATGATGTTACAGATGTATAAAATTGCTTTTCCTGACATTGATTTTTTTTTTCTCACAGAAACCCAAACGTTGTGCGCTAACTCAGATTTTTGGAGCTGCTCATAAAACCCTCCAGCATTGGCAAACGCCTCAGGTCCAGATGAAGACCATCAGAGCAGGATGCTGCCCCCACCATGCTCCATTCTAGGTATGACGTTCGTTTGTTGATGAGCAGCGTTGGTTTTGTGTCAAATGACCTTTGGGAATTATGGCCTTAAAAATTCAACCCTGATTCGCAAATGTAGCCAAAGTACATGTCAAATCTCCCAAATGCTTGAGAAAACTGATTGCAACATGACTACAAAGACACACACCCCCCCCCCCCCCAAGACTTAAGCCGGGTGAAGAACCACTATTTTTATGCCTTGCTCGGACTAATATGGAAACACGATCACGCTGAAGCCAAATGCAAATGTTTACGACACCTGCAATGTTATTGGCTGCGCGACTTAGCATAAACGTCGTTAGCATCACATTAGCAGCTCATACAGTTAACCCCTGAAATGGGACAGGTACATTGACAAAACAGTGTTTAAAAATTGGCACATATAACAAAATAAAATTCCATGAATCGAGCATCTAAACACCAAAATATTCATCCAAACCATATAGTTTCATCCAAGTCTACTAGCTAAACGGTGTATGTATGTAAATTGCGTCGTTTGAACAACGCCATACTCCTCTGATGCCTTGGAGCCCATAACACTCTGGATTCGTCAGACAATAATTGCATCATAAACGCACCTCTTTGACTCGCACAGTCACACCGTATTATTTTGCCCCATTTTACACACACACAAAATGCAAAGTCCGCATATTTCATCTGGTGGTTGTACTCGTGCAGTTCTTGTAGAAACGTGTAAAATTAGAGTGGGAAAGGTAAAACAAATTGAACGCCTTTACTTAAATCCCCCCTCGGGGAAAAAAACAAAAGAACATCATACAATATTTTCCGATTTTAACTTAATGTCACGTGTTGTTGTTTAAGAGCTAGCTTGCGCAGATTCGATTTTGAATGCAATCCCATAGATTTGCTCTCAACTGGTGAACAAAAAATGCTGAATTAACTAAGGATGACAACTAAAAAAAAAAAAAAACCAACAACAAACACCCCCCACCCCCACTATTCATGTCGCGTATGTATTTTTTCAAACTGATCATTTTTTAGGCTAGCAAGACACAATGCATTCCCCACCAGATAGTTCTGTTTAATGAGACCTTGGGTGATTCAGGTACGTTGATTTGCTTGCTGTCGCTGCTATTTCCGCCTTAAAATACGCCAAGGTCTCAATCCATCAATACAGACTTTACCACTCGTCTTTTTAAATCATGTACAAGCCTATTTTAAGTAATTTGCACTTATTCACTTCCCACCGCCATTGCCCAACCTTATTCCCACGCATTACGCAATCTCAAAGATGCAATCTCCAACACGAACCAAAACAAAACATTGTACCCGCATCAAAGTCAATAACACGAGCTACGTGGTGGCAACACTGCCACGCAGAGCGAGATGATGTTTTATCAACAGATTAAAACCGTCCAGGATATAACCGAGCCCTCAATGTTGACTTTACGCAATGTTTTCATGTCAACCGGTTCCATGCAATTACCTTTTTCATTTGTTTCTTATGTGTATTTGTTATGCTATTGAACTCGTTGACAGAAAGCTCAAGAATGTCCTGGTGTGTTGTTGTATAACTCCATAGCGTGACTATTTAAAAAAAAAAAATTACCTAGAATGTGTATCTTTCCAATTGAGGTCTGTTGTAGTCTGCAAGGAGATTCTCTCACTGTTCACTCTGGGGAAGTCAGATGACTTCCCAGGCCCTCCGGCAAGGCATCAGCATGATTGCACTCCCAATTTCGAGAAGAGCTTACAAATTAAAAATTGCGTGAATAATCATGTCTTGGCGTGAACAAAATGGCTGCAAACAACAGAGGCACTTTGTTGGCCGATGGGATTTTAATGTGGTCTTCGGCAGTGTTTTATTTTTTTCACACCTTTGATTGGCACATTTGAAGCAAGGAAGGGTGGAACTGCCAATGTGGAGGAAACAATTTTACGTTTGAACGTATTTGCGAACGTGCTCGTTGGCTAAATGCTAAAAACATAGCATATCATCCCGTAATGCTATGGTGTCGACAAAAAAAACGAAACAATTATGATTCGGTTCACAAAACAGAGTTGTCTGCTTTTGTGTAAGAACTTTTCATTTGGAGATTGATTGAAGTTAGTTTTACGTTGTATCCCATTTGGCTCGTGTTTTTTGGCACCGTTTTTCCACAACCCTTCCGAATGCGGCGTTACCCACTGAGCATTCCAGCCAACACAACATAAGAACTTTACAGCGACTGGCAAAATCTTCCATTCACACTCTACCAACCACAGAGTTAAGGGGGCATTGGCCCCTCTGTGGTCACCCCTTGTACCGCCACTGTTGGGCAAAAATCAGGCCTTATGCATTACATAAGACCTGATTTTTGCCCAAGCACACATTAGAGGTACACCCTGAAGAGGTTGCTAGTCAGTCATAGGGTACATATCGACAACTGACCATTCCCACTTCCATTCAGACCTCTGTAGAGATGCGCAGAGCATCCAGAGCGAATTTCCCACACCACAACACCGCAAACAGTAATCCGTACGACAGCCATGCCACACACAGGCAACGGAACCTAATCAGTGATGGCAATTATCCAGCACATACACAGCGACAAGACTGAATAACTGCTTCTAACCACACACCATTCAATACCTAAACAAATGAGTCAACCACAATCATAGTTTAGAGTGTTCCATTAGCCTGCCGTGCATGTTTTTGGAATGTGAGCGGAAACCGGAGTACCCAGAGAAAACCCACACGGGCCCGGGGCGAACATGCAAACTCCACAAAAACACAATTCACTCAAAATTTGAATATATTTATTGTGATTTTTTCTTCAGAAAATATTTTTGATTTATCCAGTTTTTTTTTTGCAAGGTTTATTTCCCAGAGGTTCTATTTTTATTGAAAACATATTGAATGTTTAAGAGCATTTTTTTGTGAAGAATTTGGAGGCAGACAGAGGGTGGGTTGTTAAGACAATTTTTATAATTGTTTAAAAAAAAAGCTAGTATTTTTTTTTAGTTAGGGTAACTCAATGTGGTACAGCAGTTGCCCATCCCTGATCATTAAAAAAAATCAATTTCTATTGTGAAAATATGCCATTTCTAAAGTCCATTGCATTGATGATTTCTTTTTTACTTCAAATCCAAATTTAAATAAGGCAATCATTTTGATCGACATTTTCACACCGTTTCATCTCATGTCTCCACTCCCAGTCCGAATCGCAGTTCTCCCAGGTAATTGCTCGTACCTTTTCCCAGACCTGATAAGCAAACAAAGCACCTTTCCCAAGCTGTAGAAGTGTCACGAGTTGAATTTAAAAAAAAGCAGAACCTTTCCACATCCCTAAAAAGTCACAAATCATTCGAGGGCCTGTTGGCATGTTCTCACAGGAGCAAAAAAACAAAAAAACAAAAAACAGGGCAGGTGCAATGCAAAGGCCTTTCCCCGCTGCGTCTCAATATTTGCCCTGAGGTGGCAAAAATGCAGGTTCCGTGGCTAAACGGCAAAACGCATACAAACACCCTGGAGGCTAATTTAAGCCACAGGCGAATATTTGTGACACACAACTGCGAATGAAGCCTCGTCTCGGTGCTGCATGCTGCTGCACCCCTGCGTGCGGAGACTGGCTTAAGGCAAACTTCACGGCGTTGCATGACAGGTAAGCCCTAGCATGCAAATCGTCCAACAGATATTCTGCCCCCCCACCCCACCCTTGCACACTTCCCAATGCCAGAAGTCCGCCTTCAACTTCAAGATGTCGAAGCAAAAGCAACTCGGCAAATTGTTTTGGAGCAAACGACTTGATTTGTTGCGCTAACATTGCCATCAATGTCGATTATTTATAGTTTGAAGTTGTTCCAACTTAAAGGGATGTTTTACCCCATCAAAATAAAAGTTGTGTTTTGGTTTTTGTCAGTGCAACAATGTAACGCGATCGAACATGTGCCAATCACTTTTCGGCTCTATCTGCCCCCTTTCATGATCCCTTGGCATCAATAAAGCTTTCTATAGCATCAATAGAAATCGGAATAAAACTGCTCGCGATTTTGACACCGATTTGCGATGCTCGGAGAGGACTCGCTTAAGAACTGCCCCCCCCCCAAAAAAATTATGCAGACAACTGCCCTGCGGTGCAACAGCTGCCCGTTTGCATGAAATCAAAAAGCGCCACTTTTTTTTATTTTTATTTTTTAAAGCGCGCGTACGATTTCGGCACTGTTTTTTTTTCTTCTTCTGCACGGCGCCCTTGCTCGCCTCGATTAAATAATGCAAGGAGTCGCGTTCGCTATCCGCGGGTGTCCATTTGCCTCGCGTGTCAGTTATCGCTGCGCCCAAAAAAAAAAAAATAACATAAAAAACTCCCATGCACATTGGGGGGTGGGGGGGGGCAATACCAAACCAATAAACAACAACCAGCGTATTTACGCGCACCGCGCGTCAAGCGGAATTCCAAACCAGCAGCCACCGTGCAACAAGTTGCGCTTCATAAAACTCTCGTCATGGCAACAAGCGTGTCATTCGTACCTGGGTGGAAGGTGAACGGCAACACGACAGACAGCAACGCTATCAAGCGGTAATCCATAGTTAGAGTTCCATGGGTGTAACTGCGCACGAGAGCCGGGTGAAGGTGCGGGGAGGCGGGCGTTAGTGGCGCGGAGCTCCACTACGCCACAATACTCCACTCGCGCGGTAAAAGGAGAAGAAGGAGAAGAAGAAAAGGTTGAGGAGAAAGAGGAGGAGGAGGATGACGACAAACGAGAGGTGCTCTTAGAAGTCTTCCAAAGCGCAGAGGGGAGTCAGTGGACATCGCCGTGCCCGGCAGCGTGCGGTGCACGTTGAGCAAAAGTGTGCGTGACTGGCTGAGACTGCGCCGTGGACACGCTCTTGTAAAATGTTCTGTCGCGAGCGTGTGTGCAGTCACCACGCGGAGCCACACTGCTAATATGAGAAGGCGGGAGGGGGGGGGGGGGGGGGGGAGAGAGAAACAGAGAGACAGAGAAGGAGGGAGAGAGAATTAAATTAATTGTCGCAATGCTGCGAAGCCAAGAGTATGACTCACATTACTATTGTGCGTACTTATTGTACCTCACTATAATAATAATAATAATACTAATAATAAAAATTTTATTTATAAGCGCCTTTCAAGACACGCAAGGACACTTTACGAGAACAAAAAACACAAAACAATACAATACGGGTCAAATGGGTCCAAAAATGTGACTATGCGACTCCTTTTCCTATTTCAATGATATCTATCGTATTTTTTTTTCAAAATAAAAGCTGCACTTTATTTTTTACTTCTAATATCCACATTCTTTGACCCATTTGACTCCGTTTTAAATTGTTCCGCTCATTCATGTTCATTTTGGAGGCGGGCGGTTGGATTTCAAAATAAAATCCAGATTAAAAAAAATATATGTAGGGAGGTTTACTTCAGATTTTGACAACACGTTTTTTTAACCGAATATATTCTACAAAGGGCGGCCCAGTCGATTCGACCTCGCACTGCAGAGAATCGTGGGTTCGATTCCGGCTCCGGCCTCCCCGTGTGGAGTTTGCATGTTCTGTGTGGGTTTTCTCTGGGTACGCCTGTTTCTTCCCACATTCCCAAAAACGTGCATGGCAGGCTGATTGAACACTCCAAAAAGTGTGAGAGTGAGCGCAGATGGTTTTTCGTCTCTCTGTGTGCCCTGCGATTGGCTGGCAACCGGTTCTCATGTCTTATTTTGTCCATCGATCAGTGACATCATTGATCAGATTGAGCAGACCTGCACAAGAAGACATTGCAGCAAACGCAATCTCATTCATTCCAGTGACGTTCTGTGTTGCCATCGTTAATAATGGTATCTTAGCATATCCAGTCTAAACTTTTTTTTTTCTCAACTTTCTTCCGAGAATTGTAATACTTATCGAATACTTATTGAATGTCGATCTGGGTTTTCGGGAGAATTCTTCAGGCTTTAATTGCAATTCGTTTTTTCTCAATGCGTTTCAGTTGGCATCACTTATATGCAAAATATATTTGTGATCCGCGCCGGGGCCAATCCGGCGAATAGCAGTGGTCGACTGTACAGTTGTTGAAATACATCAAAAACATTGGGCCATCTTCCGATCAGTAATCTCTTTTGTTTTTTTAAAAAAATTCTATTTCCTGTATATTTCAGTGATCAGCTCCAGCATCCTGATCATGTCAAGCCTACCAAAAACGTTTCACATTTTCTAAAAGAAAATGTTTTCAGATTTTTTTGTTTTGTTTTTGGAATAGATTCTTGACATAGACCATTGAAAGACTTTTCATTGACCAAAAAAAAAAAAAAAAAGCTCCAAATACTTCTACAGGGCAAGCCCAACTCGCCACAAAGTCTTCTGTCTTCTGGAATTCTCAGCCGTCACATTCAAAATGTCATGTATTTGTTGTGATGTCACCCTGACCATGAAAAGTGCACCGGAACACCAAACGTACATCGATTTTGGATAAAGAGGCCAAATGAACAATCATGACTTGACTTGACAAGTGTGTTGCGGCAGCACTTAAAAACCCCAACTGGGAAATATCTGAGATCTGATGATGATGATTAAGAAGTACTTTGAAATGCCACAAACCATGCAACTGACAAAGAAAAAGTCCTTTACACTGAAAGATCTCAAACTGGAAATTCTTTAGCCCCAACTTTGGGGGCATGCATTTCATAAATATAACAAATAAAATTATTTCCTCACACATGGCACGGCAAGCAAAGAACACCCACGGTAAATTTCCTGACCCCCGACAAAGAAAAGTGCATTGAAACAACAAAAATATCCAACTGTACATTACTTGAAAAACCCATTTATATAATTTTGGAACTTTGAAAAAAAACTGCATTTTTTTTTGCATGAAATTTCCCAACCTCTGCGTTTTAAAGGTCAACAATTTCTGGTGACTGATGAAAAAAGCTTCCTTAGAATGCCACTTCAGAGAATTAAAATCATCCATTTTCAGGAAAATTCAACCTAGAACCTCCAAAGTAAGATTAGAATTTCACGTTGAAAAATTCCAACCATAAATTTTCACCTTTCAACTTGGATTGGAATGCAAAAACTCCGCATATGAATTTTGGATCTCCTTATCCTGATTAAGAAAAGTGTCAAAAACCAAAGAGAGTGCTTGTCAAAAAATCAGATTTTAAAATTAACGATTTTTCACTTACTGTAAATCCTTCATATTTCTGGTTTGGCTTTTAGAAATTTGCATATTTGACGATTTTATTTTATTTTTTTACCCCATCATTCTGTTATCCACTAAAAATATGGACTATTCGCTGTTTTTGTGCCAAAAGCAACAAGATTATTTTGGCACCATCTGGTGGAATATCTGTTGTTGTTGCGTTAAATTTATTGCTAATGTTTTTTCATCTGCATTCGACATGTCCTGTTTTGTTGGCAGACCTTGAAGGCACCTTGTGTATAGTCAAAAGTACAGGTGAAAGTTATTTATTTATTTTTTTTGCTTTTCTCCCAATGAAACTACTATTAAAAAAATCTATGTACCGGTAGTCTACCTATTTATGAACATTACAGTCTGGCACATTCACAAACATTTAGTATTGCGTGTCGATACCAAAATCTGCATTCATTAACTCGGTATCATTTGTCGAAAGTGCTGCTGCGCAGATTTGTTTGCCTGAATGTGATATCGCGTCATCTTGTGCTATCGTATTATCTCGGTAAATACTGCCGCGAAAATATTGATGAGCCACATGTGAAAGTGGCGTACGTGTTGAATAAACAGAATATGGTCATTTACCTGTATGTAATGCAACATGCTAGAGGCATAGTGTTGACGTCCATGTGTAATTAAAAACACGTTTTAGGGAGACGTTTAATTCTCTGTACCTCTAATAGTGTCTGGTCCTGAGACATCGGACAGGTGCGTAGGTTTGGAGGGGCTCAGAGAAGTAAAGTGGGGCGAGGCCATTTTAAGATTTGAAACCAAGTAAGAGGATCTTAAAAAGAACCTTAAAATGTATCGGGAGCCAGCGAAGGGATGCTAGAGTCGGAACCAGTCGAGAGGCAAGCAGCAGCATTGTGGACCAACTGGAGACGCGTCATGGAGGACTGGCTGACTCCAAAGTAAAGTGCATTACAGTAATCTAAGCCAGGATGTGTGCGTGAATTTCTGTTCAAAAGTTCTCTTGAGAAAGGAGCGGCTTTACTTTAGCCGGCTGCCTAAGATGAAAGAAGCTGGATTTGACAGCAGCACCAATTTGCCGGTCCAATTTAAAAACACTGTGCCCTTTCAGAGCAAAGTTTGAAATTGTTGGCTTAAGATAAGGAGCCAGGGGGCCCAAGTCCGCAGAATGCGACGTACGAGGGCCACTGGCATCAATCACCATCACTTCTGTCTTCTTTTCATTAAAATTCAGGAAATTCAATGCCATCCAAGTCTTGATTTCCTCCAGACAGGATAAAAGTAGCCTCAATGAGAAAGCATCTGTTTTTCTCAGCGAGACATGGATCTCATCCGCATAGCAGTGGAAAGAAATAGCATGATTAAATTTATACTATTATTATTTCCATCTCCACCGAGTTCATGGGTTTCGTTGTACTCCAAAATTTTGACTTGTTATTCCACAAAATATGGACTTCCTGAACCCGGCGCAAATGAACCATAAATATACAATGACCCTCTGTGTTTTGTTCCCTTCTGAAATCACATGTTGCACCATTTGAATGCTGGCATACACTCGTACAAGCCCGCAGGCCGCATCTTCAATTGTTGACAGAAGTACGGGTGGAATCGTTAGGGAGAGGCTGGCTGTTGTGAGTGTTAAAAACAACAACAACAACAACAAAAATTCCCCAAAAGACATTCTAACACTTCATTTCCTATTTCTTATATCCTGTAACATCCTGTTCTCGAACTAAAAAGGGCCCTCTCAAATTCCTACTACTTACATCAAACAAGATGTGAAGATAGTTTTAATTTTTTGTCTCAGTTGAATTTCACACGGTTTGTCACGCCACCTTTTCTTTTTACAGAAAATTGCCGGTTGTAGTTCAGAATCAATATTGATCTAATAACATAAAATCATGAAACCATGAGGCTGCCCTGACCAACCGGAGGACTGCCAATCTTTTGTTTTTCGGTGTGGGCCGTGTCAGATGAATTTGAAATTCAAATTTCAAGTCAAGCTTATTTGTATTGCCTCAAATCACGGAAGAGTCTTTAGAGACCAACAATCCACACGGATCAAGGAGATAACCTGGTCTAACACCCCCACATCCTAGGCGGGGAATAGGCAGTAAAACAGGCCAAAATCCTTTGTTGATTGTATTTTAAATGCTTAAAAAAAATCCACACTACTAAACCATGTTAGTCGTTTCTAATATGAATACATACGGGAGGAACGTCCATTGCCGATCAAAACCACCAATGACAAAGTGCTTAAAGGATTGCGCATAATCGATTTAATCACGATCAATAAAATACATCAAAAACAAGTGAGACACGAGTCAAGCATTAAAATGACTCTTTCATTGATGAAGATTACGCCGATTTGTTCAAGATCGCAACTCAAGTTTGGCTGAAAGAAAGCTTGTATCTGTTGCTTTTGAAATTGGCGACTCGGCAGCGTCTGGCTGAAGTGTCTCAGATTGACCATGCGACAAATAGAAAGGATCACTGATGAGTCTTTCAGCTTGTGCCAGGCCCGAACTTTAAAAGATTTCTTGCGAGGAAAGAAACTCTTTCCTTCCGATCACTGTCAGTGCGGTGACGGCAAGTCTTTCAATTTTTGCTGTTGATTTGTCAGTTAGTGCGGCGGTCCCCAAACTTTTTTGCCTCACGGACCGGTTTAACGTCAGACAATATTTTCAGGGACTGGCCTTCAAGGCCAGACAAATACTGTACAACAAAATAATATGACATGACCCGCATGAAAAGTGTGGTATTTTCGAAACCTAATAATAAACACGAATCATGACACGAGGAGCGTCCGATCTGACCGCAACACTCTCTGGTCGCTATTGTTTAAACGTGTCTTCAAAATAAGATACACTACAGATACAAAAGTGCAAAAAATATGACTCACCATCGCTGCATATTATGCAGAATGGGCTTGATGCGTTGGAATCTCCCGTTGAGATAAATTCGTATTTTAAGTAGGACTTTTGATACTGTCTATTAAATGTAGCCGGCTTTTTCTTGAAAGTCGGCGGTTCCTCTTCTGTGTCCTGGCTGGGCCTTTTCCCCTTCCCAAAGAAAGTTTCCAAAGCCTTTGTTTTTTGTTTGTACTCATTTTGTTAGCTCCTGGGTTTCATTTTAGCGCTAACCTTATCACGTGACCGAGTAGCGCGCCTTGACCTGCGTCAAGAGTGACATACCGTCGACGGATGTAACAGAGAATGTAATTTTTCAAAATAAAACACCTTTCGGATTCCAAAATGAACAAAACGGAAGGAATATAAGTCTATGAAATTTATTCTTTCTGTGTGGCCCGGTACCAAATGACCCACGGACCGCTACCGGCCCGCGGCCCGGAAATTGGGAACCACTGGGTTAGTGAACCAATAGCAGGCGCGCATGCCATCTCTGAATAAACTCTCAGATAGCATTGTAAAAAAAAGAAGTCCGCGTTTTTGCGCTAACACCAAACAATCAGAGTCGTCTGAGGAAGCGAAGCCTCTGCGATAGTTTTGAGCAAAGATCATCCACGTGTACGGTTCGTTTCCAATCTACAAACATTCTCGGCCTTCTTCCAGATTTGTGTCGCAAGACTATTATCCACAGATGACTGGAAGATTGCAGATTTCAGAAAGTTCCTGAGTGCAGCTTTTAATTATGTTCAGATTTTTGCCACAGACTCCACGAAAAAACTGAGTGGAAACCCCGCAAATCGATATTTAAAAGCTACCAGAAGACGCAGGACAATTGAAATCAACCGCTGCACCGCTGGCACTTTGTATGTTTAAACCTGAGGAAAAAAAGTCATTGAGCTCGTTTGCGGATTTCTCTTCGCGAAACGGTTTCATAGTTGTCATCCGTTTCAAAATGCCCCACGCTTATGTTCACATATTTTTTTTGGTCTGCAGCTGCACTCGTTACGCGCATGTTTTTGAAAGCCAATCTCTTATTATTCCTGCAGGTTTGGCCATCTTTGGTGATGTAATGCTTATTATGTGGAAAGTGCAAGATCTGTTTATTTATTTTTGGGGTGGAGGCGCTCCAGTGTCAAAGTTTCGACACTCCTCCGCTGTTGTCACGATGACTGAAAATTCCCGACCCGTTAAATTGGCGATTTAGTCCGTTTCTATCAAACGTTACACGCAAGGCGCTTATGTCAGGTTTTGCAAGTCTCGTGATTTATGTTTTGGTTCGTTTTATCACAGGCCACTCTGTTGTATGTTGACGAAACGGAGGCCACATGTGATTAGCCGCGCATCAATGTCAAGCAGCAAGCAGCTCATATATTCATTCATTCATCTTCCTAACCGCTTGATCCTCACTAGGGTCGCGGGGGGTGCTGGAGCCTATCCCAGCCGTCTCCGGGCAGTAGGCGGGGGACACCCTGAATCGGTTGCCAGCCAATCGCAGGGCACACAGAGACGAACAACCATCCACGCACACACTCACACCTAGGGACAATTTAGAGTGTTCAATCAGCCTGCCACGCATGTTTTTGGAATGTGGGAGGAATCCGGAGCACCCGGAGAAAACCCACGCAGGCCCGGGGAGAACATGCAAACTCCACACAGGGAGGCCGGAGCTGGAATCGAACCCGGTACCTCTGCACTGTGAAGCCCACGTGCTAACCACTGGACTACCGGGCCGCGCAGCTCATATAGATTTATGCAATTTTGAGCTACGCCTCGGCGTATTTAAATCCTGCCTCTTGCCTGCCGTCTACGCTTCAGCCCTCTCAAAGGCTCGGGTGGCTCAGCCACTGAAACCGTACCTTTAATTGAACTTCCTCAACACATTTATCTCTTGTAAACGGCACATCAGTTATCAAGCATTGATTTTTTTTTTCTTAAAGTTCTTCCACCGTCTTTAATTCGCATTAACGCCTCTACCATCGACGCCAGAGAGCTCGTCGCAGCCGTCGAGGTTGTCAGGTACGGGATCATGTGCTCGTAACGCAGCGGGTAAAAAGATTACAATCGTGCTAGCATGTGAAACTGTTGAGAGAAGGGAGCGCGGAACAAAAAAGGCATTGTAAGTGTTTCATGTTAGACATGCTTTCATAGCATTAGCCACAGTAACAGACTGTGCTGCTGCTGTTTGGACGCTGTGTATTGAGATTTTTGTTCCGACTTTCAAATATATGAACACAAAAAAAAAAAAAATGGCGAAATGATCATACCGGCACCAGATGGGTTCTATGATGTAGATTAGAATCGTTGGAGCACGATACTTCCCACGGGAAATAATGAGAATGAAATAATGTGGAATCATTAGGGTTAGGTTAGGGCGCTTGGGTTTGAGGATTGAGGGCTGGGCTGCGGTTCAGCACAAACGGATGGAGACAAAATGCACCAGTCACATAAAGCTCAAATCGACATCAGCGGCCGTCGGCCTGTTGCTTGTTTTATCAAATTTGACGAGCGAAACGTCATCTTCCATCCACCTTTGATGACTTTCATGCATTTAGTCATACGTTTGCGCGCCGCAGTGCTTTGAATCCAATTCATGTTCATGTTCATCTTCCGTACCGCTTGATCCTCACTAGGGTCGCGGGGGGTGCTGGAGCCCATCCCAGCTGTCTCCGGGCAGTAGGCGGGGGACACCCTCAATCGGTTGCCAGCCAATCGCAGGGCACACATAGACGAACAACCATCCACGCACACACTCACACCTAGGGACAATTTAGTGTTCAATCAGCCTGCCACGCATATTTGTGGAATGTGGGAGGAAACCGGAGCACCCGGAGAAAACCCACGCAGGCCCGGGGAGAACATGCAAACTCCACACAGGGAGGCCGGAGCTGGAATCGAACCCGGTACCTCTGCACTGTGAAGCCGACGTGCTAACCACTGGGCTACCGGGCCGCCCACTGAATCCAATTCAAAACAGAAAATAGTTGGGGTCTAAAAACGGAAAGAATCATACTTTTTGTATGTTTGTTAAGCACCCCCCCCCCCAAAAAAAACCCCACAAAAGTGCAATCAACTCATACCTAAAGTTTCAACTTGTCAAAAAGTAGCCAAACATCAATGCGGTGTCCGCCCGTTTAGATTGTCAGTGTGTTTTTAACTCGATCAATTTGTTTGTTGTTTGCGGTCGGAGTAATTTTCATATGGCATTTTTGTTCCATCTCTGGCTATAAATCCAAGTATTAGTTTTGTGACCCATGAAGGCAGCATTGTGTCCTTCTGGCTGTGAATAGAGAAAAAAAAATGAAATCCTGTGACTTATTGAGCATGCCTGTTGTTGCCTGAGAGTAGGGATGATTTTATTATTTTAAAAAAACATGTTTTTAAATTACGTACATCTTGGAGCAAGTTCGGGTCATAGCCTCTTATTAACGTGCTTGATTGCGTAGCTCCATTGGAACGCAGACATATCTCAAAATGTTTGGTTTTCTTGGTTTGATCTGGACCGAAAACACCGACCACACGTCGGGGTCCAGATGGGGATTTTTAATTTAATTTAATTTTTTTTTAATTTGGATGTCTGACTTGAGTTTGTCACATCGCACTTGTGTCATTTCCTCACGAGCACGTTGTTGTTTTTGTGACTTTTCTCCAGGCAGGTGAGTAACAGCTCGTGAGGATGATCATGAAACTTTCCCCGCGGGCCCTCTCCGCATATCCAAATATTGTCCTAGTCAACGACCGCAGTGTGTTACCTGAAAAAAAAGGTAAACATTCAGAGTGGAGCTCTTTTGTTTCAACAACATCCAGTTTCAAAGTACAGCCTGAGATAAACGATGCGTATTAGCATGCTAGTTAACCACAAGGCGAACTTGTTCATATCACCTTGAATAACACGTGCGTAGTGGAAGCCGCTTGGGACGTTTATTCAATATTCTTGATATTCATCTTACGGCTCGTGTACTTGCACACTCTAGTCCGAATTAGTGATATGTATTTGGCTTAATCGTAAGAACGCGGCGCGTAAAACGGTGCGCTAGTGCTAACCGCGCGCAACCGGTGGCGGTCATTCTACGAACGCACCCGTGTGTGCATAGTTGTCATGTTTGTCCAGCTGTAATTTCATGTTTGCGCAAAGTACATTGCGTAGCGGCTCGGCTTAATCATGCCAGCGCTCCACTTCCGGGTTGGACCTTTTGGGACTTGTAGTTCTTTTATTCGAGTCGACTTGATATGTTTGTGATGTATGGTTTCTTACGTTTAAAATAATGACGATAATAACACATAGTGAAATCATGGTTGATTAAAGTACTTATTAAATGTATTGTTAAAATAAAAGTATCAATTAATGTAAATTCTATACATATTTACATATTGGTAGTCCGGTGGTTAGCACGTCGGCTTCACAGTGCAGAGGTACCGGGTTCGATTCCAGTTTGCATGTTCTCCCCGGGCCTGCGTGGGTTTTCTCCGGGTGCTCCGGTTTCCTCCCACATTCCAAAAAACATGCGTGGCAGGCTGATTGAACGCTCTAAATTGTCCCTAGGTGTGAGTGTGAGTGCGGATGGTTGTTCGTTTCTGTGTGCCCTGCGATTGGCTGGCGACCGATTCAGGGTGTCCCCCGCCTACTGTCCGAAGTCAGCTGGGATAGGCTCCAGCACCCCCCGCGACCCTCGTGAGGATCAAGCGGCTCGGAAGATGAATGAATGAATGAATCTATACATATTTACATCGTGATGCAGAAGGATAGATGTATTCATTTTTTACTGCATTTATGTGTGCTTTAGGTTATTACCTGCTTCTGCTACTGCTACTGCAACTACTTCCGTTTCATCGACCTCTACTTCTGCTGCAAAGTGTCCCAATAAATGTATCAAAAAAGTACAGAAAGAGTGATCCTTCCATGCTGGCCGACGATCCCTATTCAGAGGGCCGTGAAAAAAACGGAATTAACTGAACAGTCTTATATGCAGTCGGATCTCACGGGACCTTCAGAAATGCGAAACACATGTTGTTGACCAGGTTTCCCGATGTTTGGAGTTTGGGGTAACTCGATGCCACCTTTGCTATCCTGTCGGCTTAAACTTTGGAGGGAAAACACAGGCTAAGTTGCGCTGGAATACATCAATGGGATGATTTTCTACGTCTGCTTAAATGCATGATTAATGTGGATGTTCTTGACAGGGTTGGGGAAATAGCTTTTTTTTTCATGTTTACGTTATTATACATGCCATTTCCAAATAGCACCATTTAAAAGTTAAAAGTTGGATTGAAACGCTGCTGTCTCTGAATTGCAGCGCATTTTATTGCTTGGATCAAAACAAGTGGGAAATACAGTTCAAGCGAACCTGAAACCAAAGCCTCCCCTAAAACCGACCCGTGAACCGTAACCGTGATAGTAACTTGAACATCACTCTACATTTTATCCGTATGAACCGTAATCGAAACTTTAAGCTTTATCCCTAATGCTCCTCCCACACCTGACCCAAATTCGAACCACCATAACTCATTCATTCATTCATCTTCCTAACCGCTTGATCCTCACGAGGGTCACGGGGGGTGCTGGAGCCTATCCCAGCTGTCTCTGGGCAGTAGGCGGGGGACACCCTGAATCGGTTGCCAGCCAATCGCAGGGCACACAGAGACGAACAACCATTCACACTCACACCTAGGGACAATTTAGAGTGTTCAATCAGCCTGCCATGCATATTTTTGGAATGTGGGAGGAAACCGGAGCACCCGGAGAAAACCCACGCAGGCCCGGGGAGAACATGCAAACTCCACACAGGGAGGCAGGAGCCGTAATCGAACCCGGTACCTCTGCACTGTGAAGCCCACGTGCTAACCACTGGACTACCGGGCCGCCCCACCATAACTCAACCAGATTGATTTTTAAATAATGAATACTGTATTTATCTGCGATCGGCTGGCAACCGGTGCAGACACCCTGAACCGGTTGCCAGCCAATCACACGGCACACAGAGACAAACAACCATCCGCGCTCACACTCACCCCATGGGGACAATTGAGAGTGTTCAATCGGCCTGCCATGCATGTTTTTGAAATGTGGGAGGAAAGCGGAGTACCCGGAGAAAACCCACGCAGGCTCGGTGAGAACATGCAAACTCCACACAGGGAGGCCGCAGCTAATTTAATTGCTAATCGAACCCTTTCAGGGACAATGGTTACTCAGTTTGCCTCGCCGACCATGAACCGCACTGGCACGCACTGCCTGATTCCTACCCGAATCTAATCCTACCCCTGAGCCTGACTCTCCTTTTAACCTTAACCCTAACCTAATCCTTCCCCCTAATCCTCCCAAGTGTCCCGTATGCTTGGACAGGAAGCTCCTTGCAATCGGTGGCCTCTTTCTGCATTGGAGAGTGACAGCGTTCTAGTCATCCGAGTGCTAAGAATCACGGTGGAACAATGTATTCCGTTTTGGGGAAGAAAACAAAGTGTACGTTTGTTTCAACAAAGCTTCGAGGTCAACCCTCAGGCAACTTTTCAACATCTTGAGGGAAAAGTGAGGGTCTGTTTGAGGATGGGCGATGAATGGTAAATTGACTTTGGAGTTACAACTGTGTTTATTTTACATTTAAATGACAGATGCACGAAAACCCTTTGAACCTTTTTTTTTGGAAGGGGCAACAAAAATACACGACGATATGTCTTTTCATTTTTATTGCAGGGGCTGGGGGGGAGGGAGGATGTTTGATGGAGGATTACTGGAGCACTAAACTCCATAAGTTATTTTTCGGAATGATTTTAAAATCTTGAGCCATCTCTTACCGCCATCAGGCAGACGTTTTCAACTATCACGGCTGTGTTTTCAAGACTAGTCATGAGATCTCTGCATAAATAACAATCGAATGTTAGCCACGCCTTTAACGGACACAAATACTTTGTACTTAGAATAAGAATTTGCTCAAATGTAGGACAACCTCAAATCTCAATAAAAATATCGACAAGAACGCAAACAGCATGATGATAGATTGCTCTGCGCGATAATTTTGTTCCCCAGGAATTTCTGCTACTCGAATGCGCTGAATTTAAAGGGGAATGAGGAGAGTCGCTTGCATTATCCGGGAAGCTACCCGCAATGGCGCGAATGCGCCCATCTACAAAAATACCCAAAGAAAGAATACGCCACACGTGCATACAGTTCGACTGCACTTTGCGCTAGGGCCTTTACAGTCTTGCATTTAGTTAAATCACACATATCCTGCAAGTTGTCTCTCGCTCTGCCCCCTGACATTTGGATTTTGGCCTGTTTTACTGCCTCTTCTCTTCGGTTGGCGATGAGCGAACCTGAGACTGTTGTATAGATTTTGCACTGATAAACAAGGACAAAATCTGAGGTGGACCACTTTCCTGAGGAATTACTACAGAGGATTCTGCATCGAGTCGGATCCTTCCAGGGGAATGGGGGGGGGGCACTTTCCTGACGTTGTCTACCTGTGGTGCTTCATCTCCTTGAAATGAACTCTTTTGCCGTTCTGAACTAAAATCATATATCATCTCATCACCATCATGTATGACTCTGCATCCATCCGTGCCCCCCCCCCCTCCAAATGGGATTTTGAGTTTTTTTCTTGCCCAGTTGAAGGCCGGTGCTGCCTTTTAAGACTCTTTTGTAATTGAGGGCTTTCCAGATGTACCGGACTAGACTTGACTTGAATTCTCATGATTTCATAAACTTCTTGACCATCCTCTCATTTGCACTTTGTACACACATAGCCCCCCAGTCTCATATCATGCTATCGGGTTCACTGCCCCCTGTCCTGTTTTGTCTTTGCTGATTGATGACACGATGATAGTCGACCACCTGGAAAAGATTCTCACCATCTCAATTTTTTTTTTGACTTTCTTTGTATCAGTCCGTCTCATGAAAGCCGTATATCTCCCCGGTAAGGCCCGAGGTTCGGCGTGCCTGTGACACCCACAGCTGGGGATCACATGAATGGCAGGGTGTTGCGCTCCCAGCCACATTCTGAAATCCAAAAAAGCACATGACACATCCAATGCAGGCCAATAGCACACGCATGAACAAACAGACAAACGAGACACGCATATGCACATCAACTTGTTGTTGACTAAGCATCTTTGTATGTGGTTAAGCACTCAAGAAGCAACAACAGGAGAATTGTTTAAGAGCTGAATAGAATGACGAGAGGAGCGTTTGAAGAGGAAAAAAAACCCTGTTATGTATGAGGAGCATTTGAGCAAAGCGGACAACAATCGGTCTTTTCGCTTTGTGTAAATTTAGAAGCGGCGAGCGGCAATCCGTCGCTAACTTTAGCATATTCGTCTTGAGAGAAGACAAATATTTTGTGTGATTTATGACGTATTCGAAATCACAGATGGCCCGCAACCTCACATTTGATCCATTTTTACCACGATGTGACACGAAAAAAAAAATAATTCGCCAAGGGGTGAAAAACAAATAACAAAGAAGCATTCGGTTGCTGCTGCTATCACGTCAAAGCTAAAAGTTAAGCGGCGCTGCGTTGGGTCTTGTCTGATGATTGACGAGCGTTTAGATGTGCCGCATACACCGAATATCGTCGAAAAATCTTTGGATGCTGTTTTTGCACATCTCGGGTTAAAATAAATCACGATGTTGGGGGGGGGGGGAAAATAATAAGGCCTTCACTAAGATGCCCCGCGGAAGAACCGATCATTTGGCTACTCCGGAGGACAGACTTTCAGTCAACTGTCCTCTACCACCCCCTCCCACAGTGCCCCCCCCACCCCCCCAATATACCGGTACCAATCTCTTGAATTTGTAATGGCTGAGTGATGGTATTTTGTGGTAGCGCTTAGCCCTTGACGCTGGCAAGCACAGTTGTCCCAGCAAATCATTTCGGCATGGTAAGAGCTCGAGATGTAAATCACTTGTTTGTATACGCCGCAAATTGTGAAAACAACAGAGCAAAGACCTAGACGAAAGATCTTATGATCATTCGCAGGCAGATTCGTGCAAATTTGCAGCCAAAGATCTTTTTCCTTTGATTATTTTTTTTTTTTTAATCCTGGATTAGAAAATTTCATGATTTGAGTGCCTCTTAGTAACCCCAAATAAAGTTCAGCTGTTCCTCTGTGCCTCTCCCGACATATTTGCTTTAGAGCGGAAGCACCTTGATCAAGTACCTTTTTGCGCTGTGACGTGAAATCAACGTTTAACACGGTGTTTGTACAGATGGACGCAAATTATTTGGGGGGGGGGGGGGGGGGGGGGGAATGGATTCGAACTGGCCCTGCAGAATAAATTATCCACGCGGAATTTAAGAGCTATGATCAATTTTACCGAAGCATAACAACAACATACGCCATAGGACATTCAGAAACTTTGTTTCCCCTTGCCCCCATTTTTTTGTTTGTTTGTTTGCTTTGAACAGCGAATTCAACGAACGACTCAATAAATATTTTCATTAAAAGTATAAAAGGGGTGAGTCAAGTGTTGTTTGGAGCACTCTCCCAGCCCAGAGCACTCTCATATGATTCCAAGTGCAACGTCTTGGCAGTCATGAGTTTGCATGTTTTTCCTGGCCTGCAGGCGAGTTGCAAGTTCACGATCACAATCGGTCCATTCGGTTGTCAACATATAGGAGCGAAAGGTGCGATGTGGAAAGGGGCTACTATCTATCCAACGACAGGGAAACCAAAATCTCCATTTTGTTTGAGGTACTTTTGGGCAAAGATCATCTCGATCAGGGTTCCCCAAACTTTAACGTTGTTACGAACTCTGATAAACCGAGTTAGGGAGGGGGATCCAAAAAACGTAGACAAAAACAAGGTCTCCGATGTAAAGACAATTTAATGTCTAAATCGAACCGAAACTAAGCGAGAACATAAAGCGCTGGTCCACAATGAGGACCAGGAGGTAAATCAAAAACGACTAACAAAAGGTGCTTGCACAAAAGAGCAAGAAAAGGAAAGTAAAGCCCACAAACTACGAACGAAAAACAATGTAACACTTTGTACACGCATGAAAAGCCAGATCATCAAAACAAAATGGTACTTACACAAAAACTTGATACCGAGACTACACGCGAAAACACGACGAGGTCAAAAGCCACTAGTCAATGAGCAATGAGGAAAGCAATGCCATAAACCAGTGGTCCTCAACTAGAAATGCTGGAGGTCCACTTTTTTTTTTTTTATTAAGACCAAGGTCCGGTCCCATGCATGGCGGTCATAGGGAGCAGTGCTATATGCCCATTTAGTATGGGCATACCGTATATAAAATAACAATTATTCACTCTGCCAGTACACAGACCACTCAATAATGAGAGGTATTTTGTTGAGGCACAGGAACTCTTTTATTTTGTTAAGTTGTGCCTGCTAAGAAGATACATCAAAATATCAATTTCCTTTAACAAAACAAATCAATCCCATTTTGCATTTTGTATTGCCTCACAAAGCTGGCCAGACAAATCAGCAGCAAGGACTTCAGTTCGTCTGGTCGATAGACGCATGCTGACGCTTATGTATGGGCACACCTTAAATTTAGAGGCGCCAATCAGCGCCTCGTATATTATGACGCTTATGTATGGACACACCTTCAGTTCAGAGGAGCCAATCAGCGCATCGTTATCGCCGACATGCCCTGCTCAACCAGGGTCTCCAGTCAGTCAAACATTATACACACAAAGTCGCGCTGCCGCGGTCCTCTGCATTACATCTGTTAGTGCACGCAAAGACTACAACGGATAATTTTAACAAGCGATCGTGGTAACGCGCAGATTATAGTCCACAAATATAAAATGTATAATTTAAAAATCACTTTATAAATTATTATTTTATACAATTTGCCGAGGGTCCGGACAGAGGAGGTCCTGACAGAGGAGGTCGGCGGTCCGGTCGTGGATCGCGGTCCGCCAGTTGAGGAAGGGGGCCATAAACAATACTCCCACAACAGGTGTAGAACGTCGGAGTCCTTAAATAGTGTCTCTCTTGATTAATGATTGCCAGCAGGTGTGCTAGGAAGACCGCTCATGCCACCTGCTGGCCAGACCGAAAAACCGAAACGTGACAAACATCAAGGGTCCAGAATGGATCATGGTTAGGTTTCTTTGAACTGCACATATTTCTGACTTTTCGGTCGCTATTCGTAATAAATCGGGAGCTTGTAAAGCTGCTGTGATCTTTCCAAAGTTATCTCTTTAAAAGGTATATAATAACGCGTCAAACTGACAGCACCAGTTATTAGCCCTGCGTTCTTGTTTGCAATTCGAGGCTAGCCCTGAGAGCGCACGTTATCTCGGGTCGGTTTCCTACATTGTCATCGCTAAGGTAGTCCAGTTGCGTACCAAATACATACAAATGAAGTGTGTGCAACTGATGAAAACAAAATAAGTAACAGTTCATGACAAACAAAGGAGATCCCCAGAGTCGAGGGCACGTCGACACCGCGCTCTTCCCGCCCCATCAGACAGCCGGGACTTCAGTGGAGGCAATAAAGCGTCACGTTTCACGCAGGAGTGATGTTACATATCAAACACTCCCGAGGAGATGGCAAATCCAATTGTCTCTCACTTAACTCGGCCAAATCAAAATCAAAATCAGATTCCGCCTCACTCTGGCTGGGTAAAACAACGCGCAATTAAATTCCCCCTTCAATCGCTTTCACAACCACCCGCGCTCGTCCGTCTGTATTGTCGAGCGGTCTTTATTCGTCATACTAAACAAAGTTGTTTTGTGTTTCGCGGCAGAAGATGTCATCCACCGCCGGAAAGGAATATTTCAATCTTCTTCTGGGATCCTCTAAATAAAGAAAATAATTATCAATCCTGTACTTGTCCGGGTGGCATCAGCCTTGGATCGACACAAGTATTATTTATGCGATAGAAAGGATCAAGGGAATTGTCATTTTAAGTCATCATTCTACATTAGGAGTAGTTCTTGAAATGATGGCTAAACAAATGCAGTTCTATGAATTCTGCCCGGCAACAAGCAAACATGAGCAAAAAAAGAGTTCGCTAATTGTTGTTTTTTTTTAAATTTTTTTAGAAAAGGCCACCTCGATCTTGGAAGTATTGTTTCCCTAATTTTTTTTTAATGGTCTTAGGGTTTTTTTTTCTTTTGTGGTATATTCATGTCTTGTTTTCCAAACATGTTTCTTTTCAGTGTTACTTTTCATACATGGCTGTACAATATGAGTTGGATTTGTTATTGTCTAATGTATGTCGACTTTTGTTATGAATCTCTATTGTAGTTTCTGTAAATGTAAAATGACGTTTCAGTTAGTTATCATTTTCAGGTTTTTTTTTTTTTTTTTTTTTTTTTTTTTTTACAGTTACCGGTACTCATTTTCGTTAACTCGAATAACCCTTGCTACACTGAAACCTGCAACTTTAAGCCAAGTCAAGTCAAGAGTATTTCTCGAGCACTTTCAAACAGCCATCGCTGCATACAAAGTGCTGTACATGGAGCAATTTAACATGCACAATAAACAGTAATACAAATCGGTAATAAAGGCGGTAGAAAGCACCAAACCGTAAAACCAAGAACAAATCTAAGTCATGCTGAGTCGAATGCCAAAGAATACAAGTGAGTTTTGAGGAGGGCTTTGAAGATGGGCAGTGAGGAGGCTTGCCGACTTGCCTGAAAACTGAAAAAAGCCATTCCAAACAATAGCCCTTTTTTCCTTTGGGGTCCATCAGAATTCTGTCAGTACAACCACGGCCAAATAAAACACAGTAATGTGACGTACGCCCAAGCCGTTCTGGAATTGTGTCCCCCGGAGCCAGGAGAATACGAGAAGCCTATCAGCGGCGCTGAAACAGATTTTGAGTGTTTTGGCGCAGCCAATATTGCGGCTCTCTGGTTTCCCGCCCTGGTTGAGGAACAATGTGATCTTTTCACATTGGTACGCTTGTGAAGTGAATGATTGTTTTCTCCACGGCTTACTGCGAGCCTGACGTGTGTGAACTACGTTTGCTATAATTTATGATTATTATTTTAAAAATAACAGCAGTGCACAGTTTTACCTCACTTGCACATTTTGCACCTAAAAATGATTCCCCATTCATCACCAATGGCACATTGAGCGTAACCGGTTCACTTCATTCCCATTTGAAATTCAAAATGTTCAGAACATTCATTTCACCTTCAGTTCACGCGCATTGAGCGTAACCGGTTCACATCATTTCCATTTGAAATTCAAAATGTTCAGCACATTCATTTCATCTTCAGTTCACCTTGGGAACATTCCGACAATTCCCGCATATTGAAAATTTCGTCGCGCACTTTGCACCAATATATTTCCACAACATGCAGTATCATTCTGTATCACTTCCTAACATTCCCGATCTTTCCAAATCTGTCACACTCATCCCGTATTATTTCATTAGTTTCAATGAAGTATCATTCCACGTCATTTAGTGTCGTTCCATGCCATTCCAGAGCGTTCAGCATGACACTCATTTTCCACATCATCCCATGTGATTCCGTATCACTCCATATCATTCTGTATCATTTCACATCATTCTATTTATTTCCATATAACTCTTCACAATTCCATATTTTTTCCCCACTCGGCATTCGGGCATTCACACGCACTTACTCCAAAAGTTGCATTTTGCTCGTGGGTTAATTACATTACAAGTCGGCGATAATCAGCACGCTGTGGTATCTTGAAAAGTGAGCTTGTTCAGTGACCAAGCTTATACTGTATCTCAGTGTACTCCATCAAATCAGTTCCCTCCTGAAAAACACCACAATATTTTTTGTAACCTTTTAAATAAATACAACTAAGTGAGAAAAGAGATTTGCTTTTTGTTTGTTTGTTTTTTGCCCAAAGTTAGGATAGGTTGTAGTTTGCTGCTTTGCATAAAAAGATTTAAAAAAAAAAAAAAAAAGCGGGACTGAAAATGTTTACAATTTTAGCATGTGACTCACTGATGCCAACAAACTGAAAATGCATGCTCGATGGGGTTTAGGTCTGGAGGTTGACTTACGCAACAAATAGTCACTTTCACACGGAGATCCTGCCAAATTGCTGCACTAGATTTAGTTGCAATGTGATTGTATTTATTTATATGCATATTTATTTCAGATTTTCTTCTCTCACTTTTAAACGTTTTTTTTCCACTAGTTATCTATTTTTTCCATGATTGTTATTAAATCCCTCCCCCCCACAAAAAACTATTTTTTTTCCAATACTTAAATGTGTTTTCACGACTAATTTGGATTTTCCTTCCCCCCACAATATTAGAGTGCTTATTGTGTATTTTAGACTGTCCTTGTGTGTTCATGCAGCAACACTAACACCCATTCTTGCTCATTATGCTGTTTAAAGACGCATGTGTTCACATCAACGCGCACTTCCAGAAAAACTGCTACCGTGTGTTTGTCATAAGACAAGACATTCTACAAAGTAGTCCCTTGTCCCGAGCCTCCCGTACAATTTGTTTCTTTGAGCTGCCAGATGCTTTGAACCTCTGCATCCCTTTTGTTTCCCTCCTTGCAGCGGCCCATCTGCCTCCAGCCCTGATGTTTTAACATTCTGACTCCCCCCCACCCCCCAAAAAAAACAAACAAACGTGAAAGGAATGAAGAAACCTGTAAACATTAAACTGAAATTTTGGATGACAGCTTAAGCCAATGAAGTGGTTGAACTGGAATGAACCTGAATGTTAAAATGGCCTCACCACAAGCGAAATCAAAAGGTAGACGATAGCCATCGGTTGGATTTATGTGAAACTGCTGCCAAGAAGATGACCTTTTAAAATAAGCGAGAGGTGAAGAGCAGCGGTTACCAATAAAAGTCTCAGCGAACGCCAGCTCCTTCACCATTTTCGGTCAAAGCTTCTGTTGCTCAGGTTGGGTTCATGAACTGTACGCGGTCCTCCCCTTGCTCCATATCCTCAAGGAGGAGTTGTATTTTCTGGGTTCTACCCCCCTCTAACGGTCTGATGCTGAATAACAGCTCCAAATCACTAAACGAGCGGTTTGAGGCGCTTGCTGGAGCAAACGAGAACTATTTCGTCTCCTTGCGTACCCGGGTGTCTGTATTATACTGCTCCCATGTGGCCCGAGGCACGCGCCCTCGAAAGAAGAACATAGTGTCCATTGAATTGTTGCCAAGAAATGTGGCCCAAAAAAAAAACGGTTGAAGCTCTTGGCATTCTACCACGTCATCTCCATTTGTTTTTTTTTCTTTCTCATGATGTTTTTCCGAGAAAGACATTGTGACGAAGAGATTCTCTGTTCCTGAGGTATGATTTTAAAATGTTTTTTTCTTCTCTGTACGTTTGTTGAACTAACCGGTACATATGTTTCGAATCGCTTCCGTACGGAAGAGGATTAGGGCCAATGAAGAAAGAAAAAATAAGGTTGGCAAGATTCTGACTTTAAACTCAGAAATGTGACTTTAATCTCAGAATTCTGACTTTAATCTCAGAATTCTGAGATTAAAGTCAGAATCTTGCCAACCTTATTTTTTCTGACTTGACTTTAAAGTCAGAATTCTGACTTTAAAGTCAGAATTCTGAGATTAAAGTCAGAATCTTGCCAACCTTATTTTTTCTTTCTTCATTGGCCCTAATCCTCTTCCGTACTTCCGCCTCCTTTTACTCCTCACATTTGAATACACTTAAATGTACACTTTATTCCTTAAATGCTGCTATCTACTTACTATTAGAACGAATTTGTCTTACAATTAACATTTTTGTTCTCCATTTTACTGTCACTGTAGGACATTGCTTCACAAATTTGGCACGCTACAAGGACTACAACTTACTATTGAGGCACAACTTTTTTTTCCTTATTTGATGTTGTTTTTAACATTGTACTCGTGATTTTAACTGCTTGTTGTAAGGTGTCCTTGAGTTTCTGGAAAGGCGCCCACAAATAAAATGTATTATTATTATTATTATTATAAAACTGTGCGCTATTGACATTGGTGTGCTAAAAGTACTTACAAGAGCTAGATGTTAACTGGTAGTATTTTATAATATAATAATCTCTCTCTCTCGCTCTCTCCCTCTCTGTATATATATTTGAGGGGCATCACGTAAACCAGTCTGAATGGGAAAATCAGATTTGATTTCACCGAACCACATTGAATTACTACATTTTCATTTTAAAATCTTTTTTTTTTTTTGCAACGCATCGCACCCCATGTTTTGAAATATGTATCAAAAACCATCTTTTATTAGAGATGCTATTGATGAAATGCCCGAATAGACAGCCGTCTTCACAATTCAAAAGCCATTTTCTTCCACATTATAAATCATTTATTGCAATATATATTGTAAATCATCTGAATGTACAATGACACGAGGAGTAAAGCATCAATATTTGGGTGATTAGCTGTTATGAGTATGACGCAGACAGCGTACCGTCAGCCTGGGTGAAAAAAAAATCCTACAAAAAAAAAATTCAAAGTGCAACATTTGATTGTGAGTGACGTCACAGTCGACAGAGGACAAGGCAGTGGTACAGCTTAGGCTGGGGGACGACACGCAACGACAATGACTATGTTTGGTTTATTTAGTGCTTGTTTGATAGTCGGCGGAATGATTAAGAGGACGACATGCTCTCAACAAATATTGTCGAATTCTGTCTGCAGTGAACACACACACACGTGCTATTCGTAGGTGATAGCAAATGAGCGAAGATCCACAAATGACGCTTAAAAAAAGTTTACACTTTGATTGTATTTGGCTATAGGTGCCACAAGATGGCAGCAAATGACTACTTTACTCTAAATGAAGTTCCTCACCTCACGTCAACAGTTCTTTGGCACCAAGATGCCACCGGATGGCCCCAAAAATTCAAAGATATGTGGGTTCACTGTATTTCAATTGTTACATGCTATCCGGGAAGCCTAATATGTGCTTGCGTTAAAAATATGATTTCCCACTCATTCTCTCTTTATAAAAACAACTCTGGTGCTATTTACACGACAATCACACTCCTTCAAAAGATCAATTTTTTTTCTGTTACACAAGGTTCAATCCATTCACACGATATTCACAAATAATACATGTGTACATAACGACGACGTAAAAAAATAAATGTGTATTCCGCCCTCCTGGTCACGTTATCATAATGCCTGTGCACATGTTTTTGTGCTTTTAGTATTGCTACTGATTGTGCCAGCATCAGGTGCTTTGTACAGTATGTAGATGGGGGGTCGCGGGGGTGGGGGATCCACATGCCAAATTTGGACTGCACCGGATGACGTAGTGGTTAAACGTGTTCAGAAGGGCGTTGGTTTAAAGCTGCTCATCCTTCCCTTCTTGCAATTTAAAGGAATGCCCGATGAATAAAGCTTGTCTACTGAAAAAGTCTTTTTTTTCCCCCTTCACTCGCTCCTCCAGCCCAACAGGGGGCAGTGTCCCAAGAGAGGTAAAGTCTGAGTGGTTTGTCCTCCACCTGGGAGGGGTGGGGGTCGAGATAGCTAAAGTGTTTGGTTGAACGGTGGGTCCTTTGTCGCCCCAACCCCCCACCGTTCCTCCGTCCCTCCCTCGATGATGATGTCACAGGAAGCTGTCCTCCCCCAGATCGCTACAGTCCAGACACATCTCGTCCAGGAGCGTGATGTCCTCCAGGGTTTCGCCCTCGCGCTTGGCGAACGTGGAGCTGCTGGAGCCCGTCTCGATGGCGCTCTCCTCAGACGTCTGCGAGCTGCAAGGGGTGGGAGCAAACATTTAGACGCGTGGTCGATCGAAAGCAGGCTTTCTACTTTTGCGCTCTAGGAAAACGTTTTTTGCAACAATCATACAAGTTTTTTGTGGCAAACCCCCCAACCTAACCATAAACTAACCTAACCCAATCAACTTATTCCCTTTGAATTGAACATTGCAATACCTGTGTCTGTTCCGCTTTCCGCATTCATCATCGGACATGGGGTCCAGGTCGGGCAGTGGGATGATGTAGCCGCTGTCCGAGCTGAGCCGCTGCTCGTCGAAGCCGCTCTCCCGGTCCTTCAGTTTGCCCTGGTTCTTGTAGGCGATACCGATGTAGGCGTCGTCGCTCTCCACGCAGACCCGCGTCACGGCAGGGTGGTCGCTCTTCAGGAAGTCGCGATTGACCCTCTCGTAATGCTGCGGCAGGACGGGAAATGACACCCATTACATTAAAAACAGGCCGGTATCGACCTAATATTGATACCTGGTATCGGTACTCACCCATCTCTACATTTTGATCAAAAATATGGAATACTCTGAGTCTGAACTCCCTATCGCTGTCGCGTTGGTTACCGCCAACTAAATTGTCTGCAATTTTATGACAGTTTCAAATGTATTCCAACACTTCATGTATTGCATATGTGACAGTGTGAACATAGAACTAGATGGTGCCGTGCAAACTGTAAATCGGGCTTGGGTCCTTGCATTGTGGTGAGGAAAATAAAAAGCCCCACCCCCTTCTCAACTGTTAAAAGTCCTGAGAAGGAGACCGTTTTGATGTCACTTGTGTGGTGTGGACTTTAACGGGATAATTAAGGGCATGAGTGGTTGCGGTGAGGACGTGGTGTTGGGGTGGCGGGGGTGAGGCCCACCAACTGGTGCTATTCCACTGTAATTACATGTAGTAGAGGCAGTCGAAAGCTTTATTACACTGGTAAAGTACTTCTTTAACTTCTTCTTCTTACTTCTAAAACGTTGGTGGCGTTTACATAAGGAGTGGGACTATATGTTTGTCTTTTTCGGGAAAATCAACAGTCTGACTTCTTTTTAAGAACGTGGAACATCAGCAATTTGTAATTTTGGGAAAAATGGTTCATCGACAAATTGTTCTTTTTAGGAAAGTGCAACATCAATAATTATTATCTTTTTCCATTTAGGAAAGAGCAGCATTAGTAGTTTGTTTTCATTTGAGGAAAGTACAACATCAGACGTTTGCGTTATTATGAAAGTCTAACATCGATTGTCTCCATTTTTGGAAAAAAAGCAACATCAATACGTCAACAAGAGGCAATAATCTTTTTAGAAAAGCGCGGCATCAATACTTTGTCTTCATTTTCGGATGGTACAATATCAAACGTTTGTCTTTTTAGGACATCAGTAGTTGGTTTTCATTTTTGGAAATTAACAATGCATACAATTGCAGCAGTCTAATTCATTCATTCATTCATCTTCCTAACCGCTTGATCCTCACTAGGGTCGCGGGGGTTGCTGGAGCCTATCCCAGCTGTCTCTGGGTAGTAGGCGGGGGACACCCTGAATCGGTTGCCAGCCAATCGCAGGGCACACAGAGACGAACAACCATTCGCACTCACACTCACACCTAGGGACAATTTAGAGTGTTCAATCAGCCTGCCATGCATATTTTTGGAATGTGGGAGGAAACCGGAGCACCCGGAGAAAACCCACGCAGGCCCGGGGAGAACATGCAAACTCCACACAGGGAGGCCGGAGCTGGAATCGAACCCGGTACTTCTGCACTGTGAAGCCGACGTGCTAACCACTGGGCTACCGGGCCGCCCAGCAGTCTAATTGATTATGCTATTTTAAAAAAACGACATCTTCTCCTGCTTGATCTGCAGAGCCACTTTCAATTCTGCTAAAAATTAAGTTAGCATCGCTCATTATTATTATTATTATTATTTTTGTGCTGCAATGACGTTCCACACACATCCACACAAGCATGATTTACGGATGCTCTCTATATCGCGTATTGCTAGCGCGTTATCAGCCATCGTGACATTCGAGCTGCCCTGTGTATGTTTTCGGGCTAAGTAATTTCACATTCTCCGTCGCTTACCTAATATAATCCCTGCGGGGAACTACGTATGCCTTTATACCACATCGAACATTGCCAACCGAAAAATCTGATGTGCAGTCAAGCCTGTATTTTGCAGGGATTATGTCACGCCTTTACATGAACCATATACTCAATCTTTCCGAGGCGGTTGTCGTTTCCATGTACCTTTGGACTCACTGCTTAGCAACAAACATTTGAAAACAAAGGCACGCATGATTAAAGCCTCTGGGGGGATGTGGGGGGGGGGGGGGGTGGCATGAGGAGAATGCACAGGTCGAAGCGGAGGGTCAAAAACAAAAAGAACTCGGTCAGATAGCAGATGGAACAACAAGCGTCAGCCGGGCATGTGAAAGGTTGCGGGGGGGGGGGGGGGGGGGCACTCACTCTTTTGTAGCTGGATGGGAGCAGAGATGAGACGGTGTCACTCAGACCCAAAAAGGAAGGCCTCTTCTCCGGTTCGCTGTTCCAACACTTCATCATTAGCTCGTAGCTGCAAAGACAAACAGGTTAAGTGACGGCTGAGCTCGTAATTGCCGCCTTGGTAGTCAAAGTTCAAAAGGGAAAGCGAGGCGTTATATTCCAGCCCGACATACGTACACATCGAGAGGCGCGTGTTCCGGCTTGCACATCCTGTATCCACTCTTGATCTTGTTGTAGAAGCTCGAGTCCACCACCATACCGGGATAGGGTGTTCCACCTTCATGTGAAGAGGAAATGCACATGAAAATCAAAAGATGATCTGATGGTCGCCGGTGCTTGAGGGTTCATTTGTTTTCTGGTGGCTCGAGCGTGATATCGATTCGGTCACGTCAAACCATGAATCGGATTGATTTTTGAATGCTCCAATTCGTCCACGTCAACTGCATACTTTTGTGCATGTTTGATCTGCTCGCGTTGAAAGGCTATTGAGACGTTTCGGGCGAGACGATCTGTGGTCAAAGGTGAAATCAGGACATGCTTTTCTTGGAGACTTGACTCAGATACCATTTTTTGTGTGTGCCGCATTGTTGATCCATATCAAAGCAAAAACTTCCATCTTTGCCTTAGGCAAAAACACAGAACAAGATCAGATGATCTGATTGTTGTTGGTGCTCTAGCGGGCATTCTGTTCCATATTTAGTGATTTTTTATTTTTTTTTAGCAATTTCATATCAAGGCATGGATTGAAGCGATTTTCATGGCTATTAAACCCAAAAAATATCAACAAGGGTGATGTCGGGACAAATTTGTCTACCCAGTTTCCAGAACATACTTAGCGGTAAATGGAATATTGATCCATATCAAAGCATAAAAAATAAAAAAAACCATCAGCCTTTATGTGAAGCAAAACGACACATGATCAGATGATCTGATTCCAGTCGGCGCGCTAGCAGTCTTCTGGTTTTAGGCGGTTCTAGCTATGTTGTTTTAAGAATTGATCACATCAAGGCCAAAACTGGATCATAATCTGGTTGCCGTGAAACCCAAAATGGCCGAAATAGATGCCGATCAAAGCTGAAATTGAAACACGCTTCCCTTTGCCGCTGTACCGACATTTATCGCCGTTTGTTATACTTTGGGACAGGTTACGATTCCACAAAATTCTGCTCCAGTCTTCCCCTACTGATTGTAAATGTTATCTAATCCGAGGTCAATAACATAGCTCGGGTCAAGGTATTTATTTTGACGATGGTTGGTGGAAGAATGACACATTTGCGCGCAGATTTAGCTTTAGCATCGACAGGTGGCCCACCTAAGGAGAATATCTCCCAAAGGAGGATTCCATAAGACCACACATCGCTCAGGGTGGTGTACATGTTGTCAAAAATGCTCTCCGGTGCCATCCACTTGACAGGGAGGAAGGTCTGCACAGGAAAAAAACAACAACATGCCTTACGAGGGACGGTCTTAAGAGAAAGCTAGCAAAAAAAAAATCTTGCTGACTTACGCTGCCTTTGGACACGTAGTTGTTGTCGTGCATGATGTCTCTAGCCAGCCCAAAGTCGCAAATCTTCACAATTTTGCCCTGAGAGAGGAGAACGTTCCGGGCGGCGAGGTCACGGTGCACACACTGTCAAAAAGAAAAACCAAATTAGCCAGTTTTTCGTTCCTTCGCTTCCCAGGACTTCTATTTCTGCATTAAAACCCTGCTCGTGTTTAATGATAATACATATTGCTTCACACAGCATGAAACTTGTATAAACATGCCAGTGGGACGCGTGGATGGATGTGTGACCACTTATTTTATTTAGGGATAATAACTATGAAGCTGGGGAGGCCGGCCTGGTAATTCTAGACTTGTCTGTGTTGCTGCTATATTCAGACGAACTGGCCTCGCTTGTGAGCGCGTTTGCTTGTGACTGCTTATCAGGCGACGATCGCTCGAATGGCTTCGGATGTCGTGACACAACAACCATAACAGTAATGGGGGAAGAGAATACTCTGTGAAATAAAGACTGGTTTTTATTTTTTTTTTTGGTGGTGAACCAGAGTCCAAACTTACATTCTTAGAAGCCAGGAACTCCATGCCCTTGGCCACCTGGTAGGTGAAGCTGAGAAGGTCTGTGGTGCTGAGACCTTCGTCCATGTTGTCCGACAGCAGGTTGTCGCCTTCCATTTCTAGTAAAGACAGCAACACAAAAACAAAACCAAAAAAAAACAAAACGTGCTTGTCATAAATATAGCGTTGGCTGTGCCGACCTGGCTTTGGTTAATGGCAGGGAGAAACCGGGCAATAATACGCAAGTGCTGCAATTATCCTCTCTCCTCCGCATAATTACAGGGGCGTACCCATCCTAAATTCCGACAAGGGTGTACCCCTGGACTAACAAACCGAGCAAGCGTAGCGCGACAACAGAAGGAGCCACACAAAAAGTTGCACTCACCGTTCGAGCCTTTCTGGGAGGGTGGATGGTCGTAGTCCGAGCGCTGGACGTCGGAATATTTGGAGGTGTTGGGCATCTCCAGCATGGGCACGTATTGCTGAGTGGTGTCGGCCTGCTTCATGTCCATGTAGTCGCCTTTGCTCTCAAAGGACAGGATCACATAGCTGCGGGCAAAGTACCGGCGACCAAAGTGTCAAAGCCAAGACTGGAATCTTATTTGCTGCATTCCAGAAAATGGGTTGGCAATTTCCGCCGCCGGAGATTTAATGCAAATCTGTGTACCCAGACGCTAGCTTAGCTGACTTTGAATGCAAAGGCAGGCTACTCCCCAAATTGGACCAGTCCAAGAGTATAATTAGTAGAATAGCATCCACACGTAGCGCCCCATGTTGCGTTAGAGCTAGCATCCGCGCTAAGCATTCCGAATTGCGTGCACCGCTTTTCCGCACACTTTAACGATCAGAAAATGTATCGAGACTATGTTCAAGCTAGCATTGGTGCTAACATTAAGGTTCTGAGTTGAAGGTTATAGTTTTTGCGTCACTTTAAAATTCAGTTCAACCGGTGCGGAAAACCATTCCTTGATGTCGGTATGTGCCTGCGGTTGCGAGTAGCAAAGGATACGGCCGAGGCTAACGCGGGCGCCGCATTTAGAACCTGCTGCGGTCGCTGTTAGTCATCCGTCAACACGGATGACCCTCCGACAGGAGAGATGGTTCCCGATTGACCGTGTTACAATTGACAGCTAACGCCGTACCTCTGTCGCAATCTAGTTAGCGTGAAAGCCGAAACCACTTCAGGTCTGCGATTGGATTTGCCGAAGACGCCAGACAATCTCCTCAACCCGCGGGAGAGAATGAAGATCGAGTTACTGATCTCCGCTTTGGGGGAATGTGTGCGCACGTGTGTAAGAAAATGGAACCAATCGATGTGACGTGGTTTTTGCGAGCATCAGGCTCACTTTGGATAAATGCATTAAACTCAAGTAACCCAAACATGCCCTACCTTCTGCTGCTCTCATCCTCTGGGTTGATTCCAAAGATGTCCAAGTCTTTCTTCTGTTTCTCCGGGTTAAGGCTCAGGAAATTCTCTCTATTCTTGTGCAGATAATTGACCAGATCACCGTAGAAGCAGTATTCGGTGATAATGTAGATGGGGCCTGGGAAGGAAATGACAGATAAGAAGTCAGCCTGTGGACTAATCTTATCAGAGGGTCTTTAAAAAACAGGCACGGTCAAGATGGCCAGCTTCAAATTTCTCATGAAAGCCTGTTACGATTCCACTCAAATCGCGGTTTTGAAGGCGTTGGATTGAAATGCTCATCTTTAGGTCCCTACCTGACTTGGTGCAGGCTCCCAGGAGGTTGACAATGTTGAGATGAGGTCCGAGGTGAGTCATGATCTTCAGTTCTGACATCAGAGCTTGTTTCTCACTGGATCTGGCCGTGGCTACAAGAGGGAAACTTGGCTATTACTAAAAATGACATGATTCTGGCTGACTCATATTTTTTGATTTCTTCAATTGGAGCGAATCAGGATTTTATTTTTTTATTTTTTTAATGAAATAGAAACCTGGTTGACGCACGTTTTAGCATCTTCACTGCCACCTTCATGACAGGTTGGGAGCGACTGAGTCCATAGGCGGTGCCCTCCACAACCTTCCCGAAGGCTCCAGAACCCAGGATGCGACCTGGGGGGCAAATTTACATGGTGAGCTATCAATCTAGAACATGTAGGCAAACATACTCTGGATGTCTCTGCTTTATTATGAGTGGTCCTGGATCACTGGGCGCAAAGCTTCCAGTTGCACTGTAGGGACAAAAGTCCTAGACACGCCTCCCGCTTTTAGGCAATTGTATCATTCCAACGTTGTCGAAAGGTCCTTTTTCTGTTCTAGCGCAAATGATTGCAAAATCGTTTTATCTTGAGTCATCTGAAGGAATGGCCGAAAGTTTTTCACAGACACACTTGGATATATTGTACCGCTTGTAAGTCTTTTACATCGTCACGTCCAAGTAAGGGCTACTGGCAAGGTGTCCAACCATTTTGTTCAACTGCATATTTCTTTTACATCGTCACGTCCAAGTAAGGGCTACTATCCAACTATTTTGTTCAAATAATGTGACTTCGCTTATCATGGCTCACCCAGCACTAGCCTGTCGCGCGGGAATTCCCATCTGGAATCATACGGCAGCTGCATAGGATCCACGTAGATGTACTCGTGGCCGTCGGGGCTTACGGACTCGATCACCCTCCAGCGGATCTCGTAGCGCGGTTTCTGAAAACGCATCACCGCTTGTTAGACTATCGCCAGAGATGGAATTTGATGGCGAGAGCTGGGGTGAATCCATGAGAATGAATGAATGAATGTAGTACCTGTTTCCAGATAACAACCAAGACAATGAGTGAGATGATGACAATGACCAGCAGCACCAGCACAGCGGCAGCTACGGTCAGCTCCCGATGAGGGCCTGTTCGGGAGGACAGTCGGCGGTAAGATGCGTTTCCGGATGGCACTTATGACTTATTTGATGAGATGCTACGCGAGAGGCACTTAATTAACTCATTCACTCCCAAAGACGTTTTTAAACGTCTTTTCAGTCTTGGTCTAGAATTGACTGGTACTGAATGAGTTAAATGCAGTTTGCATTACTGAAGGCCAGAGGGGATTCTGGGAGCAAAGAGGTGGGTGGGAAAAGTTTGCAGATTACGGGTGATGATAGGTTGTAAAGCTCCGGAAGGACCAAATAGTTGAAGGACTGCATTAGCTGTCAAAACAGAGCTGGCATGCTTGACCAGACCGGTCGCACCAAAACCGGAAGGGACTTGAAAACATCTGAAGTTAAAGGGCGCGGGAACGGTGTTTCCTCTTACCGCTGGACACGAGCTTCACTTCCCGACTGTCGGCGGCCATTTCGTTGCGGGCCAAGCACCGCACCGCTAACGTGTTCTCCAAATGGCCAAATAGGATCTGGCTCTCCAGGTGATTGTCCTCGTCCACATGCGACTCCACCTGGACATCCGTGGAGTTGGCAGGGAGCATCACCCAGTACGATGAGTCGTTGGCACAGCTAAACAAGAGACAACATACCGAAATCATCCTCAGAGTCACCCAGGTTGAATTCCAAAGCGACCGGCCGGAGGCTTACTGTTTAATGTTTTTACAGATGAACCATTCCACTTCCGGAGTGGGCTGCCCCCCGGCGATGCACACCACGGATTGGCCTGAAGCTGACCCGTGGTGGATGTCCATCAGGTCCACAATGACCGCAGGGACTGGAAGAGTCACACAGTCACACAACTACAGTATGTGAGATAACGTCGCTAAAAGCCTGCTAGTGCAGGAAGGTGATAACATTAAAATCACACTGAAAGGGGTTTGGGCATTCCTTTCGCCGACCTTTGACTTTGAGGTTAAAGCTGACGCTGTGAGTTTGGTTTCCATTCTCCACCCTCATGGTGTAGTTTCCATTGTCTTCCTCTTTTGCACGGATCAGGGTGAGGACGCCCGAGTACCTACACCGAAAAATAACACCGTAAGTTGGGGTTCATCCGGAATGTGACTCGGAACTGCCGCCATGCTCATTAGTTGAGTCGGAATGAGAGAGTCTCACCTGGTCTCGCTGACCTGACGCAGACTGGTGGAGATCTCGGCAGTGACGTCGCTCAGCGGGAGTCCATCCTTGAGCCAGGTGACGCGAGAGCCGGGGAACGAGTCAATCTCGGCCCTGAACTCACGAACCTCGTCTAACTCTGCCGATTCCTGGCTGCCAAACTCCGGCCGCAAGAACAGAAACTCACGTTCTGTTCAAGAGGAGAGGCCGGCGGTTTACGAGGCATTTTTACGAGTGTTTAACAATGCCTTGTGCATATTACAACATCAAGTTTTTTTTAATACCATAAACTGTGATGGCTAGTTGCTTGGTCTGGCTTTCATTACTCATGATATCGGTGATGGAGCAGGCGTAGAGGCCGCTGTCTTTGGCCGAGGCTTGTTGGATGGTCAGGGTATAAAGAATCTCCTGATCCCGCTTATTCTCGTGAACCGTCTTATTCCCACGGTTTGCCTGCCGGGTACAAAGTACGCGTTTCAGATCGAACGTCACAGTTGATGACGTGACCAACGACCTCTCACCATTTTGCCGGGATATTTCCAGTGGTCCTCCAGGATTTCCGACCCGCGAGCCAAACAGGTGACTGTTATGGTGTCTCCGACCAACAGAGCGGTTCGTTTGGCGGCCAATTCGACGTGCAGAGCGCCACCGCCTGACACGCGACAATTCAGAAGGTCAAGGGCCGAAGCTGAAGGGCCGATTTGCCCCCAGGGCCTTGTAAATACGCACCCGTCCAGCCATGGACGATGTACTCTTCGCTGTAGTGGACTTGTCCGTTTATGAGGGCCTTACAGATGTAGGTTCCGGCGGTGAACACCCCCAGGGCGCCTCGCTTGCTGTCATAGACACTCGGCACAGGCTGCTGGGTGTCCATGTTAAGCAAAGTCACATTTGCGCTGGGATCGGACACCCGACACTGAATCTCCATCTCCTCATGACCAGACAGGACGTGATTCCCGAAGGGCCCCGGTGGCACAAAAGGAACATCAGGATCTGAGCAAAAAAAAAGAAGTCACTCAGCACAGGTAAGGAACGGGATGACCAAAAATGCTAACGAGACGCCGTGCTCAGCAGACCTGGCACGTAGACGTAGATGCTGCTCTCCTCCGCCTCGTCTGTGTTGTTGTGGCTGTAGAAGCAAGTGTAGAAGCCAGTGTGCATGGCCGTGGCTTGGTCCACCGTGAGGGTCGTGACAAATAGACCGCTGTTGTCCTCCTGCGTCTGCTCAGGCACGTCGAGCGGCACGTCCCAAGCCAGTCTCGCTTCGCCCCGGCAGGTCAGCGTGAAGGGAGCGTGCAGGGCCACCACCATTTCCTCTGTCTGTGGCAGCAGCACCGGGCCCGAGGATGGCGGGAAGGTCAAAGCAGTGGAAGCTAAAGGGAGAGGGAGAAGAGGGAATCAAAAATCATCCTGGACTGTCCTCGCATTTGCTCTCAAATTCTTTAACCCTTTAAAGGGACAGCGGTTACGGTGACTTATCATGTGGTCAGGTTATTGGTGCATGAATGGGTTAAAGGGGTTTTTAGCAATGCGCAGCCATTATCACCACACTCAGGTAGCACTGCCAGGCTCATTACCCCTGTGATGCCTTATCCTGTCCCATCCTGTCCTGTCCTGTCCCATCCCATCATGTCCTGTCCTGTCCTGTCCCGTCCCGTCCTGTCCTGTCCTGTCCTGTCCTGTCCTGTCCTGTCCTGTCCTGTCCCGTCCCATCCTGTCCTGTCCTGTCCCATCCCGTCCTGTCCTGTCCCATCCCGTCCCGTCCTGTCCCGTCCTGTCCTGTCCTGTCCTGTCCTGCCTTCTTAGCTACTTATCACACCCTTCCTGTGTAGCACTACCTTCCCCCCTGTGCTTCCATGCGTCCCATTTTCTCTCCCAACTGTCCCGATTACGGTCGCAAGTAAGCGACTGCTTTTGAAGTCATTGTTGTAAATCTTAGTTGATGCTTTTGCTTAAAAGTTCTTACATCTGACTTTGAGGGCGAAGGAGAACTGGGCCGTGCGAGAGCCGCTCACGGCCGTGATGGTGTACGTGCCGCTGTTTCTTTCCAGAGGCTGCCGAAATGTCAGAATGCTCTGGTACCTGACACAAGAACCAAAACGTGACTTTGTAAGTGATGTCATCACAATCCCCCAGACAACATAAATACAGTTTGCGCCTCAGTGTCTTGTGAATTTTGGTTTCAGCTGCACAATATCAATATTTCAAAGAAATGGAGAATATTATCTGGATGCGCAACAGCATGAATGCGAATGCTCGTCTTTCTGTATTTGTGTAATTCAATTTCAATATCGAGCGCTTCATATTTACAGTGGATCCAGGTGGTAATCGTTTTAGCTCGGCACAAAGCCTAGAAACATCTGTGCCTTTAAAAAAAAAAAAACCTTGGCTTCATCCAAACATAACAACACGCACCAGCCAGAGCTCTTTGCGCTCAGGTGGTTTATTTGATCTGCATGTAAAAAAAAAAAGTAACATCAACAATTATGTAGCTCCGCGGGTGGTTAAGCCTGCGGAATCATAGCATAGCAAGCTAAGATCTTCTGGCACAGAACTCGTCGGTGCTTGTTCGATGATCATGTATATTATGACATGTTTACGACGAAAACCTTTTTTTGGGGGGGCGAGCAATTTGCCCGGAGACATACGATTAAGTTTTACTTTCGGCCAAGCTAACCTTCTCCAGGTTTGGAACCGAGTCGTTTCTTACCTGTTTCCATGAAGGTGGCTTGTTTTGGTGAGAATGTAGTAACTGTCTGTTATGTCCTTGCCATCTCGCTGCCAGCTCACTTTGGGCGAGGGGGACGCATGGATGAGGATGGTGAACTCGGTTTCCTCCAGAAGGCTGACAAACTCAGTCGCGAGGATCCCGCTGTGGTCCAGGGTCACGAAGGAACTCTCCTCTGCAGAGACCAGGGGGGCGGGGGAGGGGAAAAAAGCGCTTCAAAAAGGGAGAATTCAGAGGTTTGCTGGGCAGGAAGTGTGGCCGAGGAGAGGGTCTGGCACACATCTGCCAAAGCCATCGCAGGAACGACGAGTATGATCTCGAAAGCAGAGGTAAACCTCCACGGTTTCCCCTCAAGAAAACCACTTCCACGCACCGCGCCGGGGCAGAAGGGTCTTACCGAAGACTTTGACAGCCACGGCGCTCACGCGGACCTTTCCGCTGACTTGGTGGGTGACGGAGCACTCGTAGGTGCCGCCATCCTGAGTGCCGGTTCGTTGGATCACCAGGGTGTAGACGACCCTGTCGGGAAAGTTCTGTTTCATCTGAACTGCTTTGACAGCCTGCAGGAAGAAAAACAGGGAACCGTAAGAATTATTCAGAGGACCGACGCATACAGTAGCAGTTAATGGTTAAAACACAGGATGGAGGGCAAGAGATGAATCACGATGGAGTCCAAAACCTGAAGTCAAAAGAGTCCAATTTTCTGGAAAACGGCTCAGGGGAAGCCCTAAGCTCATGATCCTACAATGTGCTGTTGAGATTAAATCGGATCTGCACAAGAATAACAGCAAGCCCTCGCTGTCGTGTGCAAGACATCTGCCCTACAAGTCTAAAGGCCTGTGGGGGGGGTCAAAGGATTTCCAACGCTTTGAACTTCTTCCTTCTCCCGGGCCATTTGTCCCATACTTGGACTTCCGCGTGACATGTTACGCGTGAACAGTTCGAGCTGACGTCTAGATCGTAAACACACGAGGACCGTCCGTCCGGCAGGCCTCTGTTATTCTTAAGGCGTTTTTGCTTTGAGGCCCCTAAAAGGAAGGCCAAAACCAGCGTTTGGCTAATTTGAGACTCTGAGCTCCTGGGGAGGACAACAACACGGAGGCGTGACCGGCGGTTTGAAGAGAAATGAAGCACAACGCGGACGCGGCGCAAAGCCTCGAAGGTTTTCAAAGTCGAGAAGACGGAAAAGAATGCAATGCATCTCGCCTGTGTTTTCGGGTGGAGCCACTGCTGGTGAAAAGAGGAGCCGGCGGGGGCCACGCAGGTGATGTTGAGGGGCTGCCCCGCACGCAATTCCTCCGCGCTGACTTTGACGTCCACGTTGAAGTCCTCGGCCTCTGCCTCGACTAAAAGAGCCACAAGGCAAGTGGTGTTAGAGCATCATCTGACCATACACACACACACACACACACACACACACACACACACACTGAATGAGGCCTGTTTGGCCATTTCCCACATTATGATAATGATCTAATATAATGTCTCTCGTGTGGTGATTTCAGCCGGCAATGCTCTCATCGTAAATACGTGGACATCGGGTGAGTTACGTGCATTATTTTTTCGCATGCTCCCATTTCATTCTCCACAGTGACCTTGATGTACGGTGATGATGTCATGATGAAAAATGATCAAGGTTTAAAACTAGCATTTATCCTGACTCATGTCTTATTTCAAGAAACAAATATTTGGCCAAACCAGACACATTCGGGAGCGAGTGAAATTAAATTACATGTCACGTTTGTATGTTGGATCTTTTCTCGGGATGGACAATTGATGTTTCCTCATTTGCATCGGATAAAATTAAAAAATGAATTTTTAAAAATTATGGGGTGGCACAACCTCTGAATGTTCTAATGTCCAGTTCAGAGGCAGGTGCTGTATTGAATGAGTAAATAAAATGTTCTTTTTTTATGCTAATAATTCAACGTCTGTAGCATACAATTTATTGTAGATAGATTCATCGATTCTAATACTGATAAAACCATTTCTAGATTGCCCGTACCATGATCTTTGACAGTGTAGACAGCACTGGTGAGCACCCGGCCCTCAACGGTGGTTTCACACTGGTACTGGCCCGGAGAAAGGCTCCCGAAGAAGCCCAGCTTATTGTCATAGAAGACGGGCATCTTCTCCCCGCCAGGTACGCTTCTCAGGGTGACGTGGGAGTTGGGATCGGACACACGACAGGGGATGGATGCTCCCATGGCATCCGAGGTGACAACCAGATTGCTGGGGCTCTCAGGGATGAAGGGGACCTTGGGATCTGAGTGTACAAAAAATAAGATAAGACAACAAAATAACACAACAAAACACATATTACACATAATAACAAAACGCATAAGGCACAGACAGTCGTGCAATCTTAATCACTTTTCCTTGCATACACTTTGTTGTTTGAAGCAGTTCTAGATGACATTGACATGACATATAGAGGGACAATTTAACATTTTCATTAATTGGGTAAACATGCCCAATGAGAGAGAGAGAGAGAGAGAGAGAGAGAGAGAGAGAGAGAGAGAGAGAGAGAGAGAGAGAGAGAGAGAGAGAGAGAGAGAGAGAGAGAGAGAGAGAGAGAGAGAGAGAGAGAGAGAGAGAGAGAGAGAGAGAGAGAGAGAGAGAGAGAGAGAGAGAGAGAGAGAGAGAGAGAGAGAAGAGAGAGATGATTTCTATCACAATATTAACAAAACTTATTCAGATAATTCTATAACCGGTCGTGTCCTCCTGTATTTAAAAACGTCACTCAAAAGTAAAAAAAATAAAACATGCCCAATGAGAGAGTGAGAGAGAGAGAGAGAGAGAGAGAGAGAGAGAGAGAGAGAGAGAGAGAGAGAGAGAGAGAGAGAGAGAGAGAGAGATGATTTCTATCACAATATTAACAAAACTTATTCAGATAATTCTATAACCGGGGTGTCTTCCTGTATTTAAAAACGTCACTCAAAAGTAAAAAAAATAAAATAAATATATAATGACGAAACATCGAACCAGACCTGGGACAAAAACGTAAATCTCGGCTTCCTGCTCCACTTCCGGGTCACCTGCTGCCGGGTTTGCCGCCAAAAGCTCGTCCACGCAAACGTAGTAGCCGGTGTTGGCCGCGGTGGCGTTGTAAATGAACAAGGTGGCCGTCATGTAGCCCGGCAACACGAACGTATTCCGGGGCAGAGGCTCGGCCCACACAACGCTGCCGGTCCCGCTGCAGCTGACGTTGAACACGGAGTCTGGTCTCAGGACGAATTCCGTCTGGTCCGAGATGATGGTGGGAGGCGGCAGCCCGCACTTGACTGTGACACGAACGTTGTTTGCTTTAGTTTTGAACTCACCACCAAGCACTCCATATTTGAAGTGTGGAAGCAAACGGGAACATACATACCCGTGACTGCCAACGTTATGATGGACCCAAAGAACACATGGAATGTTCTCCAACCATCCATGTTGATGGACGTCCTGGCCTAGAAAAGACAAGACAAGAAAAGGTAATTGAAGTCACCCCCCAAGTAAGATTTAATGGGGAACAGCAATGGTCACTTTACATCCACAAGCAGCAAAGACTTCACAATAACTTCTTGTTTCGTTTGTTTATTGAACATATAAACAGATAATGGAAATTTGGGAGGAGGTAAAGGGAAGTTTTTTTCCAATTTAAGAATAAAACAAATAGTCATTGTTAAGCACAATTTACATGTTCAAAGGAAGTAGGAAGTTAAGAAAACTCAGTCCTAATCCTTGTGAGTTTTAATTTGTTTGACATGATATGATATGATATCGGTTTGTACAGGGACTACGTAAGCACACGCTCTGGTACATTTATATATCGCTTTTCTCTCATACTCATCAGCAATATTTCGTTACACTACATTCAAGTCAATTCAAGACCCCAATCCATTTTTTACTCGTAGCCTTACAAATCAAGGCGATGAAAGCAACTTGAAAGATTCCAAATAAAAATGCTACTCACCAGTGTTCTATCTTTCATCTTATCAATAATCGACTGGTCAAAGTCCAACAAAAACTGGCGCTTGTAAATTATAAGCGCCTGTTTTCGTTTGTCGAGGAGGAAGGACCTAAGTACAAATACTTGGGTACTGTACCTAATTAGAAAGAGCTTCTTGTTTTCCAAACTTTTTACACAGAACTTCTTACACCAAGTACCACAGAAAGAAAGATTCTCACCATACCAGCGCAGTTTGAACATTAACCCTGTGCTTCAATATGAGAAAAGTTGCACTTAAATAATGACTGAATTCAAATGTACCGTGTGGGGTGAGGGGGACAGTTGTAAAAGGTAACATGCAAATATATTGTACTTGTAAATAAAACTAAACTGCCCTTAAACATGTGAATGAAAGTGCACACTTTCAACATTAACACCTCACTTGGAAACTGGATCGCAAAATGAAAGAAAAAAAAATACTACTTAACTGAATAAAAATGTCCCTCAGTTCTTAGCAGTAAAATGCATTTTTCTTTTTGCAAATGTATATACAACTGAACGTTTCTTTAATGCACTTGCACTGAAAAAAACCCCAAAACATTCAAGCCAATGTAGCGTGTAGCAATGTTTTAAATGTAATTCAGTTATTCTTTTGGTTACCACTAGAGAGCGGTAGTGTACTTCCAGGAGTCCATGCAACACATTTTAAGAATTACTGCCTTAAAATGAGCCAATAATGATCCCCAGAAGGCGAATAATGGCAAAAACGTGCAGTTTCGAGGTTTACATGTGATTCACTGTTTTTACAAGTGACTTTTTTGTATCTTCATCTATGAAGAGTGCAACATTTTATGTTTCCTTCGTTGAGCTGGCATGTATGGTCCAAAAACGGATTATTTGTACTCTATTGATTGGTTGGGCGACTAGTTAAAGGATTGACTAAATTTTTTTGTATCTGTACTTAAAAGTCTTAATTTTACTGGCAGCATTTAAATTTTGTCGTGTACGTTTCAAAAACGGTATCAGTATTTTCCACTCCTTTGTCAAAATAGGCTTGCTACTTTTTTCACCCTCACGATTACAGTACAACAAAACAAAAGATGAAGAAAGTGATGCACCAGATTGAAGAAGCAAATTATTCCACATCCACGGCTTGATTTCATTTTTGGCGGCATTGTCGCCTCCAAGAATGATTTGTGGCGAATTGGCTGTCTCGTCCACTAACGGGAAAAAAAAACATATCCCTTCTATTTTGATTAAACAAGCCGGTAAGTTATATTTTCTTTTCGTTATCATTAGCAAACGTAGCATTTTTGACTTCTCAGATGAACACTGTGCATGTTTAAAAAACAAAACAAAACATTTGCTCATAAGGTTGTTTGGTTTTCGTTGTCAATTTATCAAAACGGGTACAGTATTGCATGTCGTATACAATCAACTAATTTTTGCTTTTGTACCTTAGTAAAAGAAACGTACAAAATGTGTTAAATCAGTACTTTGACATGACTTCTTACTGTATACTGTTAAGGAATTTACAATACATTTTTTACATATTTGGAACTTTACTTGAGTACATAGTTTGAGTACTTTTTATCACCTGTGCTTTTCGTTTTCTGGTTACTGATTTTGACGCTCTTTCCTTCGAACCAATTCGACGCCGTCCACTTAAAATGGTTAAATCGTTCGACTCTTGTAGTTCATAAGACTGCCACTGGAGGGAGACATAGTCCACCACTTGAAACCCCCCCCCACCCCTTCTCGCCTTTTTTTACTCTTCGTTACCCTTTCCCCCACTAAAAATGTAACTGTAACTGCTTTTTTTTTGCTTTTGTTTTTTTTACACGTCAACTCATTGAAAATACCGAATTTTCTGGGTGCCTTTTGCAAGTTTTGATTCATTTTCTTGTTTATTTTTGACGTGTTCGATCAATTGATTGTGTGTATGTGTGTGTGGGGGGGTGTTCTGAAGTTTTTATGGCTTCTTAGGGTCAAGTAATAGTTTGCAATGCAACACTAGTTAAAGGCTTACATAAGTTGCGTTTGATGTTTTCATCTCGGACAGAAATGTGAGAGATGAAAAGTTTTTTCAAGGAGAGAGTTTTTTCAAGCTCTTTTGGTCGCTGCACGAGTTCCAGTGCGCAATAATGCTTCTTCGTTGCTTCTTTCATTGGTTTGCATTTCTACATCTAAGATATCCTTTTTTAAATATTGTGTATATTCCTTTTTTACGGCTAGGTTGGCTTTGAAGTGTAATTTTCTTTGCCGCAATCAATCCGTCAAAAATGCGCAAATGCTGATTGTTATTTCAGCGCTGATTTGCTGTGTAAAGTTGTACATCTGTATCCATTAATGTAATCCCCCCCCCCCCCCCCCCCCCCAAATTCAAGATTGACCCACAATACGTGCACAAAAATACCCACGAAGAACAGCCCGTTGCTCCACAGTCCAATCTTCTCTTAATGATGCCCCCCCCCACACACATTTCCCCCCTCTTTTAATTAATTCCACGCATTCCACAGGAAACAAAACAAGCCGAAGTGAAATTCCAAAGTGCGGGGGGAAAAAAACAAGAATCCCACCGGTGGATGACTTCCAGGACTTTTGAGGTGATACCTCCAGCTGCGCGGAGCTTCTCTCCAGCCGGGTGCGCCTCACCTCCAGCGGTGTGGGGAGCGGTGGGGGGGTAACCATATGGCGCGCAACGGGGGCATAGCCAATACGCAAACTTCCAACCACACAACGAATGTGTATCATGTATTAAACGGGCTATTTTAACGAATTAACGCACACTAAAGAGCACTTCCATTTTTTTTTTGCTTTCCCCAGCCCTGGCTTCAATTTACCTTGAGTAATCCTCTCGTTACAATCCGTCAGAGCAAGTACATCCACAGGGGCTGAAAAAAAAAAGTTGACTCCAAAAAGGCGCTTAATAGTCCACGGAGTGCGTGTGTAGGAATGTGAGTGTGTGTGTGTCTGTGTGTCCACGTCCACTGAGTGACTGAGCGAGGACGACCTGTGAGTGGGTCCAACTTACAGTCCTGCCTCCTACCTCCCTCCCTCCCCTCAGAAAAGTCATCATCTGGCTCCAAGTAAGTCGCGCTCAGGAAATGACCCCCTCCCAACTCCTCCCTACTCTGGATCTGTGCCCGCCCCCCCCCCCCCCTCTCCCTTTTGCACCTTCCAGACTCTTGCAGAAGAATTGTTTTTAATTCCATGAGTGAGCCTCATCTTAAGCAATAACACTAAAAATGTGCTATTGTATTTCTGAATCGGGACTCATGAGCAAGGGCATGCAAATGGACTCACACCCCCCACCCCGCCCCACCCACAATCATTATTTTTGATCGAAAGCAAACCTCCTTGCGTCAAGACACCAGACACATGTAGCGACAAGAACAACTTCGCAGAGGATCAAGAATATATGCCGAGAGTGTAATTGCGTCGTCTGTATCCATTTGTGGCAGCACCCTTCTTGTTGCTTGTAAGTCCCGTAGCATCAAGTTGTTTTTTTGTGTGCAAGTTTTGCATTGTTTGTTAGCCTTAAGCTAGCAGACTTTTTAAAGGCAGGTGGGTTGGTTAAATGCGCAATGTGTTTTATGTTCACACTTAAAGTGGATGGAGCAACAAACAGCTTGAAGCTGGCTTGTGGAAACTCCTTTGAAAAATTTGACACCATTTGGCACGTGTGACTCAATGATTTTTGCGTGTTACTCAAGTATAAAAATAGTCTCCTTGACTATGCATCTTCAAGGTGTGACTAGTCTTACTTTATTTTAGTGTCGTGTTTTTTTTCCTCTTATTTTCTTGTCAAATGCAACATTTACTTGATATCTTGACGACACAGGGAATGTCAGAGTTATTGATATTGACTTATGACTTCAACTTAGCATTACGGCATTTAAAAAAAAAATACCTTTTTTCGTCCCAAATTTCGTCCCACGAGGTGTCTTGAAGGAGTGAGCAGTTTTACTATGCTTGAGCTTTGTGTCGCAATTGTTAACTTCTAAGTTTGAAATGTTAAAATCCCAATTACAGTCGTTTTGTGCGGCAAATGATTTCTTTTTCCACGACGCGGCCTGGGACAGACGAATTTATTTATTTATTTGGGAAATGAAATCAACTTGGAATTTGTTTTGGTCACCTGACAGTGAGTGAGTGAGGTGGAGTAGACTGTTTCCCACCCCCGCCCCCTCTTCCTCCCTGGGCTTCTCCATCCAGTAGTTTGTAGTCTGAATGTAGAGTGCAGTGACGCGCTGGTCTTGTAGAGGGCGCTCGAACACAATCTAAAAACCCAGCCAAATTATAGCAACATCCAGCCTGGCAAAGTGCAACCAAGTGGCAAGCATGCGTCAACTGGTTACCGTATAGATGGGATTTGCCCCCCCCCCCAACCCCTCAACCCCAGGCTGTCGTAGTGGGCCACGAGGTGAAGAAATAGGCCTCCTCGCACAGCCCCCTCGTCCCCAAAGGCTCACCAACAACCCCTTACGCACCCCCTTCTTCAACATGCAGACGTTGGCTGGACGCAATGACTTCCACATGTTGGGCTGAAAGAACACTGTCCCTGTTCTGCAAACAAAAGCACACCACCGCAAAATGGCCGAGCGTCGAATATATTTAATGTGGGATTTTACACGAAGTGGTGTATTTATTTAACTTTATTTTTTTTTGCACTCTTAATATAACTCAATGAAAATTGCATGGTAAGTTTGGAAACTTTGTGTGACTAAGATCAAGAGTGCAGAACAGGGGGGGGGGGGGGGGAGATTGACGACGTGTTCAAAGTTGCCTTGCAGCATGTACTCTGGTCACTTTATTAAGTACACCGGCACCGTCTGAGCCAGGCATTGTCCTGTTTCGGGTCACGGGTGAGCTACATCCTTTAGCGGCTGTCTTTGAGTGACAGGTGGGGTCTACCCAGTCAACCACTTGCTCATTCGCACACAATTTAATCCTCAATCCATCTAATATGAATATTTTGGGAACGCCACTGATATAAGATGTGCTGCTAACTTCGTGTACCGAATAAAGTGACCTTTGAAGGTAGGCATATTTCATGAAATGCATATCCTGATTTAAATTTAATTCCATATGGGAATAGTTGCAGTGTATTTATTCTTGAGGTGTTGAATACAGTGGATAATAAAGTACAGAAGTATTCAAAGTTGGTAACAAATACTGCAAAATCTGCGACTGACTGTCCACGAGAGGTCTCTGCTTCGGATTAGGGCCGGGCGTCTGGCATTTTTGCCTAAAATTACACTTTCAATATTTTAATTATGGGGTTGGGGGTGGAGGAAGTCAATACAAATCTTTCAAATGTTATTTATATGAAAAGTGTTTCATTGTTGACGCTACCTCCTTTTTCTTTTGGCAAAAATTCGAGATATGAGATATAGCTGACAGGCGTGACGTCACGGCCACCAAGTGCAGCTGTTTTCAGGTCCGGCCTTTTTTCGCGTGAGCTGTCCGGCGTTCTGAAACGTAAATAATTGCTCGCTCACGTGATGTCCCATAAATACACAATACATAATTTCATAACCCTTAATTGAAAACTCCATTGACAGCAGCTCACATTTCTCCACGTCAGACTCCGCCTCCAAGCGGCCGAACAAGGTTTCTGGCCCGTTAAAAACAAAAACAAAAACAGCCTATTGATAAATAATCGACGCCGATAGCTTGAAGACATTCCCGAACCAACCTCCAGAGCAAATTTGTGCCAAGTTACCCTTCTTTTCGTGACATAACCCCTGGGAACTTGAAATTGCACCGATTTCCCGGTGGAGTTCGTCACGCACAGCACTGCCGCCGATTAGACGTCACCCGGCGGCGATCAATTGAGTCGCGTTTGCGTCCCTCCACCCCCTCCCCTGTCGTCCTCGTCAAACGGCAGCTGCACTTGCGATTCAAAGGACCCTCATATTAATTGTCTTTTGTCATGCGTAATTGGCCACTTTTTCAATGGCGCACGGGGGGGCTTCGGTGGAGCACCTCAAATGGACATTTGATTTCTTTTTGGACAGGTAAATCTTCTCTCGGGGGTGGGGAAATAAATGCTCATATGATGATGATGATGAGGATGATAGTCAACATTAAAAAAAAAAAGTCAGTTAGCTACGTATGTACATCTCTAGAGTGGTCCCAAACCTCCCACCCTTTCCCCAGCACCTGCAAGGCAACACTAATTCACTTAATAGGAACTTTAGTATATATTCATTAGGTACCCCTCCCCTATCACCCAATAATAATATACGATCGTATGCAGAATGTGAAAGGAGGTGTGGCGGTGTGTGTGTGTGTGGTGGGGCGGGGGGTCATTTACCCCGCGCTGAATGGGAACCTCAAAAAGTTCACCTGCTTCCCCTCTCAATTAGGAATGTATCCCAATCTCTGAGAGAAACGAGTTAAATTAGGCATCAGCTAATTTTTAAGCGCCCCCTCAAGGCCGCCACCCCCTCCCCACACCTTCCCCTAATCCTCTTCCCATTCGTACCCCCAAGTTGAAAGGTTCAAATGGGCCCTAATGAAACAGTGACTAAAACTCGCCTTGTGTGGGTCTCTGTGTGGAACCCTGTCGATATCCTCCACCCCTCACTCACCCTCCCGCCCTCAAAAGCCGTGTGAGCACGTAGCCCCACCACATCAGGGGGTCTCCCCTTCGGGACAATCTAACCTGTCAAAGCCTTTGGCCACTTCTATATATCCTGTCCCTCGGTTGCGCTGCCCCAAATGGCAGGATACAATCAAGCGACGTGGGACCCCAAACGCAATTAAACTTGCTTTTTAAGAACTGCTGGGAGGGGGGGAAAAGGTAGAAGAAAAAAAATGTTTTTTTTTTTTTAAAAGGGACCTTTATTCAATCGTTTGTGAACTCCATTTGGAATTAACAAGGGATTATACGATGTATAGTGCACTCTGATAAATAATATGTTGAAATGACTCATGGGAGCTGTGCAAAAAGTTTAGATATTGAAGTAAAAAAATAAAAATACATTAACCCTCTAAATGATAATTTCAGAAGGCTATTATCAATTTCGCAGAGGATAAAGAATGTATGCCGAGAGTGTCATTGCGTTGTAACTGAGATTTATTTTTCCCACAATGATATGCCATCACATAACACGCAATCGTATGTAGGGCATATATTTTATATCAGTAAAGACAAATGCATTCAAATGTAAAAAAAAAAAAAAAAAGAACAAACGTGACAAAATAAATATTTTTAAAATAAACATTTAAATAATTGTATAAATGCATTTAATATGACTAAAGCCCTTACATCCATTTCAATATGATCAATTTGTATGTATTGTAGAAATATGAAATCAAATGTGACATCAGTAGTTTTGGAGGGTGTAGGAGTTGCATTTAAACATGTTTAAGATGACCAAAAATGGAATGAATGAATCTATTCAATCGATGGTGCAAAGGGAATTATGGGTGAAATAAGTGACATATCCAAAGTATATTGTTTTATTGCAATAAATACACACGATATACACATAGCTTGCAAACACATGTTGCTTACGGGTTCCACACACAGGTTGTCCTATACTGTATGCCGTTTTAGATTTTGCTTCTAAGGGTTTATCATCAACACACAAACACACACACACACGCTCACAGTGAAGAGGTCAAAGTGGAAGACTTCCCGGCCGCGTAGGACAGGTTCTCAAACTTTTTGGGTCCAGTCGCCCCCTGACTGTAACTATGTTGAATTGAATTGAGGAGCTTCGGTTTGACAAAAGTAGTGCTTTGGCACCATGTCGTGGGATCCCAGTGCCGAAGAAGTGAGTTGAGGCTTTTCATTTGGACTAAAGGAGTGCTCTGCTGCCCTTTAGGGGCATTTTAGTGCCAAGTAGTACAAAAGTAGTGCTTTACAGCTGTCTTGTGGTTTCTATAAGCTCTTACAAACCGCCAACATTATCATTGCAAGTTAGTCGCCAAGCTTTGCCTTGCGGACAACCAGTTTGAGAACACCGTTTTACGAAATCGAGTTCATTTCTGTCAAAACGTGCATTCACATTATCAATAAAGTTTTCCTCTTCAACAGTTTTCATGCATTTGTTTTAGGCTCCTAGAGGTCACTTGGTCCAAAGCCTCGGCAGTCACATGATGAGCACCCCGTCCTTCTCCTCTGAGGTCGAGGCGGGAGAGAGGGACTCCTCATCTTCCGAGCGAGCGAAGTGCACGCCCGAGCACTTGCACGCGCCGCCGCTGCCGCCACCGCCAGGCGCGTGGGAACTCCTTTGTGCCGCCTTGCCCTCCTTCTTGTGTTTGACGCGGCGGTTCTGGAACCAGATCTTCACCTGTTTCTCGGACAGGCTGAGGTAGGTGGCGATCTCAATGCGGCGCAGGCGGGACAGGTACATGTTGCTGGAGAACTCGCGTTCCAACTCCAGCAGCTGCGTGCTGGTGAAGGCCGTGCGCATGCGCTTGCCGTTCTGGATGTGGCTGCCCTCTGAGGCGCCTGTTGGGGGCAAGAAGTTGCAAGTTTAGGCCAATGGGGAGGCACAGTGACTTTGCTTGCTCCGTAGAATAATTTTTTTTTTTTTTACAAAAAATCCTTACTTCACAATGTGTCAATTTCACCCACAACAGGTGGGTTAAGCGGGTCAGTTTGACCCTTTTCCAATATTCTCAGGAATTGGGCATAGGGGAACAAATCCCCCCAAGCCATTATTTTAAGTCAATTAGCCACTCAAATCAGGATTTGTAGTTGATGACACTCATTCAGCCTTACCTTCGTTTGAGCCAACGGCATCACAAGTGGATCACGTGGCCCAAATTGATCCATTATCATGTGATCAAGACAGACATTGTAGTGGCTTTAGCATGGAAGCAACTATTCGTATTGCTTTAAATAGGGTGGTCGCAAGGAGGAAATAATGTGATGTCAACTATGTTTTGGCATCGGCATTATATTCATTTGTGATGCTTTTTGGATAATGGCTCAAACTGACCCAATCAATGTTGAACGGGTCAATTTGACCCCCTGTGAAATTTTTTTAAGTCATAATGGTAGTGGGTTAAGTGATCGTATTTATTGGAATTAGTTCTATTTTGGACACTTTTGCATCAGATTGACCCAGAGACAGTGTTGCATGTTCCTGAAAAACTAACGATCACAGAAGCACTCAAGAAATGATTTTGAAAACGTAAACTAACACTAGGAGGGCATGCCAAGCGTTGACTTGAAATTGGGCGGACGTGTTCATTGGAACAGTACACACGAAAAAGTTGCACTGACCCATCACAGTTTTTATCTTAGCAAAGAAACAAACTGTCCATAAATTAATGATTGAAAACACAGACACCCTATCATAATGATCCCCCCCCCCTTAGATGGTGTTGAGTGGTTTATTCGTTTTAATTTTTTTTGTTGGCACCTTTTCTTGTTTTGTTTCCAAATGTTCAGAACTTAGGTCAACCATGTTGTTTTAAATATTATCAAGGAAAAAAAAAACAATTCAGATTGAACTGAATCCAGAAAGCAACATTGAGCCACAAAAAACAGACCTGGGACACGTGTTAGGCGTATTAGGCCCCCAACCCACAATTTGGGAACCATTGCTTCAGTCGCACATTTGGGAAATCTTTTTTTTTTCTTCCTAAATAAAGCTGGGTCCCGATGAGCTTTCAACTGTTTCGGCGGACCACAGAAACAAACAGAACGAGGTGGTTAAAATGTATTTTGCCCCACAGTATGATTGCCCAAGTCATTTTTAGATTACTCAATAAAAATAGCAATGTGCTTGCAATTTTTTTTTTTTTGTTGTATTTTGTGTGTGTAGAATGTAAGTGATCCAGGTTGCGGTAATCAAGGAAACTGCATTTCTTGTTTCTTTGCTTTCAAAAAAATGACTCAGGCAATTATGCCTTCAGGTTAATGATGGGCAGGTTATGTTTGGATAGAGGATCCACAACATAAACTCATGATTAGAAATGCCTGATTGATGATTTATTATGAGTTGTAAACTTCCGTAATGTTACATTGTTGCGTTTTATAGATTTTTTTTTATTTGGGGGGGGGCACTGAAATCAACTGCATTGTTTTTAAATATCAATTAGGTTGATTCAATAATACAACGTGAACCAATTGACTCACCCACATAGACTCACTTAAGTTGAGGGGAAAAAAACATCAAAATTCCACTTTGTCCTTCAAAAGGTGGTTCAATAAAACAGTTACTACTCCGTAATTTTAGTGTCTTTTTTTTCTTCTTGCAGAGCAGATTTAATATATCTTAAACATTTTCCTTGGACCCATTTTGGGCCCGCGATCCACAGTTTATACCGTCCATAGCAAATTCATACGAATTTGTGAATGTATAATATGCTATTAGTTCTAATAGATAAAAAAAAATATTTTTAAAAAACTCTCCGCCGTGGAGCATGTAGAAGGAACAAAATGAGAGTCTTTACCCATGGAGATGCAGTGGTACCTCCGCGGATCGCTGAAAACGGACGCCGCGCAAACAGGTGCATGTCCCGGATGTGCCAGCGCGGCCGACTGGTGCTGGTGGTGGGCGAGCCTGTGGCAGTACTGCGCCGCTTCCGCGCCCGCCGCGAAGTGGCCCTTGAGGCTTGGCGCGCCGCTCCTCGACGCGTGGTGCAGTTGAGTGGTGACGCACAGCGGGCACACGCAGAACGCGCCGCTCTTCCTGGACGGGCACGCCGGCACCACGCCCGGCGTGTGCACGCTGATGGGCAGCAGGAAGTCGTGCGCAGCCGCCGCCGCCGTCACCGTCGTCGGGTGTTCGGCCGGACGGGCGTCTTTGACGATGAGCGAATCCACGTAGAAAGATTTGGACATGGTTGGAGAGTTAGCACGCTCGTCTGTTGCATGTGATGCCCCTCGGGAGCTCGCAAAGGTGCTTATGTTTGATGGCGCAACAAAAGGGAGCACGAAGAGGGTGGGTGGTGTGGGTGGGCCCCGGCCAAAGCGTCACCCAGCACCATCGCTGCGCACATAACATAACAGCCCCTCATTAGCCCCCCTAGCCAAACATCACAACTTGCACTTTTTACTCTCAGCAGTCTGTGGGTATCAAATGGCCTACATCAGTGTGTTATTTACGTCCCTTAAATTAAAAAAAAAAAAAGGAGTCAATTCAAAACATGTTTTTCAGTTTAGGGCATTATTTGAAACTTGAACAGTGCAGAAAATGAACAAACATAAATGATATATTTTGGGTCAACAAGTAGAGAATGTTTACTGTTGAAAAGCTGAAATTCAAAGGATTTGGACAATAAAAAAGGGGTCCACCTGATAAAGCATTTTTATTTTGTACTTCAAAATAAAGTCGCCTAATCTACATATTTTCCTATTTATAGGTCACAACAGACAAGAGTAACACTGCTGGAACTGTCAACACAAATACTTAAGAAGTAAGTGACTGTCACTGTGTTTGTGGAAAAGGAAAAGCTTATGATCCAAAGAATACCACATCATATACTGAACAAAATGATAAATGCAGCACGTTAATTTTTATTCCTCTGGACTTTTTCGACCTACACCAAAGACCATTCTCTTCTATATTGTTCACAAATTTGTCAATGTGTCAGTGGCCACTTATTTGCCGAGATAATACAGCAACGTGACAGGTGTTGAAGATCTATTGCACAGGTGTTAAGTCGTATTCCCTTATAGTCCCGCAAGCAATTGAACCGAGCCCTCTAAACTTCTATAATATGGTATATTCCTGCAAATGCGATTGGCGGAATTGCTGTAACCTTCTAGTCAGACTTTATTTGTTGTGTGCATAATTTGGTCAGGACCAGTAATGCCGGCTTTGTGGCGCTGCGCCCGGCTCGTCTGCGTGGGGCTATTGGACGGCGATTAGGATTCAATTAGAAAGTGTTTATAAACGTGGGCAGGCACTGGGGGTAAACAGGCAGTTATTCCAGAAATGCGTTAATCCCTCATCTTGTGACGATAATTAGCGGGTTTGATCCCACCCCCACCCTGCCCCCTTTGCAGCAGGCGGCCGGCCGGGTGGGTCACTGATGGCTTTAGCTTCTGCTTTCATCTGGCAAGTAGCCCCTTGGACCCTCGGAATGACTCGGTGGGTCTGTGCTTCTGATCGAGCAACACTTTTACCAAAGACCTCTTGGAATTAGTGGTCTTTTATTTTTCTCAGCGTATTTTAATTCTTCTCTTGAACAGCGGCCCAGTATTTTTTCAAAATAAAACATCTTTAAGATTCTGAGATAAATAAAACGGATGTAATGTAAATTCCTTATTCTTTCTGTGTGGCCCGGTATCAAAATGACCCACGGACCGGTACCGGTTCACGGCCCTGGTGTTGGGACCACTGGCCTATCGTATTGGGACCCATGAAAAAGTCTCAAGGACCCATGTATGAAATTGAAGAGGAAGTCAGCCATTTTGCGCCCCCTGGAATGATAGAAATTGGCCCCTAACACTGATTAACATGAAATTAGCGGGAGATTTCCATCTTCCGAGGATGCATGATAATGCCTCTAGGTTCCATACATAAAATTGAACAGGAAGTCAGCCATTTTGTTTTGAAGCCACCATATCTCCCTCATTAGCACCCCCCGGAAAGTTTGACAAAATTAGCCCTCAGTTTCATTCAGTGATTATGAAATTGTGTTTACAATGTAAATAAAATGTAAATGTAATACATGTAAACTTTACATGTAACAAGACACATGAAAAAGTCTCAAGGACACATGCCCAAATTTGAACAGGAAGTCGGCCATTTTGGTTTGAATCGGTCATTTCCCACTTTGTAGCCCCCTGGAAAGTTAGAAAATAATTTACCTCACGCACTGACGTTTGATCGCGTCAAAGATTCACCATGAAAAAGGAACCGCTTTCTTTTTAATCTCACAATATTTATTTGGAATTGTTTTTAAAAAAAAATATATTTAAATATCTCGGGTTGCTTTTAATTTTCCCTAAAATCCTTCCAAACGCAACTGTCACATCACACGCGGAACATAATTGCTATAATAAAGCAAGGCCGGTGTGTGTCATGTATGCCCGCACGCACACACACAGACACACACACACACGGCTATGATGGCAAAGCAAGACGTGTGTGTGTGTGTGTGTTTCAGTGTAAGAGCAGCGCTCCGACCAAGCGGAATGATGCGTGGCGCGCGCCCCACCTCCATCACACACACGATATTATTTTTCCATAATTCTGCACGATAAAATTTCCTTGTCTATTAAGTAATCCCCCAAACGAGGCCCTTTATGAGGCTATAATGAGGCCTAATTGTCGGGGCTAGTGGAGCCACGTGGAAGGGTTTAGGAGGCATTAAGCCGCCGGGTACCGAGCAGCACAGGCTGTTACCTCCTTGCCATTACTTTCATAATTCAGGGAGAAAATTTGTCCATTTAAGGGCAAAAAAAAAAAAAAATGAGATCCTATGATTCCTTTTTACTCTGCTCTGGGTGATATGCCCTTCCTCTGCTTTCTTCAGAATCAAGATCATTCCTGCTATAATTTAAAAAAAAAAGATAAAATGGAACAAATTAGAAAAACTACGAATGTAATTTTGTGTTTTGCGAAGAGAGAAAAGGTGTTTTGGTAAAAGCAAGAATTTGTATTTTTTTTCCACTAATTTCTGGGGGAAAAAAGTATTCTAGAATTTTTAAAAAAGTAGCTGCAATTGGATCAACTTTATTTTATTTTATACATTTATACATATTTTACAAGTCATAAGGTTTCCAGATCAGTCGTGATCTTACCATCGTCTTCTGTTTTTGTGTGTGTGCAACAGTGTAATATTTCAAGAAGATAAATGGTATTGTAAAGTCATAAAGTTAAAAGTATTACAAGAACAGTCCTTTTTTTTTTTTGATGACAAAGTTTTAAATTCAAAGCAGATTTCGGTTAAATAAGCCACAGTGTTTAAAGAATGAAGTCACGCGTTAGCAGATTAAAGTCATAATGTAGCAAAAGGCGTAACAAATAAAAAAAAAAGTTGGTCTGTTCCCAGAATAAAATCATATGGGAGAAGAGTTGGAGTGTTAAGAATTTCTTTCTTTTTATTCATTTATTTATTTTTTTTGATGGAAAACAAAAAATATCTGGAACATGTCTTTTTGGCGGGAGAAGTTACTTTTTTTGTTTTGTTAACAAAATCACGTCATAACGTTAAGAGAAAACTATTTGTAAACGTACAGTATATTTTGAATATTGACTTAAAAGAAGACTCGGCATCCCTCATTCTCACTCTGCTCATTGAACGACGCCGTTATTCTTGTAACATTCTGGCTTTTCTGGTAGCATGACATCATCATTCTTGTTCAATTTTGCCTCTTTTTTAAACTATGTTTATGACTTGATTCTCATAATATTACAGCTTCTTCTAGCGTAGCTTTTAAAATGTGCTATTAAAATTTCAATCTGTTCCCATTATGATTTCATCCTTGGAACCGTACCACTTTTTCCTTGTAACTGCTTAGGGTCCCTTGTAACAGCTTCCTTTGATTGTATTCTCATCGTAAATTCGACCACTTTGATTTTTTTCCCCCCACATGACGATAGTTTCAGTCGCTAGCTTGTTTGCTTCCTTTTTTTTTGCGTTCACTGCTGAGAGTGCCTTCTCTCTTTTTTTTCCCCCATTTTTTAAACTTTAGAGTGCAGCGGTTAGCCGCCACTATTCACCCCTTTCACTTCGTGATGGGCAATTAATCACCGCTCCATTCAATCCAATGAAAATTCAATTTTAACGCGGGCGGGGGAAGGAGGGGGTACTTTAAAGACAAGATGATTCAGGACCACAAGTTAGGAACAACCCCCCCCCCCCCGCCCCGAAAAACAATTTTGTTCGTTTTCGTCGATCTACATTGCGTTGTGTGTTTCCAGCTCCTCCCTGTAGTAAAAACACACAAAGTGGTTCAAGTGTTCAGGATAAACCTGGTGCTCCCCCCCACCACCCCCCACCACCTCATTCACGCCCCATCCCATGCCATATTAGAGCGTGAAGAAGCCCATTAATGTTTTGTTGAACAAGGATCATTAACTTGTATCACCGCCTTTTTACAAACGTGGCATTGTCGAGGCGGGGCCAGTCTGCGGCCCATCTTGGCCAATGCAGTGGGTGATTGGGCCCTTTATTAGTTACCGGGCAACAGATCCTCAATGCCCCCCGACTCAAAGGAAAACACTCTGCTCCGCCATATAGACTTCAATGAGATGAACAATGACCCAGCCGACAACGTAATACCGTGCGGTGACTTTTCAATAACAATTATCTCGTGGCTGTGAATAGCAGCTGCAGTGGCCGCTCTCCATCTCATGGCTTCCAAAGGAGGGGGGGTGTGGGGGTGGGGGGGGTTTGAAGGAGTAAGGAGGGTGCCGGTCATTGGCGGTTGAATAGCGTAGCTTCATGGGTAGAAAATCTCATTTAGTTCGGAGTGAATAATTGGCTTTCTATGCAAAAGTGAGTTGGAAATAATTGTGCCTTTTGCAAAAAATTGCAAGTGACAAGCCAAGGCTGAAACAAAAGAGAACTTCAACAGGAGTTTAACATCGCAGGCGGCCAACTTCTCCTTTTTTTTCCCCCCCCGCCATTGTCGACACATATTTCCACATGATGTGGCACAAAATGTAGCCCCTGAGGTCCCAGCTTAGCCAGTAAGTCCCAAGACTTTAGAAAAAAAAAACAAGATAAAAATAAATACCATAAAGAGATAAGGGAGATGTTTCGTCACATGGCAAGGCAGATGTAGCCGAATTAAAATGCAAGAGCTTTGGGGGTTTTTCCCCTCACTCATAATTACAAGATTATTTCATATCTGTCACAGTGCAGAGGTACCGGGTTCGATTCCAGCTCCGGCCTTCCTGTGTGGAGTTTGCATGTTCTCCCCGGGCCTGCGTGGGTTTTCTCCGGGTGCTCCGGTTTCCTCCCACATTCCAAAAACAGGCAGGCTGATTGGACGCTCTAAAATTGTCCCTAGGTGTGAGTGCGAATGGTTGTTCGTTTCTGTGTGCCCTGCGATTGGCTGGCAACCGATTCAGGGTGTCCCCCGCCTACTGCCCAAAGACAGCTGGGATAGGCTCCAGCACCCCCCGCGACCCTAGTGAGGATCAAGCGGCTCGGAAGATTTCGTATCTGACAAAAAAAGAGATTGCTCAATATTTGCAAAGGACTTGGCTGTTATTCTCTGTTCTCTTTTACATGTGTCAACAGTATGTCACTCTTGACGGAGGTCAAGGCGTGCTTCTCGGTTACGTCATAGATTACCGCTAAAATGAAACCCAGGAGCTAGCATAAATGAGTAAAAAACAAAAAGCAAACATCTTTGGAAAGTTTCTTTGGGAAGGGGAAAAGGCCCAGCCAGGAGATGGAACAGAAGCAAAAGCATTAGAAGAAAAACAAGGCTACATTCAATAAGACATTATCAGGAGTCCTACTTAAGATTTATCTCAACGGGAGATTCCCATGCACGAATCCCACTCTGCGTAATATGCGGCGATATTGAATCGATATTTTTCATGCACTTTGTATTTGCCATGTATCCTATTTTGAAGGCATGTTTAAATGTTACCATAGCGGCCAGAGAGCGTTGCGGCCAGATCGGACGTTCCTCGTGTCATGATTCGTGTTTATAATTATGTCTCGAAAATACTGTACCGCCGTTTTCAATCAGGTCATATCATATTATTCATTCATTCATATTCCGAGCCGCTTGATCCTCACTAGGGTCACGGGGGGTGCTGGAGCCTATCCCAGCTGTCTTCGGGCAGTAGGCGGGGGACACCCTGAATCGGTTGCCAGCCAATCGCAGGGCACACAGAAACGAACAACCATTCACACTCACACTCACACCTAGGGACAATTTAGAGTGTTCAATCAGCCTGCCACGCATGTTTTTGGAATGTGGGAGAAAACCGGAGCACCCGGAGAAAACCCACGCAGGCCCGGGGAGAACATGCAAACTCCACACAGGGAGGCCGGAGCTGGAATCGAACCCGGTACCTCTGCACTGTGAAGCCGACGTGCTAACCACTGGACTACCGGGCCGCCCCATATCATATTAGTTTGTTGTATTTATCCGCCACACCTTAAAGGCCGGTCCGTGGGATGAAAAAAGGTTTGGGACCGCTGCCCGAAATCAGAGTGATTAGATTCAACTTGGAATCCAGCGATAATAAATAAGTTGTTTTTCCCCTAACTTCACAGAAAATGGCGCTTATTTCGTTTGAACCCTTCGGCTGTGCTCCTGATCTCTTAGCTCATCGTTTGGGTTCTATAGATGGAAACAGATTGGGTAGTGCGTCGTCCTGAAGGATTGTTATGCCTCGCAAATGTCGTGTTTGTAAAGCCGGGGGACGATTCGAGGGCCCGTCTCTCACTCTCATAGAAAAGTAAAGTGACAACCTCAGAGGAAGAAGAGGCTGCCGAACAAAGGGCAGCCCATACAGACGTCCCGCATCAGCCTCCCCGCTAATTAGGACGACTCTCCTCAACCTCCCTCGGACACTCCCGACGCTCCGGATTGAAGTGTGCCCCCCCCCCCAACCCCGCCCCCCCGCAACACCGTCTGCAATGCCTCCCTGATATCGCCAGCAATTAAACGAGGCCCCTGCAAAAACAAAACAGAGATAAACGGCGAGTGATGGCTACGGCGGCGACTCACGGTCAAGTTCCCACGAGAATGAGTTGCCATTAAAGCTTATTGTCGCGCTCCACGCCCCCCCCCCCCCCCCCCAGCCTCCTCGCCCACATCCCATTGCCGCCTCCTCTGTTGTTTCCGGCAGACCAAGCAAATGCAATTACGGCAAGAAAAACAGCCCTTATTTCAATCTTTTCTTGCTCCACTTGTCAAACGCTCCACAAATTTTGGCCCTAGTCGTCATGAGAAGCTCTTCCGGGGACTCGTTATTGGGCTCCCTGCTGGTTTGAGATACCGGTTTATCTTCGTTAATAATCGGCCTTTTTGCTTAAATCTTGATATCAACTCTGAATGCCATTTCGCGACTTGGATTCTTTTTTGCTTTTCAAATAGATACATACTGTTTATTAGGCTAATCTCTAGACCAACTAAAAGCAGGTCTAAGTTCTGGTGCAGGTGGCGTCACACGATTTTGGTTGATTCGATCGAGGCGCAGGCAGTGATATTCGGAGTTCTGCGGACGTGTTTGGTTGATAGCGCCAGCGTGCATCGAACCTTCTGAATCACTGGGAATCATGGGAATCGTTTTAAAAGCACACCTCTGACTGCGGCAGAACTACCGGTGGCGGCGGTGGTGGTTAGGGAGCGTTGTCACACACAGACGCATAATCGGGGGATAGATGACAATCTACAAGTGCCCATTTGAGAATGGCCAATTCATTGTCTACAAGGGCCGATCATCTTGCAGTTCCTAATAAATGTACTTTAGGTGCACCAATTTCCTTCATGGATTCCAACGAGTCCATGATGCTGATGCCGTGTAGACCGCGGGCCTTTTCTGCACTGAATTTTCAAGGGAATGAGAGCCGCTTCCATTGACCGGGAAGCAGGTTGGCGATGTACACTCCCACAACGGCGCAAGCGCCCATTTCTACCTGCACGCATCTACGAAAATAGCAAATGGAAGATGACTTCACTCATGCGCGCAGTTAGACCGCGCTCTGCACGGTCTTACGCTGGGCACGAAAGTAGGCCCAACTTTTTTGCGGATTAAAAACATCAGCGATGAATGTTATTTCAGAGTGAATGAATGACAATTAGGTTCCTGATATGACTCACGAGGCCACGCCCTTTAAAGGCACACTTGCAACATTCAAACATGATTAGGTCTTGACCACCCCGTGCTATTTTTCATCATCAGAAACACAAAAGAAAAATAATGTGGAATAATGAGAAGTGACTACACTTTGAAGGAAAATCCAACATTTTCATATCCGAGTAAATGTAGTCACAAGCGTGGCCACAGCACAAATTCAACTCGTCAGTCAAAGTGCCACCGTGTAGTTTAATGGCTGCCAATTGGTAAATTTCCCGCACCGACTTAAACCGAACGATATTGCACAACGCACACAATGTGGTCAAGTGTCCCGTTAAATTGACTGTGTCATTATGCCGATTTCCGCGGCTGCTTGTTAGCGCTTCGTGCCGCATCCGCGGTCAAACAAACTCTCTCTATTGCTCAGCTCGTCCGATGGAGAAGCTCAAGAAGAAGAAGAAGAAGAATCAAGTGGAGCTATCGGCTCATTTGGACAATGAAGGACTCATCGCTGTGATTTTTGATCTTGCGTTTTGACTGGTCATCATTATAACTTTTTTGGGCCATTTCATTTCTTCTTTGGCGAGTATCTGCGAAGATTTTCATCGGAAAATCGCTCTTACCACACCACATAACTTGGGATAATCTCTCCGAAAGATGTAAAAATTGGGCCTTTGCTGACTTTGATCAGAAATTAGACGCAGTCGTGGATAAATGCGTCTTATTTATAAAATGTAGCTGACCGGGCTTATTTGATCTGACTCGATTTTTCGAGTTTTCTGGTGTTGCGTGTTTTGGCCAGCGGGCATGGACATGTAACCATCAATTTTTTTGTTTTTTGTTTTTTTGTTTTTTGCGTTTCGACAGTACACGAATTCAACGTTGGGCAGACAGCTGAGGTCGAGGTCAGGAGCTCCTGTCTGCGCCGTTGCAGTCCACATGAATGGAGCGAGTGTTTGCGCCCCACGTCTGAGCTTTGTCACCACTTTGCATGAGGTCGAGGGGACGGGCTTTTGCGGGCCCGGGTGAGAGGTGCGGTGATTTGTATGCAGGCCGCATCACCGGAGGGGGGGGTTCCACTTTATGTTCCCTGCTCTCACCTGCTTATTAGCATTAAATCATGCACGTGCAAGAGCTCGGCTGCACCTGTCGAGGGTATGTAGTCGCGCGTGTGTGTTTGTGGGTGTGTGTGTGTGGTGGGCTGGTTTAGGGCCTTTGATGAATGTTAGTGGGCTTCAATAACTTTACAAAAAGCCCGTGGGTCGGTGCTAAGAGTGTTTTGGGAGATCTTCCCACTGGCCTAGTGACCACTTAGGATGTCAACACAGGTCAGTGAAAGTGGCAGCAGTCTTTGAACATGATTTCAAAAATGTCTTTTGGCATCCAGTTTTTGAAATATTTCAAGTTTAATGAATTTATTATTATTTTTTAAGCGTGACCTATAAAAGCTTGCGCAAAACAAAGTTGATCATGCGTTGTAATTTATAGCAATGGGATTTCAGAGAAAAAAAAAAGTGCACCTGTTGCTGAACCTAAACCTTAATTCGTCATCGTTATGTTACCGTTTTGGAAGTTATTATGAAAACCTTAAATGCTCACATCCCATCCTTCTCATTTGGACAGAGTATCCATTCAGAGTCAATGACCCGGGTCAAAGCGTGCGTGTCGGGCCGCAGCTCGGCCCCGAGCACCGGGGCGGTCCGAGAGGGGTCAGTCGTATTCAGCAAGCGCTGTTATGCAAATGAACTCACCCGCTCCTTAAGCAACTCTTGGAATTTTTATGTCTGCTCTCTGGCCTTTTTTTTTTTAACCCCCCTTTACCTCCACCCCGTCACTGCTCTCACTCGCTCCAAATCTCTCTCCTTTGCATTAACAAAGTCATTGATGAGACATTCAAAGCTTTTTTTTTTTTTTTTTAATTCGCCCAGCTTCATTGTGCCCCTGCATTGAATCTTAGGAGGGGCGGCGGCCTCGAGGACTGGGGCCTAAATATACTCGCCTGTGAAAGCAGTTAGATCATGTTCTTTTCATGCTCCGATTAGAATCAAATCGATCCCCCTGCTCCCCAACGTGAACCCCCCGCCACCCCCCAGCGCCCACTGCCGACACTCGGGAGGTTTGAAGAGCAAGCGGGCCGGACAAAGACTTCCTGAGCTGAGCTGAATGCTAAACACACTCTTCAAAAAGAAGCTCCACAATAGCCCGGGACTAAATTTGTTTTAAGTGCGACATGGAGATATCTCGTACTGTAGAGTTGGACGCGGCCCGCATTCAAAATGAGGCTCGGACCTCCCCCAGTCTGAGGATCTTTTTAATTCGACTTTATGTTTGTCGCCATCAAACACCCAAAGTGCGTTTGGGGGCACCGGCAGGTGGAAGGAAGGGTGGAGGTTTGGCTGACGAGTGTGACCCGCCGGACACAAGAGAGGGTGGGGAAGGAAGGATTTGAACTTGCTGACACTTTTGATTTGCACCTGCAGCTTTTGTCGTGTTATTCATCTGTCAAAGTGTTGCAACCCTTTTGGTCTATTCTTTTAAGAACCTAATAGCGAGACTCTGTTTTTCGCGAGCGGAGGTTTCAGACTCATCCACATCCAAATCTCTCGCTCAATTCCGATTTGTTATTTTTTTTTTGAGGGGGTTCATTAATTACATGATCTTTAGTAGTCGTCTCCATCAAATGAGGAGATCGAGGAGCCTCATATCTCCAAAATATTTCTACCTCCTCCCATCTTGTTCCTCTGTTGATCCGAGCCCCTACGCGCGGGGCCATATTGGCACATGTCACTTGACGTCGGGCCTTGTGCGCATGCGCGTCACATCACGGATGCGTTATGTTCGTATTAGTTTGCCAATTGAAGCTGTTTATTTGCCATTCCCTCTTGAAGTTGATTGTAAAGCTCCCACCTAAAATAAGAGAATGCAACATTTTTAATTTACACACCAAACGGTTCACCCCTGGTCATTTTGTCGAATGAAAGAGTGCTAGCTAGATGGGCTAATGGAAATTAGCATATACGTTAGCGTAATCACATGGGCGCCAACACTTACACTTTCTTCTTCATCATCATCATCATCATCACTGCATGTCTTCCACTGGAACTTGCGGACCTGTTTTTAGACATTTATGAATTCATGCCAAAAGTAGCGTTTCTCATTCTATGCTTTTCACGATGACAGCATGTTCAACGTCATCTGATAAGCAAAGTGTCCAGCCAGGCAATATCAGACACCGTATAACCCGATTGTCTAAAAAGCTCACGGAAAATCCTGTTTGCTTGTGCACTCAAGCATTTTAACAGTCCCATTTAGCGGCGTGATGACTAAATAATGTAGTGCGACGTGTGAATCCATACAAAGTGTTAGCGCTGCCCGACCGGCATGGGGCAAGAAATAGGAGGTGCAGGGGGGGACCACCCTGCCAGCTGCCCCTTCCCAACTCATCCCTTCGTTCCCACTCCTATTCATCCTGCAGCTGCACCTCTCTCTCTTTCACAAATCGTCCCTCTCTCACATTTATCTATTTGAGCATGTAAGACAAACATAGATGAGAAGCTCCTGCGATGGCGCACAATCGTGAGTGGCACAAGGTGAGCTGCTGCGTACGGCCCATCGCTGCTCTGGCTCCCTCCCACGTCCAAGCCCGCCGGCATGTGAATGGTCATTTACTCATTTGTCTCTTGTCAAGGCGGTTTTTGACGCTTCGCTCTCGTCACATTTGGTGGCGTACGTCAGGACGGGCAACGTAAATGCTGGACGGGGGCCCACAGTTTTTCCATTTGTGTTCTTATGCGAGACAAATGTCATGTTGATCATTCATTCATTTATTCATCTTCCTAACCGCTTGCACTAGGGTCGCGGGGGGGTGCTGGAGCCTATCCTAGCTGTCTCCGGGCAGTAGGCGTGGGACACCCTGAATCGGTTGCCAGCCAATCGCAGGGCACACAGAGACGAACAACCATCCACGCTCACACTCACACCTAGGGACAATTTAGAGTGTTCAATCAGCCTGCCATGCATATTTTTGGAATGTGGGAGGAAACCGGAGCACCCGGAGAAAACCCACGCAGGCCCCGGGAGAACATGCAAACTCCACACAGGGAGGCCGGAGCTGGAATCGAACCCGGTACCTCTGCACTGTGAAGCCGACGTGCTAACCACTGGACTACCGGGCCGCCTCATGTTGATCAATTAAACTGATTTCCGTTCCCAGAGGGCGCATCTGGGTGAGTGACAGCCGATTCCCACCAAAATGGCTAATTTTGTAACTCGAGTAGTTTTGTGGGGTTCGTGTTGTGGACCGCATGAGAACGTGAAGGCCAAAAAGTTGAGAAATTTTGATCTGTGAGTCTTGGAATTTGCCGAAAATGGCTCCTCCAGCTTCAACCCCAAAATGGACGACCCTGTGATGTTTTTATATGGCATTGAGGGTTCCCATAAGTGTGACGTGGTTAAATTGGGTTGTTCTCGGTGAGGGTCCGAGAACCGAATATACGGCCTGACACGGCTAAGAAAATCGATTAATTTGTCAAAAGAAGAATAAACACAATGATTCCCACAGGGCCTTTGCGCCGCCTACTTCTCAGGCCCTAAAAATGTAATTTTTAAAAAAGTGTATAGCCCCTCCCCTTTTTAAAAAATCTTAAAAACCATTTTTTTCCAGCAGGTTCCTTTGACCCAGAACTTACTTCCCAAAGGAGTTAAGATGGGGATGGGGGAAGTGGGTGGGCGAGTGGCACAGTATTGCAACAGATGCTTTTGTTCGGCCAAAAGTCTGAAAGGGGCTGCGGGTGTGTGGGAGGGGGTGAGGGGGGGGGGGGGTTCATTTTTCTTGGTGCGAGCTTCTTCCCAGCTGTGCCTGTTGCAAGAGGAAACGCGAGGGGCAGAGGCGTGATGGAATACGTAAGTGGGGCGCGCGGTTTGGGCCTGTTAGCGGGACGACTCCATTAAAGGGTCGTTTATCTGGCCTGTGATCCCATTGTGCGCCGCCTTCTTTTGCGGCCCCGGTGTGCCGAGGGGGGGCGTAATTGGCCGATTGGCCGCGCTCTGCTGCTGCATGCTGGGGCCATTTATAAAAAGAGCGCGCTGTGAATGGCGCTGACTCCTTCCAGCGGACGCCGCGCCCGGCGAATAAACGCTGAATAAACGCGCAGGAAATGTGAAAAGGATGAAACGTCCCCAAAGCGTCTTTGTGCCAGTGTGAAATCAGCCGTTTGAATGCAGAGAATCGCTCTTGTCATCTCGTTTTTTTTTTCCTTCCCCACCTTTTGACTTTGTCTCACCTCTTTAGACGCTTTTCTCTGCTCTGGTGCTGACCCGCCTTTCAGATTTGATTTGATTTTTTTGGGGTGAGGGGTGAGTGTGTGATCTTCACATCACACATGTCGAACATGGAGGACAAACAAGTGGATTTTTCCTAATGCTCTGTCACTATTTTACATTTGAAGTCACATTTACTCCACTCCAGTGCATTAATTCTCCTTTTCAATGCCATTTAACAAAGCGACGGGTCCCTTTGACCCATTTTCAACTGAGTTTTTTTCTTTTGTATGAAACATGACAATATAATCCACTCTAATGCATTACGAGTGATTCTCAAGGCAGTTAATCAAAACAAATGTCTGTCCGATGTGTGAGTGTTTGTTCATAGTCCTGCGGTTTTGGGGCGGGTCAGATTGACCCACGTTTAAAGGTTTGTTTGTTTTTTCTTCGCAATGATAGTTGTCCATTTGCTCCGCTTGCTTTCAATTTCCAATTCTGTGTCGTTTAGGCAAGGCAAACTCCTGTCTGATGTTTCCACTGTTATTGGATGGGTCAATTTGACCCATAATCGGAGTTATGTTTTTTTTTGTCCCCCAAAAAGTATTTTGTGGCAAGAAAGCTATGAATTTACCCCAATCCAAGCAAGTAATTCTCATTTTAAATGTCATTGAGAAAAGCAACTGTGTGGAGGCTGGGCTTAACAATCAAGTTATATTGTGGGTCAAATTGACCCACGTTTAAAGTTAATTTTTTAAAAGTTTGTGGTTAGTGGTAAAAAGTATTTTAGTAGGAACCTTGTAATGAAGTTATTCTTCAAAAGCCTTGCTTCAATACGAATCCTTGACTTTTATTTGGATTGAAACTCAGCAGGCCAGTTTAACCCTGAGCCGAAGGGGTGTTAAATTTCATTTGCGTCATTAAAACCATTTTATGTGTCTATCTTTACAATCAACATTTTACATGATTATTTCCTACACGTTTGCTGAGCAAACGCGCCCCGGGTCAAATTGACCCCGTAGCATGATTGCTGTTCCTGAGAAAGGAGCAGAACAGGAGGGTTATTGGCCTCCTAATTAAAGCCCACCCTCCTCTCAATGGGCTGGGAGGTCAAAGGCCGCTTACGGGGCGGCTGGTGGCCACAGGCCTTGCCCCTCTTGCTAATTGCTCTTCGATATGGAAACAATATCATAACAGCACCGGGGGGAGGGTGGTATTGAGGGGGGGGGGGTACTCTGCACCTTAATGGCTTGTGAACAATCCGCATGGGGAGCGTCTACAACATTGTCCCAGCAGCAGACTCCGGGTTGCCGGACGTCTGAAATCAGATGTTGAGTGTTTGTCGAAAGGCTAGACGAGACGCTGTAAATCCGACCCCCCAGTCCCCACCACCCCCGACAAGTGACTTGAAGATAAGATCAGCAAATAGGCTTAGCTTGAGCGCAAATACAATGAACACAACTCTTCCAGGTGCCTGTTACACCTTTAAATTGTTCCGAATTTGAGTTGTTTTAAGTTGCTCTGACATACAACTTGTGGCAAATGTTTCTTTTGGGAAAGATAATTTTTTTGTGTGTGTTTTTTGGAAACTCTTAAATCAAAAGACGGTCTTGCGAGGATAGGTAAATATCAAAATTGAGTCTTCTTTGTAGGAAAGTGCAAATTGAAACATTTTGTCTATTCATTCATTCATTCATTCATCTTCCGAGCCGCTTGATCCTCACTAGGGTCGCGGGGGGTGCTGGAGCCTATCCCAGCTGTCTTCGGGCAGTAGGCGGGGGACACCCTGAATCGGTTGCCAGCCAATCGCGAGGCACACCGAAACGAACAACCATTCACACCCACACTCACACCTAGGGACAATTTAGAGTGTTCAATCAGCCTGCCACGCATGTTTTTGGAATGTGGGAGGAAACCGGAGCACCCGGAGAAAACCCACGCAGGCCCGGGGAGAACATGCAAACTCCACACAGGGAGGCCGGAGCTGGGTACCTCTGCACTGTGAAGCCGACGTGCTAACCACTGGACTACCGGGCCACCCCCATTTTGTCTATTTCTTGAAAAAAAGAAAGTACAAACTGATGTTAAGTTCGCCTTCTTTTTAGGAAAATGTGTTTTCATTTTAGGAAAATGAGTAAAATGTTACATTGTTTGTCGTCTGTATAGAAAAGTGCCCCAATCCATGTGTTATTTTGAGGAACTTTGTGTTCTTCTCAGCAAAGTATAAGAATCATTCTTTCTAAAAATTAAACTGGAGTCAAATTCACCCCCCAAATGTTTTCATCAATTCACAAATGTTCAGGTTGCACTTGTTTCACGGCGGCACTGAAAGATCTCTTCGAAGAATGATTTTCCTGCGGTAATTCTGACTTCCTTTTACAGTTAGTGGTTTGCTCCACGAGAGCGAGAGGCCTGGCGCGGGGGTTTAATGTTCCCCCGATTGTGCTTCTTTTCTGAAAGGCTGAAAAGGGAACAGTTTCTTATGTGTTCATTTTCCATTTTGTGATCCATCGCCTTTGTGTCCCGTTCCTTGCGCCTCCCCAAACAGCGGCACCGTTGACAAGACTCCCTTTTCTCCCGCGTTCGGCGCCCCTCTCTCTCCAGACCGCCTAGATTATGTTGCTAAGGAGATTTCTCCCTTTCTCCTCGTTTCGCTCTTCTTTTTTTTGCCCTTTTTTTCACCGTTCCCCCATTGATTGGGTGTTAATTCGTTTTGAATGCCTCCAGGATGCCAGCGGGGGATGGGAAGGGGGTCCCCGCCGTACAAGGCCAGTGGAGGAATTTCAGAAGCGGCGGGTAGATTGGGATAAGGGGGCGGGGCTGGGCCATAGGGGTCCGAGCCTAAAGAGAGGCACTCAAGTGAGAACTGAAGTGGTTTGCTGAGCTGAGGACGCTTCTTTTCAGGCCCTGCGCCTGCACAGGTGCGCTGTCACTCCGTGCCACGACTTATTCCACCAGCAAAACAAACGCTCCGAGTCTCTTTTGGCGCCATGAGAGAAATTTTAAATCTCCGCCTGTCGGAGTTTGGGAATTCGGCACAAGCCCTGAAATTCATGGATTAGGGTCTTAAATTTGGGTTTGAAGCCAATATTATGGTTTCAAGTCAGGGTTGGGATTTCGTATGAGGATTGTGGTTTAGGCTTTCCAACAAGTGTTGGGGGTTTCAAGTTCTGGTTTCAAGCAAGGGGTGTGGTGTCAGATTTGGATTTTGACGCACGGTTAGGGTTTTAAAGTTGGTACTTGAAGTACAGTTAGGGTTTCAAGCCGAGGCTTGACTTGGCGTGGAAGCAGCTCGCTCATCAAACGGCTTTGGGCACGCTCTGACATCTTGTCCAAAGTCTCCAGGAGAATGGAGGCCGCTATTCACTTCCTGTCGGGATAATGGCAGGCGTCCCAATACTTTCGTCCCCTACTTCTGTTTCTCCGCCCACAAGGCCGCCATTGTTCTCGTGTTTGCTCATTAAAAAAGACTAGAGTAGCTTTCTTGTCATTATGTCGGGGATGTCACAGGTGACGGCCAGCTCCGTGTCGATCCAACCCATTGGGTGCCTTGACCCCCCCGCCCCCGCCCCGTGACCTCTAGCGTTTGCGACAAGGAGACAAACACTCCCAGCTGCTGGGCCTTTCAAAGGCCCCCGACTGAAGGGGGCGGAGGGTCCATTGCGTAAACGGCGGGCGGCGGGCCCTCGCCGTCCACTTGTGGTGAACGGACGGTCACTTGAGATTTGTGTCATTCAAACCCTGCCGACAATGTCCTCGTCAGATCTTCACAAGCCGACTCGATGCTTTTTATTCAGGCCAGCGTCTCAACTCACTTTCAGAAAAGGGTTTTGTTTCATATTCGGGTTTCAAGCTCATGTTCAGGTTTTGTGGATTCGGGTTTCAAACCTTGGTTAGTCTTCTGGAGTAAAGTTTCAAACCTGGATTACTTTTTCGAACAAGGTTTTAAAACTGAGTTGGGTTGCAAACAGGGGTTAAGGTTTGTAATTAGGGTTGCGAATCAGGGATATTGTTTCCAAGTAGGGTTAAAAGCAGGGTTTTAAGACCGAGTTAAGCAATTTAAGTTTGGTTTCATGTCGGAATTGAGGTTTCAGATAATGGTTTCAAGCCTCGGTTTGGGGCTTCAAGCCTGGGTTATTGTTTAAAAGTAGGGTTTGGAGAGAGGTATCGACTATCAATGCTTATGGTTTCAGAGTATGGTTTAAAGTCAGGGTTGGTGTTTCAAACCTGCGTTAAAGTTTCAAACAAGGTTTTAGGGTTTCAAAAGAGGGGTTTGACAGAATTGGTGGTTCAGGGTACTTCAGGGTTTGGTTAGGGTTTTAATTCGAGTTTCAAGTCCCTGTTAGAGTTCCAATCACGTTTTACTATTTAAAATAGATGTTTCAAGCTTGGGTTAGGGTTTCAAATGATGCTTTTCTTTTGAGCCTTGGTTGGCGTTTCTGTCAAATTCTTCGGCAATACTTTTGCATCCACGACAAATCCAGGTGAGCTGCTCACTATTAGCACAGTTGCTAAACGCTAATAACCAATACCCGCTTGCTCGTCTTCTTCGAGTCTTTGCTCTTTTGATACTTTTGGGGGCCTGGCGCACAGCAAAAAGTGAGCTAATGTGCGTCTTTGTCCACCGTGGGAGGGGAGAGCTTTCTTGTCGGCACGGTACAAATCGGCAGACTGTGGCAGCATTCGGCTAGGACACGGGGAGGCAATGGGCAAGAAAAAGCTCCCAATCAGACATTGATTCGACCCGAACTAATCCTGCATTGGTGCCAACGTGACCTTAAAGAATCGGCTTAGCGCAAGCTCGGTTAAACTGGACACGGTTTTTCCATTCAAGTCGGCCCACCCCAATTTCGCCACCCACAAACGTCGTCCGCCGGAGAATTAAGACGCACATACATTCATAACACTTTTCATTACAGCGGGGGGGTCGCAGTGGGTGGTTGGGCGGGGCGGGTGGGTTGTTTGCCCCACACGGCGATCAAGGATAAGCCAAGAGATCTTTTTTTGTGATAGAATGATGGTGACAAGTGTATAGATCATTTTCCCCCGCGATAGACATTTCAAGTCGCTCTCAAAGCGTGATATTCGAAACGGTCACACATTTTTTTTATGAAACCCGGTCCTTGCTTTTTGAAGGCTTTCTATTGTGGTTTTATACCCAAATACTTTGGCGTGTCCTCGTCGCTGTGTTTCGTGCGACAGGGACCGCTTTTTGTCCTCGCCGCGTTTGCACAGACGCTTCATCAAAAGCTCACATCTGACCTCCACATTGACGCAGCGTGGTGCGTTTCTGATGTTATTGCCGATGCTGGGAACTAGAGTGGCCATCTTCTCCTGAGGTCCCGTAGCCATCTGTTCTACCGGCGGTCCAAAATGTCCGACAGAAAAATATCCTAAGATACAACATGTTTGGTCTCCATCCGATCCAATACGCTTATGTCCTCGTGTCTAATCTGTGCATTGCCTCTTGAAAAAATCAAATATATATATATTTTTTCCCACTCCTCTTCTCGACTGTTCTCCTTTCACATCTAAGATATCGGGGAGCTTAACAGCGACCCACCCGGCTTCTCGTTCCGTCTCCCACCATGTTGATTATTGCCGTTTCGTCTTTGTTCCTCTGAACGGGTTGTAACTGCGAAGTGAATTCCTTGCGTGTTTTTTTGCATACACGGCCAATAAATCCGATTCTGATTCTGATATCCAACTGTCACTGCCTATCTCGACTTGGCGTCTAACCGTTATGTCTCTCCGTAGGGTCTGACATATCGGTCTATTCGAGGATTCAGATTGTAATATCTCATCAAAAGGTCAAATATACTCGTGTCCTTGTCAGTTTTGACGGTCGAACACCGCTGTCGCTTTCTTGTTTCTAATCTGTTGATCTCTTCCTGTCATCCGACATCTAAGAGTTAAATGCTTCGGTATTTTTATTATCTAGGCTGTTATCTGTTTGTCTAATCCTTGGATCCAACCTGTCTGTCTCTTAAGCCCGTATCTCAATGATGCGGGGAACATTTGCAAAGTTCTCGTCAGGGTTCATTCAAGGTCGCAAATGTTTGGCAAACATTTGCCAGATGTTCGCCAAATCGTTTAAAACGGTTGCCGAAAATCTTTGTGCCTTGGAAAAAAAGTACTAGCGCTCCAAAATGATCTTGATCCTATTTGACAGAGAGAACATTTTGTGTTAGCCTTGGTTACTCCGAGTCCTGCTCTACCCCACTTTTGTGTGGTGTTCCACAGGGTTCAATTTTGGGGGCCCTAATGTTTGTATTGTATTTGCTGCCACTCAGTTCCATCTTAAGAAAGCAACGTTTTTCCATTCACTGCTAGATGAGCTACAGAATGTTGCGCTCTGCAAAAAGGACATTTTCACATTAAGGCCACTTTTGTCCTGTCTGGAAAAAAAAAAAATCAAGGCCTGAATGGCACAGAATTTCTTGCATTTCAATGAAAAGAAAACAAATTATGGTGTTTGGTCCCAGTGGCCTTTGCATATTGCAACCTGCAGTCTTGGGCTCCCTAGCGCCTAGTTTGTAGTGTCTTCATATGACTCAACATTTAAGCGTCCAATCTATTTGCCTCTCTGTTGGGTCGAGCACACATTTAAACAAAACAAAACAGGAAGAAAAAAAAGCACATCACATCGTATGACTCAAGGAGCAGTTGATTAAATATTTTGGTTCTGCTTTCCTTCCACGTGGCACTTTAACTATGTCTAACGGCCCTCTTTTGTCGAGCCACATCTCTTCTTTATTGTCCTCTGCGGCGTGCCACGTCTGGTGAGCCTTCGCTCGGCTGCAGCGCACGTTTTGGCTGCTTCTGATTAGCCGTCCGCTTAACGCATGCGCGTCACATGGCCTGTCTGCACATGTGTGGGCAAGGATCGCTCGAGTCAAACGAATATGACCGCGTCGAACTGTTGTACTTGTAAAATCGTATTTACTGCAGGCATTGTTTCTGTGTTAGGACGTAATTAGGTTGCAATATTTTGTTTCTGTACTTGAAGTAGGTTTTGCAGGTACATTACTTATTTTTCTGGCGATCTTTTGCTTTTACTTCCTATAATTAAAAACCTACTTCAACTTTACATTTCTTGATTTGTCAAAATAGCCCGTTACTTTTTCACCCACCTCGGTTGATCTGTGTTGATCCGTGTTGTTCAACAACACATAAATAGAAAGACAAAGTCAACTGCGGTGGATATCCCCGCTCTTTTTTCTCAATATTAGCGCTGGTTAACAAAAGAAGGAGTCATAACGTGAAGCGTAATAAAGCATCTAACCACCGACAAAGACGCGGGATCGGCAGCTAAACCAACAGCTGGAGAGCTGGCCGCCGTCATTACGGAGCTCATCCTCCTTCAAACAGACCGCGGCACAAAGCCCACCGCTGACAAGAATTACACTCGTCACCATTACACGTTCACTCACTCTGTCACTTTTACAACGTGAATATGACTCGCGTCGCTATAAATACACTCCTCCCTTTTACCCTTCAGTAGCAAATGGAGTAACAATGAAGGAACCGATTAGCTCACTTCAGAAATGCTATTAGCTAACACGGGGGACATTCGAGAGGGATCGTGTGAACTCCAGAACGGCAGAGTCCTCCCAATTTCTCAAATCTTACTATTTTGGACATTCTGAAAGCAATTCTTGATTGCTGAGCTTCTTTTTGAGTTTTTTTTTGTAGCTGCTCCATCTTTTCATTCATTCATTCATCTTCCAAGCCGCTTGATCCTCACTAGGGTCGCGGGGGGTGCTGGAGCCTATCCCAGCTGTCTTCGGGCAGTAGGCGGGGGACACCCTGAATCGGTTGCCAGCCAATCGCAGGGCACACATAGACGAACAACCATCCACGCTCACACTCACACCGAGGGACAATTTAGAGTGTTCAATCAGCCTGCCACACATGTTTTTGGAATGTGGGAGGAAACCGGAGCACCCGGAGAAAACCCACGCAGGCCCGGGGAGAACATGCAAACTCCACACAGGGAGGCCGGAGCTGGAATCGAACCCGGTACCTCTGCACTGTGAAGCCGACGTGCTAACCACTGGACTACCGGGCCGCCCTGCTCCATCTTTGTATACCTTATTTCTTATTTTTTATTCTTTTCCTTTCCCTTCCCTTTCTACTTATCCATATTGATTGATTGATTGATTCGTATTATTTGAACGCAGCTCCAATTTAATTGAAAAATAGAACACCGTTGTGTGCTGTGTTCCGGTTCGCAGCACAAGGGAGCAAAATGAGGCCGCTTTCAACAGCACTTGTCCTTCGAGACGGATCCACTCGGGGCCCTCGTCTTGAGACTCTCTCTTGACAGAGACACAAAGGTACAAGAGCGGCAATTACACTAAAAAGTCATCATTCTTCGAGGGAACAACAAATGGGGGCAAGTGGGGGGGGGGACGAGTAGGTGCACGGGGCGGGGGGGGGCAGGGTTGGTTACATTCGCAAAATTGATTTGTAATGCAAACAAATGCGTGGTAGTCGGTTTGTTTGAAATGAAGCAATTTGGGTGGTGGTGGTGGTGGATGTGGTGAGGGTCAGTTCAATTCTTCGAGACGGCCCAGATGATTGAAAAGACAAACGCTGCCCTCTATCTGTGCCTGCAGGAAATTCAGGCCTCTTATTGTCACTCTGTCCCCATTTAAATACACATTTATTGCCTAGTGGATTCCAGTATTACTCCATATAGAATTCTTTGTATTATAGCACAAATTAAATGATGCGACATGCCATTTGTTCTTTCTTTTTTTTAATTTTCAAGTCTTAATTGTTCAACTCCTACTTGTTCATGATATTGTTCCATTGTGCCCAACTGATAATTATTCACTGCATAGTTGTTTCATTTAGCTTTGTGGTTATTTACAAATTCCCTTTCTTTTTTTTAACACAAAACCTGAAGGCGCACCCCGATTTTGCACCATTTGCACACCGCACAATGACATTTGACTTTTTCTCTATTCTACTTGGAATTATCCAATGGTTTTTTTTGGTGACAATATCCTTTCTTTTTACTCACCAATTTACATGAATGTGCGACACGTCTTTTGAATTTAAACGCCATTTGATTCATTTTGACATCTGATTTGAATCTTGCTGTTCATGTTAATACACGCTCATGCAAATTATTGTTCTTGTTGTTTTTTGTCATATATATATAATTTGAATCCCCTGTTGAACATACTTTTGTTTTTCTTTTTATTTTTTTAATATCTTCATCACTCATTTATAGCTATGCAGCAGTTCAAAATGAATGAGTGTTATTAAAAAAAAACTTTTGTTGATTTGAAAAAATTTTTTGGGTGGGGTGTGGGGGAGACATAGACTATAAATGTACATTTAAATGTCCTTGTTTTATTATTTGCAGCATCGAAGCAACTTTTGCCTACTTACTCCCGGATGTCAGCTGTGTTTTCATTGTCGCTGCTCATTGAATTGTTAAATGATTTCCTGCGGGGCGTGAGGAAAATGTCATTTAGCCATCTAATGACAATGTGATATTATCACTTTAATCCTTTGGGGGTGGGGGAGTACCTGGGGGCTGCTCACCTCAGCCCCACCACCACCACCTCCTCTTCCTTGCTAAGACAACAGCCATTGTCACTCCGTCATCGCGATTTGCATGTCAGCACTGTTTTATATGCTTTTGCGGAAGGGATTTAAACTCGGGATGGTCCTACAATGGTTTTAAGGTCACAAATCTGCTACACAGAAGTCAACTCGTTGTCATGTTAAGTTTTTACATTTTCATCTGCAGTCTGAAAGAGGCCACAGTTTTGACCTTTTCCCTTTTGTTGTTCAGGTTTTTTTGTTGTTGTTTTATTTAGTTTCATTTTTTCTTGTGAGTTTTTGTTGTAGTTTTTTTTTAGTTTAGAAAATGTTTTGCCTGAATTACATTTTTGGTTCGTTTTTTTCAAACGAAATTCAGGTTGTCTAATTTTTGTTTTTTGCTGCTATTGGTTAAGTAATTTACATGAGAAAAAATTGTCAGATTTTATGTTTTCAGCATTAAGAGTTCATTGGGTCTTTTTTGGTCTGTTTTTGTCAGATTTTTATCATTTTCGTGCATCGATAAGTCTATTTTTTTGCTCTGATTTTTAATGACTTTTTTTAAGTGTGAAGCAGTGGGAATTTATTAATTAATTGATTGATTTATTGGTACATGTGTCTGTGCGCATGCATGTACAAACTACCATGTTTCATCTCCGATGTTCTTCATTTTAAGCAGATTTTAATGTCAGTTGGTGGCACAGTTCAAAAGAACAAACGAAAAAAAATATGGTACATCCAGCCTACGTCTGCTTAAGTCATTCAAAATATTTGAGTGTTTCTCTTGGCGATGCCCCCTTGCTCACCCTTCACCTCTTCAAAGAAAAGCCCTCAAAACCGTCACTCACACTCACGGACAAACATGCATCTCTACACAGTGGTTCCTTGAGATATGAGTGAGCCGAGTTAAGATTTTTTTCAAGATTTGAGCTATTGTTTGGCCAATTTGTTTGTTTTGACTTGAGAGCAAAAAAACATTTTTTACTGTCATTAATGCTATTTAAAATGTCAAATAGCTACTACGAACAATAACATTGCATCAGACTACCACCTAAAATAACTTTTGTTCTCTTGTCCTTTCCTTTTGATGACCTACCCAAGTTACGCATCGCGTATAAGGGTTGCAATTAAAGAGACAGTTTTTATATGATTTCAAGCTAATTGGTCTGACCAAAGCTTGCGGTCACTTCGTAATTTTGTGCACCCATGTTTAATTTAAGTACATGACGCACGAGTCTAAAATGACTTAGTTGCATGTTATTCACGATCATCTTGCGTTCTGTTTCCTCTTAAACGACACTTGCAGCAGTAGCTGCTGATGTGGTCACTCCACAATGTTGACTTCATGCACGCTTCTTCTTTAGAAGTAAACCTCAATTACGACAGTATCACAATTTTGTTACACAGTGACTGCCTCTGCTTTGGTCTGGGATAGTTTCCCATGCACAAAAAGGGCTGAGGTGCGTGGAGGTCATCACACACATACATACACACACACACAGACACACACACAGATTTAGCAAGCTCATTTGCTGATTGACGGGCGTGAAAAATCTGTCGTAGACGAAGACTTTCACAGACAGATTGTGACAGTTCTGTGTAAACATGCACACACACACACACACAAACACACGCGCGCGCACGTACGAGTTGCTTTCCCTGAAATGGCCGTCGAGCTGACTTGGAAAGCTCAATGGTCAGGATCAGGAAAGGCAAAAAAAAAAAAAAGAAAGAAACATGAAGTCAAAACCTCCATAACACTTACTTGACATGCATTCCCAAGGAACTATGTTGAATTAAGCTGAAGAGTTTCATTTCGACAAAAGTAACTCTTCATGTCAAGGAACTACAATGTTAAAAGGAGCTGGAGAGTTTGTTTTCGACAAAATTAGTGCTTTGCCCCCATCATGTGACATCTTGGTGCCAAGAAACTACGTGGAAGTGATTTGAGGGGTTTAATTTAGACAAAAGTAGTGCTTGTCCAGCATCTTGTGGCATGTATCTCCAAGGAAACATGTTGAAGTAAGTTGAAGAGTTTCATTTGGACAAAAGTAGTGCTTTTCCACTATTATAGGTGCCATCTTGGTGCCAAGGAGCTATGTTGAAGTGCGTTGAGGTGTTTCATTTCGACAAACACAGTGCTTTAACAGCATCTTTTGACATTTATTTGCCAAGGAACAATGTTGACTTGAGTTGAGACTCTTTAATTGGGCAAAAGTAGTGCCATGGTGTCCATCCGTAGGCCATAAAAAACCTTTTGTGGATGGTATCAATTTCCCATCTTGGCCCTTATCCCCAGCGTTTTTCCTCTTTTTTTCCCCCCTTGAAGAGAGCATTTATTCACATCTCATCCAAATGTTTGACTCCATTCGTAGTTTGTAGAGAAGAACAGATTCCTCAGCAAAGGAAAACCCTCACTGCGCAGAAAGTCGAGATTCTTGTCATTTTTCCGCCCAGTGTCACGGCGCGTGGATGACGCTAAACAGGCTCCAGATGTCAGGGAGCAGAGTGCAGGATGAGGCCCTGGGGAGGGAGAGAAGAGGAGAGGGGTGAGGGGTGAGGGGTGGGGCGGGACAGAGGCGCCCTTCCAGGACCTCGCGAGGGGACTTGACGAACCACCAGGTCACATCCATCTCCTTCTTTCGGCACCGAGCCATTTCCCTGATTGACATTTGCCATTTCTCCTCCTTCTTCATTGGCTCTGCTTACCGCAGGGGCACATGCTAGGCTATTAGCCGTCTGCTAATCTTTTCCACATTGGACGCGGTCCACCGTGGTCCGAAAACTGTCACTGGTCGGTTATTCCAGCGACAACTGCGGCTCAGCACTTCATTTAGTCGCAAAGGTCACAGATATGAGCACACCTCGCACATCCCAATTTTTGCCAGTCCTGATTGGCTGATCACCGGGCAGCCTCTGGCTTTCTCTCGATGCCGATTTACAGCGTTCACCCCCCCCCCTACAACGCCCGCCACCATCACAACAATTGTCCCTTCTTTTTGAAGGACCTCAATCATACCCGAGAAGCAGAACAATCACGACTCTCATCACTTGGTTGAAATTGAACTCGAAGTAGAAGCCCCGGTTGGTTTGGATATTTTTGTCACTAATGATTTTGTCCCACAATCCCCTCTAAATCGGAGCGCACTGTGTAGTTCATCTCCTGTTGTCAAGCGCATCATCAGTTGAGTCTGCTCTAGGATTAGAAATATCATTCATTCATTCATTCATTCATTCATCTTCCTAACCGCTTGATCCTCACTAGGGTCGCGGGGGTTGCTGGAGCCTATCCCAGCTGTCTCCGGGCAGTAGGCGGGGGACACCCTGAATCGGTTGCCAGCCAATCGCAGGGCACACAGAGACAAACAACCATCCACGCTCACACTCACACCTAGGGACAATTTTAGAGTGTTCAATCAGCCTGCCATGCATATTTTTGGAATGTGGGAGGAAACCGGAGCACCCGGAGAAAACCCACGCAGGCCCGGGGAGAACATGCAAACTCCACACAGGGAGGCCGGACCTGGAATCGAACCCGGTACCTCTGCACTGTGAAGCCGACGTGCTAACCACTGGGCTACCGGGCCGCCCTAGAAATATCATCTCTCAAAAAGAGATTTCATGAACAAAAAAGTGTTGACCTTCGGCTACGAATCTGAGGCGTTCGCTAGTTATGCTAAAGGCCCTAGCGGCGATAATAGTCATAATATATGTTGTGTGAATGATAAACGTTTACATGCTGACACTCTGATGTTCATGTATGCACCAAAAAGCCACCCGAGTCTCCAAGGAAGTTTATGTTTTTGCAAAGCTTCGGTCCAGATGTTCACAGAGGAGGGAGGAGTTGGAAAGACAAATATTAGTCCACGGGAAGACTCAGAGGAGATGCTTTGAAAAAAAAAATGAATGTGGAAGTGCGGAGAAAGAAAAATGGGAACAGGATTTTTTTTGTATTTACTCATTCATTCAAAACGGAATCATTTCGGATGGCCAAAGTAACATGATAACGTCATTAAGTCACTCAATAGCGCCACTTGGAAACTATCAAAACAGGATATGCAAAAATGTCTCCGGACCCCTGCGTGAAAAATTACCATTAAGTTAGCAATGTTGATTTGAAACAACCATTTCTCACTCAGTAGTTACACCTTTGAAAGTTTGAAAAAAAAGTCCTTGGCACCAGTTTTTACTAAATTGAAAATTGGGATGCACCCCAAAACAAAATGAAATTGGACGTACTTGTCTTTCAGAACCAAAAAACTTCTCAAGAGCCTCATCCCTGTCAGCCATTTTGGTTTGAGTCAGTCATTTCTCACGCATTAGCACGCCTCGGAACCTTGGTAAAAATAAAAAAAATTAAAAAATGCCTCTGCTACAGTTTTAGCGATCAACATTAAAAATTTGGTAAACATGTCTATCATCAGAGGATGCACAAAAAAAAATCTCAAGGACCCATTCCTATAAATTGAACAGGCAGTCACCCATTCTGGTTCCAAGCTGCCCCTTTTGGGTGAATTCCACGTCTTGTCTATTTCACCAAAACAAGCGCTAATGCAAAGCAGGTATACCAGACGGATGGGTGACGATAAATTCATTTCTAATCCTCGACAGAAGAGCAGCTGCATATTATTAGAGGCTCCAAACAACCCAAGACGTGTTTTTTCCGACAGCAATAATGAAATGCATACGGCGAAAAATGTCAGCCTAGTCAAAATCGATTTTTGTGCCCTTCTTCCCGCAGTGATACTTTGCGCAAATATTTAGCTTCCATTCTTGTGTCAAATCAAAGTGTTTGGAGAGAGAATCCCCAGCCCTTCACCTCGCAGGAAGAAAGCGCGAGGCAGAGATTGAATGTCCGTACGCACCCCGTGTAAATATTTGAGACGTTTGCACATTTGCTGACCCGCGTGCCTGCCTCGGCAAAGAAGAAGTGTTTCCTGGCGTGAAGACACACAAAGTGACGCGCCCGGCTCACCTTTCCGATATCGACGGTCTCGTTGGGTTATCGGCACGCTGCCCCCTCTGCTTGCCCTCTCGCAGTGATATCGTGAAATAATTTAGACAGTTGTTAGCCTTTCAAGGACAGCGGTTACGGCAGTGGACAGCTTATCGTGTTGTCGGGTTACAGGGTTGTCGTTAAAAAAAAAAAAAAGTTGGAGCTTAATCTTATGAGTATTTCAAAAAGGGAAGATTTCAAAAGAATTAAAAACATTACCGGTAATTATTATTATTTTTTATACCTTTGCATGATTAAAAGCATATTTGTACAGGAGAGTCGAAATCTTTAATTCGAAATCTTATGTCAATTTTTTAAATCTTTAACGAATCATGTCAAATGTTTTGTGAAAGAATTAGTCTCGAAGGAATAGTCATGTTTTAATTTTTTTTTTGGAAAAAATAAAATCTGACAAGAGACACTTCTTTTCCCAAAAAATAATCAGAGAACAATAATATCTTGTTTTTAATTAAAAATTCTTTAAAAACATAATTGTTTGTAAAAAAAAAAACACACACACACATTTTGTTAATAAAAAAAACACTAAAATACAATTTTTGGAGATTAAAATTGTTGCTTTTGTTTTTTGTTTTCAGAACAAAAAATCAACTTTGTACAAGAATACTGACTTTACTAAAGCAGTGATGAGAAAAAAGTTTTTTTGAGACCCAAGATTTGGTCAAGAGAATTAAGCTAAATTTTCTGGAGTGTAAAAAAGATCTCTAGTGCCCATCCCACTCTGTTATGGCGCTGATTATACTTCAAAAGATTGTTGTTATCTGGGCTACTTTGCCCCCACACCCCATTTATTGTGTTTCAATCCAATATGCTTTCTTCTTTCCAAAATGACATCGCCATCTGCTGGCCTGGCATGCATATGACATAATTTATATTCACTCGTAAAAGTAAACCAAGATCCTGTCTCAAGAGACTGACGATGAAATAAACGCATATGTCTTGGTCGTGCGACATGAAGCGGATTCACAATCTCACAAATTAAGCCCATCGGAGCTTTGTCGAGCCTTACGTAAGCGCGTCATGATTATTCCAGTGGTGTTTTAGGGCGGCGCGCTGCTCCTTTTGTTCTTTTTTTTCTTTCTTTCTTTGTGCTCTGTAGCTTGATGATATTTCAATGGCACTGTTACATCATGTGCTTCACTGCCACGATGCAGATAAAAGACCATGGAGAGCTTTGAATGCGCACACACACACACACACACGCACACACACACACACACGCTGTATGCGGTGTGTCCCATGTGACTCACCGCTGCTCATTAGTAACCATTTGCTCCGATGTGTGTGCAAACACTGACTCATCGCCGTTATTAATAACTATTCGCCCCTGGACATCAGTGTGGGGCTATTGTATTTATTAATTAATTTATTTGGACACGAAATAACAAACTTTGGCCCTTTCTGTAATGTGATTTTAGAAGCAAGTTTATTGCGTCATGCGATATATATTTTGCATGCAAAAAAAAAGAAAAAAGAAAAAAAGAAGTCGCATTTCAAGAGGAACAATGAGTCATTTTAAAAGTATGAAGTTTGAGTATTTCCATAAATCTCACCAAAAATAATACCCCCCCCCTTACCTCAGAAAATGTGTTGTTTGATGAGTCATTTGAATGATATTCAAAGAATAAAACCACATTATTTGTGTTATGTGATGTCTGATATTATTTTGTGAGCAAAAGCAAGTCATTTTGGAAGTATGTTTGAAACCTTTTGAGAAACAAATTAGAATGTTCTCCGTTTAATGTTACGTATTTTCTTACAATGATGAGGTCATATTTTGGGCAAAAAAGAAGTAGTCATTTTACGACAGTATTTATTCCCGCCCAAAACAAATCTTGTTCAGGTGAAAAACAATAAATGTGTGTTTTGTAACTTTTTTGCTATTATAGATTGACAGATTCATAGATTTCTTCAGGTTCCTATTTTTAGTATGTCAGCATGTCCAGAGTCCTTTGACGTCCTTTTTCCCAGGCCTTGTGTCCTCCCCACCTATGCAAGTGAGATCTTAAAGTCGCGGTTTTCAAACTTTGCTGATATTTCATGTCAGCGCTCACTTTGTCTCTGCCTCGTTCCCGCTTCGCTTCTCCGCTCCCGGAGGCGACAAAGACGACTGATGGCATTTGTCATTTCTTGTCGTTTATATTTATTTGGCCCCCGCAACCTGTTTCGAATCTCATCTGCCATCCGTGAGTTGGCTGCCTGCACTCGGCTTCGGTTTTGGTCTGTGGATGTGTGATTTGTTTTTTGTCCAAGCAGATGTCTTGATTGGCTTCCGAATCAGGAGTGCAGGATCATGTAACTTGAACGGTACTTGCGATTGCACTGCGACGTGGCAGATTTTTCTTGCGGATTGTATTGACTTTTCCATTTATATCGCTAAAATTAGATTTTTTGTTTTGTTTTGTTTTGGTGGGTTTTGATGAAACAATTACCTTTCAGTCCTTGTACAACTCCGGGAGGGCAGTAAAATGTATGAACACAATGAACTACGGTGCAGCTAACAATTATTTACAATATAATACAATACATGCATTTTGTACAATAGATTAATCTGGAAGTTATTTTCTCAGTTCATTGATGAATCAGATGAAAAAAACGTGTTAAGTTGCACGGCCTTTATTCAAAAACATGACGTTCTTTCAAATTGGCCAACATACTATTTTTTTTCAATTGCTGGTTTAGCCCGTCAGAAAATTGGCCAAAATGTTGCTCTTTGTTTTCTAACGTAAAAGCAAATGTTTTATTTTGGTTCAAGACAATCACTTCGCTGATATGTGAGGACTACAAAAAAAATTCTGATAACATTTACTGTTGTGAAGCTGAAATTTTGAGCATTTGGACAGTTAAAAAAAGATTCATCAGTTATTTTAAAAAACAGAAAAATATTTTTCTGATTTAATAAATGTTTAGAGAGAGCATCATATTTTTGCACCACAAGAAAAAGTAGATTTAATGAGGAAAAATGCATGTTTAAAAAAATGTTTTGGAATATAAATATTTTCTCTATGTTGTGGATTGGCCACCTATTAAATTAAATGAGCATGATGTGCAGCTGTATTAATAGCACAACGCTTTGAACATTTGGGAATCCCCACAGCTCCTAAAGTTGCTCTGGAGTTGATGCATATTCATAATTTCTTTACATTATTCATACGCCACCCCCAGCGAGGACGTATAGACCGCAACCAAGTTTTCCAAAGCTTACACTTCACTCGCCTAAGTGAGGGAAAACTCCCATGGCGAGCATCCAAACAACAGCTTTGAGATTTGGTGTTGCGTAACATTTGGCACTGATCAAAATGGTGGATAGAAATGTCGAAAAATTGCCCCGGCGTTGCTTTAAAAGTACTTTGCTAGTGGCGAAAAACACGGATTTCATTGCACTTTTGGATTTTATGATGTTCAACCTCAAGAAAATTGAAGCGAACCGAGATCGAACATAAATTTGTAAAAACATGCTCACGTTAAATATTTAAGAAATACGTCAAGAAAAATGTCATGTGAAGAACAGCATATTTGTTCGAGAAAAAAAACTTCAGAAGAATAAAGTTGTCATATGTCCAAAAAAAAGTCACAATGTTATGAGAATAAAGGCATGTTTTTGTCAGGTTTCCAGAAAGCTCTGGACATCATTGGACTCCAAAAATCTGAACTTGGAAAAAATTGACAAAAAAAAAAAATCTGCAAGACAACCAAAAGACGCGTGAAAGAAATGGCAAGGATAAAAACAAATGGAAATTGCTTGGCAGTAAATTGACAAGAAGAAATCCAAACGTGTACAGTACAAAAATCGTGACTATAACTACACTGAAAAATGACTTACAAAGCAAAGTGCAGAAAACCTGGCGGGAAGAAAAACGAAGAGCAAAAAGATAGAACGTTGAGACAAATTCAACATTTGGTCACATGGGAGTCCTTAAATAGTCGGTTGATTACATCGGCAGCGGGTGTGCAAGCTGGAGGGACGGCCCTCCTCTGCCACCTGATGGAGAAACACCAGACGGTTTTTGTTGATTTTTTTTTTTTGTAACTGATCAAACGGTGTGAAAAAGTCCACATTTTGCAAGAATAAATTTCTGATATTACAAAAAAAATGTAGAAAAAAATGCATTATATTTCAAACAATTTGACATCAGCGATGATGCTTTGCACTCCTTTCTTTGGCCTACCCACAGCAGTTCAATTGCGAATTGAAAACTTGTTGTGGTGCAGCCCTTAAGTGAAACTGAAGCTCTGGTGAATGTTTAATTTTCAACATTTTTTGTATGAACTTCCCAGGCACCCTACGGACCTCCGTGTTAAAAGAAGCACCTCAGGCGGAAATAATGAACGCATGACTGCTGTTTAAAATGAGCGACCTACCACACTGCCGCGTCAGCGTTAGCGCTCGGCTAAACGGAGAAAAAGGAGTCTTGGGTAAGTGCTGGTAGCGGCTTGTTCGAAAATGACCCAATCTGTTCTGTGCGGCGACATAATGGTGCCTGACAGCTTGTCAATTTTGTTCACAAGAACAACCTTGAGGTTAACAGTTGTAATTAGGTCGGATACGCGGCGGGTGAAGGTGAGCGGCGAGGTGAGCCACAATCTATATTGAGGGGATGTATAATTAAGACGTTTGTGTCCGACCGGGCATGGAGAACAGTATGCGTCTGTCAAATTAACGGAAAGGTGTGCCATATCTTTATGTATGTGTATATATATATGTATTTATATATAATTTGTATTAATTAATGAATTTATTTATTTATTTATTTATTTTGCTGCAGTATAAAGTAGGCAGTGTGCAACTTTTTCATTAATTTAAAGTTACTGCACTTTGTATGCAGCGATGGCTGTTTGAAAGTGCTCTATAAATACTGTTGACTTGACTTGACTAACTCAACACACAGTGATGAATGTCTAAACCCCTGTCAACAAAAGTACATACACCCCTCTGTGAAACTGCCCGGTATCATGCGACTCGTTAGTGCTTACATGTTCTCTTTTATTCCATATTTTTCACATTGCCGTTACAATTTTTTGACATTGTTCTGCTTACAAAACGGGGTAAAAAAAATCATTCACAGCTGATTAGCCATCCTCAGAATGCTAATAATGATATAAATAGTGGATAAATATAAATATGCATGAAGATAGAATACATTATTCAAAGTACGACCTGATTCCATTGTGCGGCTGGATATTGCTTAGCAACCACACCAGACTGCTAATGTTCCATTTGAAGGGCCGCTCACCATGAAAAGGCGGTTTTATTTATTTATTTATTTATTTATTTATTCCTTTTCAAATCAAAGCCAGCCAGCCAAAATTGGCTTTTTGATATTCCGCCACGCATGCAACCACATGAAGTCGCATAGCGGCGAGACATGTCGTGTTCAATGTGAGCTCTGACGCGAGGGGAATTGTCCCCCGACACCCCTTTCCCTACCCTGTTCGTGTTGATGCATACTTCTGAACATTTATCCTATACATGTGGGTTACGCAAGGGTGCAGTGATGGATAGAAGTTCTGACTAGAGCGGAAGGCGCTGAACAGCTACTTGTCACCATGAGAGTGTATCATTGAACATGCTTACTGGTTAAAATATTTGGTACAACTGTGCAAATAGTGCCAAAAACAAGCTGATGACATGTTATTTGATGAGACTGTGACACTCCGGCCCTGTAGGTGGCAGTGTGAGCAGATAAGTAAGTGGCCAAAGTAGGAAATTAATTCCTGGATTTGCACCAACATTTTAATGTAGTTTCCTATGCCTCTAGGACGTTCTGTGGGGATGAATTTGGTAGTTTTTGTATATCCATAAATATCAATGATTATAATCAATGCTTTTTGGGCTTTTTTTTTGGAGGGTGACTTTTTCCTAAAAAAGAAAAAATAATGAATCATCAGAAAATAATTTATTACCATTTCATTATGAGTCTAAAAAAAAAAAACTATGTTTGGCCATCTTAAAAAATGTTTTTTCATGTCACAGTGGAGGATACATTTGGCTTTTTACACCCACAAATATTTTCTCATAAAATGTTGATGTATTACTCGTTTGCTTATAACATAATAGTGACTTTGTTAGCGTTTTCATCTTCCATGTTAATAGTAAATAATAAATTTCAAATACATCCATCCACCCATTTTCCGAACCGCTTAATCGTCAATAGGGTCGCGGCGGTTGCTGGAGCCTATCCCAGACGTCTTCGGGCAGTAGGCGGGGGACACCCTGAACCAGTTGCCAGCCAATCGCAGGGCACACAGAGACGAACAACCATCCACGCTCACATTCACACCGAGGGACAATTTAAAGCGTCCAATCAGCCTGCCATGCATGTTTTTGGAATGTGGGAGGAAACCGGAGCACCCGGAGAAAACCCACGCAGGCCCGGGGAGAACATGCAAACTCCACACAGGGAGGCCGGAGCTGGAATCGAACCCGGTACCTCTGCACTGTGAAGCCGACGTGCTAACCACTGGATACCGGGCCGCCCCATTTCAAATACATTTTCATTAAAATATATATATTTTTTAAATATGACGTGGGGGTTGAGGTTTTTTTGGCACCCCCAACCCTCTTTTTTTATTTAAAAAAATGTCCCATGTGGTGCTCATAAACTTCTGATCTTTTTTTTTTTTTTTTTTTTTTTTTTTTGCTCATGATACTTTGCCTTTTACTAAAATCATTATGGCAAGCGTCCCCATGCCTTGACTTTCTCATCTCTACACTAAAAACATTAAATGATTCCCCTTTCAGTTTATTGTTCCTGCAGACAGTCACAAAGAGCACCTAAATGCATTTTTACTTTCTGTGGAGCTTTTTACTAGGCTCCTTTGACATGCTATTTATTTACCTAGCTTTCTGCTTCTATTCCATAAGCATAATTGGCCTTTTAGAGAGGATTTTTATTTCAAGATGGACTTCCACTTGGCTTTCGGAAGTGCAAGGAAAGATGATGATTGCGCTTCTGAAAGTCAATGTGGTCACAAGACTGTTCCGCTCGCCAGCGTCCGTCTGGCTGGGTCAGTGGGGCTGTGGGGATTTGGCTGTGGGGGTTACAGAGGCAGTGGTGGTCTAGGTGGAGCGAGACCTCGACTAACAATAACCATCCGTCCTGTTTCACCAGACGGCTGCTGTCCTTTGAAGCCCAACCGGGTACAAGCTGTTGTTTGGCCGATTTATGGCTTTCACTTGTGAGCAAAAATTTGATGTCTGAGCAGGGTGGCAGTGTGAACTCAACTTGACAAGAAGCAGTTTGATAAAGAGTGAAAAATTCGTCAAGAAGATACTTCAAGCTCTTTAATGACACTCCCGGTTGAAGTTTGCTGTCAAAGTAAACATCAAACAAAGAGAATTACATGTGGATTTCCAATAACTAAATACCTTTGACTCAGAAATTTCCCCCGAGCTAGCTTAGTGCAGTTGTCCCCAGCTATTTTTCCTCCTGTGTGGTTTGTACAGTTCTGCACTGACTTTTGTGAGCACTGTCCTAGCCAGAATTGCCTCGCTGTCTTACAACCGACGCATCCATCTTTTCGCAGTCAATAAACTTCAAAGGAACATTGGGAGCATATTGATGTCTTTGCGTTTGTTCTTATGAAGATCAACCTGCCGTCCATCCTGAGAACATTAACCCACTTTCTTCCTTTTTCCACTCATCCTCTGACACAGAAACATCCGCACCTCTCCGAAGATCTTGACTGGTGACGGAGTTCAGACATTTCCACTGTTTCATCTATTTGCAGCATGTGTGATCCACGGCCATTTCTCAAAAGTTTGGTATGGCGCCCTCTAGTAGTAGTTTAGATGTTTGTTTGATTTGAGGGGTGGGGGGGCGTCTGAGTTACATAACGCCACTCAAGGGATGGAAGGATGGCTGGATGGATGGCGGCACTTCAATCGACACCTCAGACAGCCGCGTCTCAGACGCACGTTGTGAGAATAGCATCTGAAGACGCAAAAGGAAGACGACGAGCGTCAAGTAAGAACAACGCACTCGCTCGGGGTTGTCGACCTGGCTATTTATGTACAACGCCGACAGATTAAAAGCCAGACGAGAAATAGAAATAGAATTATTCATCACTGTGCGAACCCCCCCCCCCCCCCCCCACCACCACCATTTAAAGACAAGAGTGCTATGAAACAACATATTTAAAATGGCAATCATCGAAATGGGCCGACAAACGGTACTTTAGAGTTTGTACTTTTAGTCCTCCGGTCGGGGGCCTTTTGATCCTTTTAGCATCCCAGTAAGGAGCCCTTTGCCTGGGCCTGGCTGACTCTGGCGCTTCCCGCCAGCCTTGAGGAAGGTGACGGCTGCAGGCTCCGTAAATCTCCCAGTGTGCCGCAACATTTGTGCTATTTCGAGCTTTCCGCGGCTACAGTGAGTTTTGTGTAATTGTACATTTCTCTGGCATAAGTTGCAGCCCCGTTTCCTGCTCGTGCACTTCATCAGATGACTTTGGTCGAGAGGGGGTGCACGCCCTTGACTGGAAGCCCATCAATCACAGGTTATGTATAGTAAAACAAGTTTTTTTGTGTGTTTTTCTGTTTTTTTATGTGATTGTTCAAACTGGAGCAAATTTATGAACAAAAACTGTATCGCAAACAAAAACCCAAAATGTGTCAGCAAGGCCCTGGAGCGACGCCATCGGCACCAGCCAGGCTTGGACCCTGGAAAATGTCTTGGTTAAAGGTCAGCATCCATGTCAGTAATATTGATGCATCTGCTTCAATGTGCTTGGTGGAAATGGCGCACCGCTTCTTTTCCTCACACAGCTTAAACAACCACATTCTAATTTCTTAGTGAGTTGCACACACCGTCCACAGACAATGAGGCACTCTACTGCGGCCACGCAAGCCCAAAGTCCTAGTCCACGTCCTAGTCCTAGTCCTAGTCCGACTTGATGGCTATCAAGTCGGACTTGTTTTTCTTCCCCTCACCTGGCTATTCCGCCTTCTCTCCATGACATGCATGAACCCATGGCCGACAATGAGGCACTCTAAAGCAACGACACCATCGTCCTATCCAGAGCGAAGATCCATTTTGGCAATGTTGCTGTCGTTGGCTCGCGAACTATGTCGCCATTGTGCCGGATGACCGCTGATACCACTTTGCATGTTTTCAGCATTGTGTTCAGAAACAGGCTAAGATAGATTAAAAAAACAACAAAAAACGGAGCTCCACAGGGCATTTTAAACACATGCAAGTTCCAACAGTCCACTAACGATTGTAAACTCTGTTCTTCTTTCTCAGGCTTGAACGGAGCAACATTTGCATGGTAACAACACCAATTGGAGTCTGCCGTTTGCCATGATGGTCTCATGCTAACGTGTTAGCATCCCAGTTAGCCTGGGCTTCTTTCAAAGATAACAACGATGCAATCTGTAGGGCCACAACTCTTCATTATGAATGAGGTGCACTCAAGGCTGTGCCTTAAAGTCACAGACTCATTAACGCTAAATAGTGTGCCGCCGATTGGTTGTCTATCAATCTGCAGGCGCGGCTAATTGTCCGACTTGGGTGCTATTTAGCCTCCAGTTGCAATATGTGTCCAATTCTTAGTGATGTAACCTGACAACAAAACAACAGGAGCGTTGTAAAATTCCTCCCTACATTACTTGCAAGACCTACCTGGACTGAAACCGTGTCGATCTTTCGGGAGCCGTTTGCGAAAAAAAAAAGGACGACTGGAGACATTTTTTGTATGAAATTCATCACTACCAGGAACACTGCGGTTGCAGGTTATTTTTGTTTCCACCTCACATCTGTGTGTTTAGTGCACACGCAAAGCAAGGAAGCCGACTAAACCTCGACTCCCATGTGCGCGCACTCCAATCAATGGCGCATGCGTGCCACCTTCCCTTGCGCTCGCGCCATTTGTTCCCTTTTCTCCACCCGCCCGCGTTACATCACGGCTTTGTTGCCGGCCGTTACCATTTGAATAATTTTGCATAACGACTGACGCTTTGATGAAAATGACTCCGAGGGAATGTAGAATGTCATCTTTTACTGCTGATTTTTATATGAACTCATCCTGCCTTTTGAATTGTCAACGCGGCGAGCGCATGCGGGTGCGTGCGAATGCACGGCTCCCCGGTAGGCTGTCAACTGCTATAATATGGCCGCCTTCTCCTTTCTCCTTCAATTGAACGATCGATCCACTTCATTATGTCTCGATTTCAGCTTCATCGTGAGCATGCAGTCTTTTAGCGTTAGGGGCCACGCAAATGCGATTGGCGCAATATTTAGAACTGCTTTCAGTGTGTCATGGACCCTAATTAGCAGTGTTTCACTGTCAGAGCCAGCAAGGCTTTCCTTCTTGCAGTCCGTTTACAACCCAACTGTCTATTCGCTTCATTTTATCGTGTTTCTCTTGGCAGGGCTGCTTCCGATCCTTATGGATGTTTTTTGTCCCAGTCAGATTTCATCCTGTGTGTCGCTATATCAATCCAATCTGCCCAGTATTACTTGACCAATATAACTTCAACCAATCATATTTCTAATTCATCCTGACGGCAACAGTTTAGGTCCTCTGATTGGTCGTCGGATCAAAACAGTTTGATTGGCAATACACGATTAACATTACACTTGAACAGTGACTGATTCTGCCTCATGACAGTGAAGGTCAAATAGAGGACATCGCATCAAGCATTTTTTCCCCCCCAAATGATAATCCCACAAAACACACTTAACGAGATGATGTTAAGAGAATCGAGTTTGTGTTCACGATAGGTTCGCGTTTATTTACAGTATGTCTGAGCCTCCTCCTCCTCTTCTCCATTTCCATCCTCCATGTTTGCCTGGCGTCATTGAGCCGCCGCAGGGGAGGTCAAGGAGGAGGGGAGGTTGGGGGTGGGGAGTGGGGGGTGGGGGCGTGATGAGAACAAGACCCACCTGACCGGCGCTAACGTTCGTTTCGCTTCCCGTAATTAGCACCGCCATTCACTTCTCATTCCAATCTGCGTGCTACTTATTGAGTTAATGTCTTCTGTGGCCCTCAGGTTACAGGAAGATTGTTCCAGCTGCTTTGCTCTGATGACGCAACCGAGTGAAGTGATGGTGGCGAGTGAGACGAGAAAAGGAGCCCATCAGAGCGGAGTTTTGTTTCATACCAAAAACAAAATGCGGGGCAAAGGTAAAACCAAAATACATGGCTTCTTTGTTAACTGTCCCACCAATCTACAAAAACAAAATAGATTAGTTAAAGCATGATTCAACCAACAAAAATGTATGTAGGAACAAAGCAAAGAACTAGCTAACGAGCTAGCTAACCTTTCCAGCCCTCTACACGTCTATGAAAATGATGAGTTTTAATAATAATAATAATAATAATAATAATAATAATACATTTTATTTATAAGCTCCCAAGGACACTTTACAATAACAAAAAACACAAAACAATACGGGTTGAGCAGCGGCAGCCAAAACGCGCGAGCGTTTTAGCATAAACGAACAAACAACAACCCTGCTCACCAGCCAAGCAACCGACCAACCATTTCCAGTGTTAACGCCCATGACCAGTTCGTGTTGTCTCTGAGATATCTTTTTCTTCAACCCTTCAGTTTGTGTTTTATTATCCTTATCTGGGCAAACCATTTGCATCACATTCTATGTTCCATTCTGCTGATGACGTAAGTGTCTTATTATCTGATCCTCAGGTTACAGGAAGATTGTTCCAACTGTGTACTCGTCTCGCAGTTGCTGGTGACGCAACTAAGTGCACTGAGATGGGGAATGATTTTGTCAGCGTGTACTGGGATTTTATAACCTAATCCAATTACCAAAAAATATATAATAATAATAACCAGCTAATTTTCCCAACCACACTCTCATGTTCATGGAAATTGAGTGAAATATTCTGGCATAATACAACTAAACTTACTGTCCTACACGTCAAATAACTCACTAACCGTTTCCACCCCTATAGTGTGAACATTATAGGCGTGAAAATTCATTTTCCATTTGCCGATTTTACTGATAACGTAAATGCCTTTACCGCGATAGATCAGATTTTGCGTGATGTCATCTGCAGTCTTGCTTCCAGGTGGAGCTGATCCAGATCCACACCCCGGGTGTGAAAGTGAGCACCGAGGCGTTGCGTGATGCCTCGCATCAAAGGCGGGCATTGTTATTCAACTGTGGCCCTCTTCAAGTGCCGGCTGTTCCACTGAGGACAATGACCATAAGAGGAGCATCATCGCATGTCGCCTCGGCAACCCACCAGAGCAAGGTGAACATCAATAGAGCGAACTCGTTGTATGTTACCATGTCGATAGTCGCAGAGACTGTCACAAACGGACAAACGCTCAGTCTCATCTTCATGTCATGTTTTGATATCTCAAAAGTCAAACACCACTTGCACTTCAAGCCATTAATCATAGTCATGAGAAAACTAGCTTGTTAGCTAGCTGATTAGCCACCTAACAGACTAACAAACAGCTATTAATACAAATGTAATTTGCTAGGTTTTTCTGTCACAAAGGACCATTGTGTCTCAGGAATGATCCCCGATTTAAAAAAAAAATGAACGGATTGAGTCAAGGTGTGTTTGTGACACCCCAAGAAATTAGCTGGATTCATCTTCATTTGCAGCCTGTCATTAACTGACCACCGTTTGATGCTTAAAAAACGAATCTCGACACATCGCAGACGCTGTTCGCCCTTCAGACACTACATCATACTTAGCGCCGAGCCAGTCCCACAAGTACAAACACCTTCTTCTTCTTTGCCGCAGCGGGTGACAAATTGCCTAATAAGCGGCGCTACCCGCGCGTGACAGTGTTCACAAAACACCTTGTGCAGGAATTTTGACACTCCTCCCTGGGTCAAAAGTAGATACCAGTCTAATGAATACCACAAATAAAGCCATAAGTACCACACGGGAGTGGAATGGACTAGCCTGGTTTATCAACATTATGCAAATGAGACGATGAGAGTCATGCGGGTGTCATGAAAATCACACAAAACAGGTTGATGTTTTGCATTTATTTGATGTCATATTATTCATTCGTTCATTCATCTTCCCGAGCCGCTTGATCCTCACTAGGGTCGCGGGGGGTGCTGGAGCCTATCCCAGCTGTCTTCGGGCAGTAGGTGGGGGACACCCTGAATCGGTTGCCAGCCAATCGCAGGGCACACAGAAACAAACAACCATTTGTACTCACACTCACACCTAGGGACAATTTAGAGTGTTCAATCAGCCTGCCACGCATGTTTTTTGGAATGTGGGAGGAAACCGGAGCACCCGGAGAAAACCCACCCAGGCCCGGGGAGAACATGCAAACTCCACACAGGGAGGCCGGAGCTGGAATCGAACCCGGTACCTCTGCACTGTGAAGCCGACGTGCTAACCACTGGACTACCGGGCCGCCCCATGTCATATTAACAAGCAGCAAATAGTTTCAGAGACAAAATTCTCTCAACCACAGCGATATCCCCCCCCCCCCCCCCCCCAGCCACCAAAACATTATACTTTACCCGCCCTACATTTTCTCTCCATACATCTTCATTTTTTTTTAAATCTCTTTCAACCTTTTTCATCACCCCCATTGAAGTGATTGACTGTTTCACTTGGTATCTGTTCATGAAACTTAAAAAAAAGACCCACTGTATCCAAATTAGTACACAGTGATAAGAGGAGCCCTGTGCTGGAACTCAAAGAAAACAGCGCAAAAAGGACGGTAGCTTTGGGGATATGCTTTGAAGAACAACAAGCAAAAAATGTAATGCCACACGAGTGTGTGCCCTGCTGAGGCCAAGCGTCACTGCATAAATCCCCGAAACAAAGAAAAGATGAGTAATGTAACAGTGTTGGGCTCTCAAACGAGCCATTGTACCATTTCCAGATGTGAAACATTCATCAATTTGGCATATTTACAGGTTTTGGGTGCCCGCCGATTACTTTGTCTGTGTATTTTTTTAATTTATTTATTTTTATTCAGAAATGGCTTACTGGCATAAAGTATCTGCAATATGGCTCTGAAATGGCTTCTAAGAGAAATCATCTGAAACAAATTATATAGAACCCACCCACCCCCCCTTCATCGGGGATTCCATTCCAGAGCAACATCACAATAAATGAGTACCACAACATAGAAATACCCTGTTAAAATAGTCCCTGGGCATGGTTTTTAAATAACACCGATAACAAATAACAATTAAAAAATATTGTTTACACATCATAGTATCTGTGTTTTCTTGTTTCCCAAGAGGCCTCAGGTTACCTTGTTACGTTCTCTTTTGGTTCTGTTCAACCAAGACACTCACATGGGTGTCATTTTTTTTCTTACCGCCTGCTGGGTGATCAGGTTTATCCAGTTTATCTGTCTTTTTTCTTTTTTTTTTTAACAGTATCTCTGGCCCCACCCCTTTCTGCGCTGCCACTTCCGTCTTCATACTCACCTTTTTGCCTGTCGCAGGTGGGCTGCCGCCTGCGAGGTCACCGCGGGTTGGAGAATTCCCCCGAAGAGCAGCACTGCTGGGATAAAGTTTCCCGAGCGACCCAGGCAGACCGGGACAAAGTCCTTCCTTCCTTCCGCCCCTTTTTTCTGTGGTTTAATGTTACAACATTCTACCTGTCCAGGTGAACCGCATGTAAGTATACTTTTTTTTTACCCCCCCAATTCAGCAAATCAACCAAAATCCAGTGTTTCTATTCAAAACAAAGTGGATTTAAGTTGTTCTAAATGGTGTCTGGTTCTGGTTTGGTTGACGCACGTTTAGATTGTGTTTCAATGCATATTTGATACAGTGTTGTGATTTGAGTCGCCCATTTGGATGTGAAAGACACTTTTTTTCATGTATCTTTTCTGCTCAACTCGTGCGTCACTCTATTTAGCCAACGTCATACGTTTACATTCCGTACCTAAATAGACAGGCTGCAATTGGTTTGAAGTTTCCTATGACTTTAAGGGTTCTATTTTTGTAGAGAGACGCACGTGCGCTCGACCGTAAAAACTGGCACATCTTCATTTTCTTGCTGGGGCAAGTCTACTATAACTGTGTTTGGGAATTTGGCAGTCTGCGCTGCATCTGTGTGGGCATTCCGGCGTCATTTTCAGTTACACGCTTCCGCCACACCTGATAATTTGGTGGCACAAAACTTTAGAACAGATAAAAGCATGTCTAAGTTGTGGCGCAGCTGGTGTAATACGATTTTTTTGATCAATGCGTGGCCAGACAGCTTCTGAGCGCCGGTAACATGTGAGGTGGATGTAATTGGATTTCATTCAGAAGTAGGACAACCGTGTGCATCAATCCTCTGAATCAATTAGAAATTCATTCATTAAATGAATGATTGTTCTCATCTTTATTATAGTTTTAAAAGCAACAACTATAGGGTGGAGTTGTCACACACCAACGCATGATTGGTGGTGTAAGGTGCCCACTTCACAGCGGCCAACTTTACATCATCCATAAGTGAAGCGCCGTTCTTTTTAAATATGCTTTGTGCTCGTCAATCTACTGCTTGGACTCCAGCGAGTCCGCCACTCCAGTGTTGAATTTAAAAGGAATTAGGAGAACCTTTTCCATTGGGCGAGAAAGAAGCCGGCTGTGTTCTCACCCACAACGGAGCAAGTGTCCCTTTCTAGTGTGCTCAACTACAAAAACATCAAAAGCCACAGTTTGACTGCACTTTGTGCCGGAGTTGCATAAAAATAGGCCCCAAAAAATGACACTGCAAAATTATGTTATAGCCTAACAACTCTTTTTCGAGAGGACTGTCAGACCGCATCAATTGAACTAGCTATGTAGCTAACGGATTACCTAGCTGATTAGCTATCTATCTAGCTGTCTAGTTATCCCACTAGTTACCGAGATAGCTATATAAATAGTTCTTTAGAAATGTATATCTACCCTAGCCCCCTTTCTGAATATCTCTATCCAGCTATCTATTGAGCTACCTACTGGAGCTTGATATCCATCCAGCCATCTCTCCAGCAGTCTCGTTAGCTAGCTAGATACCTAGCTTTCTAACGAGCAAGTTGTCTCTTATGGTGTGTGAATCTGAATGAAAAAAATATGAAAAATGTGTGAATTTGAATTTAGGAAGAGCAGGTTGAGATGGGTGTGCGAGTGTGTGTGTTTTAATAGTTTGTATATGCCTTCCTGGAAGTTTCTATGATTCAGCAACATGTCTGAACAAAAAGGTGACTTGATTGTGTTTTGGCATGCCTGATGTTAATTTGTTGCTCCAAGTAAATGTTTAGTTTCATGTCCAAGCAGAGCCGCTCGCTCATCCGTCAAATGCGCTGCCAGTTAGCAGAAAAATACAGCTTCAGTGTAATCTATTCTAGGGCAGCCATTTTGTTAATTGTTTGTATTTTGAAGGCTTTCCGCGTGGATCTTAAATGCTAGCTGCTTGCTTGAACCTTGTTTTGCAGAGCTGTTCCTCAAGTACATCACCGGAACATGCTCCACTTCCATTGTTTACGTACATACATCTGCGCCTCATTTTACATCACTCCGGGAAAAGTGCGGGAGACGATAAATGCTAGCGAAAATTGTACCTTTTATCCGATAGGCTATAAGGTGTATTTTTCACTCGCCGCCGCTATTTTAGTGAGAGTGTCCTGTTTTTGGCTCTCCGGTATGGTTGAAAGTAGAAAGATGTTTTCACACTGGGTTGATTTTTGGACCAAAGTTTCATGACACATCTGTGCTGTATGTTACACATAAAGTACATTTGACAATAAAGTTTATCCAATCCAATCCAATCCAAAAAATGGAAATTAGCTGACATGGCTATAAATATTAAAAATCAGTCTGCTTGCACTCTGCTTTTGTTGGCACTGGCCATCATCCGAGCATTTCGGGGACCAAAAAAAAATCACTTTGAACACACCCCATGCTACAGGACCATATATATTCTGATAATCAGGCCATATGGTACCCCATTTTAATCTTTTCAAATGTGCACATATGCGTTCTTTTCTATTATTTGTCTGTTTTATCCATTATACTTAGTGAAAAGGCAAAACAAAAGAGGGCAAAACAACAGCAAAGCATGAACATATGTGCCGTTACATAAACTGAAACATGACCCTGTCGTGCCAAGAGCCTTTCCCTTGTTTTTTTATCACAAATCGCAGAGCAAGAAGTGATTACTGTGTGGTCTTGGAGTGTTTGTGTATTAGATTGCAGGGTGAGTTATTGATTAAACGTTGGAGTTCAGGTGCATGTTGAACAAGCGCCTTATCGCACCACCCCGCCCGCACACCCTCCCCAACGGCATGCGGGTGTGTGCGCTTTTGCCAAGGCATGTCTGTACGCGCATTTGTGTGCATGGGAAAAGGCTTTTAAGGTGTTATCCTCGTTCCAGATGCAGCTTGTATGCCATTAAGCCGGCACTTTTGTCTATTCCCATTCCTGGAGTTTGGTGAGGACACAAATAAGAGTGGACTGAAATAACCTGGAACTGTTTTTCATCAATCAAATTATGATTTTTATTTTTCTTATTTTTTGAGCCAGTAGTGTAAAAATATTCCTTTTTTTATTTTGCATTAAAGTTAAAAAAAGTTTTCAATTTGTGTTTTTTAAATTTGATTGTATTTCTTCCATGTGCATTACTCTATTTTATGTCTTATGTGTGTTTTTAATTTTAATTTTCCATTTTTGTTATTCGATTTGATTTAGTCTCTGCATGTAGTCCTTTCCACTATCACGATTTGATCAAAAACAGTTGACAAAGATGATTTTACTAAAAATATCTTGCACTGTTTATGCAGGCTTACAGCTTTTGAGGTTCAATCTGGATGGGATCCCGTTTGCACATTTGGCAGCAATTGAATTCCAACACTGCAAATCCCTTTTCGCGTATCATCAGATCAGGCTGTAATTTCACAGCTTTTTAGGAGGGTCTTATTTTATTTCCTTCTGTCAGTCTGTAAAGTGTTGTATGTGTCGTGCTGACATTGGGATGCGGCAGCCAAGATCCAATGACGGGTCCTGAAACCAAGTGGCATCCCGTGGTTTGAGCCCCATTGAGATGCCCATTGCCAAGGTGACGTTTGTCTGACTGAGCCCATCTGTTAGTGGCCCGCTTTCTGGATGACGTAAACCTAAGTATCAACACAACAGAGAGAACTGGCGTTTCGGCTGCATACATGTTGCTCAACAGATTATCAGTACAGAATTGATGAGCAGAACGCTGAGCCCAACCTCTTTGCGTGTTAGGCCAACTACATCATCAGCAAGGGGGCATCCTGCAGTTTACCCGCCAATGTCATGCACGGACCCCAGTGAGTCCATTTATCTTTTTACTGTGTCAAGTACGGCATACTTGTCCGCACTACATGTTCAGCCATGCAAATGAGGGATGCCACAAGGATTGGCCAGGAAAAGACTATTTCCATCCAAAACGCCTTGTTACGACCAATTCTATCGGCAAAGGTTTTGCAAAATACCAAAGGAAAGAACTGCCCCCATGTGCACTGTTGGACTGCTCTTTGCGCTAAACTTGCGCTCAGAACAAAAACGGGGCCCTTCATCTGGAGTGAACCCCACCCCAGAGCCACAGTTTTTGCATGCTACATCTTAATTAGTGCTCACCAAGGTGTCGGATGATAAAGTTTACACTTAGCCAAACAAACTGCACAATCAGAGCAACACTGGTCCGTCGAGCATGGTTGGTGGGTACTAGTTTTTGGAGGATTGTTTACACTTGACCAAACTATTCACACTATCATTGGTAAGTGGTCTGGGTCCACTTTGCACACCAAGGTTCAGGCGGTGGTGTTGACATCTAACCATGACCAACAGTGCTCCCTGAGCAAATATGGTCCCTGGCCTTTGGTTCTCACTTGAGCTGAAGTGAATTGAACCTCACTACAGTTTGTTGACCAAGATCCAGGACGATTTTTGTGATCTAGAAAATGTATGTGCGCATTTGTTCACTGATGTTTCATATTTCTTCTTTTCCTAGCTAAGTTACCCTCCAATATGTCCCGCTTGTGCCCACCTGATCGGGTCTAACCAGAACTGCTGCCTCAACTCACAATGGCGGAGGCTTCCGCACCACCTCTTGACGACCCCGTCTGCCAGATCTGCCTGCAGCCACTCACCCAACCGTCGGACACGCCCTGCGGACACACCTACTGTCAGGCGTGTCTTGCCAGCTGCCTTTTGGAGAGCAACCTTTGCCAGGTTTGCCGCCAGCCCCTCAAACTGCAGAACTGCGTGGAACCCGGCATGCTTATGCACAAAATGATCGACAAGCTGGCTGTGACTTGCCCTGCCACTCAAGTCCAGGCCCCTGCTGACCTGGAGGACTCCATGAACAACAGGTAGAAAATCCAAACACCGGTGTTGAGTGTGAATGCTAAAAATGAGAAGCCGGTAAGCTAACAATCCGGCTTGTTATTCTTAAAAATGGTACCAAATATTTTCAGTGGGCAGCCCGAACCTGCTGTGTCCATGGAGGACACCCCACCGCCCCCTGCTTCCTCATCGGATTCGGGTCTTCAGTCGCCACAAACAGACCTGTGTGTCTCATGCGGTCACAGCCACCAGCTAGAGGAGAACCATGAGTACAATTACAAAGAAGAGGTAGACAACGACATGATGTGCCACATCTGCCTGCAGCCGCTTATTCGACCGCTGGACACACCTTGCGGGCACACCTACTGTCAGGAGTGCCTCACCAGTTTCCTGCTCGAGAGCGACTTCTGTCCAGTGTGTCGCGCGCCCCTCATGTTGCAGAACTGCAGGAAGCCAAGCTTGCTGGTGCACAAGCTGCTCGACAAGCTGACTGTGGTTTGCCCCTTCAAGGATCACTGCACTGAAGTTTTGGCCCGAGGTGACATGGAGGACCACATCAGAAGCAGGTGAGGAGGCTGATACCAAACTGTAGTTGATCAACAGGCCTTTGGAGCCAGCTCTTAGGGCAATATATACACACAAAGAAATGTACGGGTACTGCCTTTTCAGTGGATTTCTTTCTATTTACCATGAGTTTAACTGACTAACCACTTTCTTCTAAATTGTGAAACTCCGGCTTCAGTGCCTAAAAGGGAAAGCTTTCATCCAAACTAACACAGCCCCTATGTTTATCCAACATTAAGAGCACTGTGTTTTGACTTCCTTTCGGGCCGGGCCGTGTTTTCATTAACGCTCATTAGCACTCGGCTAGCCTGAAGGCTTCTGAGACGATGAGTGCATCTCAGCAAGATTATCACACACGAGCCGCATAGCCACAGAGTTTCACTGTTTATCTTTAAAAGAGAATCTTTTTGTGTTTGCATTTGAGATTGGTGTTTTTCATTTGCCCATGACTTAACCACCCCCTGAAAACAGGCCCTAGATGTAGATTTAGAACACCTTGAAATTTGTGATCAAATACAAAATAAGTCTCCTTAATTAAAAAAAAAAAGCTACATTAATGTCATTGTAAAATGCTAAAAACGTTTTCGTAAAAAGCTCCACCTTGTGTGTGCGTGTAGCAGTTAGCCCGTTGATGGCTAACTAGCAAGTGGTTACAACTAACAGTTAGCAGTGTTGATTTTCTCGTCCAATGTGTGATAACGGAATGACCGAAGGGCTTTCATGTGACTTTTGAAGTTTATTTTTCTTCTAAGGCTACTTTTTTTTAAGTAGCCAAGAGCTCCATCTTTGACAAATGAACGTAGCAATCAGCTGGCAACCCACCTGACTAGCAGGCGGTTAGCATGAGCAGCTCATGCTCATGTCCTTCTTCTTCATTTGTCACAACACAGCCTCCAGAAAGGAAATGACTCTTCAACTGTCTATTTGAATGAGCTACGCTGAAGTATCGCAATAACAGCGAGACGCAGCGTGTTTTTGTGTAACATTTTAGCCGTAGCTTTTCCCCAAAACTCTTCAGATTTTGAGGGCTCCGTTGTAACGTTGGCAATGTAAGCGGTCGAACTGTGTCACAGTTAACCGATCCTTTTGCTATACGTGACAGCGCTTGGTCCCTATTGGTGAGGACCCCCTGTACTTACACCCATATGCTGAGATCTAACTTATACTTGACAGTAACAAGGAAACTTAAGGTGGACTATCGCGGGACAGCGCGTCCGTGATTCTTCACACCTTACGTTGCCTCTCGGCGGGGAGGAACGGCACATTCTCACAGTAACTCGGGATAGGAAGTAATTATAAACCCCTCCTGCGAATGACACCCCCCACAACACTTGGCACAGTGGGAGGGGCTGGCAGCAATGTCAGGGAGCAATCTGGCAGCGGTTCAAGTGTTGTCATGGCTGAGACCGCCGTGCCTTGCCATCTGGTCATGTTGCTGCTTTCACGCTTGTTGAATCCTGCTTGGTATCGGGAGTGTTGATGAAGAGTTATTCAAGGCGCAATCCGATGCAAAATGGGCGACGTTTTCATCCGAGATATTCAATATCCCCACCGGCTTTGACGGCTGATCGTGTCGGAACTTGTTTGGATTGCGGCCTCATGTAGCTGCAAGTTGACAACAGCTTTTCTTCAGTACCATCAGACACATTAAGGGTACACTTAATTCGGGACTCATGCTGTTTAGATCCAAAGCAAAAGTGTGGTCAAAATCAATCTGTGCCTGATTTGGAAGCTTGTGAGTTTTTGGTATTCTTGTAAGACATCATATTTTTTGTAGAGTTCGGACTTGCACCTAAAACCTCCAATTAACAATCATGTTAAGGCCAGCGAATTATCTTCAAATGTATTTGTCATCATCCAAAAAATGAAAAATTCAATTTTATCTAAAGGGTAAATGGAATCCACTTACATTCAACTTTATCTTCATTCTACAAAGTTCATTTATTTCATTCAAACATATTGGAGTGTAGCCTACAGAGGCACGTTGATGAAACGCTTCAAACCGCGGAGAGGTTTCCCTTTTTAGTAATATATTTAATTAATATTTTACCTTAATCTGCAGGATACCATGCTTCACCCTGCCTAATGGTAGAACCCTGGATGTTTTTCTTGTTGTTTGACCCATTTTAAATCCATTCCAATCGGTTGTACCAGCCTCGTTCTAGCTAGCACTAAGCTAGTTTGTCCCTTAGGTCCGGCAAACTCCCTTTGCTGCTTTAATTGCTATTTGGGGTTGTCGAAGTAGAAGTACACTGCATCATAACAACAGAAAGGTTGTCATATTTTGATCCTCTCACATGGCGAACATAAAACTGAACAAATACAATGCCAAATTGTATGTTCCCTCACCGTGATTATTATTATGATTATGTATATACAATAGCTTCAATCCCCATCTTTTTAGTCAAAGTGAGAGTAATAGAGCAACACGGCAGGGTGATTATTACTGTGAAGTTATAATCGTTTGCCATGGGTGGGAAATTAACAAGGAAATTTGAGACGTGAGTGTGTCGGAGCGTTAATGTAGAAAGCTATTAAACGACTCCTCAAGGGGCCACGCCACTTTCCACGCGCAAACTGCGTCCCATCGCAATTTCCATTTCCCCGCATACCCTACGGACAATTCAAATAGGACAGGAAAATGTAATGTACGCCACAGCGACACATTCAGCCTGTAACCAAAGCACTTCCATGCGGCCTCGTTGATTTACGACCTGCTGAAAGAAAAAAAAATCTGCGCTGACAAAATCAATTGTTTTAAATGTACCAATTATAATGACTATTATTGGACAATTTTAGCACCGGAAACGTAGCTTGATCTTTCACTGGCTTTTTTTTTAACCTCTAAAAGCATCATAATTCTTGTTTGTTGGCTTTAATTTAGCCACTTGATTTTAACAAGTGTGCATCAAACAGATATTTACTGTCTGTCTGTTCTTTTTCGCCATTCATTCTCCAAGGTTGGCCACTGTCGGTTCATTAAATTAAAAGTAACAACGCTGTGGGTCATACTGGGCGAACGTCTAGTTTAAGTAAGGCTTGACTAAAGAACTCCAACCGCTGGACATTGGCATCAACCGAGCGTTCAAAGTAAAGTTGCGAACGGCATGGGAACAATGGATGATCGATGGCAAACACAACTTTACAAAGAGTGAGAGGCAGCGCTGGGCGAGTTACGCCACAAAACGCAACAACGAGAGGGAACGCGGCGTTTTTGATGCATTACGGTACTTGCACAATTGTTCAATTCTTTCTACACGCACACGCGCTGCCACCATGTTTCGCTCTGTTCTTTACTTTCAAATGTGGGAAAGTTTCACACGAGAGAAATGTTGACTTTGCTGTTGCTACTCCTTCTTTCCGCTCGGCAATGCGTAGCAACTCACACTAGCATGTGATGCGTTCAATGACAACTGGGATGTGCAGTCCTCTGCTTCTGATACAGAGGATGAGGATGGATTTCTGGGTGATGATTGATCGAAAAACGTGAGAACATTGTACGATGGCTAAATAAAATACACCCGAACTCAGTTCTGCTTTTGTTGCCTTTTTAAAAACGTGTTTTTAGCTTGTATCTGTATGTCTTGGCATGCTACCGTATGCTTCAAGCTAACGTGTTAGCGTGCGAGCATGCATGCCGTATGTTTAAGCTGGCGTATGTTTTACCACTGTAAAACTGCGCCCATTGGTACAGTGCGGTCTGTCTATGTGTAAAATACAGAAATGTCACCCATTAATGAGACTGCGCCCAACCGTACGGTGCGTCGAATAGTCGTGAAAATACGGTACATACCTGTCCTGTACCATAATGACTATAGCATGTTCAAGTGGCGTGTATCCAACCAGGAAGCAATAGATATGACTAGTTAGCTATCACATAGTCCTTTTGGATTGTACGGCGATGCTTCAGCTAATGTCTAGGCTTGTTGTTTGCTTAGATGGGAATGTCGCCACTACCAATATGGCCACCACATAGGTATGCCTGTTAGCTAGATCTGTACTGGATGGCCATTTCTCCATATAAAGAAGACAGAGTACTTGTGAACTCGCCGAGTGCGGTCTTTTTAAGAACGTACGCAAGAATGGTCTTCCAAACATGAGTCTCTTTGTAAAATAGAACGGCTGTGTACTTCTCAACTTCCCCCTGACTCTGATATTTTTCCGTGAAAACAGCACGAAATTTATCTTTTCCCCCCCCAGCCGAGTCATCCAAAGTACTCAACCGATGCATTCGTGTTTTAAGCTAAGACAAGAACAGCAGACGGGTATTCCGTGCCTTCTTGCTTGATTCGTACTTTCAATTGGAACAGCACTTGGACTGACATGACATCACATCACAAGGACTAAACAGACAAGAACGCAAATTGACAAACGGCTTCTATCCCGGGACAACAATCGATTTTTTTCTCCCAAGTCAAGGGACCACTGCACTGTGAACAACAGCTCCCGTCCCCGCTTGGCACATTGATTCCCTGTAGTGTTTTGCTCCTGTAGACTCTTTCGCACATCAACTCTATACAGTAGGCAGGTTCATTCCAGCCGTCACACCAATCTGCTGCACAGCGAGTGGCCCATCGATGAAGAGGATCGAGGGGCAGGGGGGGGGGGCGGGGAGTGATTCCCTCATCCTCATCCTCCCGCTCGCTCTCCTCTCCTTGGGAGGCCAATGCGGAGGACGTACACATGTGTGCGTCACACGCCGCGCGAGTGTATGTGTGTGAGGGAAGAACCGACGGCCGCAGCCGAGCAGGTAGCCCCCGCCCCTCTCCCCTCCTTCCTCAATTTGGTCCGTTCCATCTCACCACCACCGCCACCCTCCCTAGCGCTCATTGGTTTCTGCTGCAGTATAAGTCACAGCCTGCGCTCTTGTCTCTAACGCACACACGCACACACGCGCACGGACGGAGACAAACACACACGAGCACAAATCCTCTTACAACTGGCCGCTGCCCAGAGCAGATTAAAGGGGGGGCCGGGGGGGGCTGCACATCTCCGATTGTAGTCCAAATGTGCCACCTTCCTCCTCCTCCTTCTTCTTCTTTCTACACTTTGTCCTCTTCCTGCTCTACAACAGCGGGACCTTCTTCTTCTTCTTTTCCATCATCTCCTTATTTGTCTTCTTCCGACGTCCTCCGGCCCGCCTGAGGCACAGGAGCAACCTGTCCAGCTTTGCGGGACGGAAAGGATTCATTCTGGCAAGATAAGAGAAGAGGGGTGGCGGCGGGGAGTTAGTGTGGGTGGTGGCGGGGGTCTGGTGTAAAGTAGTGGAGGTGGAAGAGGAAGACGAGGAGGGGGGGCAGGAGGGTGTTTGCGCGGGAGTGCTGGGGACGAGGAGGAGAAGACGAAGAGGGAGCCAGAAGAGCGCGGCGAGGAGCCAGCAGAGCAGAGCAGGGAAGGGAAGGAGGCGACCATGAAGGCTCTGTTGCTGCTGGTTCTGCCCTGGCTCAGCCCGGCCAACTACACTGACAATTTGGGCAACCTGCACATCCTCTATTCCGAGCTGTGAGTACAACGCCCCCCCCCACCCCCCATGCCCTCAAACCATAACATCAACAACACCCCCACCACCACCACCCCATGACCTACCCATCCTTCCCATTCCACTCCATAATTGTGTAGAAACAATGTATTGACCCTCAAACCTGCTCCCATCCATACGGTCGGACGACTCGAAGCGGGACACATCCCGTAGACGCGCTCGAGTCTGCAGGTAGAGCATCGCGCTCTCCGGGACTGTTTGGATGCTGCAGCTTTTGGCGTTGACCAACAGTGAAATTGCCACTGAGCCACCCTGGATGATGCGCTTTTCACAAACGGCGCAGCTTAGCTTAGAAATGTATCTGGAGTGACGAATCCGGGTAACTAAATTCACCTTCGGGTTACTCGGCTACTTTGTGTCATAGTTCAGATCACAATTTTTTTTTTTTTTTGGGCGACATTTGAAAGCAAAGCTCTCACAGCACGGTGAAAGAGTCGGGTTTGGATCTTTGTTCCCTGTGCTTGCTTGGGATTCTCCTGGTACTTCAGTTCAGCTCAAACATTCCCCAAAGAGGCGCATTAGCTTCATAAAAGGACTTGAAACCGTTCAGAGGTGTGAATGTGAGTATTAATCGTCATTTGTGAAACATGAATAATGGTTGGCAACAAGGTGTACTTAGACTCTTCCCCCATATTCACGCGGAATAGGCTCTGTAGATACTGATCACACGTGACCCTAATGAGAACACACGCAATACAAAATGGATGAATGATATATTTGTAAACGAGAGCGCGCTAACGCAGTTGTACTCTGATCAGTTGCCAAACATGTGCTCCAGACGTCCAAATTGTTTTGCCAAATGGAAGCAAATGAAAGTAATTTTTATTTATTTTATTTTTTGCCTTTGAACTCGAGAGTCAATCACTGAAGCTGTTGTCAATGCATCGGAAAAAGAAAGCAGCTTAGCGTGACAGTTGTAAAGTGTCCTTGAGTGTTGTGAAAGGCGCTTGCAAATGTAATGTATTATTAGTTGTCAGCCAGTCAATAGATCTGTTTGAATGTTCATTGGAGCGTCTCTGTGTAGTGTTTTTGTTTTTTTTTTTGTTTTTTTCAGGTACTCTGGCTTTTTCACCCATTCCAAAAACATGCATGTTAGGTTGATCAAACACTCTAAATCCTCCATAGATAGCAATGTGAGTGAAAATGCTTGCATCGTTTGCGATTGAAAAGTCCGGCAGTGCACCTCGTCTGTGGATGGCTCGTTTCAGAAGAAGTCTACTTTCCACTCAGACTACCGTTAGATGAGATGAGAAAAGAGAGTATAAGGTCACTTCCCCTGCTTTTTACCCTCCATCTGCCCGTACATACGCCCGCTTGACTTCTAATAGCGCCCGCTTACTGTATGTGGGTCAGTTGGAGCGTGGCGAGCTTCGGGGCAAAAAGTCATCGTGTGTGGGGGGGGGGGGGGAGCGTCTGCCTCTCACGATCGTTCGATTATGATGTGATGGACAAACGTGGACGTCGTGTTTTTCCGGCTGGCTGGAGACGGTGGTCACGCTCCATTTTTCTTCGTCTTCCAAGCTGACAGGAGTAGGTTCGCTCCGTTCGCCTACTCGTCTTTTATTGTTGTTTTTATTCTCGAGGGTGTGTGTTTTGTACTGCGTTTACCTGATGTGAATGCAGTGTGCAATGCTGTGGAATATAGAGAGGTGGATATTAGAGCCGCAGGGGGTGGGGGATGATCGGGGGGGGCGCAGGGTTAGATGGAGGTAGTGAAATTTCTGCAATGGACAAATCCTTTCTTCAGAAAGAATTGTTTTTATTCCAACAGCGAGGCAAAAAAATTCAAAGGCAGCTGCAGCCGGATCCCACTCGGCTCTCCGCCAAAGAGCGATCCAGTTTTGGTTCACAGGAAACAATCGATTTCTCTATTCTGTATAACATTGTCTTCAAGGAATGAATAGGAGGAAAGGCAATATGTGGCAAAACAATCACTCTCAATGTAATGTGAGGCATAACAATCACAAATGCAGCAGCAAAAAAACATCACTCAAAGCAACGCGTGGCATAATCATAAATTCCCCCTACTAAAACAATCACACTTAAAACTAGGTGTGGCATAACAATCACACACTTGCGCAGTAAAAGTATGATTCTCACAGCTACATCTGGAATAAAAATCACATGCTCATGTATGTGGCATGACAAGCGTATACCTGTGTATGTAGCATAAGAATTCCTTGCTTTTTTTTATGTGGCAAAACAATCACACTGGTGTACGTGGCATAGCAATCACACGCCCATCCTCTTCAAGCAATCACTCCCAAAGCTGTGTGCCATAACAATGACGCACATGCATAGGCCAAATAATCACTCTTAATGTTAGAATGCGTTGTATAACAATCACACACCTGTGTAGTAAAAAAAAAAAGTAATTCCAAAAGTTGTGTGTATCATAAAACGACCCACTTCATAACAATCATATACATTGCAGTAATCGAGCCGGGAAGTGACAAAGGTATGAATTACTGTTTCAAAGTGTTCATGTGAGAGGAGAGGTTTTATTTTGGCCAGCTGTTTAAGGTGAAAGAAGCTGGATTTAACAATGGCACCAATTTGCCGATCGAATTTGAAATCACTGTCCAGTTTAAGGCCCAAGTTTGAGACCGTTGATTTCAGATCAGGAGACAGGGGGCCCAAGTCTACAGGATGGAATGTACAAGGGCCACTGGGACCAAACAAAATCACCTCTGTCTTCTTTTCGTTAAATTTCAAGAAATTTTGTGCCATCCAGGTTTTGATTTCTTCCAGACAGTATAGGAGTGGCCTTAATGAGAAGGCGTCTTTCTTGCTCAGTGGGACATAGCTCTGGCAGTCATCTGCATAGCCGTGGAAGGGAATACCATGTTTCCTTAAGATGGAACCCAATGGGAGCAAAGGCTCAACTTCTTAAACACTACCATGAGCTCGGGAATGCTCAACCGTTCAGCCCGCATCTGCAGGGTGTTTGATCACGCTTCAGCATGAACGCACCCTAACGGGATTAGCAACCCCAAAGGCACGCGCTAGCTGGATCCCAACTGTACGCGTCACTGGTTTTACAGCAGAGGTTCCGAGTCATCGGGTCATCGAACCTCATGACTCAATCTCTCAACTAATTAGACTTTTCGTCCGGGCCCCTGTCTCATTCTATTTGGACATAATGGAGGGCTAAATGGTTCTGAAGTCCAATAAAAGAAAAAAAACATATTGAAGCACACCTCAAAAAGGGAATATATTGGTCTTTGTGGTATTTGGGTGGCAGTCTTAGTTGGAATATGTTGGTCTATAACAGGGGTGTCTCATTTTTTGTCGCAGGCCATTTCAGACTTCTGGCTTCCCTCGGAGGGCCGGTGCAAAATCTTGTAATGTTATTTATTACCTATGACGATTTGACATTTCGGTACAGATTTCAGCAAGAATCATGATTGTCGACACACATGATTTGCTCCCGCGGGCCACATAAAATGAAGTGGGGGGGCCGGACCTGGCCCCCGGGCCTTGACTTTGACACCGGTGATCTAAAACAACCTTGTAAACGTGTGTCTCCGTTGAACAAAAACCACATCGCCTCGAAGGTTAGAACAAATAGCGATCAAAGTTGAATGTTAAATGCTAACTGTTGAGGGTGCAGAAAATAGATGCAAGTTGGGGAGATGAATTCCAACCCTCATAAATAAACCAGAGGATCCAGTTAATGTGCATTAGACGCTTGCTTGATGACGTACAACGCACGTCTGTGCGCAGCGAGTGTGGTGCATCTGAATCATGCATGCTGCGTTTCATTTATTCATGCGGCTAAGTGAGTTTCGGGTTGGGACCGTTTCTCCTGCCAAATAAGCGGGAACAATTTTTACTATATACTCTTTTTACCGCACTGGATCACAAACCCTCTGTGTCGCAGTGCCGCAGGAAGATCATGAACATTCAAGAGAAGATGAAATTACTGAGTAGACTTTGGGGGAAAATGGAGTGAGGAAGCCATTGTGTCGAGAACGCTTCATTTCGGGTTCTCGCAACATCAAAACGGGCTATGGAGCTGCGGACTTTAGACATGACAGTCTTCCGTCTCCTATGTTTGAACGTCTGATCCCCGCTGTATAGCGTTGTTTGAAGAGATCGTTTTTCTGCGCGACGCATCTGGGAAAGGAGAGCGGCCACAGTCATCAATGAGCTCTTCTCTCGATGTATTTCCTCCGCAATGCACCACGCTTTAATATCCGCTCCTAAATCATTCAAGTGAGTTCCGTCGCCCAGATGGCTTAAGAAGGCTAAATCTGTTGACCCCCCGCCCGCAAATGTTGGCTCTTTGCGGCCGGTCAGAGCATTTTCTCATCGCTTCTTTTTGGCTCGTCGGCAGCAAGAGTGTAAGTGACAGCGGCGGCGTTAATCCCTCACGCGAGTGCCGTGAGCGCCAGGGCTTCGGGGTCAGGGTTGGCCGGGAGCTGGCCGCCTGTCAGCACGTGGAAGGGCGGGGTAACCGGGACGCTGCCTGCGGGGGGGGGAGGGGGGCACATGAGGTAGAGATGGAGGCCAAAGCATTCTCTGCGATGGGTCTTTCTCTGTTGAGAGGATTACAACAGTTCAAGTCGGGGAAATTAGCCACGGTTTAGGTGCATGTACTGGACAAAAGGGGCATGACAATGGGCTACAGCGGACGATCTCGGTGTGTGAAACGAGAGTTTCGCTGCTCTCTCGTAACAAAGTGACAAGTGTGTGCACATGCAATTGTATTTTTTTAAGTTTTACTTCTGTGACAGTCAGTTACATTTTTCCTCTCATATATATATATATATATATATGTATATATATATATATATATATATATATATATATATATATATATATATTCATTCATCTTCCGAGCCGCTTGATCCTCACTAGGGTCGCGGGGGGTGCTGGAGCCTATCCCAGCTGTCTTCGGGCAATAGGCGGGGGACACCCTGAATCGGTTGCCAGCCAATCGCAGGGCACACAGAAACAAACAACCATCCACGCTCACACTCACACCTAGGGACAATTTAGAGTGTTCAATCACCCTGCCACGCATGTTTTTGGAATGTGGGAGGAAACCGGAGCACCCGGAGAAAACCCACGCAGGCCCGGGGAGAACATGCAAACTCCAAACAGGGAGGCCGGAGCTGGAATCGAACCCGGTACCTCTGCACTGTGAAGCCGACGTGCTAACCACTGGACTACCGGCCCGCCTATATATATATATATATATATATAATTATAATATAATTATAATACAGCTTTACTTATATCGAGCTTTCGCAACCGCTACAGCCGGAACAAAGCGCTGTACAGAAAATTTAAAACATTACTTCCAAGAAATCCGAATTGATATATAAGGTGCATCGGATTATAAGGCGCACTGTTGGCTTTTGAGCAAATTGAATGCTTTTAGGTGCCCCTTATACTTTGTAAAATACGGTGTCTATATAAATAATCATATACACACACACACACTCACTGATGCTCTACTGAGATCTACCAGAGACCAGTCCAGGGTGTGGTGTGGCAATAGCAGCAATAGAGGGAACTTCATCTACTTGGCTGGCTGTAAGGAGACACCTTCTCAGTATAAAGACATCCTTCCAGTGCAATCAGGAGGTCGGCTCCACTTATGATTGGACGTATTGATTGGGCCGGAAATCCATGACTCAGTCGAGCCAGCACACCGAACCTGCTGAGCGGGCTGCAATGGAAAACAGACAGACGGCTGACTTTCACCACCTGTTGTTTTTTGACGGACTGTGTGTGTATGTTTCAGTTAAGTCATGTTTCTTAACTCCGTTAACAAACCTCCATATCACCAACACGCGACAAGGGAACAATCCGCAGATTCCACAGGGCCTTCGCTGAATGTCGCCTGTCTAATGTCACACGGAACTTCACCCCGAATGCCTGCTGCCGCTCATGCAGCAGATGGGATGAACGTGCGCATCGGGCGGATCCAATCAACGCGGCGTCCTCTGATTAACACCTCTCTAATTCGCCATTAACAGGATTTTCTGCCGTTATGTGCCTCAGCTCACTCCTGTCGGCCGTTCCGACGCAACTTCACGCATCTGGCTGTGGAGATTGCGTGATGAAGGCCCAACTCATAAACGAATCTAACTCAGGCTGATTTTGAATGGCCGAGTCAAGTCTTGTTTTGTGGGAAGTTGAGGTTCAATGTGCATTCTCCAATTGTCTCCTCTATAAACAAACACAGTGCAGCTCAGCCTCTGGCTAGCTCATGCCACGGCTAGTGGGAGCATGCTTTTTGTCTGTAGCAACCTGACATGCCACAAGATGGCACCAAAGCCCAAGTTAATAGGAAATTAGTCATTGGTGTCAAGGTAGAATGTTGAAACGATGCATCAAGACTGAAGGGGAGGAGCTAAGTTTAGCCAGTGTTGTTAGCGCAAGTCCCAGAGACTTTACGTCACAGGTGGATGTTTTTTATTTTTCACGATAGTAGTAAGATGTTAGTTTCAAATTACTTTTAAGTGTTTCTGCGTATGTTTGCGCAGTAAAGCGTTCTCAAACACCCAAAATCAAGAGAGAAATCACCTATCTATCTATCTATCTATCTATCTATCTATCTATCTATCTATCTATCTATCTATCTATCTATCTATCTATCTATCTATCTATCTATCTATCTATCTATCTATCTATCTATCTATCTATCTATCTATCTATCTATCTATCTATCTATCTATCTATCTATCTATCTATCTATCTATCTATCTATCTATCTATCTATCTATCTATCTATCTATCTATCTATCTATCTATCTATCTATCTATCTATCTATCTATCTATCTATCTATCTATCTATCTTGCTAGCTAGCTAGCTATTTTGTTAGCTATCTATCTTGCTAGCTAGCTACCTTGCTAGCTAGCTATCTTGTTAGCTAGCTAACTTGCTTGCTATCTATCTTGCTTGCTATCTATTCAGTAGCGTTGCTTACTTGAAAGCGGATGTAAATATAATCTAAGAAATGTGTAAATTCAAAGACTGCACCAGTCTTCTATCTGCATTCTAGTTGCTGTCGGCAGCTTCTCCCATGCATAATATTTCACTTTTTTTTTTTCTTCTCACATTCTTTGGTGAGAAATAGCCATGGGCATCCTCCTGGCAGGCAGATACACCGCATATGTGTTTTTTTCTTTTATTTCTTTTATTCCCCCCACCACTCAGCTTTTTACGTGTCAGGTGTCTCTGATGTATATTCCGAGCGCTTAAGAAAATTTGCTGCCGGACTTCTAAATTGGCAATGACATCCCCTGATTTTTATTATTTTTTTTCCGATCAATACATCTGAGACATAGGAGCCGGCGGACTGCTCTCTGAGGATTTGTTGATGGGCGGCAAACATAAGATGCCATTTTTGGAGGCCATGTTATACAATACAATACATGCTGATTTATATAGCGCTTTCACAACAGCGGCAGCTGTTATGTGAAAACACAATGTGAAGTGAATATACGAGAGAAACAACAGAGGCGACGATGGCGTGTCTTTTCACGCTCGCAGTTAAAAACAGCCACGCTGCTTTCCCTTGTGCGACTGTCTTTGCGCGCTCTTTGTTTCAGAGCTGCTAATTGCCTCAGCCAAGGCGGTATTATAGCACATTTGGATGCAAATATGGATAATCGGGATGGGGGAAGATGACGTGCATAGGCTGGGCTTACAAGATACATTTCAAGCAAGACAATTGTGATATTTCTCCCATGTTGCGCGATTGAGTCCAACATAAATTCGTTTTTTACTCCGAGCACTTGTGGACTGACATTTTACTCATTTTTTCAGTGCTACTTCTATTCTGAGGGAAAGTGACGCCATTTTTATGTTTACATTTTAATTCTGTCATGATTACTTTTGCCGCGATAGACATTTTCTCCACTTTTGTTTTGTTTCCGCAATTATTTTTTCCCCCTACCAGCTTGACATTAGCTGCTAAAAATTAACATACTTTACATTTTCTGCATCCTTGACAAGCGACAGGAGAGGCCCTTCCAAGGATGCCTACAGTGTGTGAGAATGCCTCTCCTTTGACCCGCAGTCATCTCGTCGGCAGCTGTGGTGTTTGACGGAGGGGGGGCTCATTTTCAACGCGGTGTCGGTCGTCAGCGAGAGTATGTGGGTTAGGAAGGATAATCCATACCCGCCCCAAAGAGGATTGGAGAGTCTCACAGGCTTTGATGACTCCTGAGCCGGGTGTTTATTTCCCAGCGCGTCAACATGGCTGTTTTGTGTCGCATCCGGGCACGCCCTACAGCATTGTGGGTAATTGTGACTGCGCTTGGAGACGAGAGGTGAAGGGGAGAGGGGTGTCGGGTATCTTTTGCGCCTTATCGCGTCCCACATCGGAGGAATGACGCGAGAACGAAGCCCGGGCGAGGATACGGCGGCGCTAACGAGCATCCACTGATTTGCCTGCGGTGGAGCCACCGTGTTTGTCGTGCGTATGTTGATTTTTAGAGCCGGGTACATTCATGTACTTTGTACCCCGACAACCTTTGCCGGCATCCGCCTTTGTAGCAGGAGACACTGTTCAGTCAGTCGGGCGTTTCTCGTGACAGGCCGTGGCCCTAAAATGAAAAATCCGAACGGTAGACATGAAGTGAATGCTTGAAAGACTTTCCTTTACAAGACAACGCTATTAATAAACACACTTTCACATCAGACTCGCCCTTTCTCTGCTGCGAAACCGATTTTCTAAATATAGGGTCTTTGATCAATCAAAATGGCGCAGTATTGCAGCAAAATGTAAGGGAAGAAGCTGTTTTTAATCGTGTATCAGTAATACTAATTGCTTGTGGGGCGGCCCGGTAGTCCAGTGGTTAGCACGTCGGCTTCACAGTGCAGAGGTACCGGGTTCGATTCCAGCTTCGGCCTCCCTGTGTGGAGTTTGCATGTTCTCCCCGGGCCTGCGTGGGTTTTCTCCGGGTGCTCCGGTTTCCTCCCACATTCCAAAAACATGCGTGGCAGGGTGATTGAACACTCTAAATTGTCCCTAGGTGTGAATGTGAGTGCGAGTGGTTGTTCGTCTATGTGTGCCCTGTGATTGGCTGGCAACAGATTCAGGGTGTCCCCCGCCTACTGCCCAAAGACAGCTGGGATAGGCTCCAGCACCCCCCGCGACCCTAGTGAGGATCAAGCGGCTCGGAAGATGACTAATTACTTGTGTTCGATGTTTGCCTTTAAGGGGCGTGGCTTAGTCAGCAAAATCAGGAGCTTGAGTCAAGTTGGCCCAACAGCAGCTCTTTGATGGCGGTCTTATCTTCCTTATCTTCGTCGTGTGCATTGAGGACTGTGGCTCTCCTTGCCCACACGCGAGGGCATTACAGTACCTCAAGAGTTCCCAATTGTTGTTTTTTTTCTTGTTTTTTTTTTGTGCGTGTATCGGGGGCTCGTTCGTGTTACTACAAATAAGTGTAAGGCTCATTTCTGGTCGGTTGGCAGGCAATCCACATACCTAACTTTAAAAAAAAAAAGCAGTTTTCTATCACATCCCCTACAAAGAGGCCATACGACGAAAAAAAAAATGACAATGACTGCACTCTTGGCTATGTTCGCGTCCATGTGATTTTCACTGACCCACAATTTATGCTCAAACGGCGCGATGTCAACGAGCCGACTAAGGAAGGGCCGAGCAACAAAACGCTTCCATTTCAAGCGCGCAGTAAACGTCATGGAGCGAGCGTGTGTATTAATTAAGCTATCACATAAACGAGGGAGTGGATAGTGAATGCTTTAGCAATCGTATTACGCTGCCCGCCATAAACAGCTGCTTGATGGGATTTCATGCGGACTCTTTTGATTTCAGTGAGCTCTCGATGGTTTTATCTCGACTAGATTACTAAAACGTATTTTTCCATCCAAAAAATAAAAATAAATTGCTATTGACCAATGTTGTACATTTAAGATCCATAGGTCAGATTTTTTTAAGCAATATGCATCTCACTGTAAATAGCTTCCATTCAGACCAAGAATTTAGTGCCCCCCCCACCACCACTTACCTGCACACCCCCTGCTCTGAAGCGGATTGACATATTGCTCCATTCAACCACTTTAGCAGGTTAACTTCCATGTTCCCGCAGCGACATGCTTGATGGTATTCAATTTACTCACCGAACGAGCAGGAATAACTCTCACAGGCTGGCCCCCCGCTCGTGTTACGTAAGAGTGCGGCGGCTCGATGGGATCGATGGCGACTCGCGGAGCGGAGCGGGGGGGGGGGGGGGCCTTTGTGTAAAGCTCCCTCCGACCCGCTGCGATCTGTAACTGAAAGTAAAAGATGTCAGCGATATGTAGAGAGGCAAAGGAATGTTATTTTCCCCGTGAAATATGGACACGGTCAGGTCAGCCAATTCTCTGCAGGCCTTCGAATTATCCTTTTTTTTTAACCCTCTGGTTGGGCCCAGAGAACGGATTTTTCTTCTCTGAGCATGGGTTTGATCTAGCTCATTACGGCCCACTTAATGTCCATGCTGATGGCTCCGCAGAGACGACTGGAGGAAAGTGAGGCAGACCTAATTTCTGTCTCTGATGAAGCGCAAATGGACGAGAAAAAAAAAAAAGATTCCACCGGGATTGCTTTACCTGGATCTGGAAAGTCCGTCTGCATCATGTCTATCTGTGCTTGTCAATGTTGATTACTATGGATGGGCCGGAAGACATTTTTTGTCGAATCCAGCTTTGATTTTTCTAAAATACCCAAAAATAAGTCTTCTCCCATGCGTTTTTTTGACCGTGAACTTTTCAGTCTCTCTCATGAATGTATTGACCTTTACCCCAAACTACTTGGTGCCAAAAACTGCTTCAACACATTATTCATAACAAAAGATTCATGAAAATATCACTCACGTGTTATTTGCCCGAAATGCTTGTCGTTGTCTGACACACTCTCCCCCCCCCCCCACTCTTGTCGATGAAGGTGTAAAGGCGCCTCTCACTATGGCCTCTCGGCGGACAGGAAGCGGCGCTCTCAGGAAGGCGAGTGCACGGACAGCACGTCGGAGCTCACCATCGCCACGTTGCCCGGCGACGGCCCCGCGTCCGCCGCCGTGGCCCTGCTGTCAGACGAGGCGGGTTTAGTCAACCCGGCTTTTGATGCCAGCATGGAGGAGCACAGCCAGTCGGGCAGCACCACCAGCCTGGCAGCCCGTTGCAGCAGCAAGAAGAGTGAGTGTGAGTTGCTCATCTTGGTACCAAAACAAAAAAAAAATTTGTTTCACTGAGCGGCATGAAATTTGGTGGGTGCGTCATTCATGGCTAGGCGCACAAAAAGTCTCGATAGGACACAGGACGCCTTCTATTTTGATTTGGTTAACATTGGTCTTGGTCTTGCCACTGAATTTAACTTTGAAAATTCACAGTTGAAGCTAGTTTTACTTTGAAGCGTGAATTTTGAGTAGACGCACAAAAAAAATATATAATTTTGGTTCAAAAAAGCAATTTTTGCAGTTTCAAAAGCCTTCATCAAATTGCCTGAAAATTTTGCTCAGTCACCCCCTCCCCAAGCCCCTCCTTTGTAATTTTGGGGAAAATTCAGCTCACAGTTTCACTGAGCAAAGTGAAATTTGGTAGGTCATGTCAATCACGAGTGGGTCCACAAAGAAATCTCGTGAACCCAGCCTCCAAAATAAGTCTTTTTTTGATTTGAAGCAGCCATTTTAGCAGCATAAAAGCCCTCATAAATTGTTTGAAAAATTTTCTCAGTCACACATTTTTGGAAAAATTCAGCCCACAAAACCAATTTATTTGACTCGCAAAAGTAGACCCACAAAACAGTCCAGTTTCTGAAAAGACAGAAAGTCTGTCAAGTTCGCGGTTGCTAAGGCCCATTTGAATTTACTTTGTGCTATTCTGAGACCAATTTCCTAGACCCCCCCCCCCCCCCCCGGCCCCCCCACAGAATTTTTGGGGGGGAAACCAGTTTCCCTTAGCAACATGTAATTTGGTTGGCATGTCTGTCTCAAGTAAAAACACAAAAAAAATCTCATGAGACGATGCTCAAAATATCACGTGAAGTCTTATTTTATTTTGAAGCCGCCATTTTGGATGACATTGTTTTGTCCAACGACCGCGTTATGCAGCAAAAGCGAATCTGAAAGAGATGAAGATGGAGTTTAAATATAGCCGGTGCTAGCATGCGTCGAAAGTGACATCTCCCACCTGAACGCAATCAAAATTCCCCGCCCATAACTTCAGTCATCGGGGACCCCAAATGACGTCGTGAAGCACTTTCCACCGCGGGCCGCCGCCGTCGTGTGCGTCACCAACGCTGAGCAAGCTGTCACGGCCAGAAGCGACCGCGGCTTTTAAAGAATAATGTGGCTGTCAGGAGCCATCGCGTCTCAGCTCCGTCGAGGGCGGCGAGGGGAACGGTGACGGTGGTGTCGAGGGCACGGTGGGGCACGGCGACGCTATTTTCAGTCTTTTCAAAGTTTCAAATTTGGAAGGGTTTTTTTTTCCCCCGCCCTCATACTTAAATGCGACTACGGGAAGAAATCATACCCGAATAAAATTGCATGATGCATCTCATAGAAGTTCGACTCAACCCAATGCCTCCGCCAAGACTAAATTTCAGATACTCGATTATTTTATTTTATTTTGTTAATTATGTATTTTCCGCGGGCGGCCCGGTAGTCCAGTGGTTAGCACGTCGGCTTCACAGTGCAGAGGTACCGGGTTCAATTCCAGCTCCGGCCTCCCTGTGTGGAGTTTGCATGTTCTCCCCGGGCCTGCGTGGGTTTTCTCCGGGTGCTCCGGTTTCCTCCCACATTCGAAAAAACATGTGTGGCAGGCTGATTGAACACTCTACATTGTCCCTAGGTGTGAGTGTGAGTGCGAATGGTTGTTCGTCTCTGTGTGCCCTGTGATTGGCTGGCAACCGATTCAGGGTGTCCCCCGCCTACTGCCCGAAGACAGCTGAGATAGGCTCCAGCACCCGCCGCGACCCTAGTGAGGATCAAGCGGCTCGGAAGATGAATGAATGAATGTATTTTCCGCAGTCGGCATTTATTATTTCACTTGCCCTTGGAACTTTTCGACCACCATTGCTGTATCATTAAACAGCGCCATGTGTCAAATATTTGGAGCAGCACTACCAATCGGTGGAACTGATTTCAAAGGGCAGAAACGAGTCATCTGTTCTGTGTTACCGCGGAAGGAATCATTGGTTGATAAGTGGTGACCAAAGGTTGAACCAATCAGGTGCAAACCTCCAGCAGCCTCTTCTCAGACATGTCCAGACATGTTGACTCCTCGTGTCTATAAAATCCCATTCGCATCCTCACTCCTCAACTGCCTTTTCCAGTGCGGAGCCGCTCTTTCCGGAGGCTCAACCGGGCGTTCAGCGTCCTGCGGAGGACCAAGAGTGGCACCGCCGTCAATCATGAAACCTCGGAGGAGCGGGATAACGCCAGGAATTCCAGCGTGCCACAAGGAGGTACGGTTCAACAAGTAGGACCTTTTTGGAATCCTTCTATGTCAAAAGTGGAATACAATGGAATGCAATTCCTTCAGCCTTGCTGGATTTTACCGCCATTTTCCGATGATGTGTGTGGCTACTTACAGGCAAAGTCTGTCATTTTTACGATTTAAACATTTTTTTCCCTTTTACATCAATTCTTGCCATTAGTGTGAGCAACGAATATTTGAACAAAAAGGGTGGAGCAGCACATGTCGACACACAATACAACCATGCTCGCAGGCATATCTTATTTTTCCTCTGCGAAACACGACTAATATTATCGCAGCCGCTGGCTCCTTGAGTGCTGACTCTTGTTTCAGTCTGCAAAACTCGGGGGGGCCCCCCCCCCAAAAAATTTTTTTTTAAAGGGATTTAATGCTTGTTTTATTTTAATCTAGTCAAAAACGTTTTCTTTTTAATTCTCAAGTATATAAAATAAATGCAACAACAAATAATGAAACCCATTTTAGCCCAAATTGTTTGATTAAAGTCAACAGGATGCTATTAATTTTTTTACGCAGTTGAGGTAAGAAATTCCAACACATTCCTCACCATTAGGAAGTTCCATCACAATTGGCCAGCAAAGAGCCCAGAGGGTTAAACTGCCTCATCTGCACTTTACGATTCCCCGAAGAGTGTGTGCATGTGTATTTGTGACGCTCCCCCAGCTGAAACAAGGACGGTGACACGGCTCCGAGCCCAAGCAGATGTTCCTTTTTAATAATTCAGCTGCACATTGCATAAGAGTTGCATCGCGGGAGGCGAATAATAACGTGCTGGAGAGTGTACGCCCGAGGCGCTTTCGGACAGGATGTAGCGGACGTCACGGGCCAAGAGTCTTCCTTCATTCGCTCGATCAACTACTTTGATGGAACGTCCTTGGGGGGAGTTGAGCATGTGCGACCCGATGCAGCCGTTTGTCGTCCCTGATCATTTACATCAAGGGGACATTGTTATAATTCACTTTATAATGTTTGTCGACAGAGATAAGGTGAGAAGCTCGGTCATCCGGGAGGGGCTCAGAGTCGAGCCGCTTCTCCTCCACATCGAGAGGAGCCAGATGAGGTGGCTTGGGCATCTGATTCGGATGCCTCCTGAGCGCCTCCCTGGTGAGGTGTTCCGGGCATGTCCCACCGGGAGGAGACCCCGAGGAAGACCCAGGACACGCTGGAGAGACTATGTCACCCAGCTGGCCTGGGAACGCCTCGGGATCCCCCGGGGAGAGCTGGAAGAAGTAGTTAGGGAGAGGGAAGTCTGGGCTTCCCTGCTAAAGCTGTTGCCCCCGGCCCCGGTAGAAGATGGATGGATGGATGGATGGACAAAGTAACATGATGGAGAAGTGATACGCACATCTGCCTCACAATCCTGAGGTTCTGGGTTAGACTCCGGACAGTTTAGTGATGAAGTGCTGCCTACACAAGTGAAAATAGACTTTTTTTTCGGGGGAGGGGGGGGCCTTGCTTTTTTTGTTTTAAATTGTGTGTGTGTGGTGGGTGGTGGGGGGGACTTTAATATGCACACCCCGGCGGCACTTTGCGTCATATTTGAGGGACAGATGACAAACGAGCAGGGAATGAATATGGTTGGGCAGAGACGCAAATGAAAGATGCCCATTGGAAGCGGATACAAGCAGAAACACAAGAGTGATAACGGCGCAGTATGAGGAGAGGCGAGCGGAGTCGGGAGAACTTACCTCATCATGGCGAACGGACTGCACGCTCGCCACCTTGAAGCAATACGCAGACCAAATATTGACTCTGGAAATTGAGAGAGTGCAACGGGAGGGGGGGGGGGGGGGGGGGAGGGACGACACGCCGCTTAGGAAAGTGCAAAATCCTTTTTTTTTTTTTTAATTTTTGGTCTTTTTGTTTTTTTGTCTTTGTAGGGAATGGCACCATCAACAGTAGTAGTTTGCGTTTGGAGCAAAATTCAAAATGGACAATGCATCCTAGCAAAAGGCCTCCAAATGACATCACGCGTCGTGAAATGAAGGACGTCTTTTGTTTCTTTGCAGTCCGGGGCTTGAAAAAAAAAAACGCTTTGTTTCACAACAACAACGCTGGCGTGCAACAGCAGCGGAGATTTGTAGCGGAGCTTGTTCCCATGCACGTTGCGTACAGATGGATGTGACTAATTGCACAAACATCAAGTGAGGACAATCAGCCAAGCGCCTTTTGCTTTTTCTTGGCGCATACCAGTGTGTTTGAGTAAAACCTGAGGGAGTCGAGGCAGCTGCGCCGCCATCTTCCCAAACTTCTCGTTACTTCCTCTCCTGTTTAACTTGGCTTTCAAAACGCGTGTGTGTGTTTTTTTTTTTAATTTTATTGCACTGTACAGCTGGACTCAAACGTTTCTTCTTCTTCTCCTGGTACGTCAGTGTTGGCTCTGCCACAGCTCCACCACTTGATCCCCGACGGAGAAGTGACCAGTATTAAAATCACGCGGGCGGAGCCGTCGGAGCCGCTCGCCATCAGCATCGTCGGCGGCAACGAGACTCCGCTGGTGCGCATCCTGATCCAGGATATCTACAGGGAGGGGGTCATCGCCCGAGATGGACGCCTACTCCCCGGGGACATGATCCTCAAGGTATCACCGGGTCACCGCTTGACTGGATATTGACGAATTGAAAATGGCGATGCTAACGATCGAAAATAAAATTCATCGATCTTACTTTTTGATTCCACGCCGTCAAATCCGTTTTTCGCCAACCCGCCAGGTGAACGGCATCGACATCAGCAACGTGTCGCACTGCTACGCCGTGGCCACCCTCAAGCAGCCGTGCCAGCTCCTGCGTCTCACCATCCTCCGAGAGCAACGCCACCGCTACCATCACCCGCACATGGGCGCCGGCGCCGGGGGCCACCCGTCGCACGGCCCGCCCCATCACCACCCGTTCCGGGACGACAGCGTCCACGTGGTGCTGAGCAAAAGCGCGCCCGACGAGCAGCTCGGCATCAAGCTGGTGCGGCGGCCCGAGGAGCCCGGCCTGTACATCTTTGACCTGCTGGAGGGCGGCCTGGCGGCTCGGGACGGACAGCTGTGGGTCGGGGACCGCGTGCTCGCTATCAACGGGCACGATCTGCGTTACGGAGCCCCGGAACATGCTGCACTGCTCATACAGGTTGGTGAAGTGTAGACAAAATGATGTTCAGGGGGCCCGATTTGCCTTGCATTGCTTCTAATGGGGCCTGGGGGCAGAGGAGAACGCTGTTTATGTGCCTCGCTGCTGTTTTGGCTAGCAAAGGCGATTCTAATCAAGGTCAAATGTCTGCGTGCGAAAAATAGCATCAATGAAGTGAGTCATTCTGCTTACTATCCATTCTTTATTTTTATTTTCATGATGGAAAAATTGTGTATATTTGTCTCACCAGGAATGGACTCGCGCTATTTGAGGATATTTGAGGACCATATCAGTGTTCCTATGGCTCTCTTTCCAAACTGTATTAAAGGCAATTGTAGTGATTTGCAGTAATTGCTTGGCTGTCGACATTTGATTGCGCCGATTCCCTGACCAAACCATGCCAGTCGTCGGTTGGTGCGTTTGTTGGCTAATGGCGTTTAATTGCTGTTAAGTCGTCCAGGGTCTGTGGGCCTGAAGTTCTGACTGACTGGCTCCACCCGACCAGGCACTTTCTGACAGAGATTTACAGCCAGCCATCCTGAAATTAAATTAGGCCAATTAAGGCAATAATGGGCCCAGGACTGACTTATTAAGGAGTTGAGCTCTGTGCAGCAGAGACCGGGGCGACTCTCAGAGGAGGCGAGGTGACAGAAACAGTCGGTTCGTCGTCAGGCAAAAGTGTGAATAAATGCATGTGAATGGGACGTCACCGGATGGCAAATGCAAGTTATTTTTTAAAAAGTAGCTCCTGTAAAAGCTCTCCTACTAAAATCCAAGCCAATTAAAGAAATGCCAGAACACGTACACAGTCGCTTATGCTCCTTCGGGGAGTGACTTCAATAAGAAATGAGTCTCAATTATATTCGCCGCAAGCTATTTTAGGCTGAGAGAAAAAACGGAGGATGAAAGTAATGGAGTTTGTCATCATAGCCTTTTGGAAGTTGTTATGAATCCTTTTTTGGGGCATTATTTTTTTTTTTAACTCCACAAGCTATTTACTGGTGTTTTAGTGGAGTCTCTTAGGCTATGCAAACGTTAGCCTGCTAGCTAATGTTTGTTAGGTGACAGATGGAATCAATAGGATGACACGTACCACCACTAACTTTTTCTCGTGACTCTAAAGTAAAAACTTTTGAACGCTTTATTATACTTGTCCAAAATATATTGTTTTTTTTTGTTGTTGTTTCCAGTTACCATGTTAGCTAATGGTAGCCAGCTAGCTGAGCTCCATGCTATTTGAAGCTTTGTCACTCAGATTTGGCATTGACTCATAAAGCTGACACAAAAAAAGCAATGAAACATTTTATATGTATTTAAACACCAAAATGTTCCACCAAGACATATACTGTAATTTGTTGAAATGACCTCTGCTATCTTACAACATCATCGACACGCTAACGGAGAGTAGAGCGGATGAAATGATCAACCAAACCTTATTTGTCATATTGAACAAAGCTCGTCTTATTTTGCCAGGCAAGCGAGGAAGGCGTCCACTTCGTCGTGTCCCGTCAGATCTGCTTGCCTGCGCCCGACATCCTCCAAGAAGCTCCATGGGGCATGGATGGCCCCCCGCCATATTCCCCGGTGGACATTGAGCAAACACTGCTGGTCAGCTCACACACACACAAAAAAAAAAACACGCTGACATCGAATGTGCCTCGGAAATTAATTGATTGCGAATCCCGTAGGACTCGTGCCAGAAGCCCGCCTGCTATGAGAAAACGGTTACGCTGACCAAGGAGCCGTACGACTCGCTGGGCATGGCCGTAGCCGGCGGCATGTCCAGCCGCGGTTGGGACCTGCCCATCTACGTCACAAACGTGGACCCTGACGGAGTTGTTGGCCAGGAGGGTTCCATACGCAAAGGTAACATTGGGATACACACTTTTTATTTTAAAAAAAAAATAGCTGTGTCAAACGCAGACCAAACAAATGTTCTGTACCTTGAATGTGTGATGAATTAAATACATTTGCATTCCATGTTGTGCACTACCAGGCACAGTTTTACCGCACCGAGCGGCGCTGATGAATTTGTGCCATATGCTGATTGACGAACACGCGTTTAATTATGAAAGTTAATCATGCGGCGGTTGTGGTTCAGCGCTCCGCAAATTGTCTCCAACACAGAGAAAATATTAACATTAGCGTAGCACCGGGAAGGAGGGAACTGGTCTGCTGGATCATTTTATGTCATGGCAATACTCGTGAGGGAGATTTTGCTGACTCGTGTGTCCTTAATGCATATTAGGCATGCCATTGAACCTCCATGCATGAATCTCTCTTTATGGGATTCTGAAGGCTGAATGGGTCACATTGCTATGTTGCGCACAATTGTTGCTCTTTCACCCTCCTTTTGGCCAATAAAGATGATTCTGATTATGATTATGATAAGCCTTTTGCTACAATTGATAAGAAAATTGGACCGATATGATTTGATATATTAACAGAAGAAAAGCACAATCAAGAGAAACCAATGTGCGCATTTAAATGAGGTCAAATCAGAATTGAGTCGTATGTGGAGTTCCCCAGAGATCAATTCTCTGCCCATTATTCTTCTTTTGCATAATATGCAAAGTCATATTATATTCTGAACGATAACTGGAAGGTATCAGAGATCTTCAAACGTGTACTTTTTGCTGATAATACCGCTCTGCTTTGTTCTGGGAAGAATTTAACTGAACACAATACAAGGGAAATTAAACGCTTTGAAGAAATGGATTAATCCCAATAATCATTTTTGATATCTCATTCTTAACTCCATACATCTAACCATTGCTTTGCAAATGTATGATTAAGCTAAGCAGAAAAGTACTTTGCAGTTCTTTTCTAAATGAAATGGGTCAATTAGGCTCACAACTTAACAGGAGGCTGAATAAATATTCATGATATTTGCATATGCTCACACAGCAACGTGTCATTCAGGTGGCGGCTCAAAAGCACCCTTTGTTCTTTGCAAAAGCGAAGGTGGCGCTCGCCCGGGGCGCCTTTGGAGCTTGTTGAATATTTCATGGAGCTCACCCTTCCCCTCGTCTAGGCGACATCTTACTCAACGTGAACGGCGTGGATCTGACGGGAGTGACGCGGAGCGAGGCCGTGGCGAACCTGAAGAACACCTCGTCGCCTGTGGTGCTCAAAGTCCTGGAGATGCGGCCCCCCGACGAGGGTCTGCCGGAGGGCGAGCTGCCTCCATGCCTGGCGTCCTCGCCCGACAGTACCACCAAGAGCCCGCTGCCCAACAATGACTACTCCCCGCTGTGGGTGTCATGGCTGCAGCTGCCCAGGTTTGTCATTGGAGAAATTCTTTCAAAGAGGAAGAGAAAAAAAACCCACCTAAAAGTTATTCTACATAGAGGATAAATGGCATGACAAGCTGTCCACTGTAGTAACCGCTGTCCCTGAAAGTGTTAAAGGGTAAAACACAACAGCATAGATGCTAATTAGCATCAAGCTATTAAGACTCTCATTCAGTAGTTGTCAGGTGGTTTTAAATCCACTTTTAGTCTGACAGTAAACGTCAACTAAGAGTCGAGCATAATTTTGTCATCACAAAAGTTCATGAGAGGTTAACAGAAATGATTATCGATATTGCGCTAATTATTAACAGTCAGAGGGCGGCCCGGTAGCCCAGTGCTTAGCACGTCGGCTTCACAGTGCAGAGGTACCGGGTTCGATTCCAGCTCCGCCCTCCCTGTGTGGAGTTTGCATGTTCTCCCCGGGCCTGCGTGGGTTTTCTCCGGGTGCTCCGGTTTCCTCCCACATTCCAAAAACATGCGTGGCAGGCTGGTTGAACACTCTAAATTGTCCCTAGGTGTGAGTGTGAGTGCGAATGGTTGTTCGTTTCTGTGTGCCCTGCGATTGGCTGGCAACCGATTCAGGGTGTCCCCCGCCTACTGCCCGAAGACAGCTGGGATAGGCTCCAGCACCCCCCGCGACCCTAGTGAGGATCAAGCGGCTCAGAAGATGAATGAACGAATATTAACAGTCAAAGTCCTGCTAGTTAAATCCATACGGGATGTTGCAAAATGAAGTGGTACTAAAACTCTTAAGTTGGTCTCGCCCCGCAAAAGAACCGCAAGGTAGATGTCAGAAAAAAATAATAAATTTGAGTGGCAGCCAATTTAGCATTCTGACCGACAACAATGAAAATTGTGCTTTCGATGGCAAAGTGATATATGTACAAATATTCGCCAGTGTAAGAATTTTACGTTTGACTCACCTGAAAAACGCTTTGCACGCTATTTAGTAATAATGGTATTTAGTCGTGTGTGCGTGTGTCCTGTCGTGCATGTGTGTGTACATATCTGCCTGACATCATCGCTTCTATTTCTGATTTAAAATGATCTCTTTTGTGACACACTTTGAAGTGGATTTAAACACCGGCTTTGATCAATGACATTTATCCCGCAGGCACCTGTACAGCTGCAAGGACATCGTGCTGCGGCGGAGCATGTCAGGCAGCCTGGGATTCAGCATCGTGGGGGGCCAGGAGGAAGTCAACTGCAACCAGTGCTTTTTTATACGCTCCATCGTCAAGGGCACGCCGGCCTACAACGATGGCGGAATAAGGTACGATGCAAGTCCACATTTGCGGTTTTCTTTTCTGCCAATTATTTACCCATCTGCGTGTTCGTAGGTGCGGGGACATCCTACTGGAGGTGAATGGAAAGAGTACGTGGGGCATGACCCACATGGCGTTGGTACGTCTCCTCAAGGAACTACGGGGAAGGATCACGTTGACCATCGTGTCGTGGCCGGGAAGCTTGATGTAAATGGACTTTGGAGTGGCGCTCTCATGAGACGGGACTTTTTTTTTTTTGTCTCTGAGAACATGGACACGGAACATTTGAGGTTCTATTCCTGTGTATATAAAAAATAAAATAAAATATGGATTGAAGCACTGGTACTACATCTGTTTATCATACAACACGTTGCCAAGTAGTCGTCTGTGTCGTTTGACTCATTTCTTTCAGATTTCAAGGAGGAAAAAAAAAATGTGTTCATCAGATGTCGGAAAAGGAAACTATTTAAATCATTAGGTGACTTTGTGGAGGCCTTACTCATTTTCTTACTTTTAAGAGATTTAAAAAAAATATATACTGACTCGGTTGCTGTGAATCCCTCGGCCGTCTGCCGTGGTTGTTTGTGTCCGCTTCGGCCCGTGTCGTTTATCTGATATCGGTACACTTGGTTCAATGGTCAATAAAAGTCATTGGAAAAACATATTAGAAAATCTGCTCACTTTGGGTTTTCATGTTGTATTATTATTTTTTTGTTTGTTTGTTGTCATATTTCCCCCCTTTTTCAATTCCATCTTTTGCTCCACTTATGACGTGGATACTCACTTCTGAACCCCATTTCTTTCAATACGACGGATACCGCCAAATGAATTTCGGTTTTGCGTCACTTATGAAGCGTGACAAGCAAAGAGCTTCGCGACAGTCACCGACATACTTTTCCTCGCCAACTTGCGTCTTCTTCTTTGACGTCAATTGGATCGCCCACCTCAAGGATGACGCTTCCCCGACTGCTGCTAAAAATATACATTGAGGAAACGGGTTGTCTTAACACCCTCACGGCCTATACTGACAAATCAGTGATATATATTTCCCATATGACGACGATGAAAGTGGAAAGTGGAGCAAATGGATTTTTATTTGGTCTCTCCCGCCAGAGATGAGACAAAGCTGAGCTTTCGCGCTCTCCGATTGGCCTTCAAGACACCAAGAAGATTCCTGCAACGCAGATGGTCCAAAGTTTCTGGTTGGTTGGTTCCATTGTAGAAATGCGCACCTGTTGCCACTTAGGAAACGATGAACACCTGTGAAAACACAGCTGAGTGCCAAGTGAGAACAAGGCAACATTGGGCTTGCTGAAGTGGGCTTGTTCGTGAAGGTATGCGGAGCTGCAAGCTAGCACCAGTAATTTGTCGTCCCCTCAATTGCTGGAGACGCGTCACTGGACAACGACAGTGTCAGAAGTGGGGCGACGAGTGGAGTTCTGCGACTCGTGATGTCAAAGGGTGAGCTGATTTTTTTGAATTTTGTTATAAATGTGGGTGGCCCGGTAGTCCAGTGGTTAGCACGTCGGCTTCACAGTGCAGAGGTACCGGGTTCGATTCCGGCTCCGGCCTCCCTGTGTGGAGTTTGCATGTTCTCCCCGGGCCTGCGTGGGTTTTCTCCGGGTGCTCCGGTTTCCTCCCACATTCCAAAAATATGCGTGGCAGGCTGATTGAACACTCTAAATTGTCCCTAGGTGTGAGTGTGAGCGTGGATGGTTGTTCGTCTCTGTGTGCCCTGCGATTGGCTGGCAACCGATTCAGGGTGTCCCCCGCCTACTGTCCGGAGACGGCTGGGATGGGCTCCAGCACCCCCCGCGACCCTAGTGAGGATCAAGCGGTACGGAAGATGAATGAATGAATTAATGTTATAAATGTCAGACGTGGAGAGGTTTGTGGTGTCAGAAGTGGCCCTGTCAGTCGAGCTCTCTGACAAAAGGTGTCAGAAGTGGGATGTTTGAAAAGTCATGCGCATAAATTACGAGACGTTTGAACTTGAAGGGTTTTGTGATTAAATGGTCTAGACGAGTTACAGTATGTGAGAGATGGCGCTACAGTTTTGTGGCAAATCGGTGTCAGAAGTGGGATGGTGAGATGCATAGGGTAAACTGTGTCATCAATTACGTGAGTAGAGTACGATGATTATTGGTCTCGGGTGTGAGGCAGTTCAGAAGTTGGGCCGTTTGTCAGGTCATCAGTTGAGTCAGAAGTGGAATGGGTTGTAGATTTGTGTGCTGCATAAAATTAGTTAGGAAAGTAGAGTTTAATTCATGGCATCGGAGGTTAGATGGATTATAGAGTTAAATGAGAGATGGTGTCAGAAGTGGGCTGGTGCATTTCAGGGGTCATGGTGGCAGAAATGGGTAAGTTAAGTAGTGTACTGTTGATGGTGTTTGAAGTTCTGCATTTTACCATTTATTTCATAAACGGTGTCAGAAGTTGGTTAGAGATGGTGTGAGAATTAGGGACCGCTCTCTGCAGAATATTTCAGAGTGCGTTGTTATGTCGAATTGTTCTCGAAGTGTGATGGTCGGTAGGATTATTTCGTCGCTGGTGTCACAAGGAGAAAATTTGTGGACTTTTTTATTTTTGTGGCAATTGGTGTCAGAAGTGAGACGATGAGTAGAATTCATTCATTCATTCATCTTCCTAACCGCTTGATCCTCACTAAGATCGCGGGAGGTGCTGGAGCCTATCCCAGCCGTCTCCGGGCAGTAGGCGGGGGTTGCCCTGAATTGGTTGCCAGCCAATCGCAGGGCACACAGAGACGAACAACCATTCGCACTCACACTCACACCTAGGGACAATTTTTAGAGTGTTCAATCAGCCTGCCACGCATGTTTTTGGAATGTGGGAGGAAACCGGAGCACCCGGGGAAAACCCACGCAGGGCCGGGGAGGACATGCAAACTCCACACAGGGAGGCCGGAGCTGGAATCGAACCCGGTACCTCTGCACTGTGAAGCCGGCATGCTAACCACTGGACTATGAGTAGAATTTATTGACAAAATGTTTTAAAAGCGGGACGCTTCATTACATTTAATTGTTCCGGAAGTGCGATGGTTGGTCCAATCCGTGGTGTCAGAAGTGGCAAGCTAGTAGTTTGGTTGTCAAGCCGCCTGCACCAGTCGCACTCTGACCGACATTTTTGCAACCACTCACCCGGGGATACACACGTCCACTTCACTCTCGTCACGCACGCACACACACACACACACACACACACACACACACACACGCGCCCGCCCTCGGCTCACATGGGAGGACGGGCTGACATTTCGCTGCAACAGAGCATTTCTCACACCAGCGTTGTGCATGTCGGGCTTGCCGCCCATTCCTGATGTTGACTTTCACACCGAAATGCAGCATCGCTGTGCATGTGGTCGCTTCTGACGCCATTAGTCCAAAAATTCCACTGCCGGCACTGTGCGCTACTTGGCGTCTCGCCAAAACAATTTATCAAAAAACGCAATTTATCTTTCCGGAACAGAACTACCCGTCCTACTTCTGACATCATTTATCAATGAATTTTACTCATCCATCCAACTTCTGACAGGATTAAAGACAGAACTCTGCTCACCTATCCAACATTTATCACTGACTTCTACTAACGTGCCACTTCTGACGCCACCGGTCGCAGAACCGCCTCAATTCTGACACCGTTTTGTCACATGTGTAACGGAGTGATATATTGCGGTTATTAAATTATGACGGAAGTGACGCAACAGCGCACGGTATGGCACCAGTTTCCCGCCGTAGTTCAGGCAGAGCTACCAGGGAAGTCACAGGGTAAGTCGGGTTTCATTGACGGTCGGGATTCATTTCTAGTTTAATTGCAATATTTCACTTTGTTTTCCCTTTTTCTACGGCGCTGTGTATTTAATTAGTTCCCGGATTTGTTCCGAGTCCGCATTGCTTTTTGTGTCGTCATTTCATTTAAGTTTTGAATGAAAGTTTTTATCCATTGTGTTAACAGGTGGTTTTTTTTTTTGTTGCGCAGTTATTTTCTAGACTGAAAAAGCCCCGTGACTTCACCTATCTTGCCATACTGTGTTGCAGGTAATGCTTCTTTCCTTTTCATTGTACTGTATATAGTTTTTCGTGTTGTTTTTCATTTGACTATTAGTGTGGCTGGCGTGTACCCGCGCGGTTCGTCGCGGCCGCCATTACTGTGCATTGTGCAGCCGTTCTGCTGCGTGTGATGCGTTCAGCGGCATCACGTAGATACCAGTGAAAGTGTGTTTTTTTTCTTTTTCTTTGTAAATAGTTAATATACGATCACCCATGTTGTATATTTTGATTTGTTGTGCATTTAGCTTCTTGTGGATGATGTTTAGTTCAGGCAGAGCTACCAGGGAAGTCACAGGTTATTTTCTAGACTGAAAAGCCCCGTGACTTCACCTATCTTGCCATACTGTGTTGCAGACAATAAAAAAAGGGAAAAGCCACATCCTAGTGTCTGGTATTCTTGAAGCGGCAGCGACATGGAGCTCGAGACCATCATAGCTGTGACCCCCGTCACACATGTATCTCATATAATATTCCCTCTTTGGACACAATTTGTCTCTTCATTTTACTATTTTATGCCACTTCTGACACCATTTATCCCCCATCTGAACATTTTTTTTTTGAGCTTCACATCCCATCCACCCTGTCAAAGGCTAAATATGGCCGAGGAGAACCTGCTGTTCCTAATATCCCAGCAGGAGAAGTTGAACAGAAGCGGCGAGGCGGTGGGGGAGCGGAGATGTTGCGCACGTGTGTGTGTCAGGAGAAGGTAAAAAGGAAATGATTCATAAAGAGATGAGAAGAGAAAGTCCTTGACGGAAAAGAAAACATGTGAGCGCAAGACGGTGAGGGAAACCGAGTGCAGCAAATTGTTTTGTTTTTTTTATTTTTATTTTTTTTTTAAATAAAGTTGGGAAGCTTTCCGGCCTTGGGCTCTCCCCACTCGCGGACCTCCAGTGCATTTAAATCAAAAGATGGAAGTCTCAGCAAAGACGAGATGCGAATCTCTCGGCTGTCTCTCCGCCTTATTTGGACATTTTGTAGCATCGCGGACGAGGGGGAAACCCTGAGCGAAGACAAACAATTTGCAAGATTGCGCTAAAACTGAATCCGGAAACCGCATAATGCTGTTTTTGGTTTGTTTGCCTCCGAAATGGAATATTTTTAGGCTTTGTTTCACATAGATTGCAACAAACATGTCGTTGATAGGCCGCAACCGATGACGCTAATTTACCCAAATTCCGCTCGTCCGCTACTGCTGAATTCAACTAACCCCATTTCATTCATTCATTCATTCATTCATCTTCCGAGCCGCTTGATCCTCACTAGGGTCGCGGGGGGTGCTGGATCCTATGCCAGCTGTCTTCGGGCAGGAGGCGGGGGACACCCTGAATTGGTTGCCACAGAAACGAACTACCATCCGCACTCACAGTCACACCTAGGGACAATTTAGAGCGTCCAATCAGCCTGCCATGCATGTTTTTGGAATGTGGGAGGAAACCGGAGCACCCGGAGAAAACCCACGCAGGCCCGGGGAGAACATGCAAACTCCACACAGGGAGGCCGGAGCTGGAATCAAACCCGGTACCTCTGCACTGTGAAGCCAACGTGCTAACCACTGGACTACCGGGCCGCCCCTAACCCCATTTCATTTCAGAATTTTGTCGAACAGATTATTACATAAGTCCAACTTCTGACACCATTTCTCACGAGATGTATGACGAAAAAAGGGCAATTTCTCCATTGTGAGACTAATAAAGTTTTGCTTATCCTTTTAGTTTAAAACCTTACCACCCTGTTGCTGACGATGTTTGTCACTGAACCCATCTTCAAACTTTTAAAAACTCCCGACACCAATGACGACAGAATTCTTTTTTGCATCTTTAGAGAAATGTTTAAAAAGAAAAACACTTGTTTTTAAATTCAACTTTAGGAGATGTATGACTTCAGATTTTTGTACTGTATTTTTATTTACGCTGCAAAATAAAATGAAAGGTTGTGCAAATTTAAAATATGAATGATTTTGCTCTCCAATTTGAACTTTATTTGACTTATGTTTTCAAATTGATGAGAATTTTTTTTAACCTGCGCATGACAATGAAGACTCTTGAATGTCTTAAATCTCAACTCCCCCCCCCCCCCCCCAAAAAAAAATCGAATAAAAAAAAGCTGTGATGTCTCGTGACGGTCTGTTGAGCAGCTGCGACCCTCCGATCATGAAACCAATCAGTTTTTTTTGGTCCGACTCCATCGAAGAACTCTATTCTGGGCTCATTCAATTCATGCACGTTGGCAGACAGCCCTCGCCACACACACACACACACACACACATACGCACACACATACGCACTTTCACAACATTTGTAGCTCCAAAGGGAGCAATGTGAGGGGGAAAAAAACCGTCCTGGCATCCCGTGTTGGTATTTCTGCTCTTAAATTTACAAAGCTGCTCCCGTTTGAGGCTGACTGAAGACATGTGAACAGGAAATGCCTGACTTGCAAAATGTATACTTCTCAGAATAACTTGATATGATATCCGACAATACAGAAGCAAAAAATATAGCCTTCCCATAAAATGAGATAAAAGTGAAAAAAAAAAACTTTGAAAAAAAGTGCCTCTCGTCTCTTGTTGCACCCACACTGAGATGTAAGCGCAGAAAGACGCCGTTACTGTGCCACTTCAGGCCTAGTTTGTCACATGACTGAGAAGAAACTAGCTGTCCAACTTCTGACACGGACATAAGGAAATGTTCATGCTTCTCAGAAAACAAAAATCAGATCTGCGTCGCATATGGGGAGAAAAAAAATAATAATAATCGCAATTGAACGTCAGTGCGAACATAGCCAGAGACATAACTGCCATCTTGTGGCGATTGGCGATATTACAACTAAAAATGACAGTCCGGCCCTTCTTTGCTTACCCTTGTCATTTCGCCGACAAATATTATCAGGAGTTACGATGTAACGGTGTCGGAGGCGGAATGGTGAGTTGGCAACTGCATGCTCCGTTTCCGTGCGCTTCTCGAATTGCGGCGCGACGCCCTCGTGGGTCAAATGAGGGGAAGTCGGAGACCGACGTGCGTGACAAACGCACGTAGCAGATATTTAGTGATGGTTCTTTTCCTCCATCCTAATGTCACTCGTTGTGTGTGTGTGTGTGCGTGCTTGTCCTACTCCGTATTCTCACTTCACACACACACACACGAACTGTGGAGGTTATGTGTTCTCCTCTCCTGCCATGACGAATGAAAGTGATCTTGACTATTTTTAGCGAGGAACCGTGGGGATTTGCCACTGTTGTGCGTCCGCGTTACGTATTTAAGCCTCGGTAGAGGTTCACGCTGTTAAATATGCCAGTGGAGTGAGTAGAATACTCGCATCCATGCAGTTATGTGATCGTAAGATATGGAGCACAACAGGCAGTTGCATGGTAAGGTATTCGATTTTTGAGTGGTGGTGGTGGTGTCGCAGCAAGTGGCTCAGTAGTCCAAAACCCGGTCCCGGTTTGCGATCACGAGGTGAAACTCCATTTTCATTTTTTTTCTTTTTTGATGGTCATTATTATTTTTTTTAAAGTAACGGCGTCTGAGTTTGTCCGCTTCAACTTGATTTCTTCTTGTTCTCTGGAGCAAATCGGAGTGTTCATGTCTCTTTTCATGTGGGGCTCATGTGTTGTCTTTGAAGACCGTGGGGGGGGGGGGGGTGATTCAAGTCAAAAAAAAAATTTCTTTTGGGGGGGGGGGGGTCAAAAGGCCCCCTTGGAGAAGCTCCCTGTGGGTCACATCATGCATGCACGCATGCATGCAGCTACAAAAATGGCAGATTTGCAATTCGGGGTGCACAAGCTGCAGTGTCATAATAAACAATCTTTTGGAGGGTGGTGGGGGCGCGGGGGGGGGGGGGGGTCTTGTATGTCTTCCTGAGGCCAGGTGTGCCTCAAAGCTTTTCCTGAGCCAAGCCACAGACGATCCAGGAAGAGGCTTCACAGCAAGAGCACACATCTTTATCTTCAAAAGAGCCCCCAAAATAGAATCTCCTATTTTTATCTCCTCCTTCACCCTCTGTTAAGCGGCCATGTTGCCAGCAGGTGAAACCCGCGCCAAGCGTCTGCTCGATACACCTCCAGTGCCAAAAACATCCCGCACGAGGCACCTTTTTGGAAGAGCTTTGACACCACTTCTATCCATAAGGCTCCGTTTTTTCCCCCCTCAAACCTATAGTGCCTTCCTCCTTTTGTGTGTGTGTGTGGTTTTTTTTTTTGTCCTGATAAAAATAGCACTCTGCAAAAAAAAAAAAAAAATTGCTGACGGTGTCATTTTCACCGGGAGAAATGTGCTGAGCCGACTTGCCACAGGGACCCCGCCAGAAGCAAAAGAAAAGCAAAGCTAATTTCTTTTTTTGTTGTTGTTGTTTGTGAGCACGGTGTACAGAACACGTCATGTGTCATATAAGGGGGCTCGCGTGCGGCTAATTGCAGCCCCCCCCCCCCCCAAAAAAAATCCTAGAACCGCAATTGATTTGAAAAATTTGCATGTAGTGCTTCTGGAAGCGGACAGTTCACGTCACTGTTGCTGATTCCGCTTTTGTGCCGATTTCGTTCTCTCGTTCCTGCTCTCCTTCTTTTCTCATTTCTCGCTAGATCTAAACCGATATCGCTTCACTCGGTCTCAGCCCGACCACCTGAGAAAGCGGATATCGGGTTTCACTCGTCTTTAGGGGAAGTTGTGTTTTTCCTGGCCTCTGTTGTCAAGCTCCTGCTCGTGTCGGGTTCGTTTTTTTGTTGTTTTTCTACGTACGAAAAATGCGGTTCTTGCCTTGCTCAATGCGGCCCAGTGGACTAGTGGTTCAGTGGTTTCGACCTCACAGTACAGAGGTACCGGGTTCGATTTCAGCTGCGGCCTTCCCGTGTGGAGTTTGCATGTTCTACCCGCGGCCTGCGTGGGTTTTCTCCGGGTACTCCGGTTTTGGCTATTGGCTTGGGGTCCGCTTTTGACCTGAGGTCATTCACTCCCAAAGACGTTTTTAAACGTCTTTTCAGACTCGGTCTAGAATTGGCTGGTACTGGAATGAATAGGAGGGTGGCCCGGTAGTCCAGTGGTTAGCACGTCGGCTTCACAGTGCAGAGGTACCGGGTTCGATTCCAGCTCCGGCCTCCCTGTGTGGAGTTTGCATGTTCTCCCCGGGCCTGCGTGGGTTTTCTCCGGGTGCTCCGGTTTCCTCCCACATTCCAAAAACATACATGACGGGCTAATTGGACACTCCAAATTGTCCCGAGGTGTGAGTGTGAGCGTGGATGGTTGTTTGTCTCTGTGTGCCCTGCGATTGGCTGGCAACCGATTCAGGGTGTCCCCCGCCTACTGCCCGGAGACGGCTGGGATGGGCTCCAGCACCCCCCGCGACCCTAGTGAGGATCCAGCGGCTCGGAAGATGAATGAATGAAATGAATAGGATCCAGCTATGGGTCCAAAAATGAATACAGCCCTCGGTCCTCTTGTGCCCCTTGGTTCCACGTGGAGCACGGAACAGTTATTCAGAAGTGATTTGGCCACAGGACCGCGAGATCCAGAAGGGATTTGGCTCTTCGCCCACGTGGGATTTTATTCCCCTATGCCCACAAGGGTTTTGGCACCGAGACATCAGAGGATTTCGGGCCCCCAAGGAATTCAGCCCTGGGAGTCGAGATCATCTGGAAAAGATTCCTGCCAACCATTGTTCTCCACCAGAATAAATGAAAAGCCGACGTGAATTTGTCGTCGTTTAATAGATGGAGGCTATCTTTTAAAGTCACTTTCAATGAAAGCGGCAAACGAGGTGCACGTGCGTTCCCTACTGCGTCGGCGACGATAGCGCTCACCTCACGCCCGCGTGAAATCCATCAGCTCCATCTCGGGGTGCGCTTTGTGCGAAGCGATCGGATGAGAGCGGCCAGGAAGCCACGCAAGCACATTTGGGCCGCAATTAGCGCTTAGTGCTCTCATACGTTGCCAAGCGTGCAACTTTGTGCCCCCTCATCAAACATTCCCTGCAAGAGCACCACAGGTAGGAAACAATTACTCACGCTCACCGCAGTGTTTTTTGTGTGTGTGTGTGTGTGTGTGTGTGTGTAGCTCACAGTCTCGGCACCCTTGATGTTTTGCTATAAAACTGACATGCAAAACAAAGAAGTGAACTAAATGTGTCATTAAATCGCAAAATGTTGAACCAAAACAGAATAATTTCGTCCAACAAAAATACGGTAGCTTAATGCTAACATATAGTGCGAAACACCATTGGTAGGCTAATCGAAATCAACAAAGATGATATGTTGCAACGTAATTTAATAATTTTTATTTTTTTTGGGACAGATTTTTTTTTTTGTGGGCTCCCAATCTGTGATCTTGCTTTAAATTTTGCAAGGCTTGCGATGCATGTTGCACAACGCTAGTTTTTATTTATTTCGCCATTTCGCCACGATTATTCTAACTCTGGTTTCAATGCATTCGGTGCGCCTCGTGTGGCCAGCAAACTGCTACAAGCCCCCCTCTCAGGCTGAGCAGGGGTCTTTGTGGAAAAAAAAAAAAGAAAAGTGAGGGGATGGTATCCAGATGTGAATGACTGTTTGTACCTTCAAAGGAAGCTTTGTGCGTGTGTGCGTGTGTGTGTGAGAGAACTGATTGTGTTGCGACGTGGGCATCAAATCAAGGCCGTTTACAGCAGAGCCTTTGACTCAGGCCACTTTATCGGAAAGGAAACGCAAGCGGGAGTCGGGGAAACTGTATTTCGTGTGATTTGCAAGAAAATGGCCCATTTGATGAATGATTTTTAACTCATTCACTCCCAAAGACGTTTTTAAACGTCTTTTCAGACTGGGTCCAGAATTGGCCGGTTTAGCACAGCATCACTGATTCACCAATCTCATCGCAAATTATGAGATGGAGTCTGCGGCTTGGAAAATGCAACTGCCACTACAAGTTCATTGTCAAAAAAAGCATCGAACAATCCCTGCGTATTTTTTTCGACAACCACAAAGCTTAGCCTGTTGGTCCGCTAATTCAATGCTAATGTTAATTGACATCTATGTTGCCGTCCGATAACTCGATAAGCATCGGATTGAACGCAGACGTTGCAGCAACACACCTAGAAAGAGAATGTAGCATTAGTCGGTCATATTCTTTATCCTCTGCGAAGAGCTACTCACAGTGTTGTACTGAGGAGTTGAAGCCTCACGAGAGGAAAATCACGTAAAGTCCGTCTCCTGGGCTGTGAGAGGTGTTGCGTAATGACGAAGGCGCCGCAATAGAATCAAACGTGAGCCAATTGTGCATTGTTATAAATTGAATTGACTGTTGAAAATGATTGTCAAGTCCGTTTTGGTGCCAGCGTTTTGTGTGCAGTGCGGCTGCTCTCAGCTCACTCGGCAAACAAGATTCAACATTGCGGAAAACAATTCCAAATCGGAACAAGAGTTTTGAATTGATGTAAGCTTTGCGTTTATGTAACGTTGTTAATTTTTTTTTTGGAACCTATAGAAAACAGGACACATCCTAATCTTGCTCCCTTACGGCCACCCGACAGCTCCCGCGGCTCCATTAACGCATTAAAACTCCTTAACTGGGTCATCTTGGCTCGTCTTCGCCAAACAGGCTCTTTATAGTCATCACATTCACACCCCCGCCAAGCATGTTCTCACACACACACACACACACACACGCACGCGCAGATGGGACACTAACCCCTTTCTGTCATGAGGAGTTAGTCAAGAGTAAGGGATAAAAATAAATCTAGTACCTCCACTGACGAATCAATGGTCGTTTGGAGTTTTTAGAGATGAAATGTCGCTCGACTAATTTTATCTTTTGAGTCGCAAGCAAAAATATGAGTTCACATTTTGTCAGCAAATCTCACAAGAAAAGTAGTAAAGAAAAAAAATTATTGCAAGGTTTATGGTCACTCCCAGTTGAACCACGTAATGTGACCAAACACATAAGGTGAACCGCAGCAATGCGAGCCCGAGCACACATTGATAATTTCAATCGGCAGTGGGGGGGGGGGGGGGGGGGGGGCGGCACAGGATCAAAATGGCAGTGCTCTAAACAGATGGATTAATCTGCAAAATTGTTATTCCACACACACAGTATTCATCAAAATGTGGAATTTAAGTTTTCTTTTCTCCTATGGTCTGACAGAACCTGAATGCACCACGACTCAATGTCACTCACATCCCGTTGGAAGTAGAATGGAATAGGACGTGGCGGCACGGTGGGGGCACGGTTAGCACATCCGCCTCACAGCGTAGAGGTCCAGGGTTTGAATCCAGCCTCCGGTCTTCCAGCTGAGAATGTTCTTCACATGCCCCCATGGGTTTTCTCTGGGTACTCCGGTTTCCTCACATGCGTGATAATTAGACACTCTATACTGGATGGATGGAATGGGGCCCGGTGAAGAGGATTTAATGGGAGTTGAATTAGCTCCTATCGTTTCACACACGACTGGTTCCAGCATTAGATGCATTTCACAGGGCTGCAGTCACTCACATTTACTGCAACCGTAATGAGCATTAAGAGTGAATTCCACTTGACGACTGTCCATTTATGTTATGAAATAAAATGTCAGCAGAAGGCGGGAATGTTCATCGTAATTCAGCCCATGTATGCTGAAGAACAAACAGGTCAGTGTTAAATACAGCTGCGCAATCTATATTGTATTCATTTAACATTTAAATTCCTTTTTTGCTACATCGTACATGTGTGGCAAAATGCTTAATTATTTTGTGTGTGATTTTTATATATGCGGTAAATACACTCCAATACGAATTTAATTATTTGAAATAAAAATAACTGAAACGTTGCATAATACTGCTTCGCCACAGCAACGCTGCTGCGCAGTTGCGTATAATGTACGCGACGCAACGCTGACACGTCATCAACGTGTTTGTTTTCTTCCGGGCTGAGCTGTCACTGCTTTAGCCGCCGACTGTCTTGTGTGGCCAAAATGCTTACTCCGGAGGACTTTCCGGTGCAAATGTGGGACCGGGTTCTGTCCAAGGTGAACCGGGCGGTGGTCTTCATGGACGACCCCTGCGCGGAAGTCCTCCACTGGAGCGCTGGGGGTGCCGCCGCATTGTTCGACGCCGGAGCCCGAAACGTGAAACAGTTCTCCAGCTTTGAGTCGTGTAGTGAGGACGAGCCCAAGGCGGTGTTTGTGGTGAGGAATGATAAGAATAACACATGCTTGGCCTGGATAATTTACAATGGGAATTGTGAAGCATGCGTTCAGGAAGTGTAAGGATTAAAGTGGAAATGAGCACAACTGCAGGTTAGCCTACAAAAGGGAACCCAAGATGAGTAGAAATGGGGGGAGGGAGGGAGGTGGAGGGATTGAACCACCCGAAATAGTCGGTTAATTAACATTTGTTGTTATTTTGTTCCCAAAGAATTTCCCCTGAAACCTAATGCCTTGCAGTTTACAGATGGAATAGCTTTCGTCAAGATGGAGAGAATTACGAAAAGTTCCAAATAGCAATCAATTTTTGGACAAAATTAGAAATAAAAGCTTTTTTAATTTAATCAAAGGCACACGTGTGTGCCGACTCCCATTTAACATGAGTTTGAATGTGATTCATTTGGTGATTGGTTAGTTTGGAACATAGCCACATTCCAGGTTAGAACAGGATTTGTATGTTTCTTTTTAGTTTATTTTATCGTGTGTTCCACGAAAAATCTAAATATATTTTATGAATAATGAAACAAAAAAAATACTACAAAATCGCCATTATGAATAATGAAACAAAAAAAATACTACAAAATCGCCAGTCATCCCATTCACAATTAACATAAATGCATTTGTGGGATATATAGAGGACAAAAAAGATTATTATTTTTTTCTTTTTTATATAAGCTGCGATTTTATGCAGTCTGCTTTTCGGTGACCGAATTGTCAGGTGCATCAGAAGCGCAGCAGCTTCAGGCACCGGAACGCTGCATCTTGGGCACTCTTAATTTTTTTCACAATGTAACATGTGGCGGGTCAAATGAACCCATGAATATTTCAGGAAATGTCCCTTCGCATTTCCATCTCCAGGTGAGCACTTTGTTGAAGGGGCGCACAGTGGACACCCTGAAGGACATCATCTCGCTCAGCCGCCTGCAGTACTGCGTAGTGGTCACGGCCGTGTCCCACCCGCTGCACCTGCTCGCCAACAACGTGACGCCGGCGGCGGATGCGGACGGCGCCGCGCCCGTCTTCGAGCAGCTGGAGGACAAGCTGTGCGAGTGGATGGGCGACATGAACTACACGGCCGAGGTCCTGCACGTGCCGTTGTCCTTCGCCCCCGTGTCCCAGCAGCTGCTCCTCGCCCCCGCCTTCGCCCGTCTCTTCCCGCTGCTGCCGCCGGACCTGCGCGCCCTCAACGCCAAGAGGCCAGAGAAGAAGCGCTTTGCCAGCCTGCTGGACGTGGACACGCCCGCGCTTCCCGCCGAGCTGCAGTTGGAGATCAAGGCGCTGGCGGGGGCCTTGAACGCCCTGTTTGAGGCCACTGGCACCAGGGAGGAGAGCTTCGCCGTGGGCCCCATGAGTCGCCTCATCGCAGGGGAACTGGCCGCTCACCCCCAGGCCAAGAACCGCAGGAAGACGGCCCCCAATAAGGCCTCCATCATCTTTGTCGACCGCACCATGGACCTCACGGGTACCTCTTGTTTGTTTTCCAGGTCGCATGTAGTAGATACCACCCCTGTTTTAATACATGTGGATTTTTCTTGATATTTGGCAAAATAGAAATTCTATTAACCGGTTAATAAGATAAGACAAGAAAACCTTTATTAGTCTCGCAATGGAGAAATTCCCAATTCACAACAGCAAAGTTATGAAAGGAAGAAGTAGAACAAGAAAATATAGGAGCTGCTGGAAAGGAAAAAAATAATAATACAAAAATGAATAAAATAACTTATTTTTTGCTTCAACTGCTTGTTTCATCATAATAATCTTTGTCTTGTGTTTAATAACGTGCCAGAATGTAAAAATAATCACAGATTATCGATTTTAAAAAGTACTAATGACCTTGTTTATATTTATTTATTTTTTGTGATAAAATTAGATCAGGAGAAATAATTTCAAAATGTTCTCCAACAATCAATGTAACAAATAACCTAAGCGAATCAATCGAAAAAGGTTATGGGGCGATCCAAAAAAAAGAAATGATGAGACTTAATTTCACAATTAATACTACCGTACTGGACAATTCTACTCACGATAAAATATAAGAAACTGAAACTGGCTTCAATGGATAAATAGTATTTAAAATATTTGTAATGGGGAAATTGATTTGATGTGTGGATCATTTGAGTTACTTTCTTGGTCATGAAGCCAATCACATTTGAAATTGCAACTGAATTTACAATATTCGTATTTTTAGAAGAAAAATTAATATGATCAATTCCCTCTGTTCCGAGCAGATAGTTTTGTGTTTTGTTATGAAACGTATCATAAATTATTCACGTAAATTTTAGCATTCTATGTTTGCACTGTGGTTGAGAGAGGAAAGTAATTTCATCTGTGCTTTATGTTCCACATAGAGAATATTTGACACTAAAAGTTGATTTGCAGGGGATGTTCCTAAAAAAAAATGATTTTTTTTCTTTTATATAAAAAAAAAAATCAGGTGCAGTCGGTCACCATGGTGACAGTCTGGCAGAGAAGATATTGACAGTGCTGAAACCTCTGCCGGGTCACGTGACGGACGTGCACGTCGACATGCGAGAACTGACCGACGTGCTGATCTGTCCTGGTTCCGAGAGCTGCGTCGCACCGGGCTGCCTGGCGCAAACTCGGTGAGTGACTCATACTTGTCATCCAATTTTTGTTCTTTGGCTTAAAAAAAAAACAAAATAAAATAGTGATGCTACCACACAAGGCCGAACAGTCGTAAATCGATACTTTAAACACATTTAAACGTATTAAAACACCTTTTTTAACATATTCCTTGGTGACTGTTCTCACTGTTTCCCAAATAAGAGGCCAATCGTGCTTGCTTGGAGCTTTTTATTCATCACTCCCATTTGAGATTTCGTGTAAAGCTGAGACATGCAACAAAAGAGACTTCAAAATTGTATATTTGAACACTGAAATGTAGCTTCATTAAGGTCAATGTTGAACTCTACGCCAAAGACCAGACAAAAATAAGCACAGCTTTAAATACATTTTTAAAAAAGTGTATTTTCTTCATTTTACTCATTCAATACCAGCCAATTCTGGACCAAGTCTGAAAAGACGTTTAAAAACGTCAATGGGAGTTAATGGGTTAACTTTTCAAATGTGTGTATGTCAGGGGTCAAACTATTTGGAAAAAATGTTGGATCTCTTATTTTCACCTATTGTGGTGGCTTTGGAACGTATACGTAACTGTATGCCACCCCCAAAAATTGCAATAGAAACAGAATTTGTCATTGGCAATACGTATAATGACCAATCGAACAATAGTTACACTTGATTGAGCTGCATGCACAAATGAAGTCATTAGTGAGGGTTTTATTTTCCACTTGAGAACACGTAACGCTCACACACGTAAGCACGGAATAAGACTGCCCAGCGCATGAGCGCCACAAGCGAGGTGCCAGCCGTTGCGTCAAGCTGTGCGGCCAACACGTGTTGTACATGGCCGGGATCGGGGCCCACATCATTTGTTCCATTCCCGCCTCGCCCCATTCGTGCGGTCGCAGGGAGACTGCGACGGAGAGGACGTCTTGTGGCTTTGATTGCTTTATTAGTCCCTGGGAAGAGAACACGGGAATGCATTGGCGACATGTTCAGAAAAACACCAAGTGCACATGCCGCATATAGAAACGCTATGTTTCGTCACCGGCCATCATTTCAAGGTTCATATAAGGTCAAAAATATGACTAAAAAGAAGTTTAGGTGAGTTTAAAAAAAAATTCAGCCTTTGCAGCAAATTTTAGTGCAATAGTTGTTTTCATTTAGTGTTAAATTGGCATTTAAGTTATTCATAAAGTAGCAATCACTGGGGGGGGGGGGGACACATTTTCATTGTAGAGCTCTTTTTATTATATAATGAAAATAAATTTAGATAATAAAAGAATTGAAAAACAAACAAACAAAAAATATATATAGTATATATGTTGCAAAAATAAAATAAGAGATAATAAAGTATATGAAATATAGACTGTATGTTACAAAAGATTTAAAAAATAATACATTTTCTATATATATATAAAATCCTGATATCACTTTGGCGTTCTGTGTTTCTCAGCAAATTAAAAAATTATAAAATTAAAAATAAAATTATTATTTTTTTTAAATGATCATTTGCTCGACTTTTTCTATTTTAACTTTTGTATCGGTTACAATTTTTGTAACTTTTTTCTTTTATTTTGGAAAAAGTGTTGTTTGTAGATGATGTCATTCTTTCTGTTATTTATTTCATTAGACACCTCCCCCCCCCTGAAAAACGCTTTCTTCAGTTATTTTTTTTGTTTTGTTTTACATGAGAAGGAGTGGTTTGTTTTGTCACATAAATATGAGCTATGTAATTTTTTAGGGTCAAGAGACTAGTTGAATAATTAGCGGTTAATTCCGCTCAGTCGATTACGATGAAAAACAACGTAATTTTTATTTTATTTTATTTATTTTTTTACAGCTTATGTAGGATATTTTCAATTTCTTAACAGTGCAGCATTAGCATTAGCATGCTCTTAAACAACAATGAGGCAGGATCACGTCTGGGGCAAAACAGATTCATAGATCAGCTCCTAAATGGCGTCTGTTCTCTCGTCTCGAGTGTGTGAATGATGTCGCCTTTAATGTTGTCATAACCTCCTCGCATACCGAAGCCGAGTAAGTCGTTGAGGACACAGGCGTTGATTTATTTTGGCGAACATCTACTAAAAGGAAGATGATGTGGACTGTGTGCAGCGCGCCGGCCGTAACAAGCCATCAGCCGGAGTGTTATGGGCCTCGCATTTTGCACAACAGATGTCCCCGCCACCAAAATCGAGCCCGGTCGCAGATGTTCGGGAGAGGGAAAACATGGCAACCAAACGCAGGTTTGCCAGTTGGTTCGAGTGTCGCCTTTTGAGACAATGCGCTTTCATGTTCTCGTGCAAATGCTTGAAAAGGAAGCAGCTTGTGTTTACGCCGACGTGCACGTTAACGGAAAACAAGTTTTCAGAGAAGCTCTGAGCATGATGGTTCACTTTTAGATGACAAACAAAATAAAGCATCAATGCTGATTTCTTATTTTTGTTAAAACAAAATGAAGATAAACTTAGGATGCTGCACTTTCCAGAACCTTGGACCAAAAAAAAAAAAAATGATGGTGCACTTTCCCAAAAATGAAGACAAACATTTGATGTTGAATGATTGATTTTTGCACTTTGCCAAAAAGAAGAGATACGAGATTTAATTATCTGGAAGGAAGACAAAGCGATCTTGAACTTTCCTAAAAAGATGACAAATTTTGGGATTTTCGACTAACAATTAGGCGCGCACTCCTAAAAAGAAGACAGACTTGCACTTTCCTAAACTATTGATATTACACAATTACACTTACAAAAAGACAAACTATGGATATTGCGCATTCTTAAAAAACCCGATCTTGCACTTTAATAAAACAACAACCAAAAAAAAACGAGATTACAGTTTCTTCGACTTAATGTTAACGCTACACTGAAATTGAAGACAGACCTGATGTTTCACTTTCCTAAAAAGAAGACAAACTATATAATTTTGTCCTTCCAAAAAAGTATATGTTAATGGGTTTTTTTTTTAAATATTTATTTTTTCAACATGAATCCACTTCCCTGTGGCCCCGCTGCTCACGCTTAACTTTGGAACGTTCATGAAACGTAGCGCTCTGCCGCGCATCATAAAACCCAGCGGTCGTCTTTGCGCCGTTTCGAGTCTCCGCGAGGCGTTTCCTCCTCCTGGATGTTGACACACCTACTGTATGATTTCTGTACGTTATTTTTAAACCTCGCTGTGTTTTTCATCGGGGTAAGGGGGGGGTTCTGCTGCGATTATTGCGGAAAGCGGCTCCGACCTTGAAATGTTAGCTTAGCGTCGCATGGTCTTTCCTTGCAGTGATTTCAGGTTATTTTGCACCACCCAAATACTCGCTGGGTGGTGGGTGGACCCCCTCACTTACTTTTCAATTACTGTCATGATTACTGTTTTTAATATATTTTTATGTATATATATATAAATATGGCGGCCCGGTAGTCCAGTGGTTAGCACGTCGGCTTCACAGTGCAGAGGTACCGGGTTCGATTCCAGCTCCGGCCTCCCTGTGTGGAGTTTGCATGTTCTGCCCGGGCCTGCGTGGGTTTTCTCCGGGTGCTCCGGTTTCCTCCCACATTCCAAAAACATGCGTGGCAGGCTGATTGAACACTCTAAATTGTCCCTTGGTGTGAGTGTGAGTGCGAATGGTTGTTCGTTTCTGTGTACCCTGCGATTGGCTGGCGACCGATTCAGGGTGTCCCCTGCCTACTGCACGATGACAGCTGGGATAGGCTCCAGCACCCCCCGCGACCCTAGTGAGGATCAAGCGGCTCGGAAGATGAATGAATGAATGAATGAATGAATATAAAAATATATATATATAAATTTTATGGGATTTTTTTTTTTTAAACGTAGCATGCCACGGGAGGTCGTCGGGATCTTGTAACCCGCGCCCGCCCTTGACCTTGCGGTTCTCGCGACCGCGCCTCCGAGTCTCTGCACACCTTCTTTCACGGTTCCCGAGCTGTTGAATCAACCCAGAGTGGAGACTTTAATAAACGCGTGCCATGCAGAGAGCGAAAGTTTGCGGTCGGCCACCTTTGCCGCCACGTCTGTGCTGTGCTTGGCTCCGATCGTCCTTTGCTCGCCCTGTGTGGTTGCGTCTGAATACCGTTGGAAGGGGCCACTGAGTTTCCCCTCCAGCCTTGCTCCTCCGCGGACCTTGATCCTGTTGCGGAAAGTGTGTGTGTGTGTGCGTGAGTGCATGGGTGGCCAAGGTGGGGATCTGGTTCCATGTATCTGACCCCACCCTAGCCATTAGAAAATACACGGTGGAGCTGCCATCTCCCTCAAATGTGCCTGGCATATTGCGCAGAATGAAAAACATCTATTTCTGGCCCGCGTTGGGAGACACAAGCGAGGAGGGTGTTTAAAAAAAAAAAAAAAAGGATCTGTGTTTTGAATGCGTGCCTTACCGAGTGACATCTGGAGGCGGAGCCGTGTTGGTAGGTTTGTGAGTGTCTCGGTGTGAGCGGTGGTCTACAGTAGCTCCAGGCAGGTGTTCTCATTCTTGTAGTTCTATGTACAGTCAAACCTCATGTTTTCGAACGTCTCTGTTCTCGACCAAATCGGTTTTCGACCAAAAAGTTTGAGGTTTTTTTTTTTTAATGCCTCGGATTACGACCGAAAATCGGTTCTCGATCAAACTGAGCGCACTTGAATGCGCCACTTGACTCCTCTCGCTTTCCTTACACGAGGAAGTGATGCTTCCTCGGGTAGATGAGGAAGTGACGCTTCCTCGTGTAGCGTTCCGTTGTGAGCAGACGTGTTCAGTAAAGATTTTTTTTTTAAAAGAGCGAGGTTTCGGTTTTCGAGGTTTCGGTTTTCGAGCAGCCTTGTGGCTCAAGTTACCACCGTATATAGTTTTCCGGATTTGTTGTTTGTTTTGCTTTTGATTTGGTTCTCGAGCGAGATTCTTGTCATGTGGTAAACACTACGTGTTATCATTCCCTGAAGGTTATTATGTTCTGCCCCCCCCCGTGCTCCCCCCAGCATGATTGATGTGATTTGCCATTCCTTTGACAGAATCCACTTTGTTTGCGTTGCCTGTCTTACGCCTTCGTCATCAACACAGAATCAAACAGCCGTTTTTTTTTTCTCTCTCAAATTTAATTTCAACATTTTATCACAGGAATCAATCAAGAGCGATGACTTCAACTTCAGATGAGACTGATATGGAAATATAAAAACGCCATATTTCTCGGTCGCAATAATGTTCCAGCCCCTCCCATGCCGAAAACCATGTGTGAAGCCAATGGTCCACTTTCACCTGAACAGCTTGTTCCCGTCAAGCCCGAGACAACAGAACCTTTCTTTTTTTTGGGGGGGGGGTCCGTTTGATGCTCTTTTATTGCGTTTCCACAAAAGGACACCGTGCATTTATTCAGACACATCCAGATCAAACATCCGCTTCAGATCCTCGTGCCCAACTCCTTCAAAGAGCCCACGCCGCCGTCGCCTTTCGTTTGAAATGCTAAAAAGTCTGACTCGAGCTTCCTCCGTGATGCTTAGAAGAAAAGGTTCTTCTAGTCACTTTCATCGATCATTTGCACTCCCACTAAATAACAGATTTGGAAATACGGATTTGTACAGTTCGTGAACACACGATTGGAATCGGAAAAGCGGTTTTCATTTTTAAAGATGTGAGTACATCGGTCCACAAACGAATGAATGGGTCTCAATATAGCTTCTACAAGTGCATCGGAGTCTTTGGCTCTCCTTGCCCACATGTGAGGGCATAATACTACATTTTGACCAGAACTTGAGTGGCGGCAGATCAGAAAGCTGTTAAATCGCTCAGAATCGCTTTGTGGTTTGTTCATATTTAATTAGTTTTTAAATGTTAGTTTTTATAGGTTTGTGTAAGTTAAATTTTCATTTTGTATCAAATTTTCATACCCTCTGGAGTCATTGCATCAAACTTTGTGGCCAAAGCTTGACCTCAAAGTTTGATGATCACGAAAAAGCGGGCGCGAGGGTTCGTTCATTCCATTCCAGTTTTATTTGGAGTCCCGTTTTCCTCCCTCGACTAACTTCCCGCTGCAGTCCCCCCCCACACCCCCCGCCCCCTCCCTCCTCTACCACAATGCTCCCCCTCCATAAATCCGCTGGGTCATTTCTCTGTCGCTTTTGCCAGGACACACAGACACTCAAGGCCGGGCTTCTGCCTCTCGTCACTCTCCCGTGACACGTCTGTTGCCCGAACTTTAGAGCGCAGCATCATCCGGCGAGGTCTTCTTGCTGCGCAGTCGCTTGCGTTCAAGTTGCCATCTGCGCTTAAGGTTAAGAGGTGTGACGCGCCTCGGTGCAGACACGCTACGAACCTCTTCTTGAAAAAGTGAAGGATTTAAAGCGCTGTGGTCTGAACTTTCCCAGCTGTCAACAACCGACAGGTCAACAACTGTCTGAAATGAAAAGCGACGTAAAAACCGTGTTGTTTTTGGATGGGACTCACAACAACACATGTTCTCACTCCAATTGCGGTTCCTCCTTTTGGCTTTTGTTGGACCTTGTTTTTTTTTTGTGGGGGGGGGGGTTGTTGGGTTCTGTTGCCCGTTATAAGGAAAACGCCGGAAACGGAATTGTGTGTTGCAGCTGCAGCGGATCGCTCAGCCAAAAGGACATTATTCAGTTCGAACCGAGAGAGGGGGGGGCGGGGGGGGGGGGATGAAAGCTAATGGACCCGTAAGAGAAACTTGAATCTGGTCTCGGAGCATGTTTCGGGATGGTGTTTATGCTAGGTGACTCACTCATGAATCATGACGTGAACTTTTCATGCACGGGACAAGAGTGCGTCGCACATAAAATGGAGACAGTCCGAGTGCTCCTGATGTCGTCCAAACGCCGGAATTTGAGTGAATGTCCACCAAAGTTCAACTCTGGAGTCACTTAAAACAGCCACCTTCAAATCGAGACCTCCCGTATGCCATCAAAATTTTATTTTATTTTTTTTAAACAATTGGGCGGTCGGACTGACTGGTGCAATACAGATTTTAGGTGTCCACTGTGCTCTGACCAAAAATTTGAGTCCTAATCTTTCGATGGCTCCTGCAATTGGTCGCGACACGAAACCTCAGTCCGACCCGAACCCACATTCACAACCCCTCGGCAAACCATAACGAAGTTTAGCCATCAGCCTTGCTTGAGCATGGCACGGAGCCTCTCCCGAACCCCTGCGATTCCCCCAAAACCAAATCGACTTCTCGCATCGGGACGGGGACATGCATGGAATTGATCTCGGCGAACAACGTGGCTATCTTCATCCCAAATCAGCGAAAAGAAAAAAATTGTATATCGAAATTGAACATAAAAATATCCAATGGTGGTCAGACGTGCCCCAGTGAGATCCGAAATGTGAGCTGTAGTTATGCAGCCCAAATTGGATTTCGGACAACTTCCAACACACAAGAAAATAAATAAATAAAATGAAGTGACACCTGGAAGTTGCAGCTTCCATAACACAACGGAGAAGAAGCTTCCAATTACTTAACTCCCAACTTCCCGAAGTCATCACAATGTATCGAGTGCACCTTGTCTCTTTAATTTGGCTTTTTAGTGGCATTGTTCCTCCACTATTGCATCTTTGTCATTTGTCAGGTTTGCACGGAGACAGTTTGGTCGCACTTTTCCAAAAGCCAACCAAATCCGAGACCGAACACTCTTAGAAGATACACTCAAACAGGAAAACAGAAACATTCTTCTATGCCTTCTCACACACTTCCAGGAACAACGCGCACTCCCCTCCTTTTTCCCGAGGGCCCCCCCCCCACCCCCCGCCACTCATTAATGCATGCAGACAGTCATCTGTTATCTCATCACTTAAATATGCCTACTCATTCCGCCGCTTGCTTTACGTTCTATGATGTTCAGCCACCTTTGTAGCTCTCTCACACACACACACACACACATGCAGTCAGCTCTTAGAGGAGTGCTAGAGTGCCCCCTTAGGGTGGTTTATGGCATTATTTTCAAGCCCCCCCCACCCCCCCACCCCTCCGTTCCCAAGTGTTCCCAAGTGGAGTGTTGCTCACCTAGTTTGGGACCATGATGAACTTTGGCTCAAAGCTCCGCCTCCTCCTAACCAAATGGCCCAGCAGGGAAGGCGTCAAGGAGTGATGTGTGTGTGTGTGCGTGCTTGCGTATGTGTGTGTGTGTGTGTGTGGGCACAGAGCCAAATGAGAACCATATTTCATCCACTTCTTTGGTCCACAGGGAACACACACACACACACACTCAGATGTTTTGCAAACACGCTAGAGAAGCCGACGCACACGTACGCGTCCTCGGACACGGTTGAATCGAGGCGTAGCATTTCAAACACGTCAAACACGCAGGGTGTACTGAATAATAATGTTCTCAAGAAATGAAACCATGTCATCAGTTTGGATTAACGTCTGGAATTCCCCACAACTTAGGCAAACGCGCGTAGTGTTGGGAAATAGCTCATTTATATTTGTGTATCTTTTTTCGCAATGACTTTTTTTTTTTTTTTTTGACTCGTCTGTTAAGATGGCGGTCGTCCCAGTGCGATACCCCCTCCCCCCTCCCCTCCCTCCCTCCTCCTTGTCCAGCCCTGAGGTCTGGAACAGATTACATCTGATATTAAACACATGGCAGCAGTTAGAACGCACAAAAGATGACGATGAGGAGAAAAAAAAGAAGAAAAAAAAAAGGCAGCACATTTGTCAACAAGCGCCCCCCTCCCTCCATCTACCTCTTTGTCCTTTTCTCTCGCTGCTTGCCGCCGTCTCCGAATATTTCGTAAGAGAGACGCGAATGCCGGGAATAGCTTTTCTGTTTGTTCCCCAGACAACAAACTGTCAGTGCTGCGGGAAATCAAAGAGGAGAAATGCAATAAATATGTCACTGGCTCTTGAATTCGGTTGAACGAGACGGAGATGCTTTTGATTTGCTCGTAGTCGTTTCCGATTCATTCCGAGTTGGACCATCTGACTGACAGGTGTGTTTTTTTGACTTGGCTTTCACCAGTGACAACATCTATAGTGAGCCCGCGTTAATCACGGCGAATACGTTCCCATAAACCTCCTAACTCATATATCACCTGTTCAATCTCTCGCTCTTCCAAGTAAGATGTCAGGTGTGCTTGCTTCAAGCAGCTTGTCACTCCCAGTTGAAACTTACACACGCTGACTAAATACCCGTATATCAGGGGTCACCAAACTTTTTGAGAGTGAGAGCTACTTCATGTGTCCTGATTGTGTGAAGGGCTACCAAATTGATACACGTCTGAAATAACATTTGTACAAATTACATTTAATAATATTAGAACATTAGCTAGCTAGATGTATACTGTAGCTAGCTAGTTAGATAGCTAAATAGGTAGCTATAGAATCTATAATACTGCCCATGTTTGCATTTTTAAATCATAATTTCTACGAGCAAATCACAATCCTAGCACTGGCGGGCTACTGGTGTGGTCCTCACGGGCTACCTGGTGCTCGCGGGCACCACGTTGGAGACCCCTGCCGTATATGTATGTAGTATATATACTGTACATATAAGATTTGATCATTTTCCTCTGTTCATTGCGTTGATAGTGTTGCACCCACACGCCTTGTGCAGAGGTCCCATTAGCCAGGAGGATCAGAGTGTTCCGTAAGCGAGGAGATAAGGAGACCAGGGAGAGATGCTATCAAGAGGAGCTTTGCTCTCCGCATTCTCTGACAAACTACAACAGTATTCACATAGATGGAGAGAACGTTCCAAATGTTGAGTCAGTGTTCATTTTGCCTTTTTCCTGTGCGGGGTCCCACAGGGGAGTTAACGCTCTCCGCAAACGATCAGACTGACAAGATTCATTCTCATCCGTTTTGTTCAGGCAGGCTCTCTGTAAACAACAACACATCTGTGCAGTGCGTTAAAGAGTTCGACTCTTACTTTGGCCGGTGGATTTGCCAAATTATATGGATGTTTTAGTTTCATTTAAGACCCAGAGATTTTCAAAGTTGTAGCCTAGGGTGTGCCCTGCCTCTGGCCCAAAGTCGGCTGTCATAAGCTCCGGCTCACCCTTGACCCGAGTGGAGAAAAGCGATCCAGATAATGACCGGGTGGAGGTCATCGATTGTGAACAACTTGGCCAAGTGGGATCATGTCGCTGGAGAATAGCAGGAGGCATAGAACCAAGCCTTGTGGGACGCCACAAATAACGTGTCATCAAATCATCATTAATATTATCCAGCGAATACACGAAAAGAAAAAAAAAAATTTTCAAGATTTATCAAGCATTGTGAGAACGTGAACCCGAAACAGGCGTCACAATATACTGTCGGGGTTTTACAGTTTGAACGTGAAACAAAAATGTCAACGTCACGGTTTTTATTTGCTTCCAGATCGCCCGCAGCCCGCTCGCTCTGGGAGGCAATGCTCACCAGCAAGCACAAGGAAGGCGTGATGGAGGTCCGACGGCAGTTGGTGGAAGCGGCCAGCAAGGAGAAGCTGCCCATCAAGATGAGCATGGGTATGAATTTGTTCAGTCATTCGTTTTTCTTGAGCGTTTGCACACATCGGGGGAGCGGCTGTGCTGGATCTTAGCCCAGATGACTTTGGAGAGAGGCGTGCTACACCCTGGACTGGTTGACAGCCATACACAGGGCACATATGTATGTTTTTTTTTTTAATTTAGTGGTCTTGAACAGAAGCAATCAATGAATCTGCACTACTATAAACAATATCAGATTTATCATCCCTAATTGTTTTGGTTTAATAGGCTCGGCCTGCAGTAAAACAAAGTTTGGCATTTATCGATCCACTTGTAGTTAGAGTTGTTAACTGAATTCACTATATGACCGGCATTTATTTTCATTCATTCATTCATCTTCCGAGTTGCTTGATCCTCACTAGGGTCGCGGGGGGTGCTGGAGCCTATCCCAGCTGTCTTCGGGCAGTAGGCGGGGGACACCCTGAATCGGCTGCCAGCCAATCGCAGGGCACACAGAAACGAACAACCATTCGCACTCACACTCACACCTAGGGACAATTTAGAGTGTTCAATCAGCCTGCCACGCATGTTTTTGGATTGTGGGAGGAAACCGGAGCACCTGGAGAAAACCCACGCAAGCCCGGGGAGAACATGCAAACTCCACACAGGGTGGCCGGAGCTGGAATCGAACCCGGTACCCCTGCACTGTGCGGCATTTATTTGTAAGACGCAAAATTCGAAATGACTCCACAAGAGAAGGGTCGTCGCACCCTATTACTGCTCCTTAGCGCCACCTACTGAGTCCAAGTGAAATCCCACCGCTCGGACCGTGTGTTTGCACATGTGGCTGCAGAGGAAATTTGAACCATATGTTGGCGCTGTGACACACACACACGCACACACACACACACACACAAATGCACACACACTCTCGCGTGCGCGCATACGCAAACTTTTGTTGTTTGTTAATGAAGCAAAGGAGGCTGAAACGAGGGATAAAAATATGTGTTTGCACGCAAAAATAATGCTATCTCACAACACAAACATCAACGCCCTACCAACCACACACACACAAACACAGGTCTATGACTCCCACCATGCATGTTCACCTTTATGCAACCTTCTGACTCACATTGCATGACTGATGTTCGAGTGCACACACACACACACACACAGGCATACACATTCACAGTTGGTGTGAATGTTAGCATCTGGCACAAAAATTGGGCAGACTGTCTATGGTCCCTCAGCTCCTGTAATGTGTGAGGTAAAAAAGTGTCTGGGAGCAAGCAGGTTGGTTGATGTGTTGGAGGTCGGGCACACACACACACACACAAAGAGCCAAGCATTTGAGTTTGCACAAACCTGGTGGTTTTCCATTCCGCCCTTTGTGCTTAAAGACGCAATTTGCGGGCCGTGTGAACATTTAACAGCGATCAATGAGGTGGCCATCCGCAGTTGTAAGTTGCACGCTAAGGCTAACCTCAGGGTGAAACTCTCCATTTAAAAGTCGATTTACGTCCGACACAAATGTCCTCTCAGGCGAGGAGCGGCATAATAACACAGGATTAAGCGGTCCAGTTGCGTGGGAATTAATAAGTAGGGCCGTCTTTGTCGATAAAAGACGTTACTTTTCTGTTATTTGAAATGAATTCAGCTAAAACATGATCGAAAACATGCTCATAGACCACTCACCCATTTGAAATGGCACAGCCACCTTTGCAGATGCATACATGCTAATATATTCTATTTTATATTTCATTCTGTACTGCGCACAGTTCATTTTTAATGTATTTTTGTGCACGCAAATACTTTTTCTTCCTTTCAAAATATTGCCGCCGTAAATTGCGAATTTCTCCATTGTGAGACAAATAAAGGTTTTCATATCTTATCCTCTTACAAAAACAACAACAACAAAAATCTGCCCCCAAAAACAACATCGAATAATGTTCACACGTGCATTTTCACAAGTCCGCTTGGACATTTTCAGCTCCAAAAAAGAACAAACCAAAAAATAAAAAATAAAAAAAACCCTCTCCATCAGTCCTTTCACTACGCAGTACGCCAACATTCTCACATCCGCTACAGCCCAACTTGGCTCGTTGACGTCTCGACAGGATAACATCATCCACTGAGAGAACAGGAAAATAATCCACTTTCTCAGAGCCTCCGCTTGACCTGTCAGCTTTCTCGCTTCACAATCGGATGATGAAATTCCCCTGCTGCGTGTTCGACGTGTCTGCGCATTTTCGCGTGGATGAAGTTTTGTCCGGAAACTTATCTGGAACGGCGATATCGTCGTTGCGCAGATGTCCGTATCCTTTGCCGTGTGTATTATCTTGTAGGGTTTATTAAGGGGTGTGTGACGGCGCGCCAAAAACAATTCACATTTCGAGGATTTTGATCGCTTGTGGTTCGGTTCACCAAATTCAAACCATAAAACTGCTTTTTCAACAAGTACAATGGCGCTGGCATTCTTAAAGCCTTGAGGAATTTTTAAGAAACGCTTGTCAGATACATGACACAAGACACTTGGGGACTGTTTCACATTGTGCAATAAAAAAAAAAAAAAATTTTAATGCATCCATCTCCTTTAACAATGAAAAATGTGTTTTTAATCAGTCCCCCAAAAAGAAGCCAAGAGAATTGTGAAGAACTGTATCTGAGGTGCCCTCTTTCAGCCTGTGATCGCCAATCACACATTTTACAGCGTCAAAGGGGCCTCAATGGGCTAGCGCGCGTTAAAATGTCCTCGGCTTCTCCACTCTCTAGGCCCGTAAATAAAATTCTATCGTTTGTTCCCGGTGTCCCCCTTTCACGAAGAGTTACTTATGAGGCTGTCCGGCCGCTGAGGTGGGCCACAACTCACACCCCCCCCCACCAGACCCCCGAATGTGACATCCGACATCACTTACCCTCAAACCCACCCCCTGCTCACTTACAGTCGTCTTCAAGTAGCCCGACTAAATCATCGCATGCCCTCCTGCCCTTTTTGCATCCCTCAAGATTTTCATCGTCGCTTTGGCCTCACTCGCTATTTTGGCACATCCAGCTGCTCGGTTTATTTAGACCGCAGTACAGTGAACCCTCGTTCATCGCAGGGGAGGGGAGGTTAAGTTCCAAAAAGAACCCAAGATAGGCGAAATCGTGAAGTTGTCAGTGTAACTGCGTCACGGCTCCGTAAGTTTTCTTTCTAGTTCACTGTACTGAATTTTCAGCCGTACCGTGAACGGGACAAACCGCCAAACACATAAGACAGAACGAGAACAACTGCTGTGGGCCACAGCTCACGCCCGGGCACTCTCACAGGGACTAACTGGCCAATGCGAGTCCACTTACTAGGCCACGCCTTGTAAAGGCACAAATCCAACATGCAGACACCGACGGGTGCGTACAGTAATTTTGCTTGATGAAAGTGTTTTGGCTTTTTTCCCCTTTCGATTCTATCATTAAGAGTTAATGGTGAAATCAGTTGAGGCCAATCGCTGACAGTTTGAGAATCCTGCTGTGAACTCTGGTGTCGATATCGAATTTAAAAAAAAAAACAACAACAACAAAAAAACCACAACACATTTGAAAGAATGAACCTGTAAAACTGGTGCATTCAGAAACAAGTGACCTTAAATTCTGATTATTTATTTAGAAATTCCGAGCCTTTGTCCGGACGATTTTGTTATTTCTGAGCAAAACTGGTGCATTCAGAAACAAGTGACCTTAAATTCTGATAATTTATTTAGAAATTTCTAGCCTTTGTCCGGACGATTTTGTTATTTCTAAGCAAAGAGTCGAGATTCAAGTTCTGTATCGCGGCAGTTAACTCGCCTCACTTCAAATCACAGCAGCGTTTTGGTCGATTCATCAAAAATGAGGCAATGCTACTCCCACATAGAGTTTAGCATCAAACTAAACATCAAACAAAGAGAATTACAGTACATGTTATGTATGCTCTACTAACATTCATTCATTCATTCAACCTCCGTACCACTTGATCCTCACTAGGGTTGCGGGGGGTGCTGGAGCCCATCCCAGCCGTCTCCGGGCAGTAGGCGGGGGACACCCTGAATCGGTTGCCAGCCAATCGCAGGGTACACATAGACGAACAACCATCCACGCTCACACTCACACCTAGGGACAATTTAGAGTGTTCAATCAGCCTGCCATGCATATTTTTTGAATGTGGGAGGAAACCGGAGCACCCGGAGAAAACCCACGCCAGCCCGGGGAGAACATGCAAACTCCACACAGGGAGGCCGGATCTGGAATCGAACCCGGTACCTCTGCACTGTTTAGCCGACGTGCTAACCACTGGACTACCGGGCCGCCGCTCTGCTAACAAATAATGGTAAATTGCCCAGACGGGCTAACAAATAGCATCTGTTATTATATTTTTTAACGTACATGATGATAGAGTACAGTTTTTTTGCCATAAAAAAACAAATTTGTCAGCGAGTCAATGAAGTGCTGCCTCCAGGAGTGAAAACACAACTCATGCTTTTACTCTCCGTTGTTAAGAAACAGTGTTCGGTTAAGAAAATAACGCATTATATGTCTGCGGCGCTGTCTGTCCTTGCAAAGGGGGAATGCGGGACGTGTGTATTTGCTGGTCGGGTGTTCTCGTCAGTTCATATCTCATGTGGCCAATTGAAACACCGAGTGACGCCAAGTGTGAACTCACTTGTGATCAGATCACTTTGTGCACGGTCTTCCATGAAGTCCCACTTTCACTTTCCCCAGTTCTGTTTTTCTCAAACCTCGACACTTTTTCGGAGTATCGTCCCCAGAATGACTCACGCTGAACGTTCATTAGCATCGATAAGAACAACGACGGTTAAATTCCATCCCCGTTCTTTGGTAACGAGAACAGGCTTTTGCACACGTGGTTCAGGGATCCTTGCCATTAAAAGTATGATTCCCTTCGACACACACAACGAACCATTTTAGGCGGCCATTAGCCGGCCGAGTTTAGCTTGGCCCTGGCACTGGATGCGTTTCTGCGCTTGAATTATGGTTGGCACGTCAAGGCTGAGAGGTTTACACTGCCAGGAGTTTTTTTTTTTCATTTTACAGTGGGATATCTTCACAATAGAGCTTTTCAGGCTCTCGCACTGAAGCTTCTTATGTGAAAACGTACCTTTTGTTGATGGTCATATTTGGCTTGAAAACATTACAGATTCTTTCATTGGAAAAGTGTCTTGTCGGTTTGCGTTAACAGAGTTTTGCTTTGTAATCTTGCACCCTTTCAAATTCCGGGAAATTTAAGTATCGCCTCTTGCACATGTGAAACAAAGTGCCATGTCTTCTGGGTTCCTACAGGCGCTTAGTACTTAGTACAAACTGCTAACTGAATGATTGCATTTGTTGGAAATCTCCCGATGAACGCATGAAAACGCGATTACTGCTACAAGACGTTTCACTTCAGCGTACTTCCTTGACGCCATACATACCACTTTCCCATCAAGACGGTGCTTTGGTGGCCTTCTTGGAGCATTCCAGAAAGAAAAAAAAAATCATCAATGCAATGTTCCCTCGCTATTTCGCACCTTGGGTGGGTTTTCTCTGGGTATTCTGGTTTCCTCCCACAGTCCCAAAACATGCATGGCAGGCTGATTGAACACTCTAAATTGTCCCTAGGTGTGAGCGTGATCACCCAAAAATGGGGCGCTGGCCCCCAGTGTGTCAGGCACTGCAAGGAAACAGTTGAAGCACGAGCTGCTGATTATGGGCTCCATACAAAAAATAATGTGAGCGAAGTGACGTCGACCTCCCGCGGCACACGACGATGACAAAACATCCGCTTGATTAACTAAGTTTAAAATGGCTCTTCGCCGGTGTCACGTTATTGTGAATGAGGACAAAGAACGTCCATTAAAAGTACACACACAGTTTGCACTGCTGGCATTTATTCTTCATTTTGTATTTATAAGTTATAATTGTGGCGGCCCGGTAGTCCAGTGTTTGGCACATCGGCTTCACAGTGCAGAGGTACCGGGTTCGATTCCAGCTCCGGCCTCCCTGTGTGGAGTTTGCATGTTCTCCCCGGGCCTGCGTGGGTTTTCTCCGGGTGCTCCGGTTTCCTCCCACATTCCAAAACTATGCATGGCAGGCTGATTGAACACTCTAAATTGTCCCTAGGTGTGAATGTGAGCGTGGATGGTTGTTAGTCTCTGTGTGCCCTGCGATTGACTGGCAACTGATTCAGGGTTTCCCCCGCCTACTGCCCGAAGACAGCTGGGATAGGCTCCAGCACCCCCCGCGACCCTAGTGAGGATCAAGCGGCTCGGAAGATGAATGAATGAATGAATGAATGAAAGTTATAATTGTAACAAGTATTACAAGGGTGGAAGCCATTTGGGGGTTTCATAATGGCTTGATAGGAGTATAAATCGGGGGGGGGGGGGGAGTCAACCTTGACTTTGCGGGGATTCATGTATCACGGGGTGTCATCCAACATATCACCCGTGAAAAGAGAGGGAACGCAATCGATGAATTTGTGACTCCGAGAACCACGAGTAAATGAGGGATTTCTGCACACGGGCAAAAAGACCAAATGTCCTGGTGGCCAAAGAGTTGTGTGACCTCTGCAAATTATTCCGCATTCGGGACACATCCCGTCCGTGTGTCCTGGTCCTGCTCGAGTCATGTGTTTGGCTCCGCTAAAGAAAACACTGGCCGTCCGAGTCCAGCAGGAAATACTCCCACATCTGGTGCTGGTTCGGAGCATCAACATGAAAACGTGGTCGTTTACGGGGGAGTTAAATGCGTGCCCCTCGTCCCCGTACCTCGAGGCCCCACCGTCCATCCTCTGGTGTTGCTCTTCCCGCATCCTCGCGCGTCTTCACGGGGATCTCTGTAAATAATCCCAAAGCAGCTCGGCTTCACACGTATTAGTCACCCTCTTATTAGTCCACCTCGGCATCGTGTTGACTCACTAGTGCGCAGGGCGCCGCTCACCCCCTTTTGTCTATTTTTACTGTTACCACATGCCGCCCGTTCCCATCGGGATGCATTACCCCGATTTGTGTGTCCGCTCCGTCCTTGCGCCCCGTTGTTTATTTTCAACGTTGCAGATGATGTATACGCCGCGGCGATAACGGCATCTTCTCCTTTCGCCTCCCTAGGCCGGGTGACCCCCGAGCAGCTGCGCTCCTATGCGCGGCCGTTCCGAGGCGACGCGGGTGCGCTAGAGACTCACTGCGGGGTGCTCCAGCTGGGCCTGGCCACGACGCAGACTCTCCGACACCCCCTGTTACCCCGCTGGGACGCATGCCTGGCCTTTGAGAGGCTGCTGCTGCAGGTCAGTTAATGCTCGCACCGGGACAATCAAACCATACAGTGGGCCATGTTTTTCTTCGGCGGGGATACATTCCATAACACCCCAAATTTTACCTCTACCACATGCTTTTAACACACTTGAACTGATTAAACATGCTCTATTCAACGTCTGCTAGCTTAAGGCTAACATATAGCATGAAACCCCCCCCCCCCAAAAAAAACCTCACCAAAATTAGCATAAATGTTACATGAATTGTAAATCGCTAATGTAGCACACACAGGGCAGCAAAAACTACAGAGCTGTGCATGTTCAACCAAACCTTATCAAAAATCCACTATCTTCAAGCTAGCATAGATTACTCATCGTCATAGACAAGCTACGGTAACTGAAATTAGCATACTGGAGATGTTGTCATTATATTGACCGAGAAAATCCTGCTACATTAAAACACCGATCAGCAACAAAAATGTTCAACCAAACGAGATATTTTCGTCGAACGAAGGCGATGTAGCTCAATGCTAACATAATAACGCAACACACAGAGAAGCAACACATTGAGAACTAAGACCAAAATGTGCTACCAAACCACTTTCGTTGAAATTCTCGGCTCTACGACTCCAGAGCCGCCATTAGCCATCAGAAAATTGGAATTAACTTGCAATTAGCCGTTCACACCTTTTTCCTTGGGTCAATATTTAGTTTCCCTGGGACTGCGCAGGTAAGTGGGTGTCTGTGGTTTTGTTCGCCGGTGGCTAACATGTTTTTGAACTGACTGAGTGGGTGGGAGAGGAAAAAAAAAATGCAGATTCCTCACTTGGTCAACAAGTTTGTTTGGAGGGAAAATATTCACATCCAGTAAATGTTGCTGGAAGGAAAAACTGTCCGATGATATTTAGAGGGTGAAAGCGTACTCATGTCATGTTATGACGTGAACCGAACCGTCCTGAAACATCTTCTCCTTTGTCTCGTCTCACTTTTTCTCAAAGCAGAGCAGGGCTGAGGAGCATTCGGCCCGCCTTAATCAAAGTAAATCATGGAAAATATCGAAAGGCCTGGTGCCAAAAGTCAAAATTTGAAAACATGCTCATCAAAACCTCCTGTTCCCCAGCTACGGGCGGTCGCTGTTTTATTAAAACGAGAAGGAAGACTCCCGGGCTTAAAGTTCCAGCGTCCATTAACTCCGTGGCTCCACTTTGATCCTCTCTCCCACGGCTGACCGCCTGCACTACCTGAGTTTCAACTTTCTCAGCCTAAGTGCCACGCTAGAACATTTTAGCCGGTTAGCCGTCAACCGTGCTTTGCCAGTCCAATCTCACGATGCCAGAAGTTGATCTTGGCCTCCCTTTTAGTGAGGCATTACAGGTAATGAGTTCTGTGCGCTGCGGTTTTGAGGGGCGGAGGCGGATTAATTGCACGACAAAATTCCTTTCGGCCCGCCGTGGCTAAATATTCCTTAGCGCCCCAAACTGTCAAGAAATGGGAGGTTATCGTACAACATCATTTTGAGGAAATGTAAAGAAGACACTTCTCTCAACACATCTCTACTGTATTTTAAATAAATATTATATTAGTATTATATTATATAATAGTATATTTAAAAATGTTCCCCCAGACCAGGTCATTTCTAACTAAAGCCCACAATATAACACGAAACATTTTAAACGGGCAGTCAGAAATTAGCATCTACGCTGCGGCAAAAACCTGCAACTGCTCCTTTAACATATAACGGAGCAGCAACACATGCAAACAGACGATACTGCATTACTCAAATATATGATCAATTATTGTCTGTAGTATTGCGCATAAGGTGGTACGACGCTCTAAATTCAAACTTGGCTGGTTAATGTTAAAAAGCCGTTCAAAAAACAATGGGAACATGCAATGGTAGCAAGGGTGTAAACGCAGAACTGGGAGCTAGCCGGGGGAATACCGCAAAGCGCAATCCAAAAGGCCATTTTCAAAACTGCGTCGTGAACGTCAATAGATTTGGGCGTTTTTTGGAATTCTGAAGAATCGAGGAAGGCCATGAAATGGGAAGTGACTTCATCGCGGTTACATTCTGTAAGTAGGTGCGTAGATGTTTGATTGATCCCGTGGACAGCACTTTGTATGCAGTGGTGGCTGGTGTTAAAGTGCTCGACAAGTGTGGTTGAATTGAATTGGGCGTTGATTGCTATACCAGCTCCATCTAGTGGTATGTGAAAGTATCACTGCCCAAGCACAGTTCAGTTGTATTTAACTTCTTTAGAATTACAAGTGCATTCACTGTTTCGTTTTAAACATTTATTATGGTGCAATATTTATTTAACATTCATTTGTTACACACATTTGAACTGAATCATCAATTATTATTTTTTTTTACTGGATAATTTTTTCAACGGCTTCCGATGGTCTGCAGTAAGCTTCTCCAGGTAGTATTTGGTGTCAAAATATTGAGAACCGATGGAGTAGGAAAATCTGTTTACCATTTCAGTCGCATTGATGCTTTGCTCAAAATGCGAACCATATATTCCTCGCAATTTTGAGCAGGTTGAAACCGACCTGGGCACTTTTTAACCCTTTCATGCACCGGTATTGATAACCTGATAACACGATAATCCGTCCGCCATAGTGACCCCCGTCCCTGATGGGGTTAAGTCATTGGCACCTTGGTGGGTCTTTCTCCCGTGAGGTCATAAGCAGTGATTCCAGAGTGCTGGCTTAATGTGAGTGTTTATTCTGGCCGGATTTATGACCCGCCGGTTCATGGCCGCAGCTCTTCGAGCAGGCCGCCTCGTACCGACGGTCCTCCTCTGGTGGACTGCCATGAGAAGAGGGAACGGTGTGAAAGGTTTGAATTTAGGAGGGCGGGTGGATGCGGGACATGGGTGGCACAGCCGTTCGGGTGAAACTCAACAGACGGCCTCTTTCTCCCTTTCCCGGCACGGCGCAGGGCACGCGAAACCGAGCTTCCTGTCAACGTTCCGTGCGCTCGTAGCGCACCAAGCTAAACAGGCGCTACCGCAACGAGCCACCCATAGAGCGCAGACTGGCGGGCCATGTTGACACTTCATAATTTTCATGTGTGTGTGTGTGTGTGTGTGTGTGTGTGTGTGTGTGTGGTGCGTATTTTAGTGGGTTTTATTCAGTTGTCTGTGCTTTACCTGAATATTTATTTTTCTGATGACCATTTCCTTTTACTCCTTACATTTCAAAACGGATATCTGTACTTTCTACTTCTTTGTCAAAAAAAAGCTCATTCATTTTGTTTTGATCTGGAGGGCAACGCAATGTAAAAAAATAAAAATAAAGACAAATAGTTGGTCGGTAGAGTCAAGCGTGATGGAAATATTTATTGATTGAGCTCTTGGGGTGTCAGAAAGCTGAAAAAACGGGTCAGTCTAATCTGAAAAACATGCAGGTAGGGTGCATTTGTTCAGTTGTTGTCTTTTGCTGATTTAGGATTTTTTTTATTGTTTGTTTTGCTCATGCAGATCTTGTCACTTTTTGCAGTGCGCGGTTGGTTTTAAGTTCTGTCACAATTTAGCTTGCAGCAAAATTGTGTTGAGCATTTTTTTTTCTCAGTTCAATTCTATGCGAGGTCATGACAGGAAAACTTTCAAATGGGGTGTTAGCGATAATTGAGTAGTATTCACTTTGGATTTTTACTTGACTATTCAGTTTTTTTTTTTGAATCAGCACTTTTAGCAGTCTTTTTTAACACGCAGCATCTGAATTTATACTATACCGTGTGTAATAGGTCAATGTCAAGGTCAAGTACGTGGCTATGCAAAGTAGCATCCATTTTTCGGGTCAAAGTATTTGATTGACAGTTGACGGGTGAGCAGGGCATGGTTTCAGTGCATTCAATGGACACACTTTTTTTTTATAAGTCAAATTTGACAGCGTGATGGGGTTTTTTTTTGCCTTACAACAACTAGTAGAGTACTTTTGGCACTTCTACTGCATGTGCGCGGGTGTGTGTGAGTGTGTCGCCGAACGCTGCACTGACGACAGGCGTGCGGCAGAGACGAGCTCACCTCTAACCCCGCGGCCGCTTGCCTCGCTCTGCTGGGATTAGAAAGAGCGGGAGGGGGGTGTGGGGGGGGCATGCCTCTGCAAACATTCAAGCCCAAGTGTTTTGAGCGGTCACTGTGCTGCACAGATGCGAAGACTGCAACAGGCCCCCGTGTCGCCTCATCTCCCTTGGGGTCGCGCTAACCGCCCGCCTGGCTCTTATCGGCCTGTCTTGTGTTTGACATGAAATGTTGTGTATATACACGCCAAAACTGAGCACGAGAAAACAGCCTCTGTGACTGCAGCCTTCGTCTTATCTTTGGGTGTGTTTATGCGAAAAGGACCAAGAATGTTTTGGGGTTTTTTTTTCAAAAATGTCCCTTTTAATACAGGCGTGAAAAAAATAAAAATAAAAACACAGAGAAGGCTGCAATGTGCATGCCAGAACAGTAGTTGGCGATGTCACCAATTGGTGAAACCGTCGTTTGAATAGCTTTCGTCGACGTGGCGACACGTTTAGAATTTGAAAACGCCTCCTCAAATAGAGGATGACACGTGGACATAAAATGAACTTCCGAACCCGATTTCAACCCAGTTGCTAACTGAAATAGCAGCACCAACTCACGTAACGGTCTTGCTGATGTGCTAACCCAGAGGTGTCAAATTCAAGGCCCGGGGGGCAAATCCGGCCCGCAACATCATTTTATGTGACCCCCCCCCGAAAGAAAATCATGTGTGTCAACTTGCATCCTAGCTAAAAAATGTACCGAATGTCAAATTGTCAACTGTAATAAATGACGTTGAGCTTTTGCAATAATTTTGTTCCCCTTCCAAGTCATAATGCGATAATGCGATGACACATTTTTGCGGTCATAACGGCCGAGGGAAGACGTAACTCAAAAGTGCCCCATAACAAAAATGAGTTTAACACTCCTGTGCTAACCAGTCGACCACCATATCGCCTTTATGCAGATATTATTTATCCTCTTTGAAGAGCAACTAATACTGCTGCGGCTTACGAAGGAACTCAGACTTCCGTATGCAATTTTTCTCTCCGTATTATACTGCCCCCAAGTGCCCAAGGCGCTCACAACGACACACTACTCCCTTCTTTTTTTTTTAAAGCACAAACGTGGGACCACTATGAAGCATTTTAGCAACGTGTCAATTTATGCCTCTGCGGAATGGCCAGACCCTTCACCTTTATCCTTTGCCCCCTTCTCTCCTGCACGCACGTTGACCTGTAAAAGTGGCGCTTGCAAACGTCCAGCAGCCATCCCGACTGACAATAAAGCCCGTGTCACTGCCCTGTTATTTCAAGATTTACGAGGTCGCGCCTATCCTCCCAGAATGCTTTGCGTACGCTCGCATATGCAGCATCTGGATCGCATAATTCCGACGGGTGATGCAGGAAACTGTTGATATTGGTCCAAAGTTGACTTTCGTCTTATCTGAATGGAATGTCACAAGACAAGTCATGGGGGGGGGGGGGGGGGGGGGAGTCTGGAAAAGTCTTTCCCCCCCTCAGGGTTTGGAGTCTGTCCGCCCCCTAGCCCAGACATTCCCTGGTCTTTGCCATCTCGGTAGCGTTCCCCCCCCCCCCCCCCCCACTCCCATGGAAGATGGAGACTGCTGGGCATTGGGACAAAGGGGTGCAAATGACTCCAGGGCCCGAGATGTCCAGCGTTGACCTCCTCCAGTCGCCCCACTGTTTAACAGCCTCAGAACCAGGACCGACTGTCCCCCCCGTCCCTCCACATTTCTTACATCTTCTTTTTATTCCCTTTTTAGGCCCCCAAGCAACACTGTCCTGCGCCCAAAAAGCCGAAAAGGTTAAAACCATGTCAATGACTTTGCTGCCTCATCCTATTGTGGCCCGATGAGCTGTTCCAAATCATTTGTTTCATTGAAGCTTGAAGGACTGTGGTTAACTGACGACCAGTTTGGAGGGTGGGGGCTCAATTTGGATATGCCGGGGATGGGTGACTTCAATGACGAAGGGGTCCACAATGTTTCGTCATTGCTACTTGGGGTGCACTTCCTACACTGATGTATGACAAAAATGTGATTTTTAAATGTGGATGAAATATGCGCCCTCAGCCAACGCAGCTTCCCCACAGACATTTTTTTTTTTATCAGGAACGGGCTGCAAACAAAAGATTTAAAAAGTGAAGTACTCGGTCGTTTAATTTCACACTTGACGGGTGGGCAGGCACTCCCGAGATTAATTGTCTACCAGTCATTAAAAAAAAAACATTTTCTGTAATGTCTCCCACTGAAATTTGGAGAAGTCTTTTTCGTATCATGTTTGCGTGTCCTTTGTCGTCTTTACACCGCAATGCAGCAACCGTTGCTTATCCAACATCTGTGTTTGAAGCAACCCTCCCTTATAAAGTGAGGGGGTGGGTGGGGGGGGGGTGTTATCAAGCGAGCGTCTTCCTTCCTGTGTTTGGCCAGAGATGATCACATTTGATGCAGTTCACTCCCCAGGAAGACCCCCGGAATAACCCCCCCCCCCCAACCCCCCATCTGAAATCCCTCCACCACACACCCTCTCATCCAGGGTACCTTGAGACGGCTGTGTTTACATTGTTTCAGCGCAGCTCAGGCCTAATGTACTATCTGTTTAATAGGCGCAGAGACGGCTGTTTATATAGGGGGGAACCTTTTTAACCGAGGTGATGGAGTGGTGGGCCCGGGGGCCGCAACACAAACTCATCTCACTTCCTGTTATCATTACCTTGCTCGCTCCGCTCTCCGTATTACTTATCCCTAATCGCCTCGCCATCCTGCCCACCAGTCGTTCGCACTTGCTTTCTGTCCGCGTCCCGCGGTAAAAATCAATGAGCGCGGGAATCAATCGACCCGTTTCGTATTCAACCCCTTTGCCGCTCGCTTGTCAGTCGCACGGGCTTGCATTTTAATTGTTCCCGCTAAACGTCTTTCTGCTAAATGTCACCCACGTCCCGACTCACTGAATTGAAACCGTGCGGGAATTGCTTTGGTTTTAATAGCCGTTGACCCAAGTTAGAGCTTTGCGAAAAGGCGGGAGAAGTTAAATTGGATGCCACCGTGCCCTTAAGCAGCACTCCCCCCCCCCCACCCCCCCAACCCTCCTCCTTTCCCCTTTCTGCATTGTTGTGTCTCAAGTTGCAAATGTGCATTCTATTTTGTGGTAACTGCCGAGGCAACGCTCTTTATGACATTTTCAAATGGAATCAAATAAGCTATTTATGATGTTCGGTTCCGAGTGAGTCTGAGCGGTCTAGAAAATGGACGGATGGATCATCTGAAACGGGGGGGACAAAAATCTGTTGACATCCCAAAATCTCACTGTACAGTCACATACTGTACAGGAGCTTGGTAGTTTGTCAGGGTGGTGGGGGGGTCGGCAATTGAACAGCAGCAATTGTGTGTACTGTAGCGTTCCAAAAAATCATAATAATTAAAGCATCATAAAGAAGTCTCCATATAAGCAGTTGAGAATGCAACGGATCGCAGCAGTCCTATACATTATTTACATGACGTACACAAAGTGACCATCAGCAGCAACAGTAGTAGGCAGCGACGTACGTATCGATAAATAATCGACAGACTAGTTAAATGTAACTTGAAACGTTGTACTATGCGTATGATCTACGCCGATGTAAGTCAAATTTGCAATAGTAGTCGGCAGCGTTGTAAGTCACCAACAATTTACTGCACGGACCGATTCAAAGTCGACATCTAAGCAATTGAGAATGAAATCCAACTGAACACACTAGACTACGTATGATATTTGCAAAAAATATAAACTAGCGGCAACAATAGTCAGCAGCATTGTGTATCGCATAGAACTGTACATGTATGTATGTATCCTTCAGACGCAGTTCCATCCATCCATTTTCCGAACCGCTTAATCCTCACTAGGGTCGCGGGGGGTGCTGGAGCCTATACCAGCCGTCTTCGGGCAATAGGCGGGGGACACCCTGAATCGGTTGCCGGTCAATCGCAGGGCACACAGAGACTAACAACCATCCACGCTCACATTCACACCTAGGGACAATTTAGAACGTCCAATCAGCCTGCTGTGCATGTTTTTGGAATGTGAGAGGAAACCGGACGACCCGGAGAAAACCCACACAGGCCCGCGGAGAACATGCAAACTCCGCACAGGGAGGCCGGAGCTGGAATCGAACTGGTACCTCTGCACTGTGAAGCCGACGTGCTAACCACTGGACTACCGGGCCGCCCGCAGACGCAGTTGAAAAGGAAATAAGCACATACGATATTCCAATGTAAACAAAAGCAGCAAAAATAGTCAGCAGTACTGTCCTATTGTCTCACCAAACTCGACATAACAATAAGCGCTGGCCATCAATTGTACTGGAAATACTCCACTTTGCTTTTGATATACTGTACTGTACGTCGAATGAGAACAAAAGCAGCGAGAATAGTCAGCACCATTAAGCACACCCACATCAACAATAAATGGAGTATTTCTTTGGCATCGTATTTTTTTTTTGCCGCCTTTCGCGGCCCCCCAAAGCCACACTGAGCGCTACTTGTATGAGGTGGCCCCAGCAGCATCTCAGAAGAGGGTCTCTCAGAGCCCTCCGTCCTGAGTGAATCGGGTCAGTGTGGTCTGCTGCCTTGGTCTGGTGGCGTCAGGCTCCATTTGAGCTTGAACCAAGAAGACGCCACAGACTACTGGAGGGGAATAAAAAAATCCCACAGTGCTGTGTATTCACCCCGTAGAAGAAGCTTGGTGGCGAGAAACCCTGTGCCCCGAACAGAAGTGACCAGTCGACCGCTTGTGATTGGCACATCACCTTCGACATACCCAATTAATGAGTTTCAGTCAGTTTTTTTTTAACCAAGCTTTAACTTTACGTCCAATGATTTCACCCCATCGAAATGAATCGAAATGTGATTAATCCGTTGCCAATCACTAGCACCCAACCACAATAGATTTTTTTTTTCAGGTTGATGCAGATTTTGATAGTTGGCTGAGTAAAATTATTTTAAGTTGACAACACAGAATGAAAGCAACAAAAATCAGCACGTGTCAACCTCACAGTGTAGAGGTCGTGGGTTGAATCCCGGCTGCGGTCTTCCTGTGCTCAAGTTTGCATGTTCTCCCGGGGCCTGCATGGGTTTTCTCCGGGTACTCCGGTTTCCTCCCACATTCCAAAAACATGCATGGCAGGCTGATTGAACACTCCAAATTATCACTATTTGTGAGTGTCAACGCGGATGGCCGTTCGTCTCTGTGTGCCCTGTGATTGGCTGGCAATCGGTTCAAGGTGTCCCCTGCAGTCAGACTGACTGTAGGGTGTATTTGGCTTTTCCAACCAGCAAACCTAACGCACCTCTCGGCAACCAGTTGGCATTCACACTTGTAACTGAGTCGCACTTGCTCCACACACTTGTCCTGACTGCCGCTGCTCGCCTTCTCTTTCGGGTTCTCCCCGCACCGATAACCGCATCCCCCATCACTCAAAGGACAAGGTACCCACATACCCGAGTTTCCACTCTCCTCTATTCAATTTTGAGGGGACAAAGAGACCCCCACACAGCTGCGCGTGTGAAGCCGTGCGTGCGTACATGCGTTCATCCTTTTAATGTGCTTATTCTGCTAAAAGGGGGGGGTTCAGCTTCCTGTTGTCACAAACCAGCCCTCTGTCCTCCGCTCCCTCAGCCAAAAAAGCTCCACCTCGGGACAGATTAACTATCAGCTCATTTGTCACTACCTGCTGAGCGCAGGCCGGCAAAGGTCAGCCGACCGTAGCGTGTGCGTCTTTGTGTCCCATCTGAAATGGAGACAGCAGCATTCCAACACCTATGACTGTCTCTTTTTGTTAGATTAGATAATGATACAGGCACATTTAGGCCCAGGGAAACAGTTGGGGCGGGGGGGCAAGTGGTGGCCCACGGGCCCACGCCCGCTCTGACAGTGGAGCTCGATCAATTTTTATGTTATAGCAAGACAATTGGGTCTTTAAATATGAACATTTTTAACCTAAGTTACGGCAACAGCACCGATATATACAAATAACAGAGGTCCGGCATCCTTACAAGAACCGTGGACAGTTCGTTGAAAGCACGGTTGTCAAACTCGTTTTTTGTCACGGGCCACATTGTAGTCACGGTTTGCCTGAGAGGGCCGTTATGATTGTGGATTTTGTGAAACCATATACATGTTTGACCACGTGCACATTTTACATAAACAGCGAGCAACAACTTGATGGGTAACTAGTTTTAAAATCAAAAGTCAAGAATAATGGCTTGTTCAAACAAATGGATTACGTATGACAATTTCAAATTTTGCTTCAAACTTTAGCAAGCATCACGGAAGTTGATTGATTTGCTTTCACGGGCGGGGGTCAGGCTTCGCCCCCAGGCCTTGACTTTGACACCCGTGGTTTCAAGTCAATGAGGAGTTCCTCAAATGTGTGTCCTCTCAAAGGACGGACCTGATTTAAAGCCGTCAATGTTGTTGCAAAACGAATGTGGCTTGGCTTGGTTTTGACCATTTGTTTTCAGTGGTCACGTTTCCAAGAAAAAATGTCGATGGAAAGGGCTCAAGTATGTCGAGTACTAAAACAATGCTTTCTTAGACAACCATCAGCCACCATTGATTGACGGCTACACGTCAGTTCAAACTTGGCCAAATGATGACAGTTGCTCTGCGCAGTCAGCTCAGTGGTCTGACACCGCCCCCTACTGCCCGTGGTGAGCATTGATTTGCATCAATGGAGATGAAAGGGGCAATAAGGAGGATTTGGGGCGGGGCGGGGGGGGGGGCCGCGATCCCCTCCGGTGGTGAAGCAAAGGTGACACAAGGACTCCTCTTTGCTAAGTGTGTAATGGTACCCATCTGAGGCTCCATGTCCCCCACCCCCTCCTGGTGCCCACCTTGTTGCCCCAGGGATTCAACCAGTCACCCAGAGAGAAGAATAACCCATCGCCACGGCAACAAACCAAGGAGGGTCAATCTGGGTCAATCGGATACAGACTCTGGCTACCATTGCTCTGCCATTAATTACCCATAGTACCCCGGGGGCGCCGATCTGCTTGTAACCTCATAGCTCAATGGGGGCGGGCTTTCATGGTGCGGTCAGGTGGAGTGTTTGATTGCGGTCCAACAATGTCGAAACCGACCAGAATTTTGGGAAGCATGCGTCTCAAAAGTCTTCATTGCAATTTTGAGGTTTTTTTCTTTAGCTTTTGGGGTTGCATGCAAAAAAGCACCAGTGAAAGCAGTGTTACACATACAACCGATGTCCCCTTAAAACTACGATCTTACTGTTTTACTGCTCGGTGGTGTCCAAAAAATGAGTAGCACAGCACTTAAACGTCTTCCCCAGCCACATCGCCCCCAAAACCAGATGTTTGCTGTAATACCAAGACTAACCTGTGAGAGGCAGCAGTTTGGCAAGAAAGTAAAAGAAACACAGATCGAAGAAGCTGAGCTAATTAGTCTGGATTCTTAATGCCTCTGAATTATTCCATTTCACTTTCCAATAAGTGAATCCATAGCTCGGCCGAATTTGTTGTTGCCACCGCACACGAGGAATTCCCGTTGTTAATATTGAACAGGTTTAATAAAGATTATCGTCTGTGACCATTTTAAAGGAGATCAAGAAGCAAATAATTAGTCCCCACCCCGCAGGATAATCGCTTGGAATAATCGTGTTTAAGACCTCCAAATGTCAGGACCTTGTAGAATTTGATTGGAATGTTTCAGTTCGATGGAAATATGACGAGGCCCCTTTAGCAAAACATTGAGCAACGCCATTTGTGAACAATGAGCTGACATTGTCATATTCCAAAAAAATATATCCATAAATATCTATTCATGCAAAGCTGCTTTTGGGCTCGGTGACAATTAAGAGTGAATTAATATTTTTCAAAAATACACCGGTTGGTTAATCTTGTAGATGCTTGATGAACTATTGTGGCACTTGTTGAGATGTATTATTGCTGACATTTAGGTCCCTTGTGTTTTTATTTCATTTAATTTATTGATTTTACGCTCTCTGATTGACTTATCAACAGTCTCAGGAGGTGATTCTCAATTAGTGGGTTGGGAGCCAAAAATGGGCCGTTTCACTATTTTGGGTTGGTCAAGGATAGTTAGTTGAAAAAAAAAAATCTGATTTTTCTCTTTGGAACAGTACAAAGGTGTACCAAGATCCCGCATGGAACACATTAGGTAAGTGACAGGAAATGTGCTCTTGTCACAAGTTGGCCCCATAAACAATTACATTGTGGCTTAGCCTTTAGCCAACGCGGCGTCGTAGCTAGCTTTTAGTGGTATGTCAAACTCATTTGAAACAGGGTTTCAAAAATATTTTTTTAAAAATATGTCCTTTCCGAGGCTACTTTTAAACACATAAAATGATTTATAAAAATGGGTTTGGACTTTGCCACGATAGGAAGCTGCGTGTCCCAGAATGACAACAAACGAGAAGCACTACTAGTCTGGTGTGTAGCCCGACGCTACGCCCCGAAGTCAACTGGGATCAGCTCCACCTCCACCTAATTTTATACGGATGCTATTAAGAGAAAACTGTCGCACATTCTTATGAAAACAGCATCATAGAAAATTTGATGGATGTTAGATGGATCACTTTCAGGCACCAGCAAAAGTTCTTCATGCCGTGTTTACGAGAGGATGATGGCGCTATTTGAAGTTTTCCCGGGGCCTAAATGTTTATTGTGCTCTTTAAGTCATGAATTTTCTCTCCGATGAAAAGTTTCTGTGAACGCCGGTGACCACCCAAACTGAACAAACTGTGCATGATGTGACTTACTGTCCATGTTAAACACACAATAGGCAGCGTGTAAATATGTCGGCGTTGCAGCATTATTCCAAAAACACAAAGGCGAGTGTGAGTCGCCGGCCTTTGAAAAATCAAGAATTGAGAAAATAAAAAGTTAAGGGGGCAGATGATTCCTTGTCTGTGCTTTTTCATTCCCCAATATTTTTTTAACTCTTTCAGGGACAGCGGTTTTATCAGGTTACAGGGTGCATGAAAGGGTTAAACACCCACAAAGGCACAAACATTGACACATGTGTTTCCAGGAAAAAAAAAAAAACAATGGGCGACTAGAAGAAAGATGCGGGACACATACCAATACACAGCTCGAAAGGAAGTTGGATCCAAAGCGGAGCAGAGAGCTGGATCGGCTTAGCTTTTTGGCACCGACCGGTGCGCACCGTGACCGTGAAAATTGAACAGCAAGCCTCTGCGGGCCAATCAGAGCCCCTCATCCACGTGTTCATCGTGGCAAGCGATCCTGTGGACGTGTAACTCGCTTAAGTACGTTCTCCTCTACGAACATGGGCGCATTTGGTCTCCATTTGTTGTAATTGGGCTAAAAGAATGCAGCCTTTCTGGCAAGTACATCTTAGCCCCGGCAGTAGATATGCTTAGGAATATTTTTTTGAAGCCTGCAGGTTCACATCAATGGAATTGGTCTCAGACCCCCTTTACAAAAGCCTACTCATTTTTTTTCTCATAAAAATGTGCATGAATGTGTCATTTCTGTGAGTTAAAAAACAAAACAAAAAAAACAGACCTAGTGGTTAGCATGTCTGCTTTGCAGTTCTGTGCATCTATAAATTTCTATACAAAGCGGTTAAAAAATTTTTGAAATTTCCATCAAATGTCTCTCATTCTCGCTAAATGAATAAACCCCTTGAAAACCTTCCAGATCAGGCGTCACGATGACTTCAAAAAACTTTTCTGGAACGTAGTAACAACTCGCAGTACGGGTGACATTCAACCACTTCCAGACCTTGGCCGAGAGCCCGGGGGCATCTTTTTCAGATTCATAGGCATACTAACGTCTCAAGCTGAAAGGGAAGAGGGAAGAAGAATGGCTCACTCGCCCCAACAGTCCCTTTGAAGATGTTTACTTCAGAACTCACAAACTCATAACGACGATCGGGCCACGGATGGCCGATTCATAGAGTGACCATTGATAAAATTCCTGACCAGTTCCTCCAGATGCTGAAGTCTCAGTGACTGAATCTGCCCACTGCAGGTCTTTAAAAGTAGCCTTTGTATAGTTTTATACGTTTGGCCCCCAAAGAAGCACGAGACAACTGAAGCTGAAGGCTGAGCGCAAAAACAGATCCAGCTGTAAGCCGAAACGATAAGTATTAAAAAACAACGTCTGGGATCCAAATGAGGACCCTCAGCCGGGCTTGCTTCGTAAACCCTAGACTGGTTGCTGATCAATCGCACTTATAGATTCATATGATGCACATGATGAGAAAACAAGCAGCGCAACAACGAAATGCAGCTTCACCATGTTTACTTTGAATTTTGGACTCCACTAATTGACCCAAGTCTGCAGATCTCGGAGCCCAATCAAGGATATTTAGTCACCACGTGATTTCCTGGTTTTCAAAAGACCCTAGACTTTTTTTTAAAGGATTTTTTAAATAGTTTTTTTTTACCGGCAATATTTTTTCAACTGTACAGTAGTGAGTGTTTGTTTAATTTTTTTAATTTTAATATTGTGTTTAGTCCAGTGGTTAGCACGTCGGTATCACAGTGCACAGGTACCGGGTTCGATTCCAGCTCCGGCCTCCCTGTGTGGAGTTTGCATGTTCTCCCCGGGCCTGTGTGGGTTTTCTCCGGGTGCTCCGGTTTCCTCCCACATTCCAAAAACATGCGTGGCAGGCTGATTGAACACTCCGAATTGTCCCTAGGTGTGAGTGTGAGTGTGAGTGGTTGTTCGTTTCTGTGTGCCCTGCGATTGGCTGGCAACCGATTCAGGGTGTCCCCCGCCTACTGCCCGGAGACAGCTGGGATAGGCTCCAGCACCCTCCGCGACCCTAGTGAGGATCAAGCGGCCTCGGAAGATGAAGATTTGAGATGCACTTAAACGTGAGAGGAAAAGACTTTTTTGTGGTACCATGACTTATAATTGAAATTAATTGAAATGCCTTCTCAAGACCCCCCCCCCCGACCCTGAAAAATGCCACCTTATTTTTTTTTTTGTTGGATTTTTAATTAAGAAAAATCGCACTGTATTGCAGAATCGAACAAAATAAGAAGTGCATACAATAGTATACTTTTGCGTCATCGGGAGCTGACATCGGGTTGGCCGGTTATAGTTAAGTGTGAGCGTCTGGATACGAGCCGTGGCCTACAGCAGCTCTTTGCAAGATGTCAATCTTCGATTGTCCTTTTAAAAGAAGAAAAAATGATTTAGGTACATTGGTGACGGAGGCTTTTGAGCTTGTCAATCGAAAAACTCAAAAGGGAGGGTGGAGGGGGGCACTCGTAAATAACTGATTGGACAGCTCAACACAATACGGCCCCGTCCGATTTGTGTAAACAGCGGTCGTGTGAAAATGACTTATTCAAACAAGCGGCATTTGTACGCTAAGTGGTGCACTTTGGCACTTTTCAAGTACACGGCGACGGCGTCGTTCCTCAGCGAGGCCGACGGTGTTGTTTGAAGAGGGGCCTCCTTCCACGCTTGCCCGCCAGGCCTTGTTTAGCGGGAACGGGGGGGCTCTGCGCTGGATCAGGCGCTCGGCAAACAGACGCATGAGGCATTAGCGATGCGTTTCCCATCTGCCCGGGATGGACGGGTCGTGATGGAAGAGGGGTGAGGACGGGAGGAGACGCAGCGAAAGACGGTTACGAGGCTTTACGGCGAGACATCATCCATCACGTTTGGGCAGAATCAAACGGCGTCGTTGCCGCTACGGCAGCCTGACGGGCTTCATTTAGAACACAGGTCAGGGAGTGTCAGTGATGCTGACTTGTTGCGAGACAGCAGCCACCTGGGACCTGATGACCCCCCCCCCCTCCCCAACCTCCCAAAAAAGGTGGAGGGTAGTATTCACATTGGAGGTTGTTATCAGAGGGGGTGCGTTCAGAAAAGTCACTTTTGTTTCAGGTGTTTAGCATTCTTTTGGTGTTTTTTTTTTGTGTGTGTGCTTTTGGGTCTTTACCTTGAAAACGAGCTTTCAGAATGCCATGACGATCTTGAGTTTTCATTGTACCCCGTGCCTGGAGTAAAAGCAGCTTTTTTTTTTTAAATACGCTCCAGCTGGCTCAGGTTAGAAGTGTCCAGTATCTTCTCCAGAGCGCAGACTGCAAAATTTGTCAGAGTTAGATCAGGTTTCATCACATTGTTCTTGGGTTTTTTGTGCCTGTGTGTATTGGTTCTTTGTACGGTGAAGAACCCGTGGCTTGAGACTGAGACTGCCAGACTTCTGTAACTGAGCAGCACTTTTCGTGACAGAATCCCCTCCATCCATGCCGGAAGTAGCGGATCAGTGCCCCAAACATAACCCATTACCAATCTCTGCCTCTCACGAGGGTCGCGCGACGTGCTGGATCCTATCCCACCTGTCTCCAGGCAGTAGGCAGGGGACACCCTAAACTGGTTTCCAGCCAATCACAGGGCACACAGAGACAAACAACCATCCATACTCCCCCTTAGGGACAATTTTTGAGTGTTCCATGAACCTGCTATGCATGTTTTTGGGATGTGGGAGGAAACCGGAGTACCCGGAGAAAACCCACGCAGGCATGGGGAAAACAACTCCACGCAGGAAGACCGCAGCCGGAATCAAACTCCGCAACTCTGCATTGTGAGGCCCACGCGCGAACCACTGGGTCACCGGGCCGCCCTTTTCTAAGTACCATATTTGTAGGGATCCAAACAACCCACTCGTCCTTTACGAGGATGCGGCTGATTTATTTTGACCACTTACTGTATGGACACCCGCTGGTTACAACCCTCTTTGTACGTCCTCAGAGAAGTCAGTGCGCGTTACCTTTGGCAAGCTCTGTTTTATAACGCTGGCCGCGGGCTGGGTTGGTAAGCCGCGGTCCGAGGAAGTGAATGGTGATCCATTAGCCTCCAGGGATTACAAGGTTTGAAGACGGGAGGAATGAGCTTTGCCTGCCCAGAATTCAAAGTCGCCATCCATCTTTGCCGCCAAGCTCAGGCCAACAAGGCATCCGCTTCCTCGTCTCTTGTAAATCTGTCCTTTCAAGAGTTGTTTCGCGTTATATTGGTCTGTTTCTGAAAATTGTATTGGGTCAAGAAAATACTTTTATTTATTTTTTTGGTAGTATATCTTAGCCCGGTAGTCCAGTGGTTAGCACGTCGGCTTCACAGTGCAGAGGTAACGGGTTCAATTCCAGCTCCGGCCTCCCTGTGTGGAGTTTGCATGTTCTCCCCGGGCCTGCGTGGGTTTTCTCCGGGTGCGCCGGTTTCCTCCCACATTCCAAAAACATGCATGCTGATTGGACGCTCTAAATTGTCCCTAGGTGTGAGCGTGGTTGGTTGTTTGTCTCTGTGTGCCCTGCGATTGGCTGGCAACCGATTCAGGGTGTCCCCCGCCTACTGCCCGGAGACAGCTGGTTTGGGTTCCAGCACCCCCCGTGACCCTAGTGAGGATCAAGCGGTACGGAAGATGAATGAATGAATGAATCTTAGGAAGTGAATTGATTTGGAATAAGCGCTTAGGTGGAAGAGGATGGAAACGGCTGGTTTCCAAACGTTTTACGTTTACCTTTCTAGATTGTGTGCCGAAAGGATGAGGGCTCTCCCTTGTCCTCACCTTTTATATATTCAGAAAACCCCTCGCGTGGACAGTTCTGAAGGTTTGACGGTCTGACAGTTTGAAATGTGTCGTGATATTCCTGGGTCGGTATGTGCTGCATCAAGATTGTAACATTATATTTTACACTGCAGAACACTGGCACACAGAACGTTACTCGATAAAAGACAAGCAGTGTCCTGTGCTTTAGCCTGACCCCACCCCCCAAAAAAAACATTTAATCATTTTGCAATATTCTATATTTGCTCATCTTGGATTTATTTGAGAATTTACAGCAAGCTACCCCCCTCTGCCCCACGCATTTTAAATGTTGTCGAGAATAACTCCCGATTTCCATATTTGCACTTTCTTCACTCTCCTGGCACTGTGTTCAAGAGACGACACGAAAGAGCTTTGCCAACAAATCTGGGATAAAAACGTTGGACAGTTGCAGCAAGAAGAATGGATGTGTCGAGGTGGATTTGGGGAATTAGGTTTGCCTGGTCGTCCCCGCCCCCCCACCCACCCCAATATCGTGTGTTTAGCTGATCTGCCTGGCTTACGACTCTGGGAATGTTTGTGCAGCCCAAGCCTAGCTTGATGTTGTTTGTATTGTTCAATTTCAGTGTGTGTGTGTATTGCGTGTACGGCGCCGCTGTCAACATGACGGGAGCGTCGTGTTGTCCTTTCACACATATTTGAAAATCAGCCATGCAATCGTCACCGTGGCTTGTCTCCATCCTGACTTTAAACCGCCCGCCCCATTTCCCTTTTTCATGAACTCACGAGTCCCAATTGGCAACCCAAGAGTTAGCATCATCCATTCGTCCGTCCATCTTCCGATCCGCTTTATCCTCACAAGGGTCGCGGGGCATGCTGGAGCCTATCCCAGCTGTCTTCGGGTAGTAGGCGGGGGACACCCTGAACTGCTTGCCAGCCAATCGTGGACGAACAACAACCCATCCGCGCTCACACTCCCACTTTGGGACAATTTTTGAGTGTTCAGTCAGCCTCCCACCCATGTTTTTGGAATGTGGGAGGAAACCGGAATACCCGGTGAAAACCCACGCAGCCCCGGGGAGAACATGCAAACTCCACACAGGGAGGCCGGAGCCAGAATCGAATACACGACTTCTGCACTGTGAGGTCAACGCGCTAACCACTGGGCCGCCGAGTTGCTGTCATGTAATCCTCTATTCAGTGTAACTTTAACCCCCAATTGATCGCAGGTGATACCTTGTCAACTAGCCCACAATACGTGAGAATTTGCAAAATCGAGACCGATGAGGGAAATAAAGCCAAGATGTCAAAATATTCTTGTTGTTTAAATGTGCATGTTTAAATGTGCTTTATCAGAAGTGAGCACACTTGCAAGATTGTGTCGGGGAGGGCAAATCTTTTTTTTTTAACTCATTCACTCCCAAAGACGTCTTTAAACGTCTTTTCAGACTTGGTCCAGAATTGGCTGGTACTGAATGAGTTTTAATGGCTACACTCACCACGAGATTATCTTGCCACGAAAATGTTTGTGCTTCGCCGGCACCTTCCATTCGACTGCATCCAAACTACTCATGACTACCCTTTCACAATCTATTAGCCCTCTCAATTGGTGGGAAGGTAAAGATCTTATGCAACTCACGCGGATTGAGGCTTGGAAATTTCATCAACATTCTGATACAAAAGCTCCCGTTGAAAAAAAGGAAAAAAATGCCGAACGCGACGTACTGCATCGTAAAGGCCTCGATAACTCCACATTTTAATTATTCTGCACAGGGGCAGACATGCAGACTGCAGAAGGATTACGACGGGTCTGTGCGCTCATTCATTGCGCGTCGTGTCCGCTCAGGCCCGCGACACTCGAGTCAATATGAGCACAACACATCTATCTTTGTGTGCTTGTGTATGTTTTGGTGGGCGTGTGTGGGTGTGTGTTTGTGTGCATGAAGCAAGTCCGCTGTGTGCACACATCATGCCACCGCGTAGACAATATTAAGTCGTCTAAGAGCAGAAGGAGGAACGGCCGTGCTGACATGATCCACTTCATCATGCGGTGGGAATTCATGTGTGAAAATGTGCTTGGAAAAAAGGTCAAACCTCCCCCCTGGCCAGTTAGATTATGGAAGGAATATGAAAAAACAAATCGTAAATTTTGGGATGATTTCCTCCCTCCTTGCTATCTTTTTTTTTTTTTTTTGGTGTGGAAGCAGGATGGGAAAATAAGCCGTCGAGTGTTTATTATGCCTTTCAGTGCTCATTAATGCCTTTATTTAATTACGTGTGCATGTATGTGCGGCTGCTTTTGCAGGCTGCGGGTGGAGCCCCGCGGCTACGGAGACCCCATTGTGTTTTTCCTGGCTTTTTGTCATTGTTTGTCTTCCGCCGCGGATCGTATTGCCACGAGCTGGGAAAACCAAGCCGGGGACAAGAACCCGGGGAATGGATAACTGGACCAGACGTAGTCAGGTGGTGGCGCTCCATTTGACCGAGATGCTGACTGTCAGATTGATTAGATATGTCCCGTGTAATGTGACCCTCTTTGGTCTTTGTGTCACTTATACCGGATATCTACCTAGTATCAATGAAGTCTTGCCAAGCAATAGCCTAATCTCAAAGTGAGCATCGCCATTCAGCACAATTTATTTTTATTGGATGGCAGTAAGATTCGGGAAGTGCCTTCGTCGTCCTGGGAATCTAGGCTCAGAACTTCCTCTGTGAAATTAGGTATCTCAATATACCTTTTCCTCTCTTAGTGTTGTACTTTCCTCAAAAGAAGACAAACTGTTGATGTTGTACTCTCTACCCCCCCCCCCAAAAAAAACTAGTCAAACCATTACTGCTACGCTATCCTAAAAAGAAACTATTAATGTGATACTTTCTGAAAAAGAAAACAAAAGCACTTTTTGCACATTACCAAAAAGAAGACGACCTATTTATTTGAGATTTTCAGAAAAGGAAAAAGTATTGATTGCACTTTACCAAAAAGAAGATAAATATTTTACGTTGCACTTTCTGAAAATTAAAAAACCCTTAACGGCGCACGTTCATAAAACATAGACAAAGTATGTGTTACACTTTCCGAAAATGAGGACAAACTAATGACATTGTATCCCCCCCCACCCCCCCCCCACCCCGTCCTCCCCACACAAAAAGACCAACTATTACTGGTCTATTTTCCCCAAAAACAGACTAACTCTTGATTTTACACTAGAAAACAAATTATTGGCATTGCACTTACTTAAAAAGAAGACAAACCATGAGGATGTCGCCTTTTGTAGTCAAACTCTTCATATTGTAGTTTTCCTAAAAATGTATTTGATTATGTTGCACTTCCTTATAAACTGAGACAAGCTATTGAAGTTGTACTTCCTGAAAAATGACAACAAAAAAAGGTTCACTTTCCTGAAAAGAAAATATGTAAGTCATTATGAATGCTAGGTAACACTTAATTGGATGACTGACTAATTTCTTGGGGGAACGAGTTGTCTATTTCATCTTGACGCGGATGCTAGCCTGTTAGCCCGGGGCTCAGACAGTAAATCATCTTAATTGTTTGTAATTGACTTGTAATTGAACATCTCTGACTCACAAGACACACACAGCAGTGATACCATCGTAATTCTTCTTCCCATCATTCCAAACTTGATTACTCCCCCCCCCTCCCCAAATCCTCATTTTGTTTAGTTTTTCAACATTCCTGTGGTTTTTGGCGCTGTTCACAAAATTCATTTCCCCCCAGGTGTGTACTTGAGCCAGATTTTTTTTTTTTTTTTTTTGTGCATCGGATGCATTTGCAAAGTTTTATAAATGTTTAGGGGAAACTCAGCTGTGTGTAGGCGACTTGTTTGTCCATGCCGGTGACAGAGGTCAGGATAATGACTCCAAGTTTGTACACACGGAGCAACATTTGCATTGGAAAAAAGTAAACGCGGCTTGCCCTCGCCAGAGGTGGCAAAAGTACTCACGCTCGACTAAAGTAGAAGCACACATACTTGTGTGGTAAATGTAGAAGTTTAATCCAACACGTGTATTTGCGGTTTGGCATTCACAAGTTTACCTTCACGTAGATATTTGTGAGGTCCTAAACTTCATGATCCCATATTTGAACTGAATTATTCCATATCTGTACTGACGCCAAAAACAACAAAAGTATAACTGGGCGCCATCTTTTAGTAAGTTGGTGTCAAGGAACTATGTTAAAGGGTGCTGAAGCGCTTCATTCAGACACAAGTAGTGCTTTGTCACCATCCTGTGAGCTATGTTGAAGTGAGTTGGAGTTTCAGTAAGACAAAACTAGCAATTTGCTATGCTCTAATGGTAACATGTTGCGAAGGAACTATGTTGTAAAGAGTTGAGGAGCTTCATTTAGATAAAAATAGTGCTTTGCTGCTATCTTTGCACATAAACTATGTTGAAGCAAGTCAAAGCAACATTTACACAAAAGTAATGCTTTGTGACCATCTTGGTGGCATGGAACTATGTTGAAATGAGATGGAGTTTCATTTAGACAAAAATAATGCTTTACCATCATCTCGTGCGCTCTTGGTGCCAAGGAGTTATGTTTAAGAGAGTTAAAAAGATATACAAAAGTATCAGAAATTCTTTCCTGCCATTTTGTGGCACACTGGTGTCAAAGAATGATATTGAAGAGCATTGAGAACTTCATTAAGATAAAAGCAGTGCTTTGGTGCCCATGAAATATGTTGAAAAGTTGTAAAGAGCTTCATTCAGACAAAATGAGTGTTTTGTTATAGTAACCAAGTATTTATATTTAATGACTTCCCGCCACTAGCCCTTGCTGAGGCTTTCACACCCATTCTGACATCATCATGCAAGTTACCTCCACGTCGTTGGAATCGAACGATGGCGGATGGCGACGAGTGCCCGCTTCCAAGCGCCTGCTGATCTCAGCTCTGCAGAATGTCTTTACGACACAGCTGGGATGCACCGAAGTTGCGGTTAATGGGCTGAAATGCTCCGAAAGCCGTTTGTTTTGGAGGGGAAGCCGTGCCGACACCGGTGGGCTTAGAGGCGGTGCAACACTGCCCCCTAACGTTTGAACATCTCATTTTGTAAATAAAAGGCATCATGTGCCCTGGGAATGAAATCACTCTGAATTGCATTCTCGTTGTTTCTCCCCCCCACCTCCCCCTCTCATTTTTCCGCCAACTTTTGGTTACTCCACCCTTCTCCTGCTGCTCTCCATGTGCGAGACAGAACCCGACTCCTTTAATCCCTCGCAATACACAATTCCTAATTAGGCACACACATGAAAAGAACTCATGGGCTGGATTTGCAAGTGACATGATTGTGAATGTTTTGTCGTCAAGTGACGCAACTTGGTGTTGTGTCATGGAGGCGTAAATATTTTTTCAAAAAACATGGAATCGGATATCTCCAAAATGGGTCTTTTTCCAAATGTGGATAATCAACGTCAAAATACATTGGGGTCTGCCCAAATAACACAAATTTAAAATTCATTAAAACACAATTAAAGATCTAAATAATGATGGTCAAAATGTAAAACATGCAATTTGAAATAATGATTTTTATAAGCAAAATTCAAGATTTATAATCAGATTTATTTTAAGTAGACTTCACAAAACTGAAAGATAAATGTTATTATTCTTGCACCATGCTGTTTTTACAAATCTTCCAGACCCTAAAATTCTACTCATATGATTTGTTGATGATTTTTTTAAAAAAACAACAACAATCTTATGGTTTCGCCCCACCATACAATTTTAACAGATTTATAGTTATTAAAACATGACGACTCGCTTGCCCAATTCTTCAAATAAGAACCCAAGTGTGCTCGCTTCAAGCTCTTTATTTGTCACTCCCAGCTGAACTTTACTGCAAAACTGACATAAATCTAATGAGAATCAAGCGTGTAAATGTGCGCACCAAAATGTTCAACCAAACTGTCCAATTACATCAAACGCACTTGGCTAGCTCAATCATCAAACGAACTTGGCTAGCTCAATGCTAACGCCTAATGTAGATGTAATTCATGTTAGCATAGATATAGTAATTCTGAACTGCCAAACTTTTCATCCCACAAAAAAAACCAAAAGTCGTCAGCGTTGACTGGTTGCTTTGGTGTGTTTATAATCAGGCTCATGTTTACTTGAGGATGTTTTCCTCCACGCTGCGGCCTCCTGAGTCAATTAGAGGATGGCATGTAACTGTCCCTGGATTCTTGTTTCCTGATGAGCCATTCGGATTCTCGCAAATGTGCGTGGGAAAGGGATGAGCGCCGTAATGTGGCACAGGCCAAAATGTCGGCTCGTTACGTACCGCAAGTCTAACTACACCGTCTTTCTTCAGAGCTTTTAGAGTCGAGCAAAGCATGTGGAGCTGGCGAGCATGTGTTTTGCGATGAGTGGTTTTCAATTGTCAAACGTTGACAAGGGTACCGAAATAGTTCCCGTTTTTAGCATCCCGAGACATTCTCTGTTACGCCAAACAACAACAACAACAACAAATGTAAATCCCTCCATTTATTTGGCTTTTTAAGGAGCCCCAACATGCCTGAAAAGTACTTTTTTGCATACGTATTTATCCTGCTGAAAATTCACAAAAATATGATCTGCTCACAAAGAAAAAAAACAAGCAAAAAATCTGAAATAAAATTTTAAAAACTTGACTTATATGGGGGGTTTTCAAGGCAGATTCCGAAAATGCTTATAATCAAATCAAATTTTTGGGGGTCGGTCCCATTACAATTGCAACAATTAAAAAAATGTTAATTACTGTGCAGCAGACCACTTGATTTTTGGCAATTGGAGGGGGGGGGGGGGGGGGTTAAATGTCATTACCATTGTCTTATGTTGTAACGTGTTTGTATGTTTGAAAGAAAAGTCGACTCCAGCTCCTGACTTCACTAGACCACGTCCCTTGATGGCATGCATACAACACACAGATACTACAGTACCTATAGTCATTATATTGCTTTGGATGGGCACGTCATGGATGCCACTTCACCACACATTTTGAACCTGCTCTAGTCTACTGTACGCTTGTTTATGCACAACAAGAGAGAAGTCCAAGCCAGAAACACATGACCAGCGCCGTTCAAGTCGCACTCTGGCGAATTGCGGACAGTTCTGGAACTAACAGAGTTTGAAATATATTGCACAAAGGGGAATATGGAGTGTACTGGACACTATTTTCTGTTTGTTTAATCCGGGCTCTGTTGGTTACATATTTGCTAAAGCCGCTGTGAGTTGCAAGCTTGGTGATGAAACAAATCAAACTCGAGTCAAGATTCGACACTCTACTTGTTTTTGTCCTCTCTCTCGCTTTAGAAAAACATTTTATAGTGTTTTATCAAACCCTATAAACACAAGCCAGATTCAGATTTAGCGCTCCAAACTGTACCGTACCGTGGCATGGTGAGCTAAACTGGACTGTCCCACTTGGTGGTGGCTGTCGTGTGCCAAGCAGATGTTGTAGCCGCAGTGACCGCTGTTTGTGTCTGGGAGTCGCTTTTGAAATTCTAAGTGAAAAAAAGTGTAATGTGCAGAGTGTTGCTTTTTGATTTGTACTGCTCAACACGTTAGCACACAGCGATCAGAAACGAAACCGGGGTGAGCTCCCACTCTGTGCGGTGAGTCAAGCCGGAGATTTATGTCGACCGTTAGACACAGAAATGAGAGGTCGCCTTACTTTCAAGTGCTTCTCACCATTTCACGGCTTTTCCCTTTTTAAAAAAAAATAGTAAACATGCGAGTCTGGATGGAAATCCTTCTCCCCCCTATCAGTGATAGCACGTGTTAGCATTAGCTTCCGATAAGTGGCACATTAGCCATTTTGCTCAATTTGGGTTACTTTTGACCCATCAATGAATAAAAATTGAGGAAAGAAAATGCATCATTTGTCTCCTTTAAGAGCTTTTAGTCTTTTTCTTGACCGAGTGAGTCGCAAAGGAACGGTTCCCACAGGCGAATGTATAAAAAGTTTGCGCTGACACTCGCACGCTAATACTTAGCATGTGTTTAATCTCTGCGCTTCGACTGTTGATACTTGGAATTCTGCTCAGATTTATAACCTGTAGTCTTTCTGTTTCAAATCACACGTTTCCGCCACGGCCTGGACGGGGGATGTTGTCCATCACCGGATTTTTATAGGCGTAAAGTAAACGTTAGGTTTCCGTTCACGCTCGACTTTCGGAAAGAAAATTGTCTTTTTGTTCAATGGTGCTTTCCCCCACTGTCAGATTCATCATTGTCATCTCAGCACATAATAGCCACAGTTATGATGAGCATGACCAGTGAGGGTCACAAAGTACAAATATTTGCTACTGTACTTCAGTAGATTTTTCTCGATATGAATTAGTAGTATTAGTGAGTACATCCGCCCACAAAAAAAAAATAACCGAGACCGTCAGACTACTTTTTTTTTTCTTTACTTCCAGGAGTCTTTTGTTCCAAATATCTGTGTTAGCCTGAAGTACAGAGGGTGAATATTTTTGCCACCTCTGGTGATGACTATGACTCCCATGTCGTGCGTCTGGGCGAGGACACGTTTGTTTGTGGGACAAAACAGCAGCCCTGCTGTTCCCGATTGAGTCTGACACGGAGATTTACGGCCTGTCTCTGGAGGTCTCATGTATGGCTTCCAGATTGGCGGATATGATTACATATTTGTGCTTGCGGAGTGCTTGTCAAAAAATGCAATTTAGCATTTTGGCGTTGACGGACGGGCAAGCCAAACCAAGCGAGCCACCTTTCACAATTTCGCCCCTCCCCCACCCCCAACCCCTCGCCCTTCGCCCGTCGCCGCACCCAGAAAAAGGTGCATTGTGAAGGCGGCCGGCGAGGCCTGCTTCTGGTTAGCGGCGCATGTGAAACGCTTACCTTCCTCCAGGGGTTGCATCTGGAGCTGGTTTCCTGTTCAAGGGGAGATTTTTTTTTTTTTTTTTTTGCTGAGCCTTCGTGATTGGGCCACGCTGAGCCTCGATGCATCCCGGCACCGTAAGAACGGCCAAACGATGATCGGTCAATCAGCCGCGCGCAGATTTAAACCAGAACCCGATGCGGATAGTGGCGCGTGATTGGTGCAGGGGAACCAATGAGCCAGCTCGGTAAATTCTCCGCCAAGCTGTCTGAAACAAAAAAATATGGACGTTCATACAATTTTCAACTAACAGCTGCGTTTGAATATTTGCGAGCTGTTGGAACCATGCATGACATTAAATCAGAAGTCGACTATTTTGGTTCGAAGCAGCCATTTTGGGTGAACCCCAAGGCACATACGTTGATTTGTTAAGGCTAGGGAAATTGCGCAAACAAGTTCCGATTGGAAACATTTATTTTAGACAACTGGGCAAGGCACCTGATGCGGGCAGCGCATATGGCGTCATGACTTGATGATCGCAACAAGTATTTTTCGCCACGAGCCCTTTTCTGTTCCCAATGTCCAACGTCACTTCCTGTTATGGCCTCTTGTCCAAGTACACTTGTCGTTCATCGTGAATCCTCTGCAAAACTGGCGAACAAAACATCCCGTTAATAAATCCAACCATTTCTAAAAGCCCCACTTGTGCTATCCTATGTATCGCGGTTCGCCGCGGTTTTCTGTCGCAACACCTTCGCAGCAGAACACCTTCAGGTTGTACGTGTATGTTGATTTTTGCTCCAGTCCTGGAAGGAGGTCAGCTTCTCTGGATTTCAAGCTGGCTTCACTCTACGGAAGGTCTCCATTTCCTGCCGTGGCGCCATCACGGCAGGCCGCTGACAGCAGCTTTTATAGAGCTGCTGAGGAGAACCAGTTACGGCCCGTGCTAGGAAACATGGCACAGTACAATGTGGACACGTAACAGATGTCAGAAATGGGGGGAGTGTGCAACGATCAGAGGGATGCTCAAAATGACAGTCATGTGGCCCTCTTGTTTATTTGCTCTTCAGAAGTTCACCTTTTCCGTGCACTGATTCCAGAGTGAAGTTTGGAAACTCGTTAGCCTAATAGCATAGTTGCCTGACTCGTTTTTGGATTGTTATGAGGGGAAAAAAAACCACAACAAATTCAAAAAACAGCAAGAGTCCAGTTGTGTTAATTAAATCTTTGCGCATGGTCATTGCATGTAAAAAAAAAAAAAAAACAATTATTTAAGCCATGTTAGATAGATACAACAATAAATATGTACATACAAATAAAACAAATTGAAAAATGTGCGAAGAGTTTTGTTATTCAGGGAGTTGAAATTCTCATGGGGGGGTTCAGCTAATATTAAAATGTGAATAAAATTAAAATTCATTCTGACATTCATTCTGGCAATTATCTTCCTTAAAATACTTTAACGTTTTTATGTTGTATTTATATGTCACATTAATTAATTTTAATTTAAGACAAAATTATTTAATGGACATAATTGTATTTTTTCACATTCATCTTATCACCTCATTTTATCACATATTTGTTTTAACATTTTTGGGGATTATTACAATCATTCGGTTTATGTCAACTGCTCAATGAATTTCTTAAACCTTTTAGTTAAATAATGATATAATAATATTTTGAAAATGCATGGGTGGTCATATTTATGTGATCTCATGATATTTACTTCCTTTTGACAACAAAGTCAATTTTTAGTTGAATAATTAAAACATTGGCCATTTCCATCTTGTTTCTGGATTGATTAATATATTGAATAGACATTGTGCTCTAAAATTATGGATGGCTATTTAAAAGTGACTATTAGCTTATATCAGTGTTTGCATGCTAGCAAGAAGAAGAACAAGCTGTAACCTTTGTACAGCTTTTTTGCCGAGGAGCACTTGAACGGGGCGATATGTCAAATGTGGAGCGCACATTAAATATTTGGAGTATTCAGGAAGTAGCTCTTTTGATGGAGCTCGGCGTGTCGGCTGACGAATGACGTCGGAAGATTTCTCAATCAGCTCCTCTTCCTGCGCTTCTTCCCTTTGCTGTCACGTTCCGAAAACCTTTTATGAAGTGTTGTGAAATTTGTCAGAGCCTTGCAAAAAAGGTCAAGCTGATATTTTGTTGGATCAGTATGGCATTTCGAAACGCTTTTTTTTTTTTCTTCCACTGACTGACTCAATGGAAATTCCCCCAACCTTGGTGTCCATCTTGGAGAGGAATTGCATGCTGCAAGGCGGCGAGATTACCTTGGAAAGGATGAGCTGGCAAGTTCTACTTTCAGTCATGTGACTTCTCTTCTTCATGAGAGTCAGTCAGTCAGTCAGTCAGGCTTTGCCCCCCCCCCCCCCCCCACTCCCCCTCCATCCCTGAGCCTCTGCTTTTTGGCTCAGTGCGCATTTCTTCAGGATCGGACACTGGATCCCCCCCAATGGGACAATCACTGCGCTCCAACTCTCGCAAAGCCGCACGCTCGCATTAGAAATGGGATACTGGACATCTTCTCAAAACAAACGCATTGTCTTCTAAATACTGTCTTACCTCAGTGTGGCGATACTTTTATTCTAACAGTCTGAACCGTCACATAGCATCAGCAGAAGTTCACCAATTTAATATTGTTTTGAAAACAAGTCAGAGACGACCAAGCCAAATAAACGATATCTTTTGTTTACAAAAAGCTGGTCACATTTTAAATGTAAAATATTATTGCGTAACAGAAATCTCAAACTCTCGGTAACAATTGGCGAACAAGCTAGTTAGCTAGTCCTTTGCATTAGACCATTCGCATAGTCATTTGCAGTAGATCCAAATCAACCATGTATTTTGTTTACCAAAATGGCCGACACAGGCTCTGGCTGAGGAATAACCACAGTTTTAATGGAAAATATTAACATATAACGCAAATAAAACACTTGAACCTTTTGGTGACAATTTACAAACAAGCTAGCTTGCTAGTCATTTGTTGACAAAAGGTGCCCAATAAGGCTGAGAATTATGATGTAAAACTTAAGTCTTTGATAACCATGGACAAGAAGATATGTTGGGAGTCAATTGTTTACAAAAAAACGTTCACTACTGGCACCAGCTAAACATGGACTGAAATGAAAATTGTTCAAATATAACGTAGAGAACACACTTTTGATCACAGGTGACAAGCAAGCTAGCAGCATAAACCAGCTTTTGGTAAACAAAGGACTCGTTTCTCTTCCTTGCTTCCACACTCATGTTCAAAACAGATCAAATCGAAAAACCGGTCAATACCAACTCATGTTTGTTCTTTTTCTTCCTTCCCTCATTAACCACAGCTTAGTCGTTAGATTCCCGCCCTTTTGTTTTCCCATTCCCATGAGCTCATCTTTGTTGGGCGAGCACGTAGCCTTTTATAAAACAGTCTGGCAATGGGCAGTTTCGCCGTGTCGGACTCCGGCTGCACTTGTGAGGGACCGACTTAGTTGTGGTCCCCAAATCAGGTCACTGGTCTGAAACGTTGCCCTGAAATGTCGGAAAGAGGGGTGGAGCTTGGTCAGCCGCACTGCCAGGCAACACAGTGAAAGTGAATGGGGTGTTACCACAATGACTTTGGTCGACATGCCTTTTTTTTTTGCCTTCAATGCACACTTGTTGAGACCTGTTGTTTCTATTCAGTGAAGCCCCACCACAAAAAACAACTTCTCTTCCTGCTTTCTACTTCTGAAAAGAAGAAATGTGGAAATATGAAGTACCGTCCTGCCAAGAATCACAGTGAAACAGTTTATCATAAAATGTAATAAAATACATCATGTCATTTATCGTCCGATGTTTAAACTTGGTCGTGTTGTTTTTCTTAACACCCTCATTTTTTTTGTGTAATATTTGTTTCTTTTTCTTATTTTTTAAATATTTTTTTCTAATATAAAACAACAACAAAAATGATTGCCTTTGGCGAGAAGGTCTACTGAGTGATTTGACAATATCCCCTCATCATGACCTGACCTCAAATGCGCGTTTGCTTTTACGCCAGGCTCTCGGAGATGCCGACTTCGCTTCGGTGCTGAGTCAGATGCTGCCCTTGATGAAGCCCCGCGGAGGCCAGGACGACGATGGCGCCGGCGGCTTCGCGGAGGACGAGTGCGGGCCCGACGAGCTGATCCTTCTGCTGGTCTACTTGTACTCGCTGGCCGACGAGGCCCAGCCCGCCGAGCGGGAGGACGCACGGCCTGGGGGGAAGCTGGAGAAGCTGGAGAGGGAGCTGATCGGAGGACTCACGTTGGCCATCACCAGGGAGACCGCGCTCAGCCCCTTGCTGCAAAAACTCACAGGTGAGACGTCTGCTTCCTATTGCCTTGACCACACTCGATGGATTGTCATTGACTTTAATGGGAAGATGTTCTGTCGGTGTTATTCTAAGTCAGTCACTCAGGTACAGAAATTAAGTACAATCATTTTAAACTCAATTGAATTGATTTAATTGAATTAAATAACGGGGCGGCCCGGTAGTCCAGTGGTTAGCACGTCGGCTTCACAGTGCAGTGGTACCGGGTTCGATTCCAGCTCCGGCCTCCCTGTGTGGCGTTTGCATGTTCTCCCCGGGCCTGCGTGGGTTTTCTCCGGGTGCTCCGGTTTCCTCCCACATTCCAAAAAAAATTATGCATGGCAGGCTGATTGAACACTCTAAATTGTCCCTAGGTGTGAGTGTGAGCATGGCTGGTTGTTCATCTATGTGTGCCCTGTGATTGGCTGGCAACCGATTCAGGGTGTCCCCCGCCTACTGCCCGGAGACGGCTGGGATGGGCTCCAGCACCCCCCGCGACCCTAGTGAGGATCAAGCGGTACGGAAGATGAATGAATGAATGAATTGATTTATTTGTACCCAAAAAAAGACACTAAAAAAGATACTAAATATTGTTATTGCTGTTCCAAAAAAAAAAAAAGCCCTAAAAAATGCCACATTATGCATGCTGTGGCTGTCTGGTTTGCATTAGGCCTTCACACCCTTTTCTTTCCTTTATGACACATGGCCACAAATGACGAAAAGATGTGCGTACACCTCATCATATCCTCCAAGCCAGTAAAATCAAGCCGCCGATCGGCACCGTAATGAGCGATGTACCTGTTCGGTCAACTTGCGATAGTGTGCGTATTTATAGACTGGTACGTCGCGGTACGCGTGAAGGTCGACCATGTTAGATGGATGGCTTGTCTTCAACCGCATTGCAATAATAGTGTCTTTAACCTTGAGCTTACACACTTGCACATCCTCCCCTGCCTCATAATTACAGCTACTTTTACTTGCGGCCTACCCGTGCACCTTTGCACACACCCTCAAATGACACACTTCTCATATTGCACATACACGGGTAGTAAATCGATGTAAAGCGCTAATAAGGAGCGTGTTCTTTATTTCTCTTTCTTTCTTTGCTTTATCCTCCTCGTGCGAGTTGTTCCGCCTTCCTGTTCTCCACGAGGGGCCTTGCGTCCAAACCCTCGACTCTCCGTTATAAACACTTCATTGAAAGTGACCCCGTTGTGGTGTGCCAGCTATGTTTTAGTCTGCATATGCGTGTGTGTGCGTGTGTGTGTGTGTGTGCGTGGACCTCCCTTTTTGAACCATGTGTACACGCCAAGTGAGTTTTTATGAAGTAACATGAGGCGGGCGGCCGTCTCGGAGAAAAACATTGATCGTGACATCGCCCGCCCCTCCCCCCCCCTCCTCCCTCAATTAAAGCCCTAAAATGAGAACCAGACATAGAATGCAACCTCGTCACCATGAGTGCAGTCGTGGGGTTCGGCGTAGTACGAGCCAAAATGGCCGACTTGCTGTTCACCTTCGGGGGAAGGGTCCTTGAGTTTTTTTTTTTACAGTCCCCTCCTAAGTATTGGAACGGCAAATAAAAGCATTTGGGTTTCATTATCAAAAGACAAATGTGAGACAACTTACTAGTCGTCAGGTGTTGTGTGATGGGAGTGGACCCGATACTATGATGCCAAAGTTGTCCCACTACTGCAGAAATGTCGTACTGTATTGGGGGGGGAAAAAAAAAACATTCTACTCGTGTGCTCTCGTCTGCTATAAATCTTTTTGCACATTTATTTGCTATCCCTGATATCCAGGTTAAGGTCCACGGATGCTCTTTCATCACAAGTCGGACAGCTTCGGCATACTAGTAGAAGAACGACACATTACGAGTGAGGCAAAACTGTCCACTAGTTGACAACGGTGTGCGACGGGAACTACGAGTACCTTTTTTAAAAAATCGCCTGGGTAGCGCCGGGTACTTCACGAGTAGTGCGCTTATGCCAAATTATGCCCAGTTTTCCTTCATTAGTAACATAACTGTCCTACGAATCATACGTATTTTCCGCACTAAACGGCACACCAAAAAGCCTTCCATTTTCTTCAAAGGTCACCGCCCCACCTGGCCCTGATGCGAGCTGACCGTGACACACACAAAAAAAAAAAAAATTCAAACTTGAATTTCTTCTTCCTCAGCCAACGCACCAGCTGTTTTCAATTGTTTGTAGAAATGAGCTACGTAGTGCTAATGCAAGGTCACTGCCTTGCCTGGCTGGCCCCCATGCAAGTGGCCTGTAACAGCAAAAAGGCGAAAAACTCGGATGCAGTCAAAAAGTTATTTCTGATTCAACGCTGGGTTTGTTATTCATTCTGTTCTGTGTGTGTGTTGTAAGAAAGACAGTGGGGGGTGAGGTAAAGACAGGGGTGGGGGGGTTGCCTCAGCGAGAGCTCCGGACCTCCCCAAAGGCGGCTGTTTGGCTTGGCACAGCCCGAGCGAGCGACATGAAAGTATTCGTATTGAACTCCGTTTTATTTTGCCTACGTCGCAAACTTTTTTTTTTACGTCTCCTCTTTACTTCTCCATTTCCTTTTCCATGTCTGCTCACACTCTTTTAGTCATCTTCCCCCACCACCAACACCACCACCACCACCACCATGGGGCTTCCTCCTTTTCGCCCCAAAAGGGTCCCAGGGCTTGTTACTGTAGGAAGTGGAGCACAAGTCGGTCCAGCAATCGCGCCTGATTAAATATGTACCCCGTGTTTATGAAATTAGTCTCAATTATTTTTAATTGGCGGTGGTTCTTTCACTTCCTCTCAAACACACACACACACACACACTGTGTAAACACGTACACACTCAAAGGCAAAGCAGCCGCTAGCCTTGTTCTTGCTAGTTGACTGCATCAGATAAGCTGGTGACACGGAGCACAGGCCGTAATTAAAAAGGGCGGTCCATCGCAGACCGTCTAGGTCCTCAGACTCTGACCACACAGTGAGCCGACCCCAAGTGGTGAGCTTTGCGGTCGGGGCTCCACAGTGGTCACCGCGGTTGCTTTCTTTTCAGTCCGCTTTCCCATAGGAAAAGAAAATAAGTGTGGCCATCTGAAATCCCTTTTTTAACTGTACAGGCAATGTTTTCACTGAGAAATATTCTGCTTTTGTTTTAACTTCTTGAAACACGTCCCAGGTGTGTGTGTGTGTGTTTTGTTTTGTTTTTTTTAAACAAACACATTAAAACAAAAGACACCTTTGGATCCATCTGTTGGCTTTTTGGTATCGAGGAAGCAATTTGAAGTGAGTTGAGGGGCTTTAATTAGCAAAAAATAGTACTTTGGCACCATCCTGTAAATGCCTGTATTCAGTTGTCTGTCTACGTGTGTAGCTTCCCCGTTGTTTAAAAAGTGACCACACAACGAGACCAGTGCCATTCGTTAGCACGTCTATGACGTTTTGCATCGTGTGGTAGCATTAAGCTAGCATACTTTCTTCAGGCAAAAATAAACGACGTGTAATTCACTTTGTTTTATGTTTAGTTTGACATAGTGGCACAGTGGGAGCTATTTTAAATTGTAGGGAAGGAAATGAATGTTTCCTAAAAAAAAAAAAATTAAATGCAGCATGATGATCCAAAAAAACATGTCGGTCATATCCGAAGTCTGTGCAGTAGCGAGGCGTTGTCACTTTGCGGCTCCTCGTGTGCGGTTGACGCCTGTGTTTGCTTTAGAATTCCTCTGTGTCTTATTTATGACAGGAAATGCTCATCATAAAACGGCCCTTCTGTCTGCGGGGACGTGTCGATGAAAATAGGAGACGGCAGACGGCAGCCCACGCGCGCACTCAGACTCGCGCTAATACGCGCCACACGAGGGCCGAGAATACATTAACACACGCGTACGTGCATGAGGCTTCCGCACACGCTCGTGAGTCTTTAACCGCATTTGCCATTATGTTTTGAAATGCACCAGCTGCAAATAAATCCCATTTTGACACAATTAATTAGCGGTAAATGCTAACGTGGCAAATGCCCCCCCTATTTTGGTGCAGAATAATTCAATTTCATTGCATGCATACTTGTGTCGGAATAAAAGGACAACATACATTTGTAGAATAATAATGATGCAAAAAAAATTAACGATGAATGCACAAAAATAATTTTGTGGTAATTCATGATTTACAATTCAATAAAGCAACCCAAAAGACTTATTTCTGAATACTTTTATTTCTTTTACATTGTTACATTTCTTTTTTTGATTATTTAATAGCAAATAAATTAAACGGTAACATTCGTAATTTAAACAATCGCAATAAATACAGGAAATACGGATTAACTGCGGCACTTAGCCACATTAGCCCACAAGCATTGGCCACAAGCCATTTACGCTACTTATAATGACGACATAAGGGCATGCCGTTGGCTTTTTACATCGTGTAGAGTCACCTCACAATTGTCGCTCTTTGCAACGGTACTGTGGAAGGGTGTGGAATCTGTGAAAAAATAAATACATGTGGGATTTTCATTCTGTCTAATTTTTTGCTGCTCTTCTTCTTTATTACTTCTTCTTTCTATAAATTACGCAGCATCTCGAGTAGAGCTTAGTGCTGTCCGTCCGGGCATCTTGTGGGGGAATGTGGTACTACACTGAAGTTGTGCAACACTAAATTCAGATTGTCCTTTAAACATAGTGTAAGTGATATACATATTTATTTATTTATCACTTAAAAAATGTAGTGGAAGAACAGCAGAAGCATCATTTTCCCAATCTCATTTTCATTTTGGAGAATTCCTCCAATCCTCCACTGCACCAGCAGATGGAAGCTGTCCTGGCGCTCTGAGTCCGGCCGGTCATTTCCTGTCAGGGGGCCTGGTGTTAATCAAAGCTCAAGCCAGCTTGAACGCCACCATTTCGCCATCGCTCCTCCTTGTTCTCCTACACGCCCTCATCTATCAGCTAACAAATACACTTTCCCCCTATTTTTTCACCCCCCAAACCCCCAAAGTCCCTCTTCGGTTTCATATGTCGTAAAATAGCCCAAAGGCAGTGTTGAGTCTTATCAAAATGTCCCCGTCAGAGGAATGCAGGTCCCGAGGCAGATAGTAAGGGATGAAGACTCCTAAAAAAGCCAACATCCCACCCCCTCCCATATGTTGGACTACGAATGTTTGTACTTATTCGATTGTTCTCTCTGTGGTTTGTGTCCATGGTTTGGTTTACATGCAGCGGGGGAGAGAGGACGGCCACTCTGTGTGTATTTCATGTGTTTGTTTCTCATGAGCGCAGCTGATTCTTCTGGGCTGATGTGACAAGACGCCACTTTTGGGGGATGGGGTTGTTGCGATTGAATTTAGCGCAGATGCTAGCATAGCGGCAGTTTTATCGGACCGGTGTGGCCATAAAAGTGGGTCACTACAAATGAATTAAACCATGTAAAGAAATGCCAAAAGGTTATTTTTTTATTTGAACAAAATGCCTGTACATTTTGTACAATTCTGCATATTATATTCGAATCAGTTAAAATGACACGATTTTGTTCATGTCACCAAACAATCAAAACGACAGCATTTTTATCCATTTTCATGTAAAGCGGCCGTTTATGTATGACGCATCGTCACTCTTGGACCGCGCGATAACAACAGCCGTTCGGTTCTTTGAGGGTCGACCCCCCGCGGCGTCCAACTGTAGTGCGACCAGATGCTCTGCATCTGATGTGGCGAGATGAGGGCATGAATGAAGCACTGTTTCTCTCCTCGTGGGAAATGTTTTGGTTGAACAGAGTCGTCGCTAGTGTTATCGTGTGGGCGCGCACGTGTACGTGTGCTGCGGTCATGGCTGTCTGCGGCTCAGCCCCCCCACCCCGCACCCCCACCTCAGAAAATAAACACTTTAGAAGTCGTACGCACACACACACACACACACACACACTTTCCATAACTGGATGGGTCTTGTCTTATGGCAAGGCCTGGCCCTCGTAGTGGTCTGTCTCGACAAGGCTTTGACCCTCAACACAAACTTCTCAATGAAAACCCGCCAGATGGAAATCAAATATGTTGGTCACATGGAGTAGTTTGGTGTAAAACAAATAAATAAACAAGCCCAGCTGATTACTGTATTATGTATCAGACTATCTTTGAAATAATATTGTATATTTTATTTTTTATAATTTTCTTCTTGTATTTTTCAGACAAAATGATGTACATTTTTTGTAGTTTGGCTGGTCCTAGGACTTGCTCAGGCGCAACTTGCATATATTCAAATTAAAGCTCGGGCTGGCGGCCAAAATCCACATTATTCTCTATTCGCGTTAACATTCCTCTGGCGATTGGTAAATGATTTTGGTTCATTACTCCTGATGGCCAGAAGGTGGTGGTAAAGTGCAATAACCGACCGTGTTCTTCCATTGGCCACAATATTAATTCTGTGCGATTCGAGTTTATATAAGTTATTTTAACTGAAAAAGACAAAAAAAAAACTATTATAGTTAGATTTTAGTCCAACCGGAACTCATTCCATGCATCGGAACTGGGGGCGTTTGAAATTAGATTTTTCGTCCAACTGGAACTCATTCAATGCATCGGAACTGGGGGCGTTTGAAATTCATGCCCCAACATTCTGAGAGCGTGTGTGTTCAGAGAGGCTGCCCTCCCGTGAATTTCTGACATAAGCCAATTTTGTTTTAAAACCAATGAGCAGCTCGTGCTCGAACCGTTTCCATCTGGGCTCTGGCACTCCTATTTTGGGGCACTCTGAATACCCGAACGGTACTTGAACAAGCTCTTTCCAAACGTTCGGATTGAAGCAGTGCATGCTCGGAGCGTATTTCCGAATGCACCCACGATTAGGGTAAAATATATTTCCCTGAAATTGATTTGAAAGTGATTTGTACTCTTGAGCAATTTCATAATCCAAAAACGATGGTAGCTTATTCATCTTATTGCACAGTTTGTACAAGCAGAGTCTATGATCAAGGTTAGTGTGTTCCAGCCAGACTGTGTGTGTTATTGATGTCATGCTAAGCGTTAGTATCTCATTATCAGAGATTATTGCGGTTCACGGTCTGGCCCAGCGTCACCCCTCAAATGTGGATTATGACACAAGCGCACTACTCTAATAAGAGACTGTACAAAACGATTAAATTATAGTTTTCACAGACAGTTTTTAGCTAGGTTTTCAAGTCGTGGTGTCAATGTCAGCGTATAATACGCTAAGTGCTATGTCTGTTAGCGGTCCGCCCTGTAATCCACTTTCACTTGTGCCTCCAGCCGACCATGAATGCATGTTTGTGTGGGACGCCTGCCTGCGTGCCTTCTTAGGTCCGCAGATGATGAGGCTCTGGGACCAGAATGGGAAGCGGAACCGTGATTAGGAGGATCGGACTTCCTGCGATAGGACGTTTCCTCCCTAGATGGCAGACTCGCCGCTGTATCTTGTCACTTGTCTGTCGTAGAAGGTCCATTTGATGTCCAGTTTTGTTGGCATTTGATGGAAATAATGGAAATTGATTTCATCTAAGAACACCGGAGTCAAAACAACACCGTTAATACCCATTCTCATTCAAGCAAATGGTCAGAAAAATGAGCAATGTCAGTCAAAGTCAGTGACTAATTTGTTTCACTATGAAGAAATACTCAGTATGTGTGAGTCAGTGTTTTATCTCAACACGTGTGTTTAATCTTGGCTTCATGTTACGTCACAGTGCAACTAAAATGTCCATTCCACCAAATCTGTGCCATTAGCACCCGTAGGAAATACATTTGAAAAAATCTCAGCCCAGTCCTGTTACCTTCATTATATTTGTGATTTTATGGCTCTGTTTTGGCCATGTCTTTTGCTGTTGTTGTTGACTGGCTGATCTTCTGCAGCTCGTCAGCTGCATTTGAGTCGTTTTTGTGATGTTTGACAAGAATGAGAGCCCGGTAAAAGATTTCGACGACTACGTTAGCTTCACTTGCTAACTAGCTTTCTATCAACAGAGGACTTAAATTTTGATCTTCTGCGACTGGTGTTGTCCTTTTGCGTTTGTGATGCCAGACCAGGCGCTCTCGCTTGTTTCGCTAGCTCGCTTATTGCTACATTAGCTTGTCCTGCTAGCTAGCTTGTTTTTTTGTAAACTAAGGACTATGTCTATGTTTTGTGTTAGTGCGCGGTGGTCAGATACCTTTTGTATTGTGCGTGTGTGCGTGTGTGTGCGTGTGTGTGTGTGTGTGTGTGTGTGTGTGTGTGTCTCCGGGGAGCGACAAAGCAGATAACACACTTATCATTTGACACACACGCACGCGCACAAACGCGAGTGAGGATCAAAGGTTAATCATGTCTTTTCATCAGCAGCACCACCCTCACATCTATCTGTCCTCCTCTTGTCTAACTGCTCTGTTCGTTGTGGCTGTTTGCTGATTTAAGCGTCATCAACGTGATTCACGCGGCGGTTAACTCGCTTAATTCAGCGTCTCTTTAATTTCATTTGTGCGTCGTACTTTGTGTTTTTGGACTTCGATGGGACACGCTTAGCCATGATGGAGGTTGCGCAAAAGCCTTTGAATGGATTAGGCATGCAAAATGGTTACGAAACAGGAATACTCAGTGTTGAAAAAAGCTGACATCATGAACGGCAGAATATGAAATCTTATTGGTTAAAAAAACAGACCCATTGCTCATGCAGTTATATTGACCAGCACAACTGATTCTGAAGGCCCTGGTCAGATTAGCTTGATATGCTAGCAACACATAGAGACTGAAATATGTTCGGATTAAAAAAGAAAAAAAAAATAACATCATTTTCCAATTTGTTGAGAATAGACTGTTGGGGAAAAAATCATTACGATTTCATGCGATAAATATTCGATATTTAGTTTGTAAATGTTGGTCAGTACTTCTGATGGATAACATTCACCAGCGCTCATGCTTCATGTCACCCTGTTTATCGTCAATGCAAAGCAGGTCAGAAAAGTGCATGACGTCCATTTTTGTTTTGTTGGAGTTATAATCACGCACAGGGAGGGGAGCGTGGTGACCCACGGGGTTGGCCCATAGCTAGGCCCCTCCCACCAGCTCTTCATTAGCATGGTGTAGCATAGAGTGGCGGCTCGGAGCAGCGGCGGGGCCTTACTGCAGGCTGCATAGCTGCCATGTGTGTTATCGTATTATCTTGCTTGACCGTGTGTGTGTTTTTATTTGCCTGAAACTGTTCGCCATCAGCTTTGTTCACTCTGACTGACTTACTCAAATGCTAACTTGATGTATTTCGTTGGTTTCTGGCTCATATTTGTTGACTGTCCCGTCATATTAGTCATATTGTGACGTTTGTTTTGAACATTTTCATGCATCCTGTCATGATGGACATTTGCAGCAAATTTTTTTTTTGGTAGGTGAAAATGGTGCCGGGATAATTTTTTTCAACTTCTTGGGGCCATATTGGCAGGTTAATAATAGTTTGGGATTTTTCATTTGATTTTTTTTTGTTGGTTTTTGTTTGTTTTGACATTCGTTTTTTTTTTTCAATTCATTTGGTTTTAATTATTTTTCCGAACAGGTTTCTCCGTTTTTGTGATATTATAATTAAGTTATATTTAATTGATTTTAGGTCAGGTTTGTTAGTATTTAGTTTTTGGGAAAACTTTTCATTTTAGTTTTAGTATTAGTTTTAATTTTTTTTAACAAAAAAATGTCATGGTGCTTAGGGGGCTCAAGATAAAAAAACACAATATAGTCTTGTCTTGCTCGCTTACGATGCAGAAATTTTCTGGGATCATTGTGTGAAAAAAGGGGCTTAATCCATGCAGACAGCACACCTACCGTCGTCTCGGCCCTGCCTCGTAAATCCCAAATATACTTTGCAGCAACTTGTGTTGGTTATTCAGGCGAGACGCGCTTGAAAACATTGCCTGGTTCCTCTCAAAATGTTTCTTCATCGTATGGATTTGAGTCAAGCGAGCCACCACGCCCTCCCGACATCCAGATGTGCCGTAACAAATGTGCGCGAACATGTCTCACAGCACACACATATACACACATACACACATACACACATACACACTTACATGCCTGGCGAATTTACGAGCAGAACAATAAGATGAAGAACAAAGTGGAGGAGGCTAAATGATGTGTCTCTGTCACTGGGTCATTTGGACTGTGTGACTCATCTGCATGTGTGTTTTTTTGTTGGGGTTTTTTTTCCCATTATGTCCCACTTTATTGCCTTTTGTTCTCCGTCGCATGTGTTGCGTGTTTGAGAGCGTTTATTTGGAAAGTGGAACCCAAGACAGGAATGAGAAAACTTGGTCTCTTCTGGAGGAAGGTCGGAGGATGATATTTTCTTTATAACATGGACACTTTATGTTAAACTTGATCGAATAGTTGGAGAGTGAGAGGAGGGGGGAGGAGGAGGAAGAGGGAAAGTTTTTTATTCAAGCAGGTTTGGTGCCTCACATCTGGTGTGCCACAAAAAAAAAGAAAAGAAAAAGATGCTTATCCCCCTCAGGAGAGCGTGAAAAAACAGTTCCTCGGTCCTCCTGGCAGAAAGGTCTGTTTTTGGATGGCTAGAGAGTTGTGGGGCTGAATTGATGGGACTGCGTGTGACATGGGCTGTGTGGGCTGCGGCCTTGTCCAACAGTGCACCCTAGTGGCCAAGTTAGTAACTGTAACATCTGTCGACGCACTTCTGAGTGCGATTAATTTGCGTTGGAAATTAGCAAAATGCCCATTTTCAAAAGTAGCATCCGTTGGTCAGAAATAACGGTGATTTTGGTTAGTTCCCAATGCGTGGGCACCTTAGGGCCACTGTTGTCTTATCATTGCGTTGCTCAGCCGGTCGTCGGCGGACCGGCATCGGTGCACCTCGAGTCGGCCACAGTAGGGCGACGGGCTGGTCCCCCTGGAGGAAAAGCTTTCCACCTCTTCGGTGATGTCGTGTGATCTGTGTAACCTAAAACCCAGAGATGTATTTGTACTATGTGTGAAGTCTTGGGCAGAGCCATCTTCTTTAAATTTTGATTGAAGAAATATACAATTAACAATGTTAACAGGACAACAAAAACGTTGCCTGTTCACTTTTTCAAAGCTAAAGGGGGGGGGGGGGGTTCTCCATGATTTTCAATGGGGAAATATTCATCCAAGTAATAATAATTGCAATTGTGCCCTCAAAAATGTCGAAAACAAAAACAACAGTTTCGTGTGCGGTTTCTGTGTGTGCGTGCAACTAAGCACACGTGTTAACGCATTCTGGTGTGTAACTCAAGCCCAGTGAGCAACAAACACATGTTCACATGTTTCTACTTGGAAAACAAACACGGCAGAGCGCAGGCCCCTGTGATTCCCAGACAGTCAAAGCACGACCCCCAACACCACCCCCCCACCCCCTGCAAGCGCCCACCATCGGACCAGTCCAAGTGTTAATTAAAACGACGCACCAAACTTTTAAGCAATCACGCACCTTGTGTTAGCACACTGTATCATGTGAGGCCCCAGCATTTTTTGTGGTTCAACTGTGGTTGTAAATTGGCATGCAAAATTGCCTTCACATAAAAGTAATCCGACTTACAAGTCTACTTTGCCATTCCCTCCCATAAAAGTCTTATTGACAAAAGACATAATGACTTCATGACATTTGTATAAAGTGCTAGTCCATTTACGTTAGCCGAACACAATTTAACGTGTTTGGCGAGTATGTAAACTAAGACTATTGAGCCTCATGTCAGGGTGGTTTGTTTGGTTGATGAATTTAACCACTGACTGTACAGTAATAATTTGTGTACCGTGGGTTCATGATTGTCTACATTCTCCATCCTCCATCCTATCCATTCAGCTTCTTATTTGTTTCTTTCAAACGCTGCAGAAGGATACCAGCCCAGAGTATAGCAAAGAGGCTGGTTTTGATGGCAACATTTTCTTACGCAGTGTTTTTGGAGCAGCTTTTTTGATTGATGGCCCCCTTCCTCCAGTCCAATATGTGACGACACTCCATGGAGGTTCAAACCTGGGACCCCCCCAGTCCTTTTGGGGTGCTTTGTGTTTGTGTACCTGCGTGCATGTTCCATGCCAGTAATGCAAAGTCCAGCTGCAAGTTGGACCCTTAGGGATTTTTTATTTTTTTTATTTTTACATTTCTCCTTTTTTGATTTGTCACTGGCAACTAATACATGTATATTTATATTTATAAATATTTATTTATTTATATTATATATATATAATCTGATCAATCGTCCTGTAATATTTGTCGCATTAATTTAGCATGTTTTTTACTATAAAATTCGTTAATATGATGGCACTGTGTACACGCTGTACTTGTCAATCACGGACAGGTGGGCTGGTGAGTGTAGTACCACTATTGCCCCTCTGGAGGGCAGTAGTGTTCTACTTTCTGCTCAATATCTTTTCATTTACTCTCATTGTTCATTTAGTGCCAGTTTCAGAGAAAAGTTGCGAATTTCAGAAAAACTAATTGAATGTTTGTAAGTGGAAAAGGCAAAGGCAAATTCTGGAAAAAAAACGGAAAATGTGTGTATATTTTGCAGGGGGAAATTGTGCTATTTTCACGAAGGTTCTGATTGGTGATACATTTTTAAGAAAAATAAAGAATAAAAATAAAACTAGTAATATCATTTGAAGAGAGGCAGCATTTTGCAGTTGTATTTTTTTGTGTTTATTTTAATATTTTAGTCGGTAAAAAAAAGTCTATATTTTAAAAGACGAAATCAGGGGGGAATCTTTCTGACCTTTTTTTTTTTAAATATGTACAGTATATTTCCAAGAAAAATTCTTTTTTTCCTCATCTATTCTGTGGAATGAGCTGATGCTTCCAATGGCTGACATCAGACTACAGGAATGATTTTGAATTGAGAAGTGTTGAAAAGGCTCTGTGATCAGTTACCACACATGCGCACGCACGCACTCACCCACACACACACACACACCTGTTGTCCAGCTCTCCAACACTGGCCTTCGGCGTATATCAGCAAATAATAATCAGAATACTAATAGCGACTCTGGCACACTTGTCCAGTCATCGCAAGGCTTATGACATTCCATCACACGCACGCACACACACACACACACACACACACACACACACACACACACACACACACATACAACTGACGATTGATGCTCACTGTATGCCAGCAAGGTCATTCATGAAAGACCAAAAAAAAAAAAAAAAAAAGAATCAATACATTGAACAGAATGACTATGGAAGGAGAATGCCGCAATGGGTCTTTTTTTGACAGACAAGGTTGTTTGCAAGTGGCAGAATGTTTTCGTGGTGCTGTAAGACTGGCTGAAGAAAGACGTGGCTTATATAACATTTTGATTGGATGAAGCACTCAATGAATCATTTTGGCCCCCGAGACGCAATTTCTGATTGGGCCGCTGGGTTTTTCAAAAGTTCCTATTTCACGTGCACCCTGAAATCCTCCAACTCCAATTTAGTCACATTTGCATACTTTTTTTCTCTTTTAGTCATGACGGTGAAAGCATATAAGGAAGTCAAGCATCACTGTTTCTTCAACTATTTAAGTTAGCGTATTTTTCGCACTATAAGGCGCACCTAAGGCATTCGATTTTCCCAAAAGTTGACAATCCGATGCGCCTCATCTAATGTGTGACATAGTCTCTTCGTATTCCCCTTTAAGTTGTTTCTGTTCGTGTTCCTATGCCACCTAGTGGTGATTATTAGCACTGGACGCCGTTTTCCAGTAAGAATTTGGCTTTTATTGTCCCTAAAGCATGCAAGGGCGCACGCGTTGACCCAATTGAAACCACACAATAACTCACGAGACGAGGGGTTATTTGTTGCCATGCGAGCAACATAAATCTCACAGACGTGGCCTGATAAGCGCCTTACCGAAAAATGAAAAAAAAATGCTGAATGCACAAAAGAAGTAGGAAACGCTTCACAGGGCCCACTGGAGCGTTTTACACGTCATGTCATTGCTTTTGAAGTGCTTCTTAGTCATGCTGTTTGTTAATTTAGCTTGGGCAAACATTTGTTCTGACTTTCACAGAGCTCAGCTTTAATCTTCTCTTGATCCTCTTTGGCTCACATTTCATGCTTTATTGGCTGACGTCCCGCTTAATAAAGCCATTTATTGAAATATAGGACCTCACAATACACATTTTTAGGACTACATTTACTTCAAAATATGCAGACATTTTCTGAAAAAAAATATACAACTTTTTGAGAATGTGGAACTTTTGTCGCAAATAATTTCTGTACATTTTCTTTCGAATCCCCTTTCCCCCCCCCAAAAAATTCAAATTTATTCTGATATAAAGTGATATACAAGTTTTTGAAAATGTCATAAATCATTTTTGTCAGAAATTACCTTTAAACGGTGAATCACTTTTGAAAAGTTTTACCCCCCAAAAATTCTTTAGAAATTCTCAAAAAATAGAATCCATCTATGGAAGGAACTTCTTCAAATTCTTTAAAAAGTTTCAACTTTTTGAAAACAAAATGTAAATTTTGTAATTCATTTGTTGTAAATATTTTGTTCAACGCTCTAAAAAATACACAACCCCCCGCCCCCCCCCCCCAAAAAAAAATCACAAATACTTGAAAATGTGTATTTTTCTTAAATCGCAAAAAAATTAAAAAAAATTTCTGGACATTATATTTTGCAAAATCCAAGTTGACTGTTAGAATTTTAAAAGTGAAATATATGTTCAAGAGTTCCAATACTTTTGTCTCTATTGTTCGCCTCGTAGCATCGTTGCCTAAATCATATTTGAACACTTTCGGAAAACAACGGATTACCGTGACCTGGATGGCTACATTTTCAAAGTTTACATTCATAAAAAGGGTAGAAAAAAACAACAGTTTTGAAAAGCACGGTGCTATTTTTCTTAATATTGTGAGAATTATGCCATTTAGCTAACAGTTTTTTTTCCACAGCCCGCTTTTTGTTGTCGTGGGCGTCATGGGTGCTGATCATTGCGCCTTTTCTACCTGCTGAAAGTCAAAGCAGGAAGTTTGACACACTGTACATACAGGCCTGATGTGCTAAAAGGGGGTTGTTTTACATTCCACAATACGAGCCACCATCCACCCGCCCCCCCCACCCACCCACCTCCTCGCATGTGAAGCGGGGGTCTCAAGTTGGATTGCGTGCAAAGTCCTAATTTTTGCTCCGTTTTTCAGTCTGTGGAGTCGAGAGTGCTTGATTTGAGCTACCATGAAAGTATGCATCATTAACGCGCGCGCGAGCACTCACACACACACACACACACACACACACACACACACTGGCCAAAATGGAGGTGAAAGACGAGTCATGAGAGGTCTCAGTTTTCAGCCGTCGTCGTTTCATTTCTGCGAAAAAATGCGACTCTGTGACAAGAAAAATGTTTTTTCTTTTTTTTTTCCTTCTTTTCGGTCCCACTGAGACAAGCCCAATTCAGTTTAACCTTGAATGAACGCAATGCAGTGTTCTAACTGACACATCATCGGGTACACCTGCACTGTCAGATAAACTCCATGAAGCAGAGCCGAAAATAAAAATTGCGTACGACCATATTACCCATTTTTATTTGAAGTAGTACTAGAAAAAAATTAATAATCTGCCGGGTCCCCCCCGCCCCCCTAAAGTCTTCTTTCTTGCTGTCTGTTAGCGTATATACTGCTAGCAAGTTCACGTTTTATCATATTTAGTTTTATCAACGGCACACTTGGTTTGCCGTGTTGCTATATCAAAGAATAACAATCGTTAGCATGTTAGCATTTGCTAATTCTAAGGCGTAAAATCATGATCCTCCAAGCTAAGTGCTTTCTACAATCGTATTTTTGATGTACTGTGTGCTAGCACGTAGACTGCTACGATGGTTGCAATATATTCAGTCAACTTGACTTGATTTATTCACTCAAGTTTATATTCGCCAACTGGAATCCAACCGTTTACTGCCCAGCGACAAAGCTATTCTTCAAGCCATTTTTCAATGGGTAGGCAGACGAGGGTGCAATTCTGGTTTGTAAGTCACCGCAGTGACGAACACAGCCCTGTCAGCTTGCGCCATTGCGTCACTTTGGATTTCAGTTTTTGATTCGAAGATCGGGATTTGGTCTGATTGACGCCACCGGCAACATGGCAGCCTGTGCCGCGCCGCGCCAGCACCGTGTATGCATTGGCAGGTGTTCAAACGCATCCCGCACACACGCAACATGTCCGACCTACTTCGGATCGCCAGGTCACTGAGCTCGGTTGTGAAACAGCCAAACCCCCCTGGATGCATAACCTATGCTAACGCTCACTTCGACTCATGTAAAATAACGAAAAGACTTATCAACGCCTACCAGAAGGGTACACCAGATTAAAAGGTATATCTGATGTATATTTTGTCAAACGTTCCAGCGTGGTGCCTTTAAAAGGTCTTTTTTTGGTGGAGGGTGAACAGTTCTCTGTAGATCAATCTCAACATCTGGACAAAGTCGGCGCCAAAAAATGTGTGGAGTGATAAACATATTATTTTTACCAAAACCGCCATGATGCTTTTAATCTCAACCCTGACTCCATTTTAATCTTTTGAATGTTTATCAGCATTTTTAGGGTTTAAATGTTATAAATTTTTCCCCCCAGTCTATTTCAGTGGGAGTCAATTATGCACAGATTTGTGAGCCGGATGCTCCCGCTCCCCAATAAATAGCGGGTGCAACTGTACGATAAATAAACAAGTTGTTTCACTAAATTGGATGGTCTATCTTCTGATCAGATCGGTGATCGGTTATCGGATTTTTTCAGCTTTCTGAGCGCCTCCAAAATCAGAATCTTTGACTGAGTGCTATTCTTTTTTTTTTTAGGAGGCTGGATTGGATGAATTGTATTTCAATGGGGTAAAATGATGCTCTGAGATGCGCGCGCACACACACACACACACACACGGTCTGTGAGACAAATGTGAAACTACCCAACCGAACTTGCTGAGTCATCAGTGTGAAAGCGATTTATGAAAGGGTATGCAATAAGAGATTATAAAAAAAAAGGTCTTTCATCACGTTATTTCTTTCATAAGCGCTCGCACGCAACCTCCAGAAAGGCGCAGGTGCCACTCCCGCTTCTATTTTAGGACGCTTGGATTGGCGCAAATGCCTTTCGGATAAGACCCACATCCGAATGCTCGCCCTGCGCTTTGTCCCCAGACAAGAGTTTACCTTGCATTCGTCTGGGTGGGTTGCCAGACGCGTCGCATTCCTGTAGACAGGCAACCGGGCTCAAAACAGAGCCTGGCCGCGTTGAATTTGGATCTTGTCTGCAACATGGCAAGGGAGGCGAGGGAACAAAACTTCCCCGATTAAAGGCTGACAAAGCCAAGCTGTCAACCCGCGCGTTATCTAAACCACCCTGACGTTGACGTACGAAGTGGGCCAAATGAAATTAGGCAAAGTATTTATGAAGCAGGTGGCTTTTTAAGAGTTGAGAATGCTATCCTTTACATCACGCGAAGGGTGTGTGTCGATGATGTATCGACGCCGATCGATTTTTACATTTCGATTGGCCTTTGTGAGAACCTTCATTACAATACATCACTTATTTCGTCTATATCAGTCATGTCCAAAGTCCGGCCCGCGGGCCAAGTCCGGCCCGCAGTCGAATTTCATCCGGCCCTCGGCCCCCGTCATAAAATCAGTGCCGTCTGGCCCGCAGGTTGGTCGCAATGGAACACGTGTTGCATTGACTGAGGTCTCGTAGACTGGTGAGTGATGATTCATAGAGTACTGCTTCCCTCTAGTGGCTAAATGAGTAATAGCATTCACTAAATGAGTAATAGTATTTAGACACTAGAGGGCAGTATCACTCTACGAGACATCACTCACGAGTTAACAAGACATCACTCCGTGTTTATATTGACTGATATGTCATATTTCAAATGATCCTTGCAGTTGTGGATATGTGTATTGCTTGTTCATTTCCCTGTTGTTCGAGTCAAAGGTTTTGTGACTATTGAAAAGTCATGGTGATACATTTTATGTTTCAAATCAATCAATTTGCACTCAGGAGACTTCTGTTTAAGAAAAAGTCAAGTGAATACGCAGTTGCATGTGATATACCTGTTTCAAATGAACCAAAAGAACTTCTTAAGATTGTTGAAATTAAAATAAAAATGGAAATGTGAAACAGACTGGCTTACTAAAATTTGTTGAACAATATTGTTGTTCAATGTAAAGAATATCAGCCAAGGTCGGCCCCCCGACATTTTACCACATAAAATCTGGCCCCCTTGGCAAAAAGTTTGGACACCACTGGTCTATATGATTTTCGTAAAAAAAAAAAATCAAAAACAGTTTTATGGGTTTCATTTTTAAATTCAAAAATACTTAAAACAATTTTGAAAATTGTATGACATTATTCTCCATTTTTTTGTCAAAATGGCAGTTTTGGCGGGGGGGGGTTGTTGTTGTTGTTGTTTTTTTTGTTTGTTTTTTTTACATAGCTATTATTACATGTCCCAATGAAGGATTAATGCTAAGGAGTCAAGTCAAGTCAACAGTATTTGAGGAGGCGTATAACGAGCCATGTTTGCACTTCGTGAAGTACCCCGCAGTGTCCAATGCGCTTTTGTGCCCTGCTGGCAGTCATCAGCATTGGCTTTGCCTGTGAGCCGTGCAGAATACGTGCTGACACAGTTGCAGCATGTAGCTTTTTACTCATGTCGTATAGAACTACAACACAGCTGAGCGTCCGTTTAATTGCATGCTACATTCCTGCCACTGCCAATCGGCCCAGGAACAAAAATGTTCCCTTTAATCCCAGTCGTAATTTATTCTGGTGCATATTTTTGTGTCACTCTGCAGCAACGTCGGCGTCCTCCCTTAGATGTCAGGGGCAGTATTTTCTTTTGGGGAGAAAAAAGGGCACTTTTGTCCTCTCGCTTCAATCTTTGTGACTCAATGTATGCTTTGTAAAAAAAATTTGCCCATCTCAGTGTTTTTTTTTTTTTGTTTTTTTTTTGCGTGCCAGTTTGGAACAAAGTGTTCCAACGTTAAAGCAACCCAGATGGTTCTTTTGCTTATGTGCCAAAGACAAGCTCAATGAGGAGCAAATACAAACTCAGCAACCTGGAAAGTAAATGACTCTTTGACTCTACTTGATTCTGATGGAGATTACAGCTTTTTTTCCTGACCTTTTTCTAGCAAGATTGACTTTTATTCCCTCAAAATTATACTTTCATATGACTCCTAAAATACACACATTTTTTTCCAAAATCAGATTTTTTTAAAAAAACTTTTGCAAATGCAAACCAATTTTTTTAGAAAAAGATGTACAACTTTTGTAAAAAAATAGATTTATTCAACTCGCCCCCCCCCAATGTTTTTTTCTAGAAAATCTACAATTTGTGATTTATTTTTCTTAAAAATCTTCAACTTCATTTTGTAATACTCTTCTCTAAAATATACTTTTTTTTGCTCAGAAATGTCCAACTTTTTTTGCTCAAAAATAGTCAAATAGTCAAAAAAATTATTTTATTTTTTTTAGGTTGTATGTACACGTTTCTCTAAATTGTACCTCTTTTTTTCTTGTTTTGCATTGCCAGGCTGTACACAAGTAGAGGAGCTCAGCATTGAGCGGGTCCATTCCGCACTTGAGCATATGTTCGAGACCCTCGGCGGGTTGAGCCACGCCCGAGATCACCACAAGCAACTGCGTCATGTCTACACGCCCAGCGACGGTGTCCACCAGGTACCGCCTTCTCAATTGGCGTCACCTTCCAAATAAGGGAGTCCCGGAACATTCTAGTATTAAAGCACATTTTAATGATATGTTTTTCATACCACTATTTCCTGCCTGCCTCACTTCAACAGCCTCCTGGTCTTTATCTGTCTATCCATCCTATTACGTTATGTAATCACGACAGTTTAAAAAAAAAAGTAGTTCATTGAAAATCATGAAAGCCTTGAAAACAACAGCTGCCTTACAATGTGAAGCATAGCCTCCACAATCTTGTTTATGTAGACGTGTATGTTGAGTCACGTCTTACGTAAATGTTAGATACACAAAGTAACTGTATCCAGGCTCCTGTTTATCCTGGTTCTAACTCAAAATAACCAGGCTCCAGCTGGATTTTAGGCTACCTAAAGCTAGCAGCTACATGATCCCTAACTTAGAGTAACTTCACGAGCCTCTGGGTTGTATTTACACTAACAAAACAAGCTAGTGAGCTTGTCAAACCGGAGTTCTTGTTAGTTTACAAAACTGCCCTGGTTGTTGTTGTGACTCGGCTGTCCCTAAGTGCAGAAATTAATTACTCTTTGTAAAACCTTCTTTGGCGAACTATATGTTAATACAATTTAACAAGATTCGGGGTCCAGTTGGTCATTATGCTAATAGTCGCTCACGTAGCCAAATCCTAGCTTGTCTTCATGTCAACCATGTTCCATTTTCCCAAGAACATTCCATTCCCCAAGGCTTTTTCTGTCTTGTTGTATTCATGCAACATGCTGTTTTTTGTCGAATTAATTTCATCTCCAAGCCAAGAAAAAATCCCCCTTGGGAGTAAAAGTGATATGGGTACACGTGCTCATGTGCTTGCTAGCACAAGCGGCTGTAACGTTCATGATTTTTTTTTTTTTTTTTGGTGAGTGTATTTTTAAGAACTTTTTTTTCCGGGATGTAGGCAAGCGGGACAGATGTTGTTATGTCAGCATTGTTTTGTCTACCTCCCACTTAACAGGAGCACGTTGACCCATTTTGTAAAGTCGCGAAATTGTAGTTGATGTAATTAGTCATGTAAACCGTTGATGAGTGGGAGGCTTTGACTGCCTGCGTAGATGAGCGAAATGCGTTTTTTTTTTGTCTAAAACATCCTCTGCATTCAATTAACAGCCGAGGGCTTTATTTACTCAAACGCAGATGGGTGGGGGTGTTGATTAAAATGTGAGACATTTATTTTGGAAAATGACTTCAATGATCATCATATTTGCTTCATTCAACCTCCAAGATTTTTACATTGTTTTTGTTCTTTACAGTAAGCTACCGTATACAGTTTTTATAGTGTACATGCAAGTCAGACCACTATAATTACTCCAAATAATCAATATGATAACAGAAGATAAGTCTTAGTCAAGGTTCTTGTAAGTCTTTCTGCTGAATGCATCTTAATTACAGCCAGTCCTTATGCTAATAGAAGCTAACTAAAATTGCCTTATGTTTGTCAAGGTTGGTTGGGAAGGAGCAAAAACAAGTCAATTATCTTTGCATGTACCAGGCCTAATTGTGTCTACAACTTCAGTCAGCCACTGTGCTCCTAGAAGCTACAGACATAGCATATAGTCAGCATGCTTACAGAGAGCTAGCTAACTGTCACCAAGGTTGTGGTTCTGAACAGAAGCTAACAATTGGCAGTTTCTCGCAAGGCGTTATGCCAACAAAGGTTAACTATAGAGATATAAACTCCTGCCAGCCTTTATGCTAACCAAAGCTAACTGTGTCCAAGCACCAGGTAATCGTCATGTTATTACATGATAATCATATCCATTCCTGATGCAAAAGGTAACACTGTAGCTAAAACCCATGGAAGCTAGCGTGTCTTGTTAGCTGTTATGCTAACAGATGCTAGCTGTAGTCATTTTCCAAGTCATCATGCTAATAGAATCTAATTGTCATTCAAGCTCAAGCAAATTTTTATGATGTTACAAAACATTTGTCTGTGATTATTTGGAGCACAGCGTCAATTTCAGGCAAACGGGGTAAATGAAATGCACAAGATGCCATGTCATCCTCCTGACTATTTTAAGATTCCATCTTTGCGAGGATCTCATACTGTGTCAGGTTTTATCAAGAAAAAGCCTCCTGGAATGGTCGCCATGTTAGCGTTCGGGCTATAAATGGTGCATTCCTGGAAGAAAGGCTGCTGCGGAATTCCCTTTAAGAATATCAGATGGAACTCCAGAGAGTTCTCCTTATTATCCTCTGTAAAGGAGGCCTACCAATGGAAATGTTATGAAATATTTGAAGTAGACAACTCGAGTGCCCTTAATTTATGAGTTGTGGCTTGTTGATCAAGTTTGAACAACTTAATAGATGTTTTGTGTTGAGCGTATTTCTGCGAAACTATCTGTGAGTGAGTTCTTCATCATTTTTCTGAATCATAAGCTCACGATTGGGTTAATTTAGACAGTCTTGCGGAACATGACTCAGCAGCTAGATTGGGTCAATATCTGTCCTCATTGGTTTCCTGTTGATGTTTGTCCTTTTTGCAGGCTACCTATCAACCTTTCCTACGTCAGATCCTACAAGAAGTCTTCCACCCCGACAAGCACGAATGTCCTGACATCGAGCACATGTCCGGGGGTCTCACGGACTTCCTTAAAACGGGCTTCAGCATGTTCATGAAGGTCAGACATATAACAGCCCCGGAAGAGCCGCTTCACTTAGCAATATGAAATTTGGTGGACGTGTCCATCATGAGTGAGCACACACAAAAGTCTCAAGATCCATGCCTGAAAACCCACAAGCGCCCCCAAAAAATTACTTTGTCGTCCTTCTCCAGATTTTTTTGAAAATCATCACGAAGAGCCATCTATCACGAAGAGACCCACAAAAAAAAGAATAACAAGAAGCATTTTGTATTAGAAGTGCCCATAAATTGCCTTGGGAATGTCCCCTGGACTTTTTTGAAAATCATAGTCCCTAAAAGAGTTTCACCAAGCAACATGAAATTTGGTAGGCATGGCTAGACACACAAAAAAAGTCTCCAAAACCCATGTACAGAAAGACACAGGAAGCCCGCCATTTTGTTTTGAAGCGATGGTTTTAGTGGCGCAAAAGCCCTGTAGTAACATTGTTATGGGTTAATCTTAAGCACAAATGAGCCCCATTTTGACTGCTTCCCTCCCCACAAAAATGTTAGTGTTCATCCTGGTGAAAATGTACATTGTGATGCAGACGTGATCCCCAAAAATGAGCGCTTGAGACACGTTAGTTTCCATCTGGTGCAGCCCTAATTTTCTCAGAGTGGTCCAACAAAAAGAATAATATAACCCTCATTTAAATAGTAATAATACTCGAGAAGGATCAGATATTGTTTCACTTTGGAGGCTCCGCTATGTCACTGCAAATGTTCCATTAAGAGTCTCTGTCCATCACGCCTTGATTTTTCCTGCTTTTCTTTCGCGGTTTGTCGAGCTCGTCTGTGGGAGATGTACAAACCTCAACTTGTGGCTTTCGTTAATATTTTTTTATTTTTTTTCCTTGCCACCGATGTTTTCCTGCAATACATATGTAGCCGCGCTCCTCTGGGAAATAAATACCCGTCCGCGGCGTGTTTATCCCACATCTGGGCCCGCTTAAAGTGATGATTCCCCTCGGGGAGGACGAATTAGAGCGCTTACATAACTGTGGCCTGATTTTAGGCAAATTAAGAAGCGACTTGGACTGACTCAGACTGGCTGAAGGTAGAAAAGTGAACTTTCGGTCGGTTTACGCCATTAAAACACCGCACTTGCTACTTTTTAACCACATGTTTACATCATGATTCGAGTGAGCAAAACAATCAATCAATCACGATTATCGTATGAGAACGATATTGGTTTAAAAAATTAAATCGCAAATATGTGTGTGTATGTGTGTGTGTGTCTATCTATATCGATCGATCGACCTCACAAATACAGTCATACAGGAATATGTGTGTGTGTGTCTGTATCTATCTATCTATCTATCTATCTATCTATCTATCTATCTATCTATCTATCTATCTATCTATCTATCTATCTATCTATCTATCTATCTATCTATCTATCTATCTATCTATCTATCTATCTATCTATCTATCTATCTATCTATCTATCTATCTATCTATCGATAGATAGAGATACACTTTTTTTTAATGGAAATGAGAAAATAAAACAGAATTGGACTAAAATACACAAATATTGGAAAAAAAAGGACAAGAAATATATTCAAGATATACACAAAAATATTTGGGGAAACAGAAAAATACAGAAATGGGAGTCTGGAAGTGTTATGTTATTGATTTGACTGAAATATAACAATAAGGCTTTAAGAAAATCTGTAATGCTTGACCAAAATGCAGAAATAATAATAATAAAACAATGCAAAAATATTGAAAGAAAAATGCAAGAGTATGTGCGTGCATGTGCATTGTTAGGATTGTCAGTGCGAAGGAAATAGTTTAATAATTGTGTGGTAGATTTTATTTTTTGATCAATTTATGAAATTACAAGGCCTATGATTTTAGTCAGGTCAGTACAAAGTCGTAGAATGCAGTCATACAAATAATTTAGTGAGATAAATAATCAATTGTTTATTTACGCTCATCATCATATGCAGCAGCACTCGGTAGAGCCGAAGCAGGCAAAGTTGGAGAGCCGCTCGAGCTTTCTTCCCAGTGGCATCTTAAACCAAGTGAATGTGTTTGTCAGCATGTTATGTGCTCGCAGTGCACAGAGTGGACCGGGGTCTCACGCTGACGCGACACAACACGCTCTTTTACATTTCCATCTAGGAAGCAAACCGTGGGATTCAAGCGATTGGGTTTTTTTTTCCTTTGTAAATAATGGAACGTGAAATTATCTGTTCCGCGGGGAAATTTTTGCCATCATGAACCCTTTTTTTCGACGAGTCAGCGAATTCTTAACCACCATACAACCGTTGAAAAGAAGTTCACCACTTGATCGTGATATTGTGCGTCCATTTGTCCTAGGGTTTGGTTGATGAAATTATTATTTGAAAAATGGAAGGACAATTCAACAGTACAAAAACCTACTAATTGGAATGTGATTTTTCAAATTACACCAAAAACGAAATATTAAAAAGAATATTATTTGCAACCCCCCCCCCCCCACACAAAACTGTGATTCAAAATACAAAAATATTCAAATCAAAATAGCCAAAGAAAAATGTGTTGCTGGCTGCTAGCACCTTAACATGCGCAACTCTTAGCTTCAAAAAAAGAATACTCAGAAAAAAAAAATCTATACATTAGAAAACAAATTAATTCCGTGTCACTCAAATGTGCATGTGCCTCGAATATTGTGTCTGCATTTCCTCCTCTAAGCTCCGCCCCCTACAAGTTCCATGCCCTAGCACATGGATGTTGTGTTGCCAGCGCCCACTGTCCACACACACACACACACACACACACACACACACACACCAGCGACACATGTCGACTCATCCTTGCCGTCTGCCATCTCACGTGTACCTACCGCCGCCCTCGCCGCCTCTGCCAATCACACCGGGCCGACACAGTGGGCCAATCGACCCGTGATTAAAAAGGCTTCTGCAATTGCCGTTTCACATGGTGCCGTTGAATGTCTGTGAAAGCCTCCTCGTGTGTGTATGTCTGTATGTGGGTGTGGGTCTGGGGTTATATGAGACGTCCACGTGTCATAACGGCAGGGTGTAAAGTGGAAGCTTTGTTTGCCACCTCGTGGGGACCCACGCTTCACAATGAGCAAGCCTGTTCAAATCCCGCCCAAATTGCATAAGGACATGCGCGGAAGGGGCCGAGTACAGTACCCCACCCCCCACTATTTCTCAGCGCTTTCTTTAGCGCTTTATGACTAGTGTAAAAATTTGGGTGACTTAGACCAAAAACAAAATGGGGGGGTGGGAGCAATAAAAAGAAAAAAAACATGGCAGAAATTGACAAAAAAAAACTGATTGGAACTGTACAAAAAAAATGACAAAGAAATTACAAAAATATGACTTAAATTGACAGAAGTATGATCAAACTTGGACCAAAAATAGGGCCCAAAAATGTACAAATTTGACAAAAATCAAACCCCCAAAAAAGTTACATTTAAATAAAAGGACAACATAGACAAAAGTTGACAAAAATGTGGTCAAAGGTTGCCATTTTTACAAGAATATTGCCAAGAAAACTGCCCCAAAAAGTTCCAAATAGACAATAGGTTAATAATAAACTGCATCGTGTATAAAATTGGGTAGCATTAACAAAAAAATATTTACAAATCTGACAAAAACAGAAAACATAAAATCTAAAAAAAAATAATAATTTTACTTTTTTTTTTAATCTGGCAAAGAACAGACAAAAAGATGGCCAAAATACAGAAAAAAAACTGACAACCATTTGGCAAACAAAAAATGACCCAAAATTCCAGTAGCAAATGAGCAACACACAATAGGGTTGGGATTTTTTTCCCCACTTTATCACCCATTTTGCGATTAAACGTCTGCCGTAGGAACTAAATTTTGCCGAAAACCGAGGACCCCTTACATTCCACAATTGCGGGATGGAGGGTTTAAAGTTTTAGCAACTGCCTTTAGCCCACCTTGATGTGTGGAAAAATACATTTTCGACATCACAAAACTAGCCAAAGTGAGGCGTTGTCAAAATCCTCGTTACAAACTACTTTTCGAAATAAATACATTCGTGGCAGCAATTGAAAGAAATCAAAGAAAATTTCGTGAAATGGCATCAATTTGTTCATCGTCCGAATGTTGTGTGTATAGAGGTTGTGAAACCAATAACTATCCTGTGCCCTCCCCAACCTCAGGTGAGCCGGCCGCACCCTAGCGACAACCCACTGCTCTTCCTCTTCCTGGTGGGCGGAGTCACACCCTCAGAGCTCCGCCTCATCAAGGAAACCATGGCTGCCTTAAAACCAGGAAGTCAGGTGAGTGGACCACGTTCAGGACTAGCATAGCAGTTTCTCTTCTTTTTTGGAAAATGCAAGGTTGGAAATATCTTGACGTTGGTCTAACATTGATCGTTGATCGATTTAGGAAAAGGGAGCATTGAGCATTGAAAACTACCACCAATATTTTTTTTCTTCTTTTTGGGAAAGTGCTGTATAGTTTGTCTTTTAAGGGGGAGTACTACAGAAATAGTAATTCATTCATCTTCCGAGCCGCTTGATCCTCACAAGGGTCGCGGGGGGTGCTGGAGCCTATCCCAGCTGTCTTTGGGCAGTAGGCGGGGGACACCCTGAATCGGTTGCCAGCCAATCGCAGGGCACACAGAGACGAACAACCATTCGTACTCACACTCACACCTAGGGACAATTTAGAGTGTTCAATCAGCCTGCCATGCATGTTTTTGGAATGTGGGAGGAAACCGGAGCACCCGGAGAAAACCCACGCAGGCCCGGGGAGAACATGCAAACTCCACACAGGGACGCCGGAGCTGGAATCGAACCCGGTACCTCTGCACTGTGAAGCCGACGTGCTAACCACTGGACTTACCGGGCCGCCCCAGAAATCGTAATAATAATAATAATAATACATTTTATTTATAATAATGTCTATAGTAATGTCTTCTTTTTCTGAAAGTGCAACATTTATATTATGTGTTCTTTTTAGGAAAGTGTGACATCAGTCGTTTTTCTTCTTTTTAGGGAAGTGTCAGATGTATCATTCTTTTTATTTTTATTTTTTTTAATTAAGCCAGCATCGATAGTTTGTCTTATTTCCACAAAAGTGCCCAGTCAATCATTTCTCTTCTTTATTGGAAAGTATGCTGGGTTAGCTTCCATGTTAAGCAGCATTCTCTCTGCATGACGATCAAACCAAGCGTGGCATCCCATACTATCAGAAGAACATTATTTACATACATTAAATATCACCGCGCAATGCATATTCCAAAAAAGTCCCAAGTCCTGACCAAGCGGGCCAAGCAGTCTAATTCCGTTACTGTCCCGGTATGCACATAACAGCAGTTGAATTTGGATTTGATTTGATTTTTTGGCAGGTGGGCTGACACTCGAGTCGCCCCACCAGTGCCCCAGTTTGGAGAGTGAAAGCACACGAATACAAAGCGTTGCCCTCAATACGCAGATGGATCTCGATCCCGTCTTCACATGTCTGACAACGGGCCGCAAATGAGCCAAAGCGGCGGCAGCCTGCCTGTTACACATGACGACGGGTTGTCGTGGTGCCAGGGCCCAGGTCGAACTTCTCGACCTCCCGACTCGCAACCTTGTAACATAACAAGGTTGCGAGTCGGGAGCTCGGGGCCGAGGTGAGGTCTCGGAAATCTGGACCGCATTTTATAACATTTCCACACACGGACGAAGAAAAGAAGGTATAGACTGGAATAGCTTTGTCAAAGCACAATATGGCTGACGCAGGCGTTGTCAAGCCAACACCACATACATATGGAAAACTCTGTGGGCACTCCTTCCATATCCCAGATAGCCAAGCTAAGGCACTCTTTGGCCTCACTCGTCTTCCTAATTACGTTTTTCTCCCCTTTTTTGGTCTACGAGTACAACTTTAACCTAGATATCAAATAAATGCTATTGACATTATAATATTGTACTCGTTCACATCGTAGCATGCAAATGTCAACTAGTTCCTACCGACTGCTGTCAGGCTGATGAATAAAAAATAACAATCATAATAATAATAATAATTAAATGATGTGGGCAGCCCGGTAGTCCAGTGGTTAGCACGTCGGCTTCACAGTGCAGAGGTACCGGGTTCGATTCCAGCTCCGGCCTCCCTGTGTGGAGTTTGCATGTTCTCCCCGGGCCTGCGTGGGTTTTCTCCGGGTGCTCCGGTTTCCTCCCACATTCCAAAAACATGCGTGACAGGCTGATTGGACACTCTAAATCAGGGGTGTCCAAACTTTTTGCCAAGGGGGCCAGATTTTATGTGGTAAAATGTCGGGGGGCCGACCTTGGCTGACATTCTTTACATTGAACAACAATATTGTTCAACAAATATTAGGAAGCCGGTCTGTTTCACATTTCCATTTTTATTTTAATTTCAACAATCTTAAGAATTTCTTTTGGTTCATTTGAAACAGGTATATCACACGCAACTGCTTATTCACTTGACTTTTTCTTAAACAGAAGTCTCCTGAGTGCAAATTGATTGATTTGAAACATAAAATGTATCACCATGACTTTTCAATAGTCACAAAACCACCTTTGACTCGAACAACAGGGAAATGAACAAGCAATACACATATCCACAACTGCAAGGATCATTTGAAATATGACATATCAGTCAATATAAACACGGAGTGATGTCTTGTTAACTCGTGAGTGATGCCCTCTGGTGTCTAAATGCTATTACTCATTTAGTGAATGCTATTACTCATTTAGCCACTAGAGGGAAGCAGTACTCCATGAAACATCACTCACCAGTCTACGAGACCTCAGTCAATGCAACACGTGTTCCATTGCGCCCAACCTGCGGGCCAGACGGCACTGATTTTATGACAGGGGCCGAGGGCCGGATGAAATTCGACCGCGGGCCGGATTCGGCCCCCGGGCCGGACTTTGGACATGCCTGCTCTAAATTGTCCCTAGGTGTGAATGTGAGCGTGGATGGTTGTTCGTCTCTGTGTGCCCTGCGATTGGCTGGCAACTGATTCAGGGTGTCCCCGCCTACTGCCAAGAGTCGGCTGGGATGGGCTCCAGCACCCCCCGCGACCCTAGTGAGGATCAAGCAGCTTGGAAGATGAATGAATGAATGAATGAATTAAATGATGTGAAGGAAAATTGTAAATAGTACTGCGATTTATCCATTTTGTGTTCATATTGCATTTAATTGAAAGATGTTTGTTGTTTTTTTTCCCTTTCTTCTTTCTACCTACATTCTTGCTGCTGGAGGCTGTAAATTTCCCCAGTGTGGGACAAATAAAGGATATTTTATCTTAGTTCACACCCTTGACTCACTAGTAACCTGACGTTTTGTCACTTGGATCCAGAAATGTCATTTTGTAGTGGAAAAAGGCAGTAGTGGGAAAAAGTGCTACGGGTACTCGTAAGACAACATTCGACTAGTGCGTCCGAGTCATTCTCGGCCTACACTGAATATTCAGATTAGCGTGGACATTGAGCGGATTAGCGAACGGACCGTAACATTTTCAAATGAATGCATCTTGTGCTTCCCAAGAAGTGCTTGTCGTGCGCAGAGGTCAACTAGTGCAGTTATACTGTCATGCCCAAATTGTCTCACTCATGTGCTGAGATTTCATACAGGCTACTCGTCAGACGGTTTTTCTACTAGTGCGCTGAATTGTCTTACTTGTAAGGACCGATAGCATACGAGTGCGTAGACCCGAAGCTGGGGTTCAAGGATAAGGAATATGTCGACACCATTTCCATTTTTACAGTACAACTACGACTGCAAAAAAAAAAAGTTTGGAACACGAAACCACTCGAAAATGTTTCTTTCACTTTGTAGAGCTAGAAAAAAAAACAACAAACTTGGATGAAAGGCATCAAGCAAGCTCTCCTTAAAAGGCGGCGAGGTAGAAAAGCTATTCTGTGTTTCTTTTCAAAGCAAATGACATCAGCGTTGTTACGGGAACGTCCGCAGAGGCGACGGCACAAACTCTGCAAATATGAGAAGCCGGCGTCTGTGGGGACCCAAGAGGACATTTGCGGCACGCTTGAAAATGTTTTTCGATAAGTGACAGTATTTGGAAAAGTCGTATTACAAGCGGGTGGATAGCATGAATGTGTCACAGTTCAGAGGTTGTGGGTTCGAATCTGGGCTCTGCACCTTTTTGGTGTGCTTGCGTGGCTTTTCTTTTGAATTGCCCGTAAAAATTGCCTAGGGGGCTTTAGTATTTATTTATTTTGTCCATTTGATGGCTGAAAGTAGACTTTAGACCAGCTAAAAACAGGTCTAAGTTGTGGTGCAGGTGGTGTAACGTGATTTTGGTGGACTTGAAAGAGGAGCAGGCAGGCAGACTCTGAGCTCCACGGATTTGTGTGCTGGATGTCATCGTACTTGATGAATGAATATGACAACAGTGTGCATGGAACCTTCTGAATCATTCTACTGACCAATAAATTGAACACTTTATTATTATCATTTTAAAAATATTTTTTTCAATCATTTTCCTTTGCTGTGCCACGGCAGGGATTCACACACAGGGATGAACAGTGGGGCTGGGCTTCAAGTGTGTTTGCAGTGACCAACTTGACGTCATCCGCAAGTGGAGATCTTGCAGTTCCTAAGAAACATAGTTTGCATGCTACGATCTCCTGCATGGACTCCAGCGAGTCACTTTCTGCTTGTGCCATGTAGACCAATGGCCTCTCCTACATTGAATTTCAAAGGAATGAGAGGCGCAACATCCATTGGCTGGGTAGCTGTGTTTACACCCACAACAGCGCAAACACCCGTTCCTCACGGCACATGTCTGCAAAAATACCAACAGAAAGGATACTTCACCCATGTGCGCAGTTAGAGCTGGCTTTGCGTGAGACCCGCGTCCTGCGCCCTCCGTGATACTTTTAACGCCATGAAAATCTAAATATTCAAAACGGCCCTTTGTGTAAATCCAATGTATAACTTTTCACTCTCGCATTTATTACGACTTCAGATGTAAGGTGTGACTGGGCAAGTGTTGAACATAAGGGGGGAAAAAAAAGAGAAATGTGGATCGTGTCTCATCGAGTGTGTTTTCCAACCGCAGGTTCTGGTCGTGTCCACCAGGCTGCTGAGGCCCGCCGACGTTCCCGAGCTGCTCTTTGGTACCCAAAGACTGACGCCCGACATCGGAGTATGAGGCGGCCGACCAAAAAGTACTCACACACTGTACTTAAATCAAAGTACAGATAGTTTTGTTTTTTTTTAAAAAGGCGCATATAAGTTGAAGCTTTTCACACAAACTGTACATGAGGTCAAGTGTAATTATTATCATGGACTGAACCTTGTTTAAAAGTCAAATATCAGTGAATGCACCCGTTTTCAATAAAACTAGCACCCCATGTGCGGCATTGACACTTCAACGGTGAGGCAAGGAGGACCTCGCCGTTAGTGTTAGCATTAGCGTACCCAAGGTGAAAGGAGTTTAGAAATTGTCCCGCTTGAGAAAAGTCTTTCACTCTGAACAGAGTAGTAAAACGTTGTTGTGGTTGTTTGTTTACATAGTTAACAGTTGTACTAAAATAAGGAATAATAATTGATTATACATAAAAAAAAATTAAATTCCTAATTCAAATATTTTGATACTGTATTTATATTCAGACTGAATAAGTCTATCTGTAATGATACCCTTCCAATAGCATTTTGGATGAAAAACGGAGGTTGGCTTCGCCATAATAAATTTGAAATAAAATTACAAATTAAAAAATAAATGTATTAAAAAAAAAGTAATATTTTTGAAAATATTGAGAAAAAAAATCCCACAAGGAGGTGACTCCGCTGTTGCCGAACTGTATATAGAAAATAAACAAAATATTCAAACGCGTCATCATCAGCTCATCAAAACCACCCCCTAATTCACTGGGTTAGGTTCCAGAATTTTCTTCATTAAAAATCCGTTTTCATGTCACGTAAAATGCTAATCAGTCTTCTCGTCCGTCAGCAAACCCTTGTGGGACCCACTCATCAAATCATCAAGACACACTTGCATTCGGGCGAGACTTTTTCCCCTCGTCTCATCTTGTGAAAGAGCGCTCATCTCTCTCTCAGCAGATGCGTTTCGCAAAACAAGGTCAGCGCAATGAAATACACGTGGTGCGAGAATTCCTCATCGTCGTCTGATGTGGCCTCGTAGCTGCCTGATTCTCAGCGCCACTGCTACGCTGTTTCATAAATAGTCTGCCAAGAAGGCCGTGCGGTCGGCGGAGACAAAGAGCAAACTTGAAAAGCTTCTCTGCAGTTTTGTTTAGTTTGAGAATTGCGTAACAGGCTGTTCCACACACCTTATAGCATGTACGAAGTGCTGACCTTGCGGCATTTTAAAATGTATTTTTGCAAACTAAAATATGTTAATCGTTTTTGAAGAACGGGTTTTAAATGTTTGAACTAACTTTGTTTTCACTGTAATGAAATTTGGGGGGGATGTAATATGGGAGGAATGTTTCATTGAATAGCTGTATTTTTTCCATATGTAGAAATGTTTCATTTTCATATTTTGTTTAGACACAGTGCTTGATTGATTTTCAATCCATAGATATGACTTTTTTTAAAATGTTTGATAAAAATAGATTGTTACGAAACAGTATGTATTTTTATTTAATGCATTTTTTAAATGCGCATTTTACTTTTTTATTTAGGCAGTATGCAAAATTGAGTTTTAATATACTTTTGATTAAATACACAGATGTTTTATTTATATATTAAAATACTGAAAGTGTTTCAATATGTTTTAATGTATTGAAAATTTCACTTAATTACATTTTATCAAATATATTCCAATAAAATTATGCAAAGTAGTGTAAGAAAACGTTTAGATTGCGATTCAAGTTTTTTTTTGTGGTTGCCCTACATCACCCTTGGCCATTTTTTATGCCATTGTTAAGCTCAGAGGGCCAAAATAGTCAAAAAGGCTCCAATTTCTTTAAGTGACTTTTACAGGTGAAGTGTTCAAAGTGAAAACAGACAAAAATGGACTTCATCCTTTTATTGTGAACACAAACCGTGTTTATCGTCAACAAATAAATACCACCACCGCCACCACCAACAAATAGCAAACCGCACACAAAAAAACCCCCAAAACATTGGTTGTTGAATCAACAGTGTTTTTAAAGTGCATCAACGCTGCCGTGCTCCACCCCGCCATCTTGTGTCCCGCCTGGGACGTGTACTGCGGCGGAACGGTCTGGAGGGAACGTCCACCACTTGAGGCAAAAGAAGAAGAGCCTCTCACGCTCTTCGTGGTCACCCTCCTTCAGGACGTCACTTGAGAAGCATCTTCTCCGAGAACCAAAAAATGGAGGAAAAAAAATCCGCCGCGAAGAAGAAGGCGGCCTCACACTGACGTGACCGTACGGACCTTTGCGGAGAGCGCCTGCTTGAAGCGTCTCTTCAGGTCCTGCACGTTGGGCGACTTGGGGCGCCTTTTCTCAGCGGGCGCGGGCGGAGACGGCGGGAGCGGCGGCCGCTGCTTGGCTAGCTGGCAGCACAGCCGGTGGAACGCCCCGTGTACCTGGCTGTAGTCCTCGCTGGCTGACACCTCGTAAAAGGCGCAGCCCAGCGTGGCGGCCAGCAGGGGGCCCTGCTCATGGTCCACGCTGCGCAGGTGGAGCAGGTCCGCCTTGTTGGCCAGCAGGACCACAGGTGGCGCCCCTCCGCCGCCGGTAGCGCAACGCGACACGGTTTGATGCAGCTGCGGGACGAGTTCGAAGCTGCGGCGGTCCGTGACAGAGTACACCAGCACCACGGCATCGGCCCAGTGCAGGGAGCACGAAACGTGGTCGGGGAGGAGCGTGCCGTTGTCGCTCATCTGGAAAACGAGAAACAAAAAAAGGTCAGTTCACAATTCTCCCACTAGTGAAACCAGGTCTTAAAACTTTTGGGGTTCAGAGTTAGCCCACTCGAGTTGACAGCAGCTCAATTGGTGGCAAACCAGGATCCGAACAATTCATCGGCCGGCTGGTTCGAAGCCTTTTCAAAATAATAGGTTGGAGTTTTGCCGATTAAATAGCGATAACGTCGTTCCTTTGAAACAGAAAATGCTGTTTGGTAGGTCTGGGCAGGAAGTAAAGGCCATGCATGTCTGGCAGAAAGTTATTTTGGGTGAATGACATCCCTCTCCTTCCTCTCATAGGCCCCCCCCGCCAGATGCAATGTCGGGAAGTATGGATGTGTTCTCTCAATGCGCATTATGAATGTTAAAATTAGCTCTCCTTTCACTTGAACTCTGTAGGTCATATTTTCAAATGCTACTATTGTCAAAGATGACATGGGTTTTATTTTGAAGTTTCACGGCATTTCACCAAAAAAAAGTTACTTTACACATTTTTTTTCCAAATATCTTTTTTGCCCCCGTGTAAAATATCAGACTCATATTCATTTGGGGACTTAAAATAAATGAATAAAAAATACTTTTCAGTGCCCCAATTGACACCAACTGTTCCACTGAGAAGTACAGTGGTCCTTTTTTTTAAGTCAGGTGCATATATCTTTTTTTAATACACAAGGGTGGAGATCTGTCACTTAAACAGACTTCTGGATATTTCAAAATGAACCTGACACCATCTCGTTTCAAGTCTGTGCCTTTCTGTGACTCTTCCAGTCCCAGAAAATTTGACAAAAAGGCATGGCCACTCGCATCTTATATTGCCACCGGATGACATCATCACCCCTCATTAGAAGATGGTGGAACCGTTACCTCAGCCCCAGGCGTGTCTTGAACCTGGAGGGTGACTTGCTCGCCATCGACCTGGACCTCTCTGGAGTACAGGTTACCTACACACACACACAAAAGACAATTAATTTGGGTTGTCATTGCGCTCTTCCCGTTTTCTTTAAGGCATCTGCAGTCCATCAAGTGTCATTAAAAATATATATATATATATATATATATATATATATATATATATATATATATATATATATATATATATATATATATATATATATATATATATATATATATACAGTATTTTGCTTTATTCCACGCATTCATTTGGAATAATGCAATCGTTCTAACTCATTTTCAAATGTTCAAACAAAACTAATAATAGAATATCAACAAATAACTGTTTATGTATTCATTTTTTCATCAATTGTTTTATTTAAATGTATTTTTTACGTATAAAAAATATATTCTTTAAATTCCTTTCATCAAAACTACAACTGATTTTACTAAGCATACATGTATATTTAAATGTGTAAAAATAAGAATTTCATCAGAGGCAGTTTGAAATAAATTGAAAAGATAAAGTCTAATTATATATGTCAGAACGTATTTTGTTTTAATGCACTTAATTTTCATCCGAACAATTTTCCTTTTGTTTTAATTTTAATGCACTGATAGTGTTTGAAATTGCAATACGAGTATAGAAATCGATTGAGTTTGGTTTTCAGTCCATTCATTTTTTTAATCATCATAATTTTCATAAAAATGCAAAACAAGAATGTTATAGTTTTTCCATGAGTAAAAATCTACCAGATTCAAAGCGTAACATGCTAGGTTTTGATGCGCCCAAGAGTACCCAAATGTCCGACTCAAATTTAGTGTTCGTGAACTTACCAGCATTCCTCTCGTAGTCTCCAATGAATCTCCTCGTCAAGAACCGCACAACGAGCGCTGAAAATGAGCACAGAGTAACCGCTGAACACCACTCGACACGCTCGATCGATACGAACTTTTTTGAGCTTTAATTGCCTTTGAGTTCTCTTACCAGTTTTGCCCACTCCGCCTGCCCCTAGCACGGCTATTTTAATTGCCCGGTTAGGCAGCGAGTAGTCCGGTGTTGAGCACTCCGCGATGGTCGTCATGCTGTGGATCAAACGCATGTTTGTTTCCCGCTGTTGTTGTCCTGTAGTTGTCACTGAATGTTCGCCGTTCAAGTCTTTCGAAACTCGTAGCAAAATGACTTCTTCGCGTCAATGGAAAAAAACAATCCTTTTTTCCACATATATTTATATGAATACGTGGTAGGCAACAGGGAGGCAAAGGTCTCCAAAATAGACTGAGCTTCCAAGTAGCGCCAACGTGTTTTATAAAGGCAGCCAGCAGTGCCTCCTCGTGATTGGCTGAAAATCGAGACGCGTAGAATGTTGGCCCCGCCTACACGTGAATGGCAAAAACCCAATTTCTGCTCTGACAGGTGGCAGCTCAAGGGAGGTTGGGGGGATGATTGGGTATGAATAGTCCCCCCCCCCCCCCCAAAAAAAAAGAAATAATCTAGAAAAAACGAGGATAAACAATTAAACTCATTTTTTTGGTCATTACCCTGCAAGATCCACCAGATCTGTATTTTATTTCTAATACGAGTTGTTCTTCATTGAGAAAACACAATGTAGGCAGATCATCGTCCTTACAAAGCAACAACAAAATCCTCAATACGGTGTTTTAAATCCAAGAATTTTCTGATTTGGTTGACAGTCGGCAGCAAGTAAACATGACTTGACGTGTTTGTGTCCCACTTTCCTGACAATTAGCCTCCTGCTGCTCTGTCGCAGTCGTCCATCTTTCACGCATTTGGTCCCTGAGCCCTGTTGGCATGCCACGCTGGCACTGCTTACGCTCTGGTATGTCATTCTGATAAGAGTGCCGATGACAGCGAGCTGCACCCAAATTGGAGACCACCACTGACTCATCTTGACATAGCATCCATCTTCCAAATATGAATAGATTGTGACGTTTTCCAGTGCTTACAGCAATGACGTAAAGGTACAAAAGTGACCTTACTCATCCAATACACTTTTTATATTGATTTCTGAGCATTTATTCAATTTGTAATGCATAATATTTCTATAACATTTGATTTCCTTTGTACATATTTTAGATTTATTACAGAATTTTATTCAACAGGGTCTTCCCTGTTTTTCAAGAATTTATTTATTGAAATCATTTCCTCAGTGGCCATTTTGTAACAATGGCAGGTGGGGCAGTGCCCCAACTGCCTGTCTTTGACATTAAAGACCTTTTGGAATGTTCTCGACGGCAACCACCATTGGTAAAGTAGTTTTACTCTATTTTAGCTTCATGCTTATTAAAACCACTGACTATTCTTCTTAATTGAAAATTCACAATGGCACAAAGGGACTGTTTATGTTTCTATTTTTCGACTCACATCGGCAATATGCCTTTGCCATTAATTTAGGTACAGGATAACGCTGCAATTGTGTTCATGTGTTTTAGGTTTGACCCAGATTTAAATTCTACTCATCTGTTACTGGGCAGTATGGTCATTTTCACGTCAGGGGCAAATGGGACAGTGCCCCATGGGATGTCTTGTGAGACTTGTGTTGACAATATGCCTTCGCCGTTTCATTAAATACGCAGTATTTATATTTGATACAGAGTTTGAGCTAACGATTGTGTTGTTGGGAAATGATTGAGAATTATTTCCATAGGGGCGTCTTTAGATAGAAATGTCAATCGAATCTAAATTGGGGCAGTTTCACACGTGTATGACATTGTAACGGAGTGAAAATTCCAGAATGGATCTTAACGGTTCTACTGTAGGGAATTAGAAGGTCACTCACACTGATGTGCCTATAAAGGCTTGTTAGTAAGGTGGGGGTTGATATAGGGGTGCAGGGGGTGTAAGGGGGGGGGGGGTCTATTTAGCCAGATTGAGGGTAATTGTCAAGGATCATTGGGGTATTCATTGCAAATGGAATGTGGGGGGTAATTAGGGGTGCTGGCTCAAGGGGATGAGGGCAGACAGTGAAATACAAAATCGGGGGAGGTTTTTTTGGAGGGGGGTGGGGGGGTTAACAGAAGGATGTCCTTGTTGACACACACGTGAGGAACTTCCCAAGGCATGCGAGCCTTAGGGTGACCCCCCCCCCACCCCCCACCTGGGCAAGCCCGGGGGCATGAAAGATGCTTATCGTCTTCATTGTTCAGTTTTACTTTAGTTTATTGTTTTTTTTGGTCAAGGAACATTCAACTCCAGAGATTCAAATGTCGCCTTTGAAATTAGTTATTGTTAAATGAATACAAAAGTTTGTATCAAATCATGATAATAAAAGAGAGAGTTTTAAAAAAAAACTAATAACAAACCGCCTTTATAAAGTGTCATTTCTATTTGACTGGTGTATGAGTATGTTGGACGTGAGCTTTTAAGGGGCGTGGCCTAGTCATGTGCCAGTTGAAAAAGAAATAAACAGTTATCTTTATTTTGTTGTGCTATTTATTTAAAAAGATCAAACAACGTTTTTTTGTGGGTGGTTTGAAATACATCCCCTGACATAAACGGGTTCACTGAATCTACTTTTGCCCCTTCCTGTATACTGTCGGCAGTCATTTGACTTTGATGGAGTTGTCTTGTTTGCGCGTACGCCGGCCCGGCTTAGCATTGGCTACGATCAACGCATGGAAAAGCCGTTGGCCTGTTGGCGCACGCACGCAAGCGCGCACAAAAGCGAAGAGCGCTTGTGCTTTCGTATTGAAATGCAAACCTGCCGACATGTTCCGCCATTTGCATACCTCTCAATGTCAACAGTGGCGTGAGGGGGCTTGGCTCTTCTTTGTGTGTGTGTGTGTGTGTGTGTGTGTGTGTGTGTGTGTGTGTGTGTGTGTGTGTGTGTGTGAGAGAGAACAACAATAAACACCCCCCCCTACACAAACGCACACATCAGTGGTGAGACATTCATTCATTCATTCATCTTCCGAGCCGCTTGGTCCTCACTAGGGTCGCGGGGGGTGCTGGAGCCTATCCCAGCTGTCTTCGGGCAGTAGGCGGGGGACACCCTGAATCGGTTGCCAGCCAATCGCAGGGCACACAGAAACGAACAACCATTCGCACTCACACTGACAACTAGGGACAATTTAGAGTGTTCAATCAGCCTGCCACGCATGTTTTTGGAATGTGGGAGGAAACCGGAGCACCCGGAGAAAACCCACGCAGGCCCGGGGAGAACATGCAAACTAGTTTAAATACTGTACCGCACTTGATTGAGGTGGTATCTCGACTTTCCTGACACACCTCGGGTATGACACACAAAGAAGATGATCACGACAAAATGGTTCACTACGCTGCAGTATTAGTTGTCATTTTTCGAAGATGAATAAGAATATGTGGCTGTGAGTTTTGACATAGTGTCTGTCTACTTGTGTTGCTTCATTAAAGGGTAAAAACTGCCGCAACATCAATGCTAATTTTGTCAGCTCGTCTATGGCGTTTTGCAGAGTGTGTTAGCATTAAGCTAGTGGACTTTCATAAGAGGCGGCACAGTGACCGACTGATTAGCACGTCCGCCTCACAGTTTAGACTTTTGACTTTTACTTCCTAGATTTGATGTTTTTATGCTATCATTTGCTAATTTTGCTTTTTTTTCATCAGTCAGTTGGCGACATTAGTAAAAGTATGGGAACACTTTTTGATTCAGGAAGAGTGATTAATTTTTGCCGTTTTTTTCTGGCACGCACAAGCACACACGTCGGCCCTCCTCCCACCTGAGGAATTCCAGCTTTAAGCAGCGAGTCAAAGTTGTGGGGAAACTTGAAAAATATTTCAATCCAGATTCAATCTCCATTCATGCCACGCCGCCTGTTTACATTCCGCGAGCTGATCTCTGGCACGGCGGTGGATAATTGGGCTCCGTCGTTCACGTGCCTGGACGAACTATTATCCTGTGTGTGTGTGCGCGTGTGTGTGTGTGTGTCTGTGTTCGCACCCCTGCCAGATTAAAAGCACTTAGTGTTGCAGCAATAACAGAAGACCCACAAGAGTGTTTCCACTGCATGTGACATGAATGTTTATGCTTTTAAGACTTTAAACTGACTGATTATTTTTCATTTCATCTTGTTGTTTCCTTTATGCGCAGTAAAACTTCAGAGGGAGAAAATGCTCGATGAACGCAGGGATTGATCGCAGTTTTGCATGCAGCAAATTATACTGTGAAATTAATTATAAAAAAAGATTTTTGAATGAAGGGCAGCCCAGTAGTCCAGTGGTTAGCACGTGGGCTTCACAGTGCAGAGGTACCGGGTTCGATTCCAGCTCCGGCCTCCCTGTGTGGAGTTTGCATGTTCTCCCCGGGCCTGCGTGGGTTTTCTCCGGGTGCTCCGGTTTCCTCCCACATTCCAAAAACATGCATGGCAGGCTGATTGGATGCTCTAAATTGTCCCTAGGTGTGAGTGTGAGTGCGAATGGTCGTTCGTTTCTGTATGCCCTGCGATTGGCTGGCAACTGATTCAGGGTGTCCCCCGCCTACTGCCCGAAGACAGCTGGAATAGGCTCCAGCACCCCCCGCGACCCTAGTGAGGATCAAGCGGCTCGGAAGATGAATGAATGAATGAAGGATTTTTGAATGATAATTTTGCACCCAAAAAAAAGGTTACTTCTTGTGGATGCAATTTTGCATTTGGGGCAAGTGGCTAAGCGCCCCGCCATATCCAGGAGATGCCACTATGTCAAGCAAAATAAATAAATACAGTTAGATTTTTCACAAATTTTGCATTTGGGGCAAGTGGCCGAGTGCCCCACCATATCCAGTAGAATGGAACCACCAGTTTATCATGATGTACTGTGAGCAATTGTGGGTTGAATACTTTTATTGATTGATTTATTCATTTGACAACAGTTCCTCGTAGGTTTTATCAGTTTTTAGAAGGATGTCGGCCCGTATCAAGGTGCCTCTGGTTGTCCCTGAACGAATATTAGGGTTTTACACAAACAGTTTATGCTGTGGCCCACGCCTACGCCGCGCCTTATTGTGTGTGACATGAGCCAGACGATGTCTCCTTTGCAATCTGCAGCAGGACACTGTGACCCATCTAGCGGGCATGTAACAATGAGTCGTGACTGATTGTGTTACTGCCAATGAACAAGAAGGCTTTGTTCGGGAAAACACGTTTTTCTATCTGTCAATAGTAGGTTTGTTTTGACACATTCTGTCATCTTTTGTCCGGCAACATCGGGTCTGAACTTGACGACAGATGAGTTCAGGCCCTTCATAGAGTGTCACGTGTAGAATGGGTGGATTAGACACCTGTGAACGTAGCTAAGCTAACAGAGGTGACAGACGTGAACACCTTGAGGTGCCTTGGGGGAGGTCTTTGGAGGAATCCGTGAATTTGCGAAATTTTGAGTGCTACCTTGACATACAACCAGCCCCAAAATATTAATACAATACAAAGCTGTTGTTCATTATTAATCAATGGATGCTACAGCTTCTTGTTGACTTTGAAACTTAGCTTGTAGCCGACGTGTGCACATTTTGAGCATGACGTCTCTGATCCACTGGTTAAAGGACACTTTGATTCTCTCCTCTTTCATCTCAAACTGCTTCAAACAACAAAGCGTGTGATGGAAAAGTGGTTACGACTGCACGACTGTCTGTGTTTTATGTTACGTGTTGTGTTTATTATTTTACTTTATGTTAACTGTTTTGTGAAGCGCTTTGTTACAGCTGCCGCTGTTGTGAAAGCGCTATATAAATCAGCATGTATTGTATTGTATTGTATTGTATAAAAAGCATTTTTGGTTGGCTACAACAGATTTCTGTGTTGTGTGTCGCGAAAACTCACATGAAATTGGCATTCCTCCTAAAAATGTTCACAATTGTCACAAGATGGCTGCAAGGCTCTGAGTTTCTATTAGACAGGGCTATGGCCTGACTGAACGAAGCTCCTCCCCTTATGTCAACATAGTTCCTTTGCAGCAAGATGGCCCCTGCATATATGCAGGGGGGAACACTGTAATGGCCTTTTCTTTAATCTTTCTCAGGAAATAAAAGAAACTTGACGGTTAAGGCACTGCTTATTTGCTTTGCTTATGAAGAATGTGTTGGTTGGCCTCCCTCCTTGGATCAATGGATGCTCCACTAGACTTGGATGAGGAATTTGCCTGTCCGAGTGCCTGGCATTGTTTGGCACGCACGTGTGCATCCCGCCCCCCCCCACCCCCCCCCCCCACCCTACTGCCCTCCAGATTCCGCTCAGGCGCCAATGCTCCGGCATGTGCCCACTAATGAGGGTGCCTGCTTCCAATCGCGCCTTACAAATGGAGCGCAACAAAGCGAGCGAGGCGAGCCTGATAGTCGCTTATCTTTTTATCTAGCGATCATTTAATAATCTGTCTATCATCCATCTCCCAATTTACCCAGCCATCCATCCTTCTATCTGCCCATCTACCAATCTACCCATATTCCCCCCACACATCCATCTATCGTTACCATCCATTTTCTGTCAATTGATCATCCATTTATGATCTGCCAAGCTACCTATATTGCCAAGCTATTTATATTGTCGTTCATCCATCCATCAATACATCCATCCATTAATGTATATATCCATCATCCATCCATCCATACGTCTATCAATTTACCAATCTATCCATCCATCCATCCATTAATTTATCTATCTATCCACCCATCCCCCCATCCATCCATTAATGTAGCCATCCATCCATCCACACATCACCCATCCATCCACCTCCCCATCCATCCATCACTCTCTCTAAGCATCAACCTACCCATCAGCCATCCACACGGCTATCCATCCATCCATTCATTCGTCTGTCTGTCCACGTCATGTACCAATCTGCCATCCATCCATCCTACCTGCCCATCCAACCATCCATCATCCATCCATCTACCGATCTACTGACTGAAGGATGATTATATCAGTCGATAGCGACATACTGATCAACCCTTCCCTCTATCTATCTCTCTATCATCCGCCATCCGTCTCCTCACTAACCCATCCATCTTTCTCGGCATTCATCATCCATCTCTCCATCAATTTATCTAGGAAATGCATCCATGAATACAATAATCTACCAGCATCCACCCAGTTCTCTATCCATCTCCCCATCTATCCATCCTTTCTTCCGCCCATAAATTGTTACGTGACACACATCTTAAATCATAGTCTGTATATTTTATCCGTTTTTGTGCGGCGCTAATGCTCTTATCATGACACGCTTGTCGTTGAGGTCCATTAGTGGCAGTGAAGTAGAAAACCGCAGTGAGGGGGCCACAGTGCCCTTAGGCCCGTGTGTGTGTGTGTGTGATCCCCTTGTTCCCAAAGGGTACACGCTGTTCAACGTACACACCGTACGCGCAAATTGGCATCGACAAAGGAAAGAGGCGTGCGTCAGACAACTTGAACCCATTACTTCAAAACCGCTACTTGTAGCATACTTGGTGTGAAAAAAACATTTTAATAAGTAGCTTAAAAGCCGCAGTCTCGTTTTCCTGCCCTTTATTTTGCTGTTTTTACGCACACGGGCAAGGCACGTTCAGGTGGGGTGCCAGAATATATTCCTGATCGGAAACTAATCGTAGATACATTCACGATTGGGATAGATGTGTGCTGATACAAACAAATAAACTGGACGAGTGTTCTCAGGCAATGAAAAAAATTATAAATGTGGGTGTTTTGGCACACGTGTGTCGAAATTCTGAAATTTCCACGAAATCGGTTCAAGAGAAGAGTCAAAGGAAACAAACAAGTAACTACAAAAGTGTTTTGAAGGGGCTGGAATGTCACAATGGCATTTCAACTAATTTCAATATAGGGGGTGGGGTGGGGGGGGGTTGATTTGATTCACGTCCAAAATTAAGTTACGAGCACCAATCGTTACGAGGGAGGAAGTCGATATCCGTATAAAGGGAGCTGCGTGTTCTGTCAGTACTTAGAAAGCAACATGCTGCATTAATGTCCTCTCCACAGGGACCGGGGGAGAAAAAAAAGTGGGTCAACAAGCTCTTTTTCTATAGAAGTCGTCGTCGTTTTTGGGTCACGCTGATGATGGGAAAAAAAAAAAAAAGCATGATGCATCGCCAACCGTGTGCGCGTTTGTTCATGTGAGTGCATCATCGTTAAAAGTAAATACAGGTCGCTCTTCAGCCGGAAAAAGCAAACTGCAGATGGAGTTCGTACTTCCATTATATATGTTATTTATTTATATTGAGAGTGGCGGTCAAAATAAATAAATAGCTGAGAAAGTGGTTGCAGAATTGTGCACAACCTCTTTCTTAGAACTGGAGATGTGTGTGTTTCATAATATTCATTCATTCATTCATCTTCCGAGCCGCTTGATCCTCACTAGGGTCGCGGGGGGTGCTGGAGCCCATCCCAGCCGTCTCCGGGCAGTAGGCGGGGGACACCCTGAATCGGTTGCCAGCCAATCGCAGGGCACACAGAAACGAACAACCATTCGCATTCACACTCACACCTAGGGACAATTTAGAGTGTTCAATCAGCCTGCCACGTATGTTTTTGGAATGTGGGAGGAAACCGGAGCACCCGGAGAAAACCCACGCAGGCCCGGGGGAGAACATGCAAACTCCACACAGGGAACCCGGAGCTGGAATCGAACCCGGTACCTCTGCACTGGGAAGCCGACGTGCTAACCACTGGGCTACCGGGCCGCCCTGTTTCATAATATTTTAATAGAATTTGTATTTACTCTGTTGGAATTGATTCTGTTGATTTTAAAATGTTTCGAAATGGTTACTGGTGTTTTTTTTTCCTGATTTTTTTTTTAAATTCAGTGGCATGCAATTTTTCATAATTTAATGAAACAGAGTCTCGACCACGGATCCGCATTACATGTAAAGCAGATTTCATCACATTCCCCGAGTCATTCTCCCCATCCCATTCAAAAATATTTTGAAACAGAAAACAGTCGGTAGGCGAAGCGATGGTTGAATGCAGAAAAACCAAAAAAGCCGAACGTACTGCTAAATCTCGTCTCTTCTTCCATTGAGTGTTTTTGTGATGATGATGCTTGAATGTCCATCTGACGTGTCCCCATAATGCCCTGCCGATCTGTTTAATGAAGCCTCAGCCATGTCCACTTCAAGCCAGGAGACGAATGGGAACACCGTGTACCCAAGCCAAGAGGCATGCCAGGCCTAGTGTGTGCGTGTGTGTGTGTGTGTATGCTTGTGTGAATAATAATAACTCACCATCTATCCTGTTGCTTTGTGCAACTGAGAAATAAATGACTGTTCATACTGTCGAGTTCATGGATTGGTTGTGTGCCTTTAAGGGGTGTGGCCTAGAAAAAAATGGAGAAAAAAGGAAACATGAAGAAAACTGGAAAACAACAGCAGCAACAAGTCTGCGAATATGCGAACTCCAATGCGATGTTGACTATAGTTTGAAGTTGTAATATCACCAATCGCCATTAGATGGCAGCCATGTCTTCATTAGGTTTTATACTGCCCTGTACAGTACTAAAATGTGACTACACTTTTATTTTTTTTTTACGGATTTGGAATAATACGCAAGACAAACATTGGACCACAAATTTTGAAAGAATAGATTTTTGTGGCGAAAATATACAAGCTTTCTTGCACTTAATGTTAGTTTCTTTTTCCACAGTTTTGTGCCATCCTTGGATTTTTATTTTTATGCAGGAGAGCCCTTTGCGCTGGAAAATAACACGACAGCCTATGGTTATTTTGTTGTGTGAATTTTGAAAAGACATGTCGATCAAAACAGGACGCGCAAAAAAGTCTCAGGGACCTACGCCCAAGATTGAATCGGAAGATGGCTATTTGAGTTTGACACAGCTTCACATGTTTTACTTTTGCTTTTACCGGAAACACGCTCATGTCTATCAAACCACCACGCATGAAAAAAAAATCTTGCGTGTGTAGTGAAAGTGCAAACATCCTGCCTTGGATCCCACGCTTCACATACCTGGCGTGAACTTGTTGTGGAAACAAAATTCCGAGGTGGCCACAGCAGAACATCAGTTACACGGCCCGAAGAGGAAGATAACTCAGATTTTCTTTTTGTTTCATGAATGCCACTGAGAGTCTTCATCACCCTCCAAACAGCCACATCTAAGCACACCAAGAGCAATGACGAAGTCAATAAAAAAATATATATATTTAAAAAAAAGCCGGCGTGACTCAGACAATTGAATATAATCCGTCCACACGGGGACAGAAATAGCAAAACAAGTCTGTGGAAGGTTTTGTATTGAAAGGCCACCAGCTGCAATTGTTTCCTCGTCAATTACAGGCTGACATCATGTAAGCAAACGAAGCTTCATACCAAAACACGACGCCCTCCCCATCCTCCGTTGCCCTTTTTCCCTTTTGAAGTGCCTTTCATCCCAATTATTTGTAGTTTTCCTTTCTTTTTTTTTTCTGGCTCCACATTTAAATGCTAAGGAGATAATTGCGAAGGGATTGTTGTGAAAGCACAGAGCGGAATGGTGCAGCCTGAGGGTGGGAGAACCCCTACAGAGAGAATACTGGAGCGTTTTAAAAGCACCCCCCTGACCCCCTCAAGGCTACATCATGCTTTTAGGCATGCTGAATAATGCAATGGGGTGCTGACATGATTTTAAGAGTTTAGTAAATAGAGGAAATTACAAACTATTGATGAGTTCAAAGGGAAAAGTAGACATTGCCATTTTTAATGAATTGAGTAAAATTGTGTTCCATTTTTTTATTTAATGATTCTTTCTCTTCCTAGATTCAATCTAGTCCTTTTTATTTTGGATATTCCAACTTCATATAGATTAATCACCTCAGAAGCTAAATTTGAACAAATTTGCAATTCCTCACCAACAAAAAAAATACAAAAGTCCAAACGGTTCACATAGTAATATTACACTAAAATGGTTTGTATTGTGCTTTGTACTTGAAATGATTACAGGTGAGGGTACTAGAACGACAGTCTCTTGAACTAACTCTTAACCCTGCAACTGAACTGTACTGCCAAGTAAATTGGTCCTTTCTTCACTCACGTAGACAAAATCATTGATTCATGTTTTTCTTAAAAAAAAAAAAAAAAACGCTTAATGGCAAGACTCCGCCCGTCTTTGCTCTGTTCACTATGCAAACCACCACGTGCATTCTCTGTTCCAGCGGTATCCTTAATCACTTCGTTCTCAAATTCCACACGCCACTTGGTCGATTTAATTTGGAATTTTGTGAGTCAGCTGTCTTGTTCGTTGGTGCTAACCTCAAGATCCTGTCTGCCCGGTTCATAGCGACCAATCATGGGGAAGAAATTGTAGAATCTGCGGACCTGATCATTTAACATCAATTTCACTGATCGACGAGTTTTATGCCATCATCTCTCCTGGATTGATTTGCACAATTTTGATTTACATGACATTTTACTCTCACTTTCAAGCACGATCCAGACTACAGGAGTAGACGACAGAAGACACACATATGGGCTCGTGAATAGCTTCAATGGAAACGACACTAGCTGCAGTAAAGTGCACTTGTTGGTTTCTGAAGTAAGAACTTCATTTTGGATGCTCTTAATATAGGAAATTGTCTGTCTGGGAGACAAGAAAATAATGTAAAGTAAAAATAAATACGTGAACAAAAAACTTTTTTTTAACCCTTATGTGTTTAAAATGTGAGTTAAATGTAAACAAAAAGATCTCCAAAGATTATAAACACAAAATCTTTGTATCTTTGGATTTTGTTTATTACCGTTCTTGTTTCATTCATTGTTTCGTCATCCATTGTGACATAAGAGATGCCAATGATTGGTTGCAGCCTACGCCATGTTTTGCTATTCCACTTTGTGATTAGCTGAAATTGTCTGTCAACCAAATTCCCCGACCCCAAATCATTCCGTTTGGCGCCTTGCTCAATTAACTGGAGATGCCAATGATTGGTTGCAGTGAAGCCAAATTTCACTATACCACTCTCTGATTGGGTGCATGTCACTGTCAATCAAATTCTTAGTCCTGAACCAATCATTGGGTTGGCGGTAGGTGGGCAGAGCTACGTGACGTCACCACGGAAGCATTTTCCTGTTTGTTTGCTAACATAATAAACCTCGCCCTCGGAACTTGCCTCCATTATGTTGTATTTTCATATCTTTTGGCGATGAAGCCGCTTCGTCTCTGAGTTCCTTTGCAATCACCCGGGGGTCGTCGCTGCCCGTATGGTGCCGCGGGTCTGCGTTACGACGCCGCCACTGGGCTTCTTGCGGTGTGTGTGTGGCCTTGCAATTCAACTTGTTTACTCCCTCGGTCATGTTTATTTCCTGAAGATGGCGGCCAGGGGGACACAGTAAACTAAATGACTGTCAGAAACATCGCCTCCATTTGTAACATGGTGAGTACTAAGTGCTCGGTTGTCTGTGGCGCGAGCTGGAGTATCCATGTTGACCTGAGCGAGGGTTTGTGGTGTGCGGTGACCGAAAGTAGGCACTTAAACCGAATACGTGGCTGACTGGGGTCCGTTGAATATGACCGATAGCTGTTGCTCTGTCGTTTATCGTGTGTGTGTGTGTGTGTGTGTGAGAGAGAGAGAGAGAGCGTTAGCGCCTTATGGTTGTGTGAAGAGGGCAAGAGAAAGGCACCACTGTACTGAATAGTCATCCGTGCTTGTGTTGCGTTCAGGCACTCATGCTTCTCCCGGATCGCTAAACCCCACCATGCCGTCAGTATGACGTAGTGACGTAGGATGACTGGACCATACCAATTTTAGTTAGTTTCTTTAGTTTGCGGTGGAGGAATTTCCATTTTGTACCACAAAACGCTAAAAACCTATGTTTAAAGTGTAAAAAATGGTGAAACGCTGTACTTAGTTGATCGTTTTCTAGTAAGTAAGCTAGATTCTAGGTTGACTTAAAACAATTGGACTGCTCCATTTTTATTGATTGTGTATTGTGTGGAGAACATTTTATTCATGACTTCGTGAGGTTCCAAAAACAGTGGACTGTCAAATTTTGGCCATTTCCTACTTCCTGGTTCACACAATGGACTGTACCAATATTGCTATTTTGAAAAGGAAGGAATAACTCAAAACATCCACCAAAAACAAAGTCAAGTTTTACTGAAGTGAAAAAAATGTGAATCTTGTTTGCTGTTGTTCTTCTTTATTGTCTAGGGCACCTCTTGGTTTATCAAGGTTAAGGCAAGACCACTGGATTAAACCACTTTTTGGTTTGAAGATAATTGGACTCAACCCTTCATTTTGTTTTTGGAGAGAACAACTTAATTGTAACTAAACCTGGAGAAAAAAATAGTGAAACTCCATATTTGTTTGAATATTTGTCACTTAGCAGGCTATGTTGTGGTTGGATTGGACTCTATCCTTTTTATTTGACTTTTTTTTGCTTGAATCTTAAACACTCTTATCTGTCCATGAGTAGTCTGTCAGGCTCCTTCCTGACTGGATGTTCAAAGCTCTTGCTGCTGATAGAAAAGCAAACAATGAATCGAGAGACAGCGATTGATGTAAATGTGCGCTAATGCTATTCCTTTCCCCCGGATCGCTGGCACAAAAGCTCCATTCAACATCTTTTGCTTTGACGCTCGGAACCGAGCGCCACGGGCCGTCAAAGGCGCCCGCCGACTAAATTGTCGGCGGTGTCGTCTCAACAAAGCCTCGCTTTGAGCTCGCGGGAGGGAAAAAATCGGATTCAAAGCAGAGATAACGCACTGGCCTGGCAATCATGTGTAAAACACACCTGGACAATTTAGACCGGCTCCGTTTTCGTTTATCCAATGAATGGCAGTCTGTGGGAAGGACTGTCATGGAGATCTCTGCCGAGGTCAAATTTTTCTTATTTTTGGTTGTTGTCTCTCTGCTTGCAGGGCACCAATGCCTCTGCACTGGAGAAAGACATCGGCCCCGAGCAGTTCCCCATCAATGAACATTACTTTGGTCTGGTCAATGTAAGCATCAACACAAATGCAGTCATTCCTTCAGATATGAGTTGAAGTTGTTCCGTGCAGACATCCGTAGCGCAAAACAATCGAGTCTAGTTTGACTGTTTTTGTGCTTTCTCCTGTCTACATCATTAAACATGCCCAGGTCAATTTGACCCGATTTCCGCTCCTGAACGGAGAGGGAGTGTTTGTTCAATTTGGCTTCTTTAAAGCATTCAAGTATGATCTTTGAGCCGGAATGCACTAAACATGTTTTGAAATGCTTAGTAATGTAGTTGCTAATGAGATATAAACACATGTGGATGGACAAACGTGCCCTGGGTCAGATTGACCCCTGGGGGCGGGGGGCCATTATTACTGTTTCTGAACAGAACGGTCGTAAGAGGAAGGTTAAACGCATCTCACAGGTTGCCGTCCTTTGGCTTTGATTCCTTCCCGGCAGTTTGGCAACACGTGCTACTGCAACTCGGTGCTGCAGGCGCTCTACTTCTGCCGGCCGTTCCGCGAAAACGTGCTGGCCTACAAGGCCCAGCAGAAAAAGAAGGAAAACCTGCTCACGTGCCTGGCCGATCTCTTCCACTCCATCGCCACGCAGAAGAAGAAAGTGGGCGTCATCCCGCCCAAGAAGTTCATCTCGCGCCTGCGCAAGGAGAACGGTGAGGCGACATTTTAACGTTCACACTTGTTTCTTTTTAAATGCGTTTGTAGTACAGGGATTGACATTTAAGAAGTGTCAAAATGGGTGCAGATTAAAACGCCCCCCCACCCCCACCCCCACCCCACCTTTGATTGTACCAAATTTTCTCTCTGTTGTTAAGTTTTAAAAAAATTAAGAAAAGACAATTATTGTAAAACAACCATTAAGGGGCCCAAAAAGAAGCTATTTTATTCATTCCTTTTTTTTTTAATTAATCGGTTATTGGAATTGACATCAGCCTAAAACAAAATACATATTGCTCAGGCTGTAATGCTGTTATTGGAAAAAAAAAATCAAATGTGCTCACTTCAACTGTAACGTAATGATTGAAAGAAATGAAATCCAGAGGGAGAAGGGCCAGATGCAGCCCTGGAGCTACAGTTTGCAGACCCATGTCCTCCAGCCAGCAATGAATGCGGACGTTACCGCCACCTGCAGGGCGCACATGAATTGTACATTTCTGCGTGGCTAATTTTCTTTCATAGGAGCCTTTCCCGCATCGAAATGCGTAGGTTTTGTAATCTGGATTTTTTTTTTTTCTCGCAGACCTTTTCGACAACTACATGCAGCAGGACGCCCACGAGTTCCTCAACTACCTGCTGAACACGGTGGCCGACATCCTGCAGGAGGAGAAGAAGCAGGAGAAGCAGAACGGCCGGCTGAAGAACAGCGGACCCCCCGCCGACGCCGAGATGACGACGACGGCGGCGGCGGCGGAGAACAAGACGGAGCCCACCTGGGTGCATGACATCTTCCAAGGCACGCTGACCAACGAGACGCGCTGCCTCAACTGTGAGACGGTAGGTGGCCATCAGGGAAAATTGGCTGAAAAATGACAACAAAACAAAACGGTATTCATTTTCACAATTTTATATTGTATTAAATAATTGGTGAATCGAATAATTTTTTAAATGATTGTTTATCATTAAAATTAACTATTATACTTGCATTTTGGTTGTTGTTTTTTTTTTAAAACCTCATCCGGCCCATCTGTCCGTTTCCAAAATCCAATCGAGTGTCACTTGAATGCCAAAGTTTGCCCGCCACCGTCTGAGGCTTCCCTCAACGTCTTTACCAGGTGAGCAGCAAAGATGAGGACTTCCTCGACCTTTCGGTGGACGTGGAGCAGAACACGTCCATAACTCACTGCCTCAGGTAGATTTTATTTTGAAAGGGCACCGAGTGGGAAAAGTAGGTCAGATTGAATAACAGCCCCCCCCCCCCCACCCTACGTCATGTTCTCTCCGCAGGGATTTCAGCAACACGGAGACACTGTGCAGCGAGTACAAGTATTACTGCGAGATGTGCTGCAGCAAGCAGGAAGCCCAGAAACGGTCTGTGAACGCAGCTCGGTCACTCCCGGCGCTCCTCCAAATAATTTACCATCAATTCCAGCGGTACTTTTGTCGCGGCTGAATTGATTAGTCACAGAACTGGACTCATTTTGGCCACCCACCTTGCGTCTTTTGCGGTAGGATGTGCGTGAAGAAGTTGCCCATGATCCTGGCGCTGCACCTGAAGAGGTTCAAGTACATGGAGCAGCTGCACCGCTACACCAAGCTGTCGTACCGCGTGGTCTTCCCCCTGGAGCTGCGCCTCTTCAACACGTCCAGCGACGCCGTCAACCTGGATCGCATGTACGACCTGGCGGCCGTGGTGGTCCACTGCGGCAGGTGAAGAAAGCGCGCGGCGGACGATCGGCCGACCTTGTGCGCATGTCGGATCAAAGCGTGACCGCGTTGGCACCGAAACTTGTCAAATATCAGCCGAGAGCATTCGTATGAACCCTTTCACGCACTTCATGTAACCCGATCACTGTTAAGTGAGAATCAATATGGCTTCAGGGAAAAACGGACCACCTCAATGGCAGTTATGGAGTTTGTGGAAGCAATAGCCACTAATATAGACAACAAAGAATTTACTGTTGGGGTTTTCCTAGATCTAAAAAAAGCTTTTGACACAATAGATCACAGTATATTATTGAAAAAAACTAGAAAGATATGGCATTAGAGGTGTAGCTTGTAAATGGATAAAAAGTTATTTAGAAAACAGATATCAGTACGTGCAACTCAACAATAAAAAAACGAATCAACTGAAAATAACTCACGGAGTTCCTCAGGGGTCAGTGCTTGGTCCAAACTATTCACATGATAAGCTGTCCCCGAAAGGGTTAAAATCGCATTTCTTGACTTCTTGTTAATTTCTTGGCCATGAACTGATGACGTCAAAATTAAGTCACGTTTTGACGGAGTTGCATAAAGAGCTCCCTCCACTGAAACTTAATCTCGCCCACCAAGCAGGAATTTCAACTTTGTCAACGTTCCGTTGCAGTCCGCCCCGGGTGGACCACTGCCTGACATGGCTGTGTAATAGAATGCTCGCTTGCGTGTGTTCCTTTAGTGGTCCAAACAGAGGGCATTACATCACCATCGTGAAGAGTCATGGTTTCTGGCTGCTGTTTGACGATGACATCGTGGAGGTGCGTCACCCTCTTTCTCTCTTTGTTCTTTTTTTTGTACACGAGCCATGTTTGTCTCATCGGTCAAAAAAACTTCCCCGCAGAAAATCGACGCTCACGCCATAGAGGAGTTTTACGGACTTACCTCAGACATCTCCAAGAACTCAGAGTCGGGCTACATCCTCTTCTACCAGTCCAGGGAGTGACCCCCCCCCCCCACCTCCTCCTTGTCTTCCTTCTCCATGTGTGACAACACAGCCCCTCTTGAACTTTTTAACTGACTTCGCCTGCAGCTGAGCGCACTTTATGCAAAGCAAAATACTCTACAGAAGATGGTGTATAAATTGACCCATTTTCCTTCCTCTCAATTCCTATGCATTTTTTTTAGGGTTTTAAAGTGATATTTTAATTTTGGAAAACTACCTAAATATGGGATCAGCCGACACGGCACATGTACAAGACATTCTGTGGCTGTAGTCTCTTATTTATTGAACTTATTTATTCCTGACACATAGCACTAACTGTCAGACACAAGCAACACTGTAGTTTTATTTTTGTAATTTTATTTTATTTTATTTTTTTAAAGCGTTTAGTGCATTGTCCCTCTTCAAGGAGGCCATCGAATTTGGGCTTCCATAGTTTTATTTAATTTTTTTCCATCACTTTTAAATGTTTCTGTTCATTTGAACACTGATTGTTGCTCATCAATAAACAAAATATTAAACCTCGTGGGACCTTAAGACCTTTACATTGACGTTAAATATCCTTCCCTATGTTTAATATTGCACTTTTTGTCCACGATTTCTTGTCACGCCGAAAAAAAAAGACCATGTATAGTAAGGCGTTTTTAGCCAAAAAACGTATGTATAGTAAAGCGTTTTTTACCGAAAAAAAAACTAACCTAACCCCTAACCCTATGCCTAATCCTAAACCCTAACCCTAAACCCTAGCCCTGACCCTCACCCTAACCCCTAACCCTAAACCCAACCCTAACCCTAACCATGACCCTAATCCCTAAACCCAACCCTAACTCTGACCCTAACCCTAACCCCAACCCTAAACCTAACCTAACCCCAACCTAAACCCTAAGCCTAACCCTAAACCCTAACCCTGACCCTAACCATAACCATAATCCTAACCCTACCCCTACCCCTGACCCTAACCCTAAACCCTGACCCTAACCCTGACCCGAACCCTACCCCTGACCCTAACCCTAAACTCAACCCTAACCCTGACCCGAACCCTAACCCTAACCCTACCCCTAACCCTAAACCCAACCCTAACCCTGACCCTAACCCTAAACCCTTACCCTGACCCTAAACCTAACCTAACCCTAAACTCAACCCTAATCCTAACCCTACCCCTGACCCTAAACCCTAACCCTAAACCTTAGCCCTGACCATAACCATAACCCTAACCCTACCCCTGACCCTAACCCTAAACTCTGACCCTAACCCTAACCCTGACCCGAACCCTACCCCTGACCCTAACCCTAAACTCAACCCTAACCCTGACCCGAACCCTAATCCTACCCCTAACCCTAAACCCAACCTAAACCCTAAGCCTAACCCTAAACCCTAACCCTGACCCTAACCATAACCCTAACCCTACCCCTGACCCTAACCCCAAACCCTGACCCTAACCCTGACCCGAACCCTACCCCTGACCCTAACCCTAAACTCAACCCTAACCCTACCCCTAACCCTAAACCCAACCCTAAGGCTAATCCTGACCCTAAACCCTAGCCCTGACCCTAACCCCAACCCTAACCCTAAACCTAACCCTAAACCCTAAACTCAACCCTAATCCTAACCCTACCCCTGACCCTAAACCCTAACCCTAAACCTTAGCCCTGACCCTAACCCCTAAACCTAACCTAACTTAACCCTACCCAACCTAACCCTAACCCTTAACCCTACCCCTAAACCTTAAACCCAACCCTAACCCTGACCCTAACCCCAACCCTATCACTAACACTAAACCTAACCCTAAACCCTAAACTCAACCCTAACACTAACCCTGACCCTTAACCCTACACTTGACCCTAAACCCTAATCCCAACCCTGAACCTAACCTAACCCCTAAGCCTAACCCTAAACCCTAGCCCTGACCCTAACCCCTAACCCTGACCCTAACCCTAAACCCAACCCTAACCCTAACCCTGACCCGAACCTTAACCCTAACCCTGACCCGAACCTTAACCCTAACCATAAACCCAACCCTGACCCGAACCCGAACCCTAACCCTAACCTAACCTCTAACCCTAAATCCTAACCCTAAACCCTAGCCCTGACCCTAACCCTGACCTTAACCCCAACCCTAAACCCTAACCCAACCCTAAACCCTAACCCTAAACCCAACCCTAACCCTAAATCCTAACCCTAAATCCTAACCCTACCCCTGACCCTAACCCCAACCCTAACCCTAAACCCTAACCCTAACCCTAACCCTGACCCTCACCCTAACCCTAAACCTAACCCTAAACCCAACCCTAACCCTAACCATGACCCTAATCCCTAAACCAAACCCTAACCCTGACCCTAACCCCAAACCTAACCTAACCCCAACCTAAACCCTAAGCTTAACCCTAACCCTGACCCTAACCATAACCCTACCCCTAAACCCTAACTCTGACCCTAACCCTGACCCTAACCCTAACCCTAACCCTAACCCTGACCCTAACCCTAACCCTAAACCCAAACCCTAAATCCTAAACCCAACCCTAACCCTAACCCTGACCCTAACTCTAACCCTAAGCCTAACCCCAACCCTAACCCCTAGGCCGAAAAAAACAACCATGTATAGTGAGGCATTTTTAACCCCCCAAAAAACGACATAGTATAGTAAGGTGTTTTTAGCCCGAAAAAAACGATCCATCTCCACGGGTAATGTTGAGCTACACATGTCAGCTTTCGGTTCAGGCAAAGCGGGTTCAACCCCCGCTCAGCTATGTGTGAAAATACAACTTACCTGGAAACCCTCGAAAGTGCGTGTAGTGTAACTCACAGTAACTGGTAGTGTAGAGATATACACACTGGCTTTCGGTACAGGCAACCCCGGTTCAAACCCTGCTCGGTTATGTGTGAAAATACAGCACTTACTTTTTCCTGGAAACCCTCGAAAGTGCACATCATGTACGCCGATAGTGCATAACAATTCACAGTCACTGGTGGTGTAGAGGTATATACGCTGGCATTCATCAAGGCAACCCTGGTTCAAACCCCACTCAAGTTACGTCTGAAAATTCTACACTTTTTCTTGGAAACCCTTGAAAGTCCATGTCAAATATGCCTATAGTGCACCAGTCACAGTCACCGGTAGTGTAGATGCATGCACGGGTTCAAACCCTTTCCAGTGACAGCGTTGGGTCTGTTCCAATAGCCTGAATGCCGTTTTTTTTTCATTTAAAAACACGTTACTATACATGGTCGTTTTTTTCAGCTAAAAACGCCTTACTATACATGGTCGGGGTTTTTTCGGTTAAAAACGCCTTACTATACATGGTCGTTTTTTTCGGCTCAAAACGCCTTACTACACATGGTTATTTTTTACGTTGAAAAATGCCTTACTATACATGGTCCTTTTTTGGGGGGCTAAAAACGCCTTACTATACATGGTCGTTTTTTTGGCTAAAAACGCCTATGGATAGTAAAGCGTTTTTTACCGAAAAAAAACTAACCTAACCCCTAACCCTATGCCTAATCCTAAACCCTAACCCTAAACCCTAACCCTAAACCCTAGCCCTGACCCTCACCCTAACCCCTAACCCTAAACCCAACCCTAACCCTAACCATGACCCTAATCCCTAAACCCAACCCTAACCCTGACCCTAACCCTAACCCCAACCCTAAACCTAACCTAACCCCAACCTAAACCCTAAGCCTAACCCTAAACCCTAACCCTGACCCTAACCATAACCATAACCATAACCATAACCCTAACCCTAACCCTAACCCTAAACCCTGACCCTAACACTGACCCGAACCCTACCCCTGACCCTAACCCTAAACCCAACCCTAACCCTGACCCTACCCCTAACCCTACCCCTAACCCTAAACCCAACCCTAACCCTAATCTAACCCTGACCCTAAACCCTAGCCCTGACCCTGACCCTAACCCCAACCCTAACCCTAAACCTAACCTAACCCTAAACCCTAAACTCAACCCTAACACTAACCCTGACCTTTAACCCTACCCCTAACCCTAAACCCAACCCTTAACCTAACCTAACCCCTATCCCTAAGCCTAACCCTAAACCCTAACCCTGACCCTAACCCTACCCCTGACCCGAACCCTAAACCTAAACCCAACCCTAACCCTGACCTGAACCCTAACCCTACCCCTAGCCCTACCCCTGACCCGAACCCCTAACCCCAACCGTAACCCTAAACCTAACCTAACCTAGTCCCTAAACCCAACCCTAACCCTAATCCTAATCCTAACCCTTAACCCTACCCCTGACCCTAAACCCTAACCCTAAACCTTAGCCCTGACCCTAACCCCTAAACCTAACCTAACTTAACCCTACCCAACCTAACCCTAACCCTTAACCCTACCCCTAAACCTTAAACCCAACCCTAACCCTGACCCTAACCCCAACCCTATCACTAACACTAAACCTAACCCTAAACCCTAAACTCAACCCTAACACTAACCCTGACCCTTAACCCTACACTTGACCCTAAACCCTAATCCCAACCCTGAACCTAACCTAACCCCTAAGCCTAACCCTAAACCCTAGCCCTGACCCTAACCCCTAACCCTAACCCTGACCCTAACCCTAAACCCAACCCTAACCCTGACCCGAACCTTAACCCTAACCCTGACCCGAACCTTAACCCTAACCATAAACCCAACCCTGACCCGAACCCCAACCCTAACCCTAACCTAACCTCTAACCCTAAACCCTAGCCCTGACCCTAACCCTGACCTTAACCCCAACCCTAAACCCTAACCCAACCCTAAACCCTAACCCTAAACCCAACCCTAACCCTAAATCCTAACCCTAAATCCTAACCCTACCCCTGACCCTAACCCTAACCCTAACCCCAACCCTAACCCTAAACCCTAAACCCTAACCCTAACCCTAAACCCTAGCCCTGACCCTCACCCTAACCCTAAACCTAACCCTAAACCCAACCCTAACCCTAACCATGACCCTAATCCCTAAACCCAACCCTAACCCTGACCCTAACCCTAAACCTAACCTAACCCCAACCTAAACCCTAAGCCTAACCCTAAACCCTAACCCTGACCCTAACCATAACCCTACCCCTAAACCCTAACTCTGACCCTAACCCTAACCCTACCCCTGACCCTAACCCCAACCCCAACCCTAACCCTAACCCTAACCCGAACCCTAACCCTAACCCTAAATCCTAAATCCTAAACCCAACCCTAACCCTGACCCTGACCCTAACCCTAAACCTAACCTAACCCCAACCTAAACCCTAAGCCTAACCCTAAACCCTAACCCTGACCCTAACCATAACCCTACCCCTAAACCCTAACTCTGACCCTAACCCTAACCCTACCCCTGACCCTAACCCCAACCCTAACCCTAACCCTGACCTGAATCCTAACCCTAACCCTAACCCTAACCCTGACCGTAACCCTAACCCTAACCCTAAATCCTAAACCCAACCCTAACCCTGACCCTAACTCTAACCCTAAGCCTAACCCCAACCCTAACCCCTAGGCCGAAAAAAACAACCATGTATAGTGAGTCATTTTTAGCCCCCCAAAAAACGACATAGTAGAGTAAGGTGTTTTTAGCCCGAAAAAAACGATCCATCTCCACGAGTAATGTTGAGCTACACATGTCAGCTTTCGGTCCAGGCAAAGCGGGTTCAACCCCCGCTCAGTTATGTGAAAATACAACTTACCTGGAAACCCTCGAAAGTGCGTGCAGTGTAACTCACAGTAACTGGTAGTGTAGAGATATACACACTGGCTTTCGGTACAGGCAACCCCGGTTCAAACCCTGCTCGGTTATGTGTGAAAATACAGCACTTACTTTTTCCTGGAAACTCTCGAAAGTGCACGTCATGTACGCCGATAGTGCATAACAAGTCACAGTCACTGGTGGTGTAGAGGTATACACGCTGGCATTCATCAAGGCAACCCTGGTTCAAACCCCACTCAAGTTACGTCTGAAAATTCTATACTTTTTCTTGGAAACCCTTGAAAGTCCATGTCAAATATGCCTATAGTGCACCAGTCACAGTCACCGGTAGTGTAGAAGTATGCACGGGTTCAAACCCTTTCCAGTGACAGCGTTGTGTCTGTTCCAATAGCCTAAATGCCGTTTTCTTTTTCATTTAAAAACGCGTTACTATACATGGTCGTTTTTTTCAGCTAAAAACGCCTTACTATACATGGTCGGGTTTTTTTCGGTTAAAAACGCCTTACTACACATGGTTATTTTTTACGTTGAAAAATGCCTTACTATACATTGTCCTTTTTTGGGGGGCTAAAAACGCCTTACTATACATGGTCGTTTTTTTGGGCTAAAAACGGCTTACTATACATGGTCGGGGTTTTTTCGATTAAAAACGCCTAACTATACGTGGTCGTTTTTTTCTTTTCGGTAAAAAACGCCTTACTATACATGGTCGTTTTTTACGGCTAAAAACGCCTTACTATACATGGTCGTTTTTTACGGCTAAAAACGCCTTACTATACATGGTCGTTTTTTGGGGCTAAAAACGGCTTACTATACATGGTCGTTTTTTTGGGCTAAAAATGCCTTACTATACATGGTCTTTTTTTGGGCTAAAAACGCCTTACTATACATGGTCGTGTTTTTTTCGGCTAAAAATGCCTTACTATACATGGTCGTTTTTGTCGGCTAAAAACGGCTTACTATACATGGTCGTTATTTTTGGCTAAAAACCCCTTACTATACATGGTTGTTTTTTTCGGCTCAAAACGCCTTACTACACATGGTTGTTTTTTTACGTTGAAAAACGCCTTACTATACATGGTCGTTTTTTACGGCTAAAAACGCCTTACTATACATGGTCGTTTTTTTCGGCTAAAAACGCCTTACTATACATGGTCGTTTTTTTCGTCTAAAAACGCCTTACTGTACATGGTCGGTTTTTTTTTTGGCTAAAGACGGCTTACTATACATGGTCGTTTTTTGGGGGGCTAAAAACGCCTTACTATACATGGTCGTTTTTTGGGGCTCAAAACGCCTTACTACACATGGTTGTTTTTTTTGGCTAAAAACACCTTATTACAATACAATACAATACAATACATGCTGATTTATATAGCGCTTTCACAACAGCGGCAGCTGTAACAAAGCGCTTAACAAAACAGTTCACATAAAGTAAAATAATAAACACAACACAAAACATAAAACACAGACAGTCGTGCAGTCATAACCACTTTTCCGTCACACGCTTTGTTGTTTGAAGCAGTTTGAGATGAAAGAGGAGAGAATCAAAGTGTCCTTTAACCAGTGGATCAGAGACGTCATGCTCAAAATGTGCACACGTCGGCTACAAGCTAAGTTTCAAAGTCAACAAGAAGCTGTAGCATCCATTGACAAAAAAAGAGATTGGTTCACTTCTCCTGTCCCATGGAAATCCATTTCAATTCCAAGCGGCGACTCACGGTTCCAAATACGCATCGGCGCTCTGCGCCAACGCTCCTCTCTCCTCATCCTCAACTTCAGCAGCCATCCATCCAGCCGCACCAACGCCGACTGTCCAACAGCGCCGACATAACCACTGAACAAATCGGGGTTGTGAAAAATGCTGCCCATTACAGGCGCAAAAAACACAAGCGCCCCAGGTCTGTCCAGCACCGACAGTCAATGGCGCCGACATTCCTCCCAATCAAAATCTGTGCTGGTACAGGCGTGCTGCCGAGAAGGCGCAAACACCAAGCACAGATACTGCTCCTTTGACGAATGTCGTGGCCAAAAAGCGCTGAAAACAGTCCATATCAGGTCCACACGATGAAACAACAAACAACATGTGACAAAACAAAAGACAAAAACAGCAAAAAAGAACAAAAAAGAAAGGCTCTCGAAGAGCACTTGCCAAAGGCTGCCTACTCAGGCGCCATCTTGAAAAAAAAAATTATTATACAAGGTCGTTTTTTTGTGGGGGCTAAAAACGCCTTTTCCAAATGAGAGTTAATGTTTTCAACTTGGCGTAAGATTTTGAATGAGGGTGTAAAACAAGGTTACGGGATCAAGTGAGGACTTTGTGAGGGAGCCGCCATCATTACATAACTGCATTGTAATGAGTCCATCAGTCGCTTGTCTGCTGCAGGTCACCCGGTCCGTCAAGTGTTCAGCAAACGTGTGTGTGTGTGTGTGTGTGTGTGTGTGTGTGTGTGTGTGTAGGCGATGCGTCATGGAAGGTTTCTCGGTACGTCCCAGGAGAAAAAAAAAACACGGGAGGCTGATTGTCATGTTCATTACTTCACAGGAGAAATAAAATTTACTTTCTCAGAACATACTATACATGCCCCCCCACACACACACACACTTTGTTTTTTTCATGCCAACACCACATCAGCTCGAAACGTGAACACGTCCTGGCCATGGAGTAACTTTGGAGGCTCACACCCGCACAGGTGACCTATGACCCCCAACGCTGCCCGCATTAAACGAGCGCTATTGGCATGCATCACAGCAACTCCAGCTGTGTTTTACTTTTTGAGCGTTCACCATCAACTACCGTCAAGCCGCAGCAGTCCACTGATCTAAACCGAGCGGACACTCACCGAGGAAGAAACACCGCCCGGTCAGAACAAGTTTACGTCCGGCAGCCGGGTCATGACCGCCTCAGCGGCTGTAATGACGTGTTTGAAATGGCCAAGTGGAAAGTGACACACGTTGGTTGCACTGTGATCTGCCTTTCTTTCATTATTATAATTAATGACAATTGTCGCAAAAACGGTGCCAGGGACACCGTCGTCCATTCCCAGTCACACAAAATCATAAAAAACAAGATACCATATGTGAAATTTGGAGTCGAGTGCACAGCTGAGCAATCGGTAACTGTGTTTACTATTTCACGGCTTTTTACTTTTACAGCCTTGACGACAGACATCTCTACTTTCCACTTCTTATTTAGCAAAGAAAATAAATGAAATTTAATGACGTGCCCATTTTCTTGGCCTCTTTTGATGGAGCAGCACCACCTGCTGTTGAAATAATAAACTGAACCTCCAGCATCGTGGAAAGACTGATTCCTTATTCAATTTCGGATTAGAAAATAATTATTTCGTGTAGTTACTATAAATTACGTCATGACATATATAGCGACAATCAGAACAATTCAATACTATTAATCGAAACATTGTTGTGACATTTTCCAACATAAAATAATTACCTCAATAAAGTTTGGAAAGAAGGTTGACATTTTTATTGACCCCCCCCCCTTCAACCCCCACCCCCAAAACTAAAAAGCACACAAAAATCCTTATAAAAGTGGTACGTTCACGCTACTGCACCTAGCTTGACAGCAAGCTAAACGTATTACGTCTACGTGGCCAAAAATGCAGTACTGTGGATTCCTAAATGACATGTTAATTCACAAGCTATTTACATCATAAGTGAGGTAATGCATATTGTGGGCACTTTGCATCAAAACAATGAAGGGGAAATAAAACAAAGACAAATTATACATACTGCATACTGTGATACTGGAGAGGTTAAAGTAGCCGTTTGAGCATTAATTAGCTAGCCTTCGTATCCAGCTCAAGGTTCATATGAAGAGTGCACAATTACATGGACCCTAAGATGGACAAAAAAAAATGCCTAATGACTTTAGCACCGAGTAGCCGTTAACATAACTGCCAAGCTAGCTTGCCTCCACTTACTGTGCGGCCTCCGGTCACACGGATGCAAAGTGCGGCAGATATTTTCTTGCGTGAGATGTAAACTGACCAGTCCAATCCGTTTTTTTTTTTTAATCCTGCGTGGTCAAAATCTACTTCCCGTCATGGTTCCCAAAATAATTCACAGACAGCTGGCGGAGAGAGCGTCCGGAGACAAGCTTCTCCCTTCGTTAAATGTCTGGAAACATCAAGTCAAGAGCAAAGGGAGACTTCAGCCAAAAAGTATTAGAAATATGCGTATTAGAAAGAACGTAATCTCATGTCACAGTTATAAAAGCCATCACTACTATTGAAAATATAAAAACGCAGACAGGAACAGCATGCTACTCTACCATCTACAGTCCCGTTGCTAAAATAGTTTAAACTCTACAAGAGAGCACTACTAATTCCAAAGACTCTGGGCAGATTAGATGGGCATGGTAACACTTATAGCCATGAATCTAATAGGACAAAATATTATTTTAAATCTGACATCCATCGACATGTACTGTAAACGTAACATCTATGCCAACTGTCGTCTATGGTGTTACGTGTTGTGCTGTTATAGCATGAAGCTAGCTGACTTTCATTCTATGCTAACTGTCGTCTATGGTGTTACGTGTTGTGCTGTTATAGCATGAAGCTAGCTGACTTTCATTGTATGCTAACTGTCGTCTATGGTGTTACGTGTTGTGCTGTTATAGCATGAAGCTAGCTGACTTTCATTCTATGCTAACTGTCGTCTATGGTGTTACGTGTTGTGCTGTTATAGCATGAAGCTAGCTGACTTTCATTCTATGCTAACTGTCGTCTATGGTGTTACGTGTTGTGCTGTTATAGCATGAAGCTAGCTGACGTTCATTCTATGCTAACTGTCGTCTATGGTGTTACGTGTTGTGCTGTTATAGCATGAAGCTAGCTGACTTTCATTCTATGCTAATTGTCGTCTATGGTGTTACGTGTTGTGCTGTTATAGCATGAAGCTAGCTGACTTTCATTTGATGAAATTAACTGGTCGGGGTCTGGATTGTGCTGTTGAAAATTAGACAATGTCTAATTCTTGTGTATTTTATGCGTTAGATTTAAAGTAAACTTTAACCGACAAAACTGCCACTGATTTGAACACTTGTCCATGAGAGGCTTCTTCCCCCTCCGCCACCCCTTTTAATGATACTATACAATAGTCTCCCAGGCACTACGGAATATTTTCAAAAGTCTTTTAACACGTTGAAGTGTGTTTTAAGTGTGGGGAGAGGTGCAACTATATTTAAAAAATGAACAGGGTTTACTGTGGGTGGATTTGTGAATAGTGAAGCATGCATAGGCGAGTCTTATGGCAGATAGCATTCCAAAGGAGGTTTCGAGCCTCTACAGAGAGCAGGGAGACTATTTGAAAAAATGCGATCGGTACCATTATGGACACTTACGAGATTGCGAGTTGGACTGAGAGACTGGGAGCGCATGAAACTGATTGGACTTCTGCTCCACTGGAAACAAATATGAAGACAGATCACAACGTCAGAGTGTCACTATCTTAACTGGCACTCGGGTTACTTTCAAGTACCACAGCTCCTTTCTTGGTCACGACTTCGCCCTTGGCGCGCACGGTGCCACCCTGCATCAGAGCGGGCCACACGTGGTACGAGACCAACTGGGCCGAGAGGTCCGAGTCGGGGCTGCGACGGTACCTGTCGGGAAGAGAGGATTCGATGATTGTACTTTCACAAGTGTCTGGAGTTCTGAATCAAATGATTCACTGTTCAGTATTTTTTTTTTTAATAGGTTTTAAAAATTCCACCAAAAAATTTTGGATGGGTGTTGCAGATTTTATTTTATGTTTTTTTTTTAATATGACCTTTTTTTTATGTCACCATATCTTACTGTTAGTACTTGACAGTCTATAAATGTGTTATAATGTGGTCCAAGAACAGCGATTTATTTCCTACACTCACAGTTTGTGGGAAACTGATAAAACCTGAAGTAAAGGAGAAGGAAATGCTAACTTCCTTAGCATGAGCTACTCCTTTTGATCTACTCCGCATGCTAGTTGTTTTGTACTTTGGCGGCATACTTGTTGCTGATGAAAAGTTCCCCGTCACTGGCAAAGGCCAAGTCGATGGGCGGGTCCAACGTCTGCATGGTGAAGGCCAACTTGCACGTCTCCCGAATCAACGGGCCGGCCACGGAAAAGTTGACTTTTGGGATGCAGGCGATGCGAGGGTTGAGGTTCATGGCGCTAAGTACTTCCTGTTGCGGGTTGAACACAAAAGTCGCAGGTGCACACTAGCCTCTGATGATGCATGACATATTTCTGTTCCTTTTTACCTCGACGCTGTTCTCTACATCGTAGAGGTCCTGGTTTCGGACAATGTAGTCCACCACAGTGTCTTCCAGGCTTTCGGGCCCAAAGTGACATGAGGATAAACTTTTGCGAGCGCGCAGCCTGAAGAGACGGTGAGCCAGTTTCGCTGCTTTGAAGGACTCCTGATGTGTGACGACACACAACAAACAAATACCGGTACATGTTAAAACCTCTTTCTGGACTGCAGTGAATGGGAAAACTCCTGTTTTGGAATATGGAGAATTTAGGGCACACCTCATATGTACAAATGTCAATGTTGATGTTGTTTTACAACCCAAGCATTGTGCTAACAGACTGAAATTGGAAGGGTTAAAAAAAAAGAAATCAAAGTCATATAAGGCATCTGCCCTTCACGGTCGACTGTCATAGTGACTTTAGAGTGCCTCGTAGTCAGCTGTGAGTGTGCGGATTTTACATTTTAAATCCGACTTGGTTGGTGTAGCCATTATCGAGTGCCTCGTTGTGGGAGAGTGTAAATGTTACACGATGACCTTGTATTGTATATTCCAACACATTCAGTCGACATGAAAACAAAACATGAAAATGTCTCCCAAGTGGCCAAAAATAGGCCTCGAACAAGATAAAAGGAAAGTTACATTATTATTGTGACTCTTACCACTACGGCAATGAAGATAATCCTCCGGACCGTCTCCAAGTCATTCAAGTAGCCCTGAAGCTGTAACTGCGCCTCCTTACGCTCCTCATTGTACAGGTCACTGAAGCGCGACACCACGCGCATGAGGCGGGAGGAGCTGGTGAGCTGCGACCGCGGGGTGGTCTCGGATCTAAGGGGGGTGGAGGTGCAGCGGAGGCTCGACGGAAGCCTCGCGGAATTGCTTCTGGCCAACCTGACAAAGGTGATTTAAGGCATGAGTGATTTACTGGATATGGACTGAAAGTTTTTATTGTGCGTGTGGAGTAGCGTGATCATACTGTACCGCTGTGAGCTCAGATATGACACTTCATCCCTCAATTTTGACATCTGACGCTCATAGTCGTGATAGGAATCCAATTTCTGCTTGTAAAGGTCCTTTTGTAAGTGTGCCACTCTCAAGCTAAAAATAAAAAATAAAAAAAATTAAAAAATTATGGATTAATCCAATGCCAGGGGGAAATCATCTAATAGCACATTTGCACAACAGATACTCTCAACCACAACTGAGAACTTTCAAAGGACATATTCATTCATTTTCCGATCCGCTTTATCCTCACACGGGTTGCGGGGGGTGCTGGAGCCTATCCCAGCCGTCTTCTGGCGGTGGACACCCTGAACCGGCAGGGCACACGGATACGAACAACCATCCACGCTCACACTCAATGTGAAAAAACTATTTGGAGCGTTTAATCAGCCTGCCATGCATGTTTTTGGAATGTGGGAGGGAATCGGAGTACCCGGAGAAAACCCACGCAGGAATGGGGAGAACATGAAACGTCCACACAGAAAGGAAGGCCGGAGCCAAGATCGAACCCACGACCTCTGCACTGAGAGGTCAACGCGATAACCACTGCCCCACCGGGCTGACCGGCATATTCGCTCTTCCCAAATAATTTGGATGTAATTATTTTCAGGGCAGGATCTCAATGCTGAACGCAGATGGAAACATATTAGTTCCGTGAACTAATAGTACCTGAAATATTTCCTGGAACTTTAGGTCTGAAGGGGATTTTGCACCACAGAAATGTGTTCCAAATTCCTAGACGAGGCCCCCAGAGCAGTGTCCTTTCTCTCCTTCTATCAGGCGCTATTTCACAAAATTTTAGGGAGGGGGCACTATGCTTTTTGTTGTTGATGTTTTTTGTTTCTTAGAATAACACGGCGGGCATGATAAAACGCAACTTGTGTGTGTTTCAGTTACTCTTCTTTCAGTTGCAGTAGTTCCTCTTCAGTGGTCTGTTGGGCGGTGGCTGTTTTGCTCTTTGTCTTGTTCAGATCCCTCTGAGCATCATTCAGCCTGGAGAAAACAAACACATCATTTATAAGTACTGCATTCCATCCATTCGTTAATCTTCTACAGCACGTGTTCACTTTTGGACGGTGGATGAGCAACCATATAACTGTGCTTTTAATTCTGCTAGCGCAATGCTAACACAGTCACAATGGTACCAGTAATAGCAAAGAGGGCAACCATCTTGGTACTGGGTACTTTATCAATTCTAGCAACACTCATAAAACACAACCAGGTGAAAGTATCCCTCTAAAAACAACTTCCTGGCGTGAGTAGTTTTACTTTATTTTCCTCATGTGCCAGACTCACTCTGCCTTAACAGAGTCCAGCTCCAGGCGAGTGGAGCAGAGCTGAGACTCCATCCACTGCATGTCGCTCATGTTGCCGCTCGGGAGCTCCTTAAGCTTTCGCTCCTTTTCTGCCAAATCCTGGTGAGCGCACAAAATTGTGTCCATTTAGCATCATCCGCCATTAGTTTACTTTAAATGTTGATGTGACCTGGAAAAGACTGAAACCGGTGTCTTTGTGGACAGGAGGTTGCAAGGGTGGGAAACAAGCCCCCAGCCAAGGAAGCAGGCGCGTTTTTAGCGTGGAAACTCCATCTGTGTGTTGACCTGAGTCACAGGGAGAGAATGGGTGTCAGACAGTTAATACGCATATAGATACAGTGGATATGAAGTCGACATACCCCAGTTGATGTGCCGATTTATGTGATTCTAAAAACCCAGCTAAAGCATTTCAAAATGGTTCCCTCCTTCATGTGACTTATAAACTGTATAACTCAACTTTGAAAAAATATTCTCAACAGATGGTTTGGCTGGATGGCTAGCTGACTGGCTGCCTGGCCGAATGGATGGATGGATGAATCTAGTATTTGGACAGGGGTGTGTAGAGTTTTTATATCCACAACACCTTATGTAGAGTGGTTACCTTCAGCAGCAACCGAATTAAGAATCGCAAAAAGCTGTCCTTGGATTTTGGCCGTAAATTCCATCATCTCACAGCATCGATTCATGTTCTCTTCACAGGAAATCACCTTGGGGAGCACAAACATTGCTCTCATGAAAGAAAGAAGGAAAGAGAGAGAGAGAGAACATAATAGTGTTGACTTTTGATTGAATTGACCATAGAGGGTTTTTTTTAAATGCTGATATATTGGTGATGTTTAACACACAAAAATACTAGAAACAGTACAGATCTATACAATGAAAATTATAACTGAATGTCATTACAACATGTAATGTTTTTTTTTTCCCATTTCATTTTTTCTTATCTTCAACGAAGAATCATTGAGGGCAAACCCCCTGATTTACATTTCTGCATTGTTAAAACCGTGCTTGCGTGGATTTTCTCGAGGTACTTTAGTTCCCTCCCACATCACAAAAATATGAAAACATGATTGAAGACTATTAATCAACTATAGGCGGAATATCACGTACCAATCTGTAAAATACGTTAGTGGCCTTTTTTGTGTATCCCGCGATAACTCATAACGTGTACGAGTTGATGACAGGATGATTTGTAGCCTAACCTGCTAACATTTTGTTATCTTTATGGCTAGTGTCTCCGGACAAAAGATAAAAACGTATATAATTTGTATTCAGTCTATTGTCCCGATAGTTGCAATAATTACCTTACTTTTTAGCAAACAAAACACTAGAAATAATATTGACAAAATCACTTTCGGTTTTGCATGAACAAAACAGGAAGTAGCCGAGAGTGAACCATCTTTAAATGTGCTCTTTGGGAAACGTCACTCGGAGGCCATGGAGACGTGTTCCTATAACAACCAAACTCAAATTGAAAATGAATAAAGTGCTAAATAACCGTATTTTGTGACTTTAAAAATATTTTACGGCACACTAAAAACACGAGTTCATATGTCATTTGAAGTCATACCATGACGCAAGGCCAGCGCCATTACGTCTATACATCATGACGTATACAGCCCTATGTCAGGTTAGCGTGAAGTTTAAATTCTTAAGGAACTTACATGATACTCTCTTTGCCATTTCTCCAACCTGTCCTGTAAAACTCTGAAACAGGACTGAGTTAGCAGGGCGTTTAAAGCATCCGCCATATCTGTGCTCCTTGGAGAAGCAAGAATAACAAAACAAACAAAAAAAAACTCTCCGTTTTCGAGAGTGAACGAAGAAAAACAACAAACGCAAAGAGTTGTCCCCGCCTACAGGTGAGGCAACGTCACGTCATCTTCTGCTGGCCTTTATTTCACAGCAGCTGGTCTCCTCAGACGGAGAATGTGTGGCCGGTGATGTGCTTTTAATCCAATTTAAATCATTCCATAAAGGTAGTTTACCTGTTAGTTTACTAGTTCACCATTTTAAGTGGTGACATGACGAAAATTAGCTCCATTTGGATGCTGTCCTCAAGTGTGTATCGAAAATGGACACAAAAAAATGAGGAATAAAATGACACACCCTCAAATTACGCCAAATGCTTAGGTTAGTAACAAAAGTACACCGGTGCGGTTTTCAACCAGCGAAAATAATACAATAACTAAACGTAATAACAAGAATAAGAACAACAACTGTAACAAAACACCCGAGCTGCAAGTAAATCTAAATGCACTTGGGGGCGTTGTTGACTCTACACATTTCGTCTCATTTAATAGGAGACCATAAAACACTTGTTTTTTGCAGCTGTTAAGTAAATAATTAAATGCATTTAAAAATAATGTTAAACTAAACATTTTTTCCATGCAACATAAAGTTTAACTACGCACCTACTACAGTAGGTGACAGTGTCACTCATTTATTTATGTATTTATTTACGATAAATTTACGCACTTTCAATCTTTTATGTGACAGACTAGAAACATAGTTATTCTTTGAAGTAATTTGACCAATATTTCCTCTTTTGTGTGTTCGTGTGTGTTGATAAGGTTATACCCGCTATCCATAGGTGTACTTCTCACAGTTTTCTAGACAAATGGTATAGTATTTATTGTTGCGGCGGGGAGTTGGGAGGGAAAAAAAATGTTTTCTCCTTCCTAGTAGGGGTATGACACAAAACACTTGAGAAGCATTACTCAAATGGAAACTTCTGTATAGTTTGTCTTTTTATGGCGAAATATTGTCTCCTTGTATCTACGGCTGAGTATGAATATGAGATGGACGATACGTTTAACATTAGATTAATGCAGTTGCTCAAAGCCTTGAAGAACCACAGAATTATATTATATAACGTTTTACAGTTCAAAATCATCAAATAACTTGATTAAATGAATACAATGTCTAGTTTATTGTCAGGGTTTTGGAAACTATGAACGTCCATAAAATGTGGTTTGCTATTTCTGGGATCCTCCTGCCATTGGCTAGTTGGATCGGAACGTACCATCTTCCAGAAACGAAGTTCACATTATTTGAAATCTTCTCGTCGACACCACAGCGACTTCATTGTTTCTGTACTTTGCATTAAAGCGACACAGCAGTTAATACATTTCGCAAAACACGATAAGTTTGGATAAGAAGAACACCAAGGCGGTTGATGGTGGTCCCACCCCCCACGCACTCGCACTCCGGTCGGAGAGAGAGGGAGGGTCAACATGGCGTCTGAGCAGGTCCGTTATAGTCTAAATTTATTCTTATTTTCTCCTTTTCTGACACAACTTTATGTGTACTAAGGGAACAGTTACGCTCGTGTGTGCGCTGCACCCGAGACGCTTCGTGTTTAAGCCAAGCGCGCTGTCATTCCAGTGTAATAAACACTGGCCTTCTGGATCGTAATTGTTTAATAAAAAGCTGTGTTGCATGCCAAATGGTGGGAAATGTTGACATTTACCAGTCTTGCGTGACGACGAACTAACCCTAAGAGCGCCGATAAGTAACGGTTTAATAGATCTGTTTTGATGCTAAATTGGGAAGGGTGTATTTTTAGCGATGGCCGCACATGCAGGCTGTCCGTCTCATAATAGACGCAAATCAGCACACAGTTTAATGAGAATTTAAACAGGGCTGTTGCATTGATTCATTTGTGTAATTGTTTAAAAGAGCCATTGTCAGTTTAGAGAATAGAAGTTCACATATGTCTAAAGAAGAAATGCATATCCCACAGAGCAGTGGCGGTCCTAGTTTTTTTCCGTACCTTCCAGCCCCCCAGTATGATTTTTCACATCTGGCTTAACGATGTGGGGTTAACATTTGTTTTTTTTCCCCCCCAGGAGAGCGCCAACGGGCCGGTGAAGAAGTCCATGCGGGAGAAGGCCATCGAGAGACGCGGCGCCAACAAGGAACACAACAGCAACTTCAAAGCGGGCTACGTGCCAATCGAGGAGGAGCGTCTGCACAAGACGGGTCTTCGCGGGCGCAAGGGCAACATGGCCGTGTGCGTCATCGTGCTCCTCTTCCTCCTCGCTTTGATTAACCTCATCGTGAGTACACTGGTGACAAAAATGCAGTGCCCCGCCCCTTTTTTAAATGAAGAAAAAAGGCATATCTAGAAACAGTAATGTGGTAAATAAATACAGTGATTGGCTTTTTTTTTCAACACTTGTCAGGTGTGCATCCCATCCAATGTGTCTGCCACTTTGCTGTTGTTCCATTCAGATCACTCTGGTCATATGGACGGTGATCCGCATCGGTCCAAACGGATGCGACAGCATGGAGTTCCACGAATCGGGTCTGCTGCGCTTCAAGCAAAAGGCCGACATGGGCGTGGTCCACCCACTGCACAAAAGCACTGTCGGGGGTCGCAAAGACCAAGACCTGCTCATCGTTGGCAACAACAACCCGGTAAGAGGAAACGAAAACCTCCACCTCAAGAGCAAATCAGTGATTCATGCGGGCTCCCTCTAGTGGTACTTTTAAGAATTACAGCTGAAGTGCAGTTACACTTGAATGTTAAATACAGCTGAACTGTGCTTTTTCGTTCAATACATTTGCTGTTAGTTATTAAGAACTCCTTGTTTTAATTTTTTAGATCCCACTTTGTGTCAAAAAGTTCAGCGACCACTGATCCAAATTTTAAATGTTTGTTTGGATTGGATTGGATACAACTTTATTGTCAAATTGTGTTGTTGTAGGTGGTGTTCCAGCAGGGCACCTCCAAGCTGAGCGTGGAAAAGGATAAGACGTCAGTGGTCAGCGACACCGGGATATCATTCACAGACCCCCGCACCCAGACCACTTTTTTCAGCACCGACTACGACAACCACGAGTTCCACCTTCCCCAAGGAGTCAAGGTGCTCACTGTCAAGAAGGCCTCCACCGAAAGGGTGATTGTCTCTCTCAATAACAATCTGAGCAAGGCTCATCCGATATCATCTTTGGTTCCAGGTACCTTTGGTGCTTGGTACACAAAGTTCAGGTTCTAATTTGACCCGAAAAAGTTCCCATGAAAAAATGTTTCTCTGATGTCACGTCAGTTTGTACTCATGTGTTATTTAGGCTCATTTGTTAGCTAAGGTGATGAAAAATAAGGGGAAGGTGTTTTCTGTTAAACAATTTCACTGTTGAATATAAGCGTTTATGTAACAACAGTACATCCTGACTGCATATTTTTTAATGCTTTATGATGCTCTCTGTTTGAACTGCTTTCCTGCCATCTTGTGGCACCTTATGCAATTACAACTTATTCGGGGGCTTTATTGGCGGATTCTTGTTATTCTGTTCCCAAACATACAAGGTTCCTCAAAAAGTTCCTGGTTCTGATCTGAAGGAACTTTTAGTCCTTGCTACATGTACATTAGTTCCAACTGGTACGTATGGTCTCGCCACCAGATCACCAGCAATGCCGCGTCGGACCTGAACATCCGCGGGGACGGCAAGGCCATCATACGCGGCAACGAGGGCGTCAACATCATGGGCCGCACCGTCGAGTTCCGAATGGGCGGCGACATTGAGCTCAGAGCCGTAAGTCGACGCGCACGCAGTCGTGTCACATTAAAACCCTCGCAGCTGTTTCTGAGCTTCTCTGTACGTAAAATGTAAACGTGTCCTTGCTCGTAGGAAAACAGCATCGTGCTGAACGGCTCGGTCATGTTCAACGCCACGCGCATCCCCAACTCGGCGGGCGACATCTACTTCGACGAGGGCGTGGAGCGCTACAAGCTGTGCATGTGCGTCGACGGCACGCTGTTCCGCGTGCAGGTCAAGTATCCCAATATGGGCTGCCAGACCTCAGACAACCCGTGCCGAAACACCCACCAAGGACTGTAACCCCAACCCATGCCTCCCTATCACAAAAAGAAGGGGGAAAAAAACTGTAGTCATGGATTACATGATCACAGGCGTTTGGAAGATGCAGTGTTTTGTTTTACCATCCAGTATTTTTATTATTATTATTTATATCCTTGAGGGTTTCACAGGGACTTATTTGGCAGCTGTGTGTGCGTGTGTGTGTGACGTGTTTACTGACCACTAAGTGATTAGTAGGATTTATGCACTGCAGTCATGCTCAAAGATCTCAAGCTGTCAATCATTACATTGGCTTCGCGAAAAGAGTTTCATATAGAAAAGATAGATTGTGCTTTACACTCGCCAGACATCTGTGGAATCTTAATGAGCTCATACGGTCAAAATGTTGCACACGGCTCTCACAGGTACGATGCGGTTAATCGATCAATTCACCCCTCCTGTTATACTGCGGGTCAAATTGATCCGTTAAAAAGAAAAACATATTTGGATCCTAAAAGGAAACATCAGATTACCGGTAAATAAATAAGTAAACTCTCCGGGCCTTTTTTTTTTGTTCTTTAAATTATATACCTGTACATTTTCAACAAAAAAAAAAAGAAATGTGTCATTTGATCCATTCTGCACTTATACTGCTTGCCTTAGTTTAAAAAAAATAGTTCATTGATGGATTTTATCATATTTTTAAATTGTATTTTATTTTGTAGGTCAAATCAAGGTGTCTCAAAAAAAATCGAAGAAAATATTTTTTTTTAAATAAAAATTCTCCTGATGGCCTTATTTTTGTTCTATTAAAAAAATCTTCACGACCCTATTCAAATGCCAGATTTTTGTGGCAATTAAAATAGCACGATTTTAAAGAAAATGTCAGAAAAAAGCCTACTAGAACATCTGGAGTTCACTTGAGGTTAATCAAAGATACTTTAAATGGTTCCGGGTGTATGCTGACTCGGTAAAAGAAAGTGAATGTGGTTGGTTAATTCTGCGCAGCCCCATAACTCCAATGATATAATTTCATTTGTTTATTTTAATTTACCCCCCCCCCCCCTTTAAAATATTTTTTCATCAGTTAAGCTGAGTATAGGTCACATTAATGGAGGAAAATGTTTTTAAATGCCTCATCTTGGTCTCGCTTCACAAAAGCTTGGTATTTGAACAGAGATGTGTCAAATTTTTATATCCATTGTGTTTGGATTTTGTTTATGTCTAAAAATATCCAGCACATTTTTTTTCTTTTTTTAATGACTAAACATATCCAGCACAAGCATGTTAACCCAAGAAATTTCTCAAGAACCAAAACATAGCAGGGGGGTTAATACTACAAAATTATTTGGATTTTGTACAATCTCAATGAGGATCGATGGGAAAATGTGTAACATTTGCTTGACAACATTGTGGTGTGTTTGTTTGAAATAAAACGTGGCGTGTCAGCGTGCTGCTGCCTCTTATCTTGTGTTTTGATTAAAGGTCTCGGGGCGTGCGCGTGCTCCATTTGAAAACGACGGCCTTTTATGATGGAATAGAATCCGGGCTCGGCCGTCAGGAACGCACTTATCTCCGACGTAAAAGGGGAAGACAGTGAGGCATTAACTGCACGTAAATGATTGAACGGCGTCTTTGGGCGGGTTCGTACTCGAGCAGACTTTGGCCGTCAAGTTTCAAGCACTTCAATTGCGCAGCGCGGATGGTCGGTGTGGATGATTAAGATGGCTCGGGTTCCGATCGTTTCGGTGCTGTTGCTCACCTGCTTCGTGCTCCGTTGCCACTCGCTGATTTGCCCGCCGTCCTGCTCGTGCCGAGGGACCTCCGTATTGAACTGCTCCTTGGCAGGCCTCTGGACTATGCCAAAAATTCCAGACTCTGTGGTCCATCTGGACGTCTCTCACAACGGCCTCGAACGGGTGGCGCTGCTGCGTCGGACGCTCCCTCGGCTACGCAGCCTAAGCTTGGCTAACAACAGCATTGCGCGCCTGTCACTCTGCATCCACGGGCGCGTCCAGGGCCGAGGGTGCGCCTCATGGGCACCTAACCTCCACCTGTTATCTGTGGAGAGGAATCAGCTGCGACGACTACCACGGGGTGAGTCACAAGAGTCGTAAATGCTTCATTAGGTACACAGGATCACGGTGTTCAAAAGTTATGGCACTCAAAGAGAAAACAGACCTCCCCCAAGGCCAAACAACAGGTTTACGTGTAAAATAAGGGAAGGAAGAAGATGGTGGCATCACATACAAACCAAAGTGAGTGATTTGAAAGATTTCACTCACCCATCTCAGCTCCTAATGTGCGGCGATCCAAAGTTGACCACTCTGATGCAGAATTTGACATCGCATTTAGTTTTAAGCCTTGACTTTGGAACAACCAGAAGGCTTTCAGAAGAGCCTCTGAGGCTCATATGATGCCTCATATGTGGTTAGAAGTTCATTTTGATTCGAGCTAGGCTCAAAACTAATCAGCAAATTTTGGGGGAGAATCAATTCTAATAAAAACTGGAGAAACTGGGGTCTTTTTATGTTATTTGTGAGATTGAGTGAGACGCCTAAAAGTAAAACCAGGGGAAAAATGTTCGGTATGAGAAAAAAAAAAATAGGGGTTGGATTTTTATTTTATTTTTTTAAACAACAACAAAAAGGGTGGCGAGGTGTCTTGGGTTGGGTGTCGAAAAAAAAAGGGGGGGAGAAGCAAATGTTTTGGTATAAAAGTAGTTTTAGGTGTAAAACTATGATTAGGGAAGGGTTTAAAAGTATATATAAAAATGCTTGGTGAGTGAAGACAAATGGTTTTTTTCACCATGTCATCTAACGGCTCTGCAGAGGCTAAGAGAATTAAAAAAAACACACATTTAACAGTCTCTCCAAATCCTGAAAATTGATTGACTGGAGGTTTTGAAAAACTGCGTATTTTTGTCGAAGAACTGATAAAGTCCAGCCCAGCCATAAGTTGTTTCCTACTCAGTGGTGATCATCATTAATTCCAAAAAAAGTCCAAAGAACGAGCAAACTACAGTACGCTTGTGGAGTTTGTGCATCCAGTGATGAACCTTTTCGTCTTCACGGTCTGCTGTGCTCGAAAGGCTTGAGTGCTTTGGAGACCTTGGAGATTCTGCGCCTGTCATTCAACAGCATCACCACCATCCAGCTTGGAGAACTGGACAACTTGCGAAGGCTGAGGGAGCTTCACCTCCAACACAACCTTATCAGCAGCTTGCACTCGGACGCCTTCCGACATTTACAACAGCTCAAGGTAAATAAGCACATAATACAATGGTAGTATCATGTCTAATGTGTCAGTATCGGGCGATACCGGTTCGATTTTGATATTAAATCTTGCATCTGCACAGTAATCCCTATTGGCTCCCCGATTGGCTGCAGTCTTGGCAAGGAACGTACAGTATTTGGACTTCAGTCATCGACTGGGATGGTTCAATTGTGACTAAAAAGTTGATCTTTTTTTTTTTATTTCAGGAAAATTACATTAGTTTGCATTTTCAATGTTATCAAATTGTTTTGGAGAAATCAGTAGTTAGAAACTGCCATTGGAAATTATCAATATGGCCACATGCCCTTCCACTTCCTCCATATCTTGGTGAGATTCAAGACCGGGGGCGGAGACTATTTGTTCATTTAAAGTCATTATAAATACATCACTGTCAAAATGACAGGGATCAATTAGTCCAAAAATACATATGGACTTCTTAGCTCTACTTTGGCCCACTTCCACCTCAAAACATGTGTCACAACGACTAGCCTTTTCCATGGCTGACTTAAAAAGGTTTTCTTTGATCAAGATACACAAAAACAATCAGAGAAGCTTTTCGTAAGCATAATTGTTCATAGTTCGCTAAATGTCTGAAAACAATGATTCAATCCAATCCAATCCAATCACCACCATTCAGATGCACATTCCTACTTTTGGCCACTTTCTAAAAATACATTTAAAAAAACGATCACCACAATGCTTTAATCACCGTTTCAGACACTACATGACAACAGAACTGAACAAAAACAGAGCCAAGGAAACACAAGTACCAATGTTGAGCCTATTCATGTGTCTCGTAAAAGCTGTGCTTTCACCAACATTTGCCTCGTGGCAGATCCTCAATGTGAGCTTCAACATGTTGACCAGCCTCAACCCTTCAATCTACCTCTCTCTACACACCATCGGGGCGGACGTTCACCTGGCTGGAAACAGGTGGCGCTGTGACTGCAACATGGGTAGCATAAGAAGATGGATGGCTTTAGACCGGAGCAGAGGCTTACGCTCCTGGGATTTGGTTTGCGCTTCGCCACCCATTCTTGCCGGTGTGGACGTTCTCGAAGTGGAGGACGACGATCTGAACTGTTGGAGTGCTGAAAAGGAGCCAAAGCTCCACCAAGATGTGACGGTCCATAGGGATTCCCAGGTTCTGCTGTCCTGTGCCACAAAAGGTAACGACTAAACAAATCCTCCACACCGTCAGAAACCAAATAAAAAACTCATGTGTCTTATTCCCAGGCGGATTATGGCGGACACCCGCTGGTTTGGTACCTGCGAACCAACCTCAGTCTGGTCTTCTCGTCAGTGCCATCACAGAGAAAAACACTGGTCTTTATGTGTGTTTGTCTGAGGACTACCAGGTGGTGTCTGTCTTTCACCTCCATATTGCAGGGACTAGCAGAAAAGCCCGAAGTGTAACTGAAAGAATCACAGGTGGAGAAAGGAGCCAAACCGTGACACAGTCCGACTTGACGTTAGCCGTGTGTTTGTCTGTGTTCATCACCTTTTTGGTCGCCTTCATCCTGGGAGTTCTCCTAAGACCTTACATCGACATGCTCTGGAAGAGGATCACCAGGAAGAAAACATCCAACCCAGTCTCATCAGCCGAGGAGAGACAATATGACAACGAGGCCTACTCGGCAGGCGAGGACCCAGAGGAGTTGCGGCCTCATAGGGAAAGGAGAGTCACGTTCAGCACAGTGGACTTCCAGGAAGAAAACAATGTTAAATATCACAACAAGGAACGTGAAACAAAAGCAAACGGTACAGTGGATGAATGTGAAATGGTCACAGATGGAGATTCAGGAAGTGAGAGAAGTCTGGAGAGAAGGGATTCAGAGGATACAAGAGGTCTTTCAGACCAAAACCTCAAGAGGAGGGGAAGTTTGTCGGATTCCTCACTGTCTGACAAAGACCAAAAAGAGCTGGACACTGTTCAGCAGAACTCAACAAAATTACCTCCAATTTCCATAAATAAAACTCCAGGATTTGCCTTTGAGCCCATTCTGCACCCAAACAATGGCCGAATTTTAGCAGAAGAACCAGAGGATGATGAGGAACAGTTTGAGTTCAGCGACCGCAGCACATCTCCGAGAACCAGCAGCCCTGTCGGATCTTATAACTACTCCAGACAAATTATGCCAAGGCTGAACAGGAAGGACTCATCCAACTCCAGTTCATATATGAGCGACGACGATCCTTCGGAATACACCGTCAACCCTGATCTGCAGGAAGAGGAGGACTTGAGGAGGAGGTACGCTAAAAGTGGACATGAACCTGGCCTGGATCAGGACACAGAACTTTGGTGGCCTGCAGTGGATCTTGAGCATTCCATGCGTGTCCAGAGACGTTTGGATATTAAAGTGTGTGAAGAAGATCGTCAAACTACAAGCTTCAGCAAGATGCCCGGGACAGTGATGGTGGTCACAGCAGGAGTCGCACCTTCAATTTATTTATCCAGCAGTGACAGTGAAGAAACAAGGCGACCCGTTACTGTACCGCTGAGACTTGATTCACAAACACAGAGGCCAGTGCTTGATCTTGAGCATACCATTGCAGTGCAGAGATATTCAGATATCAAAGCACCGTTACGAAGATCAGATTCCTTATCTGGCACTGACTCTGAGGATGGATCAATTCACCTCACAGAGGCACCACAAAGGTTTGACAGAGCAGGGCTTCTAGAGCAAGACGTTGGCCTTGGGAAAGACACAAGGTGGCCTGCTATCGACCTTCAGCAACTTCCTCGCATTGAAAGGCATCTCAATGTAAAGTCAACACTGCCTGATTCTTCCTCGAGTCGTGACATTGAGGACATAAGAACAACCACCATGTTACAGCTTCCATCTAAAGTATCACCAAGTTATGATGCACAAGGAACCTGGCCCTCTGTTGATCTTGAGGATTCTTTCCGAATTAAGAGGGGGCTAGATGTCAAAGCAAGATCAACAACTTTAGATGCATCATCCGACAGCGATTATGTAATGACTAATTACATCACAAAACCGGAACAAGAAACCAGAAATGTAACTCGGTACCCCATTAAAGCACCTCCAACACCAAATTATGACCCACAATCACCTTGGCCCACTCTTAATCTTGCAGATTGTTTCCAAATTAAGAGGAGACTAAACGTCAAAGCAAGGTCAACAACTTTAGATGCATCATCTGACAGCGACAACGATGAGGTAGTGACTAATTACATCATGAAACCGGAACAAGAAACCAGAAATGTAACTAGGTACCCCATTAAAGCACCTCCAACACCAAATTATGACCCACAATCACCTTGGCCCTCAATTGATCTTGAGGACTCTTTCAGAATCAAGAGGCGTCTCAACGTCAAAGTACTTTCGCCACCTTCAGATTCATCATCCAGCAGAAACAGAGATTATGGAACAACTCATGACATCACCAAACAGGAACAAGGGCTTGCTAAAGTAACCAGGTCCACCACAAAAGCGTCATCAACACAAAGCCATTACCCACATGGACGCTGGCCTACAATTGATCTGGAGGATTCTTTCAGAATCAAGAGGCGTCTCAATGTCAAAGGACCCCCATTACCTTCCGATTCATTATCCAGCAGCAACAGTCAGCATGAAACAACTCGTCAAATCACAAAACATGAGCAAAGAGCCACTCCAAGGACTAGATACTCCTTGAAAGAATCACCAACACCAAACTATGACCCACATGCACCCTGGCCCACTCTTAATCTTGCAGATTCTTTCCAAATTAAGAGGAGACTAGACGTCAAAGCAACATCACCAACTTTAGATGCATCATCCGACAGCGACAGCGATGAGGTAGTGAGTAATTACATCACAAAACCGGAACAAGAAACCAGAAATGTAACTCGGTACCCCATTAAAGCACCTCCAACACCAAATTATGACCCACAATCACCTTGGCCCTCAATTGATCTTGAGGACTCTTTCAGGATCAAGAGGCGTCTCAACGTCAAGGTACTTTCGCCACCTTCATATTCATCATCCAGCAGAAACAGGGATCATGGAACAACTCATGACATCACTAAACAGGAACAAGAACTTGCTAAAGTAACCAGGTCCTCCACAATAGCGTCATCAACACCAAGCTATTACCCACATGGACGCTGGCCTACAATTGATCTGGAGGATTCTTTCAGAATCAAGAGGCGTCTCAATGTCATAGGACCCCCATCACCTTCCGATTCATTATCCAGCAGCAACAGTGAGCATGAAACAACTCATCAAATCACAAAACATGAGCAAAGAACCACTCCAAGAACTAGATACTCCTTGAAAGAATCACCAACACCAAATTATGACCCACATGCACCCTGGCCCACTCTTAATCTTGCAGATTCTTTCCAAATTAAGAGGAGACTAGACGTCAAAGCAAGGTCAACAACTTTAGATGCATCATCTGACAGCGACAACGATGAGGTAGTGACTAATTACATCATGAAACCGGAACAAGAAACCAGAAATGTAACTAGGTACCCCATTAAAGCACGTCCAACACCAAATTATGACCCACAATCACCTTGGCCCTCAATTGATCTTGAGGACTCTTTCAGAATCAAGAGGCGTCTCAACGTCAAAGTACTTTCGCCACCTTCAGATTCATCATACAGCAGAAACAGAGATTATGGAACAACTCATGACATCACCAAACAGGAACAAGGGCTTGCTAAAGTAACCAGGCCCACCACAAAAGCGTCATCAACACAAAGCCATTACCCACATGGACGCTGGCCTACAATTGATCTGGAGGATTCTTTCAGAATCAAGAGGCGTCTCAATGTCAAAGGACCCCCATCACCTTCCGATTCATTATCCAGCAGCAACAGTCAGCATGAAACAACTCGTCAAATCACAAAACATGAGCAAAGAGCCACTCCAAGAACTAGATACTCCTTGAAAGAATCACCAACACCAAACTATGACCCACATGCACCCTGGCCCACTCTTAATCTTGCAGATTCTTTCCAAATTAAGAGGAGACTAGACGTCAAAGCATGGTCAACAACTTTAGATGCATCATCTGACAGCGACAACGATGAGGTAGTGACTAATTACATCATGAAACCGGAACAAGAAACCAGAAATGTAACTAGGTACCCCATTAAAGCACCTCCAACACCAAATTATGACCCACAATCACCTTGGCCCTCAATTGATCTTGAGGATTCTTTCAGAATCAAGAGGCGCCTCAATGTCAAAGTACTTTCGCCACGTTCATATTCATCATCCAGCAGAAACAGAGATTATGGAACAACTCGTGACAGCACCAAACAAGAACAAGGAATTGCTAAAGTAACCAGGTCCTCCACAAAAGCGTCATTAACACCAAGCTATTACCCACATGGACACTGGCCCACAGTTGGTCTTGAGGATTCTTTCAGAATCAAGAGGCGTCTCGATGTCAAAGGACCTCCAATACCGTCCGATTCATCACCGAACAGCGACAGTGATCATAAAACAATTCAACACATCACAAAACGTGAACAAAGACCCACTCAAGTAACTAGATACTCGTCGGAAGAATCAGCAACACCAAATTATAACCCACATGCACCCTGGTCCACTCTTAATCTTGATGATTCTTTCCGAATTAAGAGGAGACTAGATGTTAAAGCAACATCAACAACTTTTGACGCATCATCCGACACCGACGATCACATCACAGAACTGGAGCAAGAAACCATAAAACGAACCAGGTACCCCATGACAGCCCCTTCAAAACGAAGTTATGACCCAGAATCACCTTGGCCTTCAATTGATCTGGAGGATTCATTCAGAATCAGGAGGCGTCTCAATGTCAAAGGACCTTCACCACCTTCAGATTCAATGTCCAGCAGCAACAGCGAGCATGAGACAATTCAACACATCACAAAACATCAGCAAAGACCCACTCATGTAACTAGATACTCCTCTAAAGAATCACCAACGCCAGATTATGATCCACATGCAACCTGGCCCACTCTTAATCTCAAGGATTCTTTCGGAATTAAGAGGAGACTAGATGTCAAAGCAAGATCAACAACTTTAGATGCATCATCCGACAGCGATTATGTAATGACTAATTACATCACAGAACCGGAACAAGAAACCAGAAAAGTAACTAGGTACCCCATGAAAGCACCTCCAACACCAAATCATGACACACAATCACCTTGGCCCTCAATTGATCTTGAGGATTCTTTCAGAATCAAGAGGCGTCTCAACGTCAAAGTACTTTCACCACCTTCATATTCATCATCCAGCAGAAACAGGGATCATGGAACAACTCATGACATCACCAAACAGAAACAAGGACTTGTTAAAGTAACCAGGTCCTCCACAATAGCGTCATCAACACCAAGCTATTACCCACATGGACGCTGGCCTACAATTGATCTGGAGGATTCTTTCAGAATCAAGAGGCGTCTCAATGTCAAAGGACCTTCACCACCTTCAGATTCATCATCCAGCACAGACAGTGAGCATGAAACAATTCATCACACAACAAAACATGAGCAAAGACCCACTCAAGTAAATAGATACTCCTCTAAAAGATCACCAAAACCAAATTATGACCCACATTCACCCTGGCCGAGTCTTAATCTTACGGATTCTTTCCGAATTAAGAGGAGACTAGATGTCAAAGCAACATCAACGACTTTAGATGCATCGTCCGACAGTGAGAGTGATGATGAAGTGACTAATTACATCACAAAACCAGATCAAGACAACAGAAAAGTAACTCTGTACCCCATTAAAGCACTTTCAACAAGTTATGACCCACAATCACTTAGGCCCATTGTTGATCTTGATGGTACTTTCCGAATTAAGCGGCGTCTAAACGTCATACAAGTGTCAGCAACTCCAGATTCATCTTCCAGCAGCAACAGCAAAAATGAGATGACATTTCACCCCACAAAACAGAACCAAGGAGTCACAAACACAATCAGGTACCCCATGAAACTGAGTTATGACCCAGAAGTACCATGGCCATCACTTGATTTCAAGGATTCCTTCTGGATTAAGAGACGATTAGATTTCAAAGCACCATTACCAACTTCAGATTTAACATCCAGCAGTGAAAGTGAAGATGAAACAATGTATTACACTCAAAAACAGGGCCAAGGAATAACCAAAATAACCAGTTATGTCCCTAATGCACCAAGTTATGGACCACAATCTACATGGCCCACACTTGATCTTGAAAATTCTTTCCGAATTAAGAGGCGTCTGGACATCAAAGTACCTTCACCACACTCAGATTCTTTGTCCAGCGGTGACCGTGAGTATGACATCACTCATATTATAAAACAGAACCTTGGGACCAGAAAAACTCACCATCCCATAAACGTATCCCGAAGAATAAGTTCTGACTCACAATCATCTTGGCCCTCACTTGACCTTGAGGATCCTTTCCGAATTAAAAGGCGTTTAAATTTCCAAGTGCTGTCACCAACCTCAGATTTATCATCCAGCACCATGAAACAGGAACAAGGGACCATAAATTTAGCTCGGTACGACATTGCAGAATTGACAAAACCTGGGCATGATCCACAAGGACTTTGGTCATTGCTTGACCTCGATTCTTTCCGAATCAAAAGGCGTTTAGAAATTAAAGCTCCATCAGCGTCGACCTACAGCAGCAACAGTGAGGAGGACACATTTGTGGATGGACAAAGACAAGGGTACTATGAGACACGGAAGGGAAGGTCTTCAACTGAACCCTCCAATGTGTCACATGGTGTTAATCAACCAACCAGCTCAAACGAACAAGACGATACTAATGCTGATGCCACGGAGACACAGGCACTGCCCCGGGCATATTTGGGTGTCAGCAGACGTTTGGATATCAAAGTGTCATCTCCGCAACAACTGGTTGCTGATAGAATTTCTCCCGAGGCTTCCTATTCCAAATCAAATTGCTCCACAAGTGACAGTGACGAAGAGAACCAAGCCTCGCTCAAGGTTGCACACAAGAGTTCCATTAAATCACCTGCGATCATTGTCCCTCGTAGTCCCAAAAAAGATCCCAACATCAAATTAGAAAAATATGTCATCGTTTCCGAGACCCCGGAGGATAAACTCAGCAATGCTACCCCAGAAATAAACTCAGACCTTCAGTCAAGGTGGGCCAACATGCATCTTGGGTTCTCTCGCTTCAGAAAGCGTCTTGAAATCACATCGCATGCATGCGAACCACCTGTGGTGCCTCTCAGTGAGAGTGACCCCGAGCAAACAAATCAAAAGCATACAGTACTTGGCTCGCAAGGAAACGCACACACAGAAGCACCTCTAACCACTGCGCAAAATCACGACAACACTGACCAATCAGCGGTGGGTCCGACAATTGAAGGAAAGTCAAGCCTAACAGGTCTGCCACGTATAAGGATGTACCTGGATGTGATGGCTCCTGCAACTCTAAAACAAGGTCTGGATTCATCAAGCAGCAGTGAGAATGAAGCTGACTCCACAGAATATTCACAATGGAGAGCAAAGCCCCATGATCCTAGGCTTTCTTCTTCGTATGCAACTCGGACTGTCGAGACCCAACAGACAGCGGAGAAGTCGCAGGTTGCCACTGTGCCAAGGCAGCCTTCCTCCGACAATTGTGAAGACGAGACGGGTGAGGTTGCAGAAGCCAGCGAGATGACGGAGGTTTCGAGGTCAGTTACACCACAGAGCGACTCGCCGATACCATACCGACGTTTAATTATCAAGCCTTCGTCTCTACCAAATGATACCTCCACGGGGGATCAACATACTGATGGAATGACTACACTACATGGTTCCTCTTACAGTACCAGATATCAACTCCCATCTCTTGCCCCGAAGACCATTCCTAATCCAAGATCTGGGGATCATATGTCCTCCACCAGGGAAATATATTCTTACTCCTATAGTGCCAGACCCTATACGGCTAGAAACCAGACCCTCTATGTAGCCCCGAAAACCATTCCCAGTCTAGGGACTGGGGATGATACCCCCCTCACCAGGGATGAATCAGATGTGAACATAAGAACAACACAAAGTGGTTCCTACGATAGTGGCAGATACCAGATCCCATCTCTTGCCCCCAGACCCTTCAGGAACTCGATTGAGGGCCCATCAGCTGCAATACGTTGGGCAGGACTGAGGACCCGCCGGTCTGATCCCTCCAAACATCCGGACTCAAGCCTACCATCTCCACTTGGAGGACTCCCAAAAACTCAAGCTGGGTCCCTCACGATGGAGGTGGCACAGGAAAATAGGAGCACAACCGTGACAAGATCTCAACACCTAGGCAGCAATTCCTTGTCATCATTTGGCACCAATGAGATGTGGAAGGGTACTTCAGAAAAGACTGAAAGAAAAGGACTTAGCGCCTTGAAAGCCATGTCGGAATCAAGACAAACATGGGACAAGGATGAAAAAGTGAGACACTTCCAACCAAGTGGCAATTCTGGAAATTCCAATCATAACAGATCAGAAGACCTCGTCTCTTATACCTCACCAAGCATCGGAGAAGACCTTCCGTACGACATCCTCCACTACAGAACGCATGCACTGACTCAGGAGATTCGGCCCCCTGTTCCGACAACACCACTGCCAGATGAGGCCGTGGAGTTAACGCGGAATTCCAAAAGCTCTTATACCCCAAGCATTAGCCAAGTTTAAATTTGACCCCCAAAAAATGTAAAGCCTTTTCAGGGTGCAAAGCTGTCAGCTATTTTATTGTCAGACAGACATCATTCTGATTTGTTTTCCCATTAATTTATATGTACATGTACATGTTATGAAAACTGGTAATATATTTTACTAAGCTTTGGTCCCAAGGAGGAATCAAACTTCATTTGTTGTAAATTGGTGTAGACATCTTTTTTATCTTATTTCTGCAAATCAGCATTAGGGGATTAAAAAAAAAAACATAAATCCAACCATTTTGGTTTGCAGCAGACATTCTGGGCAAATTCCAGAGCCTGTACTTTTTCCAATATTTCACCGACGGTCTACGCTAAATCGCCAAACTTTTTGGCCTAGGCCATGAAAACTGACAGGCAGACAATTAAATGCTCTTCAACTAAACTGTTGTCATCCACACAACACAATAACTTTGTTCAAAAAATTTTGGTGTGTCCCATGGGATTTTGTAAATTGTGCCTTGGCTCACTAAAGGTTTGAAAACATTTCAATGTTCAATCCAGTGTCATGTTAATCCGAGTAACCGGGTATTCTTACATTGAATAAGCTTGCAGTGCTTCCTATTTATGTCTATTTTTTTTCCATGATTCTCTAACGTTTGTCTTTTTTTTGCAGATTTTCTTTGTTCAAAATAAAGTGCTCCAAACAAGCCGAGTGGAGTTAAATTAATAAACCCTTTTTATTTAAGTATATAGACATTGGTTATAGTGAAAACCGACATATAGACACATAGTTTTACGTACATATATACAGTTGGGACAAGCACTTTCACCTTCCTGCGTTGTCACAAGATCATCTGAGAACATGAATTACATCTATACACAACCGCTTGGTGTCTATTTCACATACAGTGAAAGCAGTGGTGGTGTAATTTGTGTGTGCACGCCAAGTCAACGGATGCACTGCCCAAAAACAAAAAAACACGTACGCCACGCAAGCTTTTTCGCGTGGCGTCAACAGAGTGAACGTTTGTTCCACCATGAGGTAACACCTATGTTTTTTTCCCCAGGTCTTAACATCAACAACGGTAAACACAATCATGAGTTCCCGTCGGGAAACCAAACAATAAACATGATGGTGAATACCGCCCCCTCCCAAAAAAAAAATCGAAGTACAAAACAATTGCACAAATTTCTGTACAGAAAAAAAACAACAAGAACAGAAAAATGGCTTTGACGGGATCTGCATGCAAGTATTAAATAATTTGGACGAGTCAGCATCACGGCACAGTCAAAGACAGAAATGTGTACAAAAAAAAAAAAGAAACCCCAGCAGAGTGCTATTATAGAGTTCTGACCTATCGCACGTTCCAATAGGTGATGCTAGAAATGCTCATTCCAGCACTCTGCGGGGGGGGGGGAGTGAGGGAGATGCTACCTGAAACTATCGGACTAAAAGGGAAGACTGAACCACACGTGGGGTAGGAAACTGGCAGCGAGTTTGACGTCAAACAGGCTCCCAATCTTTATACATATGTACATCTGTTGTCTACGTGTGTGGTAAAGTTTGAGGCACAGCTAAGTTGATGCATCCATTGGTCCAGTGTGGGGACCAATAAATGCTGAGGGGAGGGGTAGGGGAGGCCTCTTTGGGCCACCCAAATGGAATTAGCAGCAATGTGGTTTTTGGTGCTAAAAAAAAAAACAAACAAAAAATGACTGGCACTAATCAAGTAAACACCACAGGCAGCAGGAACCTGCCATGGGAACCCACCATGTGACTTTTTTTCTTTTCCTAAATGTGCTCACCTTTTAAGACTCTCCTTTGACTTCTCCCACACTTCCTGGTGGAATATGGTAAAGGAGGGTTTGGACTAAGCCAACTTGACCAAATCTGGAAACGTGCACCCACCAGCTACCCACCCTCGGCCGTGGCTGTTTGTTTTTATTTGTTTTCACGTTGATTCTCATTGTTGCGGTCGTCACAGTATTTCTGATGTTCACTTATTATTATTATATATTTCTCTGCGGTTGTTGCTAGGACATCTGTCTTTCCTTGTACCATTCCACAAACTCGTCCAGCAAGACAGGCCCTGGTTGGAGAGAAAATTTTGGTTGGCGTAGTAGAGAATTGAGTTGGGCCTCAAAGAGCATAAATTGACATTGTAAGGTTAAAAAATAAATATTAAAAAATACATTTGGGTGGGAATTCTCTTACGCTCCCTAGTGGTCAGGGTTAATGCGCGGCTGACTTACAGGCTCCGTCCTCGTCGTAGTTGCTGAGGTCCAAGTTGATTGTCCGGCTGAACTCCAACACGTTGCACCACTGGTCTTTGTTGACTACTTTGTACTTGGATTGCTGGGGAATCAAACAGGAGCACAATGGCATCACTTCTCTCCATGTCAGAAGTTCTAACACTAGTCCCCCCCCCCCCTCCAAACAGTAAAGGTCGGAGGACGACGACAACAAGTGGAATTCCTACACGGTAGACCACACTTATTAATTCGAACCATGGCAATAATCGAGCGCTTCGCCTCTCGGCTCAGCTCCTTCATCACATCCTTTTTCACACTGCTGCAATACTTTTTTAAAAACACTTGTGCAAATGTTATGAATGCTTGTGCAACATTTGAACCCAAGAGGTCCTTTACCTTTATTAATTCCTCTGCGGCCATCAACAGCTGGCCGTCCTTACCTCTAGAAATTGATTGAAGACGGGAAAGAGGGGCCACGTCTTTCCCAAAAGAAGCCCCAGCATGCACTTAGCCGTGTTCAAGTCTAAACTCCTCTGATCCTTCTCCTGCCAAAGGGTGCGCGCACACAGACACGCACACATTATCTTAACACTCAATTCCTCAAAGCCAACATATTTCCGTCAAACGGACTCATAATGCTCCAGAACGACCGGCACTGAAATGCAAATCCTTATAAATTTGAAAACATCGCGGGAAAGCTCCATTTGTTTCAAATGGAACTCCTTTAACCAATTTCAACATAGCACCAAAATGCCACCAGTTGGTGTATTGCTCCAATTTCCATAGTACAGTAAAACCTCGGTTTTCGTCCATAATCCGTTCCAGAAGGCTGTTCGAAAACCGAATTGTTCGAAAACCGAAACCTTGCTGTTTAAAAAAAAAAGAAAAAAAGTTTATTGAACATGTCTGCTCACAATGGAAAGCGACACGAGGAAGCGTCACTTCCTCGTGTAAGGAAGGCGAGAGGAAAATCGCGGGAAAGCTCCATTTGTTTCAAATGGAACTCCTTTAACCAATTTCAACATAGCACCAAAATGCCACCAGTTGGTGTATTGCTCCAATTTCCATAGTACAGTAAAACCTCGGTTTTCGTCCATAATCCGTTCCAGAAGGCTGTTCGAAAACCGAATTGTTCGAAAACCGAAACCTTGCTGTTTAAAAAAAAAAGAAAAAAAGTTTATTGAACATGTCTGCTCACAATGGAAAGCGACACGAGGAAGCGTCACTTCCTCGTGTAAGGAAGGCGAGAGGAGTGGTGCATTCAAGTGCGCGCAGTTGGTTCGAGAACCGAAATGTGTTAGTCATCCGAGGCATAAAAAACTCGAAATTTTTGGTCTGTCATCTTCCGAGCCGCTTGATCCTCACTAGGGTCGCGGGGGGTGCTGGAGCCTATCCCAGCTGTCTTCGGGCAGTAGGCGGGGGACACCCTGAATCGGTTGCCAGCCAATCACAGGGCACACAGAGACGAAAAACCATCCAAACTCACACTCACACCTAGGGACAATTTAGAGTGTTCAATCAGCCTGCCACACATGTTTTTGGAACGTGGGAGGAAACCGGAGCACCCGGAGAAAACCCACGCAGGCCCGGGGAGAACATGCACACTCCACACAGGGAGGCTGAAGCTGGAATCGAACCCGGTACCTCTGCACTGTGAAGCCGACGTGCTAACCACTGAATTGGTCGAGAACCGAAATGTTCGAAAACCGAGGTTTGACTGTATATCTCCTGTAGCTAAGCTCCGCGCACACACTGATTTCACTTTTGGCAGACTCACCCTGGCAAAGTCAAAGGCGTATCGGTAAATGAGTTTAAAGCTGGTGCTGTCATTGAGGACGGACCTCAGAAAGTCCAGTGAGTTCCTCAGCCGCTCGGTAGAGTCGCACCTGGCAAGAGAACGCGACAGATCGAGAACCAGACCAAAAAACACTGCCGATAACCCCCACCCTCACACACAAAAAAAAAGGTTGCGTACGTACTGCAGCGAGCCCATGCCCCTCAGCCACTCCTGCAGCGTGAAGTAGCCCATGCTCTGAGCATCCAGCTTCCACGCCAGCACAAGCATCACCACCTACAATCCAGAAAACACCACTCTGACCTTTGAGGGGGGGTTCATCATTTGAAAAAAATTCTCAGCCATTTTTCACTTTGTTCTATTTTTTTTAAAAATGTCTTTGGGGGTCTTACATTCTCAGGCTCCACTCCAATGTCCTCGCAGAACTTCTCCATGCCCTCTGGTCCCACCACGTCATCGCAGCCTATCAGAGACAAGCATCATACATGACCAAAACAATGCAATTAACAATGCATCAAGAAAATATCTGCTCACCCGCATATTCATAGAACCACTCCAAGCATCTCTTGTTGGAAAATGTTTCCTCCTCACGAATGAGTGGAGAGTCAATTTTTCTGGAAGTGCACAAAGAACAGAAGGAAGTTATTTGACCAATAATCTTTAAAACCCGCCTCAAAACTCACTTGTATTCTTTGGCATTTGACTCGGCATGACTCAGATTTGTTCTTGGTTTTGCTGTTTGGTGCTTTCTACCGTCTTTGTTGCTTTACTGTTGTATATGTTAGTTGCTACATGTACAGCACTTTGTATGCAGCGATGGCTGTTTGAACGTGCTCTATAAATACAGTTGAGTTGAGTTTAATAATTGCAGGAACGAAAAAAAAAAAGTGGTGTTATTTGTCCCAGTATTCAAAGATTTTAACCCATTTTGTTCACGTCAAATATTTTAGTATTTTAAAATATTTTTTCTATTATGTAATTTTGATTGTCCTATTTTGTGATATCCGTATAGTATTTTTCCTGATAATATATTTAATTTTGAAAGAATAATGCAAGCTAATAGTGTCATATTTCATCATAATTTTTTAAAATAATTTTGAGCAAAACTATTTTTTACTTTTGTCTGATAGTTTAAAACTATTTCTTAATATATTTGGAAAATTACCTGTTAAAATATGACTTTTTAAATCTTAAGAATGTATGTATCTTTATCTAAATAATAATAGATTCGAAAAACTATGAATAACAACTGGTTGTTTAACATGTCTGTAATTGCCTTTAAAATACACCTTGGTGTTGTAGATATTATAATAAAATGTAATAATATCCTACCTGTCCTGGCGACTCTTCTTCGCTGACATGTCATCTCCGGCAGTGGGTCTCCTCTTTTTCCTCGGGGGCATGGCTCTGGAGCAACAAGCTAAAGAAAAAGATCATCATTTATATAAATATACATACATACACAATATTTGGGGTCAAATACTTTTGTACCGTTTAATATTTTTTGTCAAAAATCTGTTTGTATTGAACATGTGATATTTTAGTCTAATATTGATCTTTTCCTGTTCTAATATTTTTGCATTGTTTTCATAATCACTTTGAATGTTTATTAAATTTTAAAATTCCCTTAATCTTGAAAACAAAACTACTTTTTCTTTTATGATGAAGTCATGGGGGAAAAGGTGTGAAGTTGAGAAAAATGAAATCTTAAGAACCAAATATTTTTTGATATTTGCATGAAATGTTGGAGAAAATCATGTGCAACGAATGTTTTCCCCCCGGATGAGTTATTAGAACGGGGAAATGATTAGACGGGACAATGGAGTAAGACAATTCTCCATTCAGGTGAGGAAAACAATACAGATATTACCTGACGTGTGCCTCTCCTGCTCAGCGTCTTCCGTGAGGTTCTGCCAGAAGAGATGCCAAATGCTTTTAAGCCAAACAAGTATACGCTTCAGAAACAAACACAACATGTTGCCATATGCATTTACCAGCCTGTGCAATGTGTGGTGGATCTTATGGATGCTGGCCAGTGTAGTCAAGTGAGAATTCAGATGAAAATCTGTCAAAAGAAATAATAATAAAAGACATGAGGTACGGTTATTATAAGCAATTGCGGACATGGAAGTCAAGTCAAGTACGAAGAGACACGAAGAAGCACGCAGATGACGTCACTGCCTCGTCAAAAGTCCCGATCCCGTCCGTCGGCTAACGCTAGCGGTGTCAATAGATCTTCACGGCTTAGCTTTAGAGTGCCACGGCGTGATGTTTGAACACGAAACGAAGGGGCGGACTCTTGACGTGACTCGAAATTGTGTTTATTTGGTTTCCCGTTGGTCCTCAAATGCCAGTCCAAAGTGGTCGTTAAAAGTGACACGGCGGGTCTAGCGTTAGCTTGTGTACCGAAAATAACATCGCAACTTGCGCGGAGTTTGCAAAGTAGCAAAGAGAGGTGTGCACTTGGGATTTGTGGTCCATTTCCGCCATGAGTCCCAAAGGCGGCAAGGCTCGGCCACAGCCTTCAGGAACTACAATTCCCAAAGACCTCGACAACACCAGCGATTCTTTCAAAGCCATCTGCCCCCCCAATTTAACATTCAGTTCGACTGATTTACAAGCTTTTTTCGCATTATAAAAACGCCAACATTTGTTGAATACGACGCACGAACGACCTAGTTAGCATACGAGCCGATTTGGGTGATAAGAAGGCCGGCTAAACGCAGCGAGTAGGCCAAATTAAAGATGGTAACTCAACTGCGTCACAATTTTCACTCTCTTAAAAACCTCCACGCGCATTTGACACATTTCCACGTTCATTACGTCGTCCACTAAACTCCCCCGAGCCGAAACTCGTTCGTCCGTCAACGAAGACTGAAAGAAATGGAAAAAGATTGCAACCCAAGGAGAGAAGCATGAGACTAAACGTTTGCATTCGAAAAAAACACACATCGGCTGCAATCAAGCAATGCGGCCGGCAAGAGTGTACGTACAAATGATATCACACAAATAAAAAGTGTGGTGTCGAACAGGAATTTGGAGTCAATTTAGACTCTGTACACGTCCTTTGTTGTCGCACTGGCAAATACAAAGAGACCGACGCAAAATAGCAGAAATTCATCGAACCCCGCAGAGCTGGGGAAACATAGAAAGGCCATCGAGTCGAACGCTTTTCTATTCATGTTCCGAACGTGTTCTGTTCTGCCCGTAATGTGACCAAAAAAAGCCGGTTGGGATTACTACTTACTGGCTGCATCAGAGTGCATCTTTATGAAACACACAACTGTCTGTGGGAAGTCTGCAGACCGGCCAATGGGCGGAGTTCGCCGACGTAATGCCGCGCCGCGCGGACTGTGATTGGGACCGGGTCCATGCAACTTCCGCCCATGCTCCCATTCCATTGGTAACTCAAGCGCTCTCGTCAAAATCAATCGACATTGACTCCTCCCATGATCCTATCGGATTGGTCACTAATCCCAAAATAGGCGTGGCCCCTCCTGACAGTTCATTGGTCCAGTTTTGGGTAATAGGAACATGATTGAAACTATCCCAACCGTATAAGTCCCACTTCCGCCTGTGCTACCATTCGATTGGATACTCGTGCTTTCTCCTCAAAAATAAATCGGTCAGGAGCCCGCCCACGCGCTAAATTGAATGAGACAACCCCAAATCGGCATGTACCATCATTAATCAATATCGTACAATTAATTTCACAATTTAACTATAGATGTGTTTTCTAATTTAATATTACACGTTAAATCAAGTTAAAATATGTTTTTAAAAGGTGATTAAAACCGGGTGTATGTCACCACCAATTGTATTCACTTTTGATTGTCCCCTTGAGCTGTTTCGGAAAAAGTTCGTCCCACCTACACGCCAATATGATTTGTCAGCTCTCCCACGACAAATAGGATTGGTCAATTTCTTCACGTGACCGCCACCCACTTTTCAATCGAAGTGGTGGTGTGTTTGTTGACATAAACCAGGGGTGTCCAAAGTGGTCCTCAAGGGCCGCTGTCCTGCCTGTTTTCCAGCTCTCCCAGGAGCAACACACGTGATTTAAATACTCACGAATGTTCTAATGCTGCTTCAGAGCTGGCTGATGAGCTGATCATCTGAATCAGGTGAGTTGCAGCCGAGAGAAATGCAAAACAGGCAGGACGGTAGCCCTCCAGGCCCGGAGCTGGACATGCCTGACATAAGCTCTCACCAACGCCTTTGTCTTTTTGTCCCCATTTAGTCCACTGTATGAGTGAATGAAAGTTCAGTATTTTTAACGACATTAAACATGTATTGTCAAATCTCAACAGGACTACATTGTTGCCGCAGTGCGTGCATGTGCAATTTGTGCATGCGTGTTTTTAGAATGTGGAAGGAAACCGGAGCACCCAGAGAAAACCCACACATTCACGGGGAGAAGATACAAACTAAACATAGGAAGGCTGTAGCCGAAATTGAACCCTATATCTCTGCATTGTGAGGCAGACGTGCTAACCAGTTGACTACCGTGCTGCCGTTTTTCAGATTGTATCCATCCATTTTATAATATAAAGTTTTAAAATCTAATTGTTGAGTTACAACGACCATCGTTCCATCCACCCATCCATTTTCTAACCCGCTTATTGTCACGAGGGTCGCGGGCATGCTGGAACCTATCTCAGCTGTCTTTGGGTAGTAGGCGGTGTACACCCTGAACGGGTTCCCAGCCAATCGCATTACCATGGTCTAATATCGGAAAATATTTACTTATGTAAGGGGTCAACTTGAAAAAAAATAATAAATGACCTAATTTGTATTTTCCTTCATTTTAAATTTATTTTTTGATTTGCAAACACAATGCAGTACATTAAATAGATTTTGACATAAGGGGACACTCGTTGACACAGGGACAGAAAAGGATCTTAAAAGATTTTTCAATACCGACAGGAAAAAAAATCCACTTAATATGTATTGACTGAATTCTTCGTAACGATGCTTTAAAAAAATCTTATGAAACAAGTAGCTGATCACATTAGCCCATTATGATTTCTAGTCCTGCAAAGAAACAAAGGTAACATGAGTCTCAAATTTGTTTTCTGTGGCTTTTTGACTTCTGCAATGAGATATGGTCTATGACCAATCAAAAATGTGTCGTCAGAGCTTAAGTCACAGACAACACCTTAACACGCTTTCAGTCAATGTTGCACATTATTTTACGCACTCCACTAGAGAGTTTGGCCATTCAAGTATTCCACTGAAATGTCTTACTAATCTCAAACAGCTTTCCACAGTGAAGCTGTTTGTGTGTTTTCTTAGTTGGGGCGGTGCCCATAAAAATGCAGGGAGGAGTCTTTACTAAAGGTTCGGGCACAGAGTGAAAAGTCACTCAAGGAAAGTCCGCGGCTCTAACATGATTAGTACGGAAGTGAGTGGGAAGAAAGAAAATACAACAAAGGGCGAATGGAAGGTTCGTTTTCAACTTTTTTGGGTGGCTTTTGGGAATATAGAGATTGTAAAGTAGAGGTCACCAACCTTTTTGAAACTGAGGTACTTCATGAGAACTGCTAAGGACTAGAGTTTGCCATGCACTTCATGTACTGCTTGACCAGCTGATGACTGAGAAATCAATGCTGTTCATTAACCTGTCTATGGCATTTCCCATCATGAACTAGCGTTAAGCTACTTCAAGACAAAGTAATGCTGTTTGGTGTAATTAATCTTGTTTCATGTTTAAATTGGGAGTGGCAATAAACAGCTTGGTCCCCACCTGCCAAACATACACCACAGAAACATAACCACCTTCACAATATTCTTAAGAAATCACAATGTCCCATCACTGGTGAGCTATTTTTGGAGCACGTTAATGAGCACGTAATGTAGTCCCCATTTGTGACTCCTGCTGTAAAGTGTCTCCATTTGTGTGCCTTCAGTGCCCCACCTCTCAAGGACACATCCCCAGCGAAGACGTGAGAAAGGTGTGGAAAGAATGCCAACAAGAAAGCTTCTGGTATAGAGGTATGTTGCAAAAAACAAAACAAAAAAAACCACACAAATCAATGGATTGCGTAAGCGGAACCAGACGGAAGCACTGGGGCCCGACTCGTCCATCGGTATTGCGTTCAAGCTCATGTTTACATTCTTTTGTAGGGTGGCCTCTGGAAACAGGACTGTGTGCGGAGAACAGTTGCCATGTGATAGCACTTACTTAACGTTACCATACTATCTACTTGAAACTATTGTGTATATATATATATATATATATATATATATATAGTATAAATAAACCGCCAAAAAATGTTTTTTAAACGTTTTTAAGGGGCCCTGATGAATAACAAATAACATATAAAAATGGTCCGACGCTCATGTCTCTTTGACATATGATGTGGTATGGTTTGGATGAATCTCTTACTTTCCATGGACATTTTAAAAGTGACCCAATCTTTGTTTTGCTTCTCTTTAGCTCTACCCCTGTCCGTCGGCAGCATGGCTGTCACGGGGACTCTCATCTACAATGGTTAACACACACACACACACACACACACACGCAGGCATACGCACACACACTACTTATTTACAATATCAATGCTTTCACTTATTGTTTGTATTTCAATGCAGGTATTTGGAAAACGTCAAAGCGGTTTGGTCCCTTTCCAAAACTAGCAGGTATGGAACATGACTTATGGTCTGTTTGTTTAGATATAGCATTTTTGTAAGGATCTGACACAAGATTATTTAAATTTCAGTTGCCGGAATCCTTGGCTTTGCCGTGGGGAAAGCATCTTACATGAGTACCTGTCGTCGCAAATTCCAGGAGCTCGGCCCCGGGATTGAGCCACCGTTTGGGCCTTGGTCTGGCCCTTTTAATCGCGGACACAGGTCCTGTCAACATGTGTGCGAAGAGTGTAAGAAAAAAGTTCCGGCGGGACCTACAGAATGATTAGAAGAAAAAAAATTAAATGTGTCATTCAGGGATACTTTACAAAGGATGGTAACTTGATTTTTTTAAATACCTTTGATTTTCTCTTTCCCTGCATTAAAATAAACAAAGAAATAAATGAACAACTTTCACAAAATCACCTCTAGAGGGCAATGTTGTCATTTGAACCATAAATACCGTTACAGTACTGTACTGTAGTCAATTTTGGTGCATTGCATGGTTTCTTTGTAGTTTTAGTGGTGTATAAAATACATTTTAAAGTACTGTACAACATACATTACAATGTACTGAGGGGCACATGAAAATTATCTTTTTTGTTTGGCTCCTTTTAATGATGTTAATCATAATTGAATTTAATGATGACATTTTGGTTAGTAAAAACAAAACAGTTGAGACAGGATAAGAAAGTGTTTGTATGCCGTAAAAATATTTTTTAAACGACAGTTTTTAAATTATTATTATTGATTTTACAACACATCAAAAGTATTGTAGAGACTATTTGATAATTGTGTTGATTATATTTTTGATATTGTGTGTTTATTATTATTTAACAATATGTACTTTTAATTTATTATTTAGCTCATGAAACTATGGCAAACCACTGCCGATACCGCATGGACGAACGACAGTGTGTGACGGCTCCTGCCTACGCAACAGTTGGGGTGTCTTCCTTTTAGGATATTTGGTGTCCTAGATGAATTATCTGTAATGATGTAGCGAAACACCCGCCCGTCTCGTGCATTTTCGGTGTACGCTATTATTAAAGTGAGCGAGCCGGTAGGAATGTCATCCTCACTACGTCGTCCAATCAATTGTTGGTTTTAGATAGATCGACACCTAATTTAGTCCTATAGAAAGCTGTGCTTGATGTAGGCGTATTGCCAGGAAGCCAATCAACAGTGAAAGGCGGGGCGAAGTGACCACAGGCTTGCTCTGACAGACACTTTCAACACCGAAGCAGATTGAGGAGAAAAAAAACACAAATCACACCACTACGCAAATCCTTCCAATGGAGGAGGGCCAGGACGTTGGAGCTTGTTCGGCGAATGAAGTGTGCGAGCTGGCCGCATAGCTCAAATATAACGGAGGAGTGACGCATAGAGACAAGAGAAAAGAGAAGACATAGAAGGAAACAAAGTTGTAAGTAACGCCGTTATTGTGTCGGGGAAAAAAAAACAAGAACGTAGTGGTCATTCGCACTGTGATGTAGGCAACGTTACCGCACGCTAACTTTGTCGTTGTGGGGTGGTGGTGGTGGTGGGAGAGATATGAAACGCAGCCAGTGTTAAAGCATCCCAAACAAGGAGTTAAAAGTGTCATATCGTCCACCCCAGTTTCCTTTTTTTAAGACGGTTAACACTGCAGTCTGTCATTCACTTCAAACTTGGCTGTTGTGGCTACCTAGCATCTCTCTTTACATTAGCCCCCAATACATGAGGCTAACAAAGCTGCTGGGAGGATGCTGCGTTAAGTCTCTCAAACTACCGTAGGCGTTTTCAAATCATCTCCTGGTTTAGAAGTAGGCGAAAACATACAAGTCGAATGTCATCAACAAACGAATAACAAGCCTAACATGGCATTTGTGCTTGGGGGAGGTCACTCTTAAGTTGCACTCTCGCTCTCCTTTTTTTCCGTCTGGCGTGTTTGTTAGGGACTTTAAGCTACAACATGTCCAACCACGATAGGGGCTGAGATTGGCCCGAGGGCTCGTGTGTTTCTGGAAAATTATTCGAGTATCACCGTATATGGGGATATTGAATACGTGGTCAAAAGGTTTAGATATAAAATAAATGGCCCAGCTTTCCATAGGTAAACACAATCACAATAGTGTCTTGAAACTTATGTAACCCGTCATGTTTTTTCAAGATACGAATAGATATTGTTTCTGCTTTGACTTGCGAGCAAAATTTTAAGATAGAAGCGTTCTATCGTGGCAGGGAACCTCAACTCACTCCACAAGAGGCAACACATTTTGGCAGATGATAAAGAATTATTCAAAAAACAGACTTTAATGTGTGTGTGTGTGTGTCTATGTATATATGGTGTGTGTGTGTTTTCTTCACTCACCCATATTGCAGCCTTTATGATTTCCAAATAGCATTTTACCACATTGCTACGTCGATTTGAATTTGATTAACTGTTCAGCCGTAGTTCACTGTATTTCAACGTTTTTCAGAGGGAGAATTGTCCTGAATGAGTTTGTTTTAAATCCGGCGAGATATTAATGGCATTGAAGTTCACAGTGTTGAAACACTGAGCTGAGAGCTCTGTGAAATTTCCAGACTGTGAGCGCCCGCCCCTCCTCTAAACTGGCCCGCATGGATTAGCAGTCAAGTCAGCATTGCAGACGGAGTGTAAAATCTCTTAAAATGCTTGTGTATAATCAAAACGCACACATTTTTTTGGTCTCACTGCCATTTTTTTAATGCATCGTGCACCTCTCTAATTAGTGACCTCCAGCTTGTGCTTCTGCTGACGGTGGCGTTGCACTGCGCAAAGTGCGTTGACGCACTGGACTGAGCAAATATTTGGGCTGCTGAAGACCCTTTAGCACCTGCTCCATTGGCCTGTTCCTCTTCATTCAGTATACCGGTCACCTGTTTCAACAAGGGCTGTAGCTTGCCATCTGCAATTGTGTTTGTAAATGTCACTTGGGCGGCAGTTTAATTCAATGAAAACTAGACCACTTTGTGTACCTCCTGTGTTTGCATTCAACCCAACTAGTGGTACCTTCACTTGCGAGTATAATTCTTTCTCAGGAAGATATAGATAAAGTTTCCCCATTGAAATGAATTAAAATGCCGTCAACCCCCCAATGTTTTGAAACTTGTCTTTAAGAAAGATGAATAGCACTCTAGTATATAAAAGCATAACAAAACATAAAAGAGAATATACTGTAAGTACTGTAGTGTCCACGTGGGATGGGTGTCCTTCGGGGTGGGGTGAGGGGGGGGGGCAATGGCCTCGTGAGTGACATCAGGAGCTGGAGATGGGTTAGCCATGGAAGCCCCTTTTCATGTTCCACTCACTCAGCGTGAAAACGTTGTCGGCATGCCCATATTTAGAAGTGCTCAAGTAGCAGCCTACCAGGAAGTAAGCACAGACCCCCCCTCTCCGCACCCCCCCACTCTTTTAGAAGAGCAATAGACCGCACCTTGACAAGAGGTCTCTTTCATTGTTGCAAAAGAAAGCCCCGTGCTCTCCTCATTTGTGAGGATGAGATGAGCAGCAGAAAAGGATTCTATCGCCACCTACTGTTCACAGGAACTGTCGTCATGGAGCTCAGAGTGCGAACGGCTCACCTGTTTTCTGGGTATGGTCACCTGACTTTTGCGATGCGATAAGAGGCCTCTTGGATGTCAATTTCTGCTGACAGCAGGTGGCAGTCGAATGTCAAAACGGCCTGCGCCCGTTGATGGACGGGAAAATGCAGATTTATCCGCAGCATAAGAGAGCACAGGACTCGGTGAGCTCTCGACATGTTTATTTTTTCTTTCACTCGATCGCGTGGAGCTGAGCTGGGGAGCTGGAAATAAACTATAATTGAGCCCTGCTGAGGAAGATTATCCCAAGGGTTGGGAGCAAGGCTTTGGCTCATAATTGATGTTTGGGGAGGAAACCACCCTCTTCTTTTTTACCAGAGCGAAGGAGACCGCGAGAGTTTTCAACGTATTTAGTTGCATCGCTACTAAATATCCCGTTCCTGCATTCAAATATGATCTTGTCTGGCATTGGCGAAATTGATAAGAGGAATGTCTACGGGTTTAACATCCCTTTACATTCCTCGTCTCGTCGTGTTTTTTTCGCTGAAAGAGGTTGTGATTATGGCTGGGCCCAACCTGTTATTTTGCGTCTGTTTGAGCTACAGCCTCGCTGCTTTTGTCCGATGCGTTTTTTTTTTTGGGTGTGTTTGTGTTTTTTAACTTTTACTGCTTCTTATGTATGGAAAAATACCACCAGAAAAATGTATAGTAGAAGCGCAAACGGTCAGAGTGTCTGGATTTGTACAATTCTTTTCCATAGGAAATGATGCCAATAATCTCTACTAATGGCTTTTTGAACAACCATTTTAGCATTTTTAAAGTGTGGCACAAATGTATAAATTTTATCATTAAGCCATTAAAACAATTTCACACATTGCTCGTTCCGAGAAGAAGAAAAACAAATCACCTTAGATGTTTTTAACCAGCTAGCTCGCGTTAGCTAACATTTTACACCGTAAGAACGATGCGTTCCCACAGCTTTGCAAATATTGTGATCTGAGTAACTGGCGGAGATGCTTGCAGTTGTCTTCACACCTCCACCATTTGCTCCTGTTCTTAAGCAGAGAGACTGGAGTCACTTTTTGTGTATTATGCTTTGCGTTGTAATTTGCCATTAATGGTACAAAAACACACAAACACTATATATTATGAAATGTGAACTTTTCCATGACAGTGTAGAGTTTTTTTTTTTTTTTTTTTTTTTTACAAATGTCAGTAAGGTCAATCCTCGGTCGCAGCCAAATAGAACCCCCGCCCCTTTGGTGTAGCATCCCTATTGCATTGCACTCTTGCAAGATTGCAGGTCATATCAGTTTAGGCCAAGCTAATCATTGATCAGATGCTTTTCGTTACGCTGACCTTTAGCCACCCCCCTTCACTTACCTTGTTTCCTTTCATCCTTTGGGAGTTGTAGTGGCACTTTAATGCCATTCAAAGTCATGAATCTGCTTAGGTAGTGGAGGACGTTGTTTGGGGAAAAAAAAATTCTGACACCAGAAAAGCACCTTTTTAAACTCAACGGTGTGACTCAATTTTTTTGTTGGGTTGAACTTGAAGTCACCGCGTCGGAGCAGGAAGTGTGATTATCCATGACTAACAGGTGTGGTGGCGTGAGAAAACGGGCCATTACGTCTTTTTGGCGGAATATTGCGCATCATTGCAATTTAACTACGCTGCTGCCTGAGTCGTTTGGACTCAATATCATTGCGCCGCCCACCCCGTTCTCACCCTTTTTTGCTCAACACCATGTTGGAAGTTTTCTGGCTGGTCGACGGATGATGCAGTGATGTGGACTTCCTTCCTTTGCAACTCAATTTTTATGTACGGTACGTCGGCTTCTGTTTGTCAGTCACTCCGATATACAAATACATACAAATGTTTTTTTTTTAGATTATAAAAATCTGGCATATAAACAGAATAACAGTGAGAAAAGTAGCTCAAAAACCTGACAAGGAATATACAGTAAAATACATTCCAAAATTTGGGCGGTCGAAAAAAAATCAGGTAACATCCGACCAAAATGTAGACACAAAAATCTGCAGAAAATGACCCCAAAAAATGAATCGAAAGGTGCCAAAAAGCTGTCATTAAATAATAAAATAAAGACAACAGACAAACCTGATTAAAAATCCTCTTTAAATATATCAATCTGACAAAGCATGGACAGAACTATCACCAAAACTGATTGAGGATGACAAAATAAAAATCTGTCAAATAGGAAACAACGTGGTGCTAAGCTATGGTGCGTTCTGATTTGAAAATACAATCTTGGGTTCCGTTGTTGCCAAAGTAACGGACCTCTAACTACTGACAACCCCACCTGAGTACGACCTCAGGTGCGTTCTACTTAGCGGCTTGCATGCTGTTTGCCGTGAGCGTACTAAATTTAATGACTTATTTTTTTAAAATCAGACTCCCTGATGCTAAACTGGAAGGAAAGTACACATTAGCACGCCGGGGATCAGTTATGTAACAGCTTGATGTCGCAGGGTAATCTTCAGATTATTCCGCTGCTTCGGGAGATGGTTTTAATCCGGTGCCAGCCCGCAGCTGAGCGGAGCACAGCAGAGTCGCCCCGTTGCCAAGAGAACGGCCCGGTCGTTTGTCAGTCGCAGAGCACAGAGAGATAAACAGATCAGGGCAGAAGAGAAGAGGCTAAGTGCTAAAAAAAAAAATGCAGAACTTTCACAAGTATGACTGACATTTTTGGAGAAGCCGCAGCGTCCGTTCTTCGTGTTAAAGGTGTCGTTCCGTGGCGTGTGTTGTGGTCGAGGTTTTCTTAGCGACTACGGGCCGAGTAGTGTGGGAACCGTGCACACAGGCCGTGTTAATCTCCTTGCTTGGCCCGATTGTGAAAAGTGCAAAGTTGCCCTTTTCTCCCCTGCCGTTGCCGTTTTGTTTGCCATCCTTCTGAGCCCGCGCAACTTCTTTTCACACAAACTCTGCACGCACAGACGACGACGCATGACACAAAGTCATCCACTTGCCGTCCTCCCTCGAACAGATGCCGGGACACGGTGCATCACGACACGCGTCATCGACTACCGTTTCGCAGTAAGAGTCTTCTTCACCCAAAAAATATTTCTACATCGGCCTGACACAACTACATGTCCAGTAACATATTTTAAACACAGTGGTACTTCAGAGCGACAAAAACTTGGGTCGCCTCACAACTGTCGTTCTGGCTTGTGACCAAACCAGCTGGACGTCTTTCTCTATTCGTCTAGAACTTGAACATAGCCTTGCTTGTTCTCGCTCACTAGGAGGAGGGGGACCCCCCCCCGTTTAAGGCTGCCTCATACATCTGAAAAGTCCAAACACACAACACAAAGTAGCAGTAAGCTTTTTGATTTGTGACTGCGAAAACAAAGTCTGACTGAGTTCCTTAAGCGCTGAAGCTCCCGAGGGTCTGATGACTTATTTTTGATCAGTTTTAAATGTATTTTGTTAAATTTTATTGCTAGATCTTTATTTTGTCAGATTTTTATTTGAAAACACGTTTTTGTCCTAATTTTGTTGTGATTTTTTTAAAAAATGTTTTTGAATATTTAAAAAATATAGTTTTTTTGTTAAATTTTATTGCTAGATCTTTATTTTGTCAGATTTTTATTAAAAAAACAAGTTTTTGTCCTAATTTTGTTGATTCTTTTAAAAAATTGTTTTTGAATATTTAAAAAAATAGTTTTTTTCCCCTTTTTGCTTAATTTCAAAATAATTGCACACTTGTTCAATACATTAGTTTGAAAGAATTTGTTTCCCTTTTTTTTGTGTGTGTGTGTTGATATCACAGAATCCTGTTTTTTGAACAGGGGTTGTAGACTTTTTATATCCATTGAATATTAATGTCTACAGACTATGTGTAGTTTACGGCAGGGGTACCCAAGTCCTGTCCTCGAGAGCACCTGTCCAGCCTGCTTTAGATGTCTCCCCCCTTCAAACACAACTGATTCAAATGATCGGGATATTTATCAGGCTTTTGCAAAGTTTTCTAATGTACTGATTATTTGAATCTGGTGGGTTAGATGTGGGAGACGTCTAAAACTGGATAGAGGCTCACGAGGGCAGACCTGGGCACCGCTGGTCTACGGTCTTTTGGGGAGAGAACCAGCTGGATGCACATGATTTTCAAAATAAAACTCGTTTCACACAGTGCTGAGTAAAATGTTTATGGTTCCGTCTCTCTGTGTGGACCAGTCCTAAATGGCCCGCAGATAGGTACTGTTTTGCGGCCTTGTGCCTGGGGGGGGGGCTTTTAGAGTCCAAAAAGAAATGCGTTAATTATTTTACCATCAGGGGGCAGTGTAACTGTTTTAAAGCACAGCTGTGGCTGTGCGGCAGGTCAAATAAGTGCACGATCCAAGTGATCATCAGGACTGTACAGATCAGCCCCCTTCCGCGCCCTCCCCAACACGAACAGAACAGACTTGGGTCTCTGGGTCCCAGCCCACGAGTTTTCCTGTTTTCTCCTGCGCTTGCAAGCAGCACAAGGCAGGCAGGCGGGGGACCCAGGACGGCACAGGGAGCGCTCCACATTGTTCCTGGGGCTTCCTCTTTCACATTCCTGGGCTGATTGGGATCTTGGCCTCCCATGCGACGCCATTGTTCTCACTGTCCAGCAGCCTTACAAGAGCAGACCGGTGGACGGCTGCCATCATTGCACCCGGCGATGGGGGTCTGCTTGTCACCGGAGTTGGAAATTGTCCTTGGGAATAAACTTGAACACAGAAGTAGTTTTCAAAAATGAAGATTTGCTCTTTGTAAAAAATCTTGGGTATAGTTTTTAGCATACAGTGGAGGCCGCAGACGCGGATATTCAGTTATTTATTTATTTTTTGCACAGGCTCAGAAAGTCACTGATTTATATACATATTTTTTCAATATGAATAGTTTTTTGTGCCGGGGTTGTTTTTAAACGGACTTTTTTTTTTTGGTGGAATATTTCGGGTCGCACTGCTTGAAAGAGGATATGGACACGTACCAATGAATTGCGATGCGTGTCGTCTGAAAAATAAATGCCACACCTCAGATAGACTCTCCTTTTTCCACATTCAGAAAATAAAAATTAAAGGTGGTAACACAATAATCCTCTAAATTATCGTTATATATTCATCTGATGTTACTTGCATTGTGTTACTTTCCGGGCGCATTGTCCAAAAATAAACACCACACCTTGAATACACACCGTTGGGATTTTAAGAGAAATTCTTTCTGTTAATCGTGCTAAATTTGATAACAAATCATCACTGCATAAATGGATTTGTACAAATTAAGTGGTTAATAAATGCCTCGCGTATATGAGGATAGTTGGCACTTGTTTTTGTGGAGTGCTTCAAATTATGTAGCCTGTAGAGGGCAAAGCTCATATTTATTTATTTGTTTGTTTGTGTTTTAACAGTCGTATCAGAGTGAAAACAAAATGTGCTATTTTCAGATTACAGACCTTTGCCGAACCGTCGCCCTTTTTTTTTTTTAAATTCCCATGGCGTGTATACTGAAGTGGTTGCATCACCTCACATATGCATTAGAGCATTAACGCGCAAACAAGGTGGATTAGGATGGCCGTCTTGTATTTTATATGAACTTTATTATCAAATAATGTTCTTTTTTTGTCTCACTGTATCCGTATGATTCTTGATGTAGTTGAAACATAGCAGATACAATGCGGCATTGTTTTGCCCATTAGCTTCATCCATCGGTTTTCTTTTGCGCTTGTTTTGGCTGCAAATTTCCACGAAACTCACTTCTTTATGACTGTATTTTACTGCCCTCTTGTGGTCATGACATTCAGTTTTTTTCACATTACGCTATTTACTGTATATTATCAGTCTGTTTTATTTTTTTAAGTGGAGAATTGTGGAGTACTATATTACTGATTTTTTTTTAAAAGCACATTACAAAAATTATTTTTTATGGATATAAACATTATTGTTATGCCACTTAGTGGCATTTCCATTCATCTCACTGGGAACTGGGGGAGGATTTGAGATGTCATACAAGTGTCTAAGTACGACTTTTTTTTTCTGGTCTCACTATATTGTGGGTCAATCTGGTGAATCGATGAACGTGCACTCACTGTACAAGCTTTGTTTTTATTGAGTGTTTTGCATGGAAGCGGACAAGCATTTGAGTGCAGTGATAAGGGCTATCGGTTCCCGCAGGCGGACAATTTCGGCTCGTTTTCTGATGCCTTCCGACTTCTCACGCTGCCTGTCAGTCTCACGCTTTGCCCTGGTGTGTCTTTTTTGACTGGTCGAGCAATGCGGGCCGGACGGGGGGCGTGGCCAGCCTCATCCTCCCGCGTTATCTCTCGCGGAACACGTCCGAGTCCCACCCTAGATAGTGCCCACTTGCCATGACATCACTGGCCCACAGCAAGTGTTGTGGCTCTTTGCCTTCCGACAGGTAGCGTCGCAGCGCGGGGAGTTGCTCCGCTTTGTTCAAGTATGTCAGCAACTAGTTAGTCCAGATGGACAACTTTTAAGGGAGCCTTCTGAACTCACGCGGTAGCTCCCATGGCTCAGACCTGGCCTTTATCTTGGTGAATGTGGACGCTCCCGGTAGGTGCTCTCGCACCTTAGGATGGGGTGACGATGGCGTGGCACAAGCTGCTGGACGGTACGCCCGAGCGAATAAGCAGCAAGTTGAACATGGACTTTCTGAAGAGTCTGGTGCCAGGTGGGGCTCAGGTGCCCAATGCCCAGGGGCCTCCTCTACAGCAGGCCGCCGCCGCCTCGCCACAGGAAGCCGGCCCTCAACCCATCCGCATGAGGAGGATGGGCCTGTGGGTCATGGGAGATACTATTATGGAGGAAGACACCACCACGGTCGACGGTGACCCGGTTGTCACCTCCGCCGCCGTGCCGCTCCGAAATAGGAAAACTCACTTCAAAGGTATGATGGACTTCCATCAGATGCTGCAGTTTGTGCCAGTTTCATATTTTGAAACTCACCGGGACCACGGTCTTCCTTACCCGCGTTTTTCACACTATTTTTGCTGTCAATAAGAAGCTATTGTATAACTTTGCTTTGAGGAAATGAAAAGAGTCACTCGAACAGTTTTCCTTAGGAAGAGACCGCGTGTGCTTGCTTCAAGCTGTTTGGCACTCCCGGTCTGACACAAAGCAAAGTTGGATATTCAAACACCAAAATGTTCAGTCGCACCTTGTCATTTTAACGTAACAACAGTCTGCAGGATTACTGCTAGCATACGTTAGCATTAATCCTGGTGGACTTTTGTCCTGCTACGTCACAATTTGGTAAATGCCATTGATCTATAGTACATTATTGATCTGTCCACGTGTGTGGTTGTTACTTTTACAAAATGACTGACCAATCTAAAGGGAAGAAAATGGCTTGTTGTCTTTGACGATGAATGTTAATGGTTGACCAAAAGTGCCTTTTTTGGGGTTTCCTCTAAAGTTAAGATTTTGGAAGTAGCATAAGGTATTTGTAATAAAGTGCTTGTATAACACAAACTGTTTTTTGGTTTAAATTTTTGGGGGGGAATGTATCGTCAGTTAAAATCCAAACGATAAATGTAGCTGTTGAGTCGAAATCTTGCTATTTGTGTCACTTCCTCTCAGACCACCTGTGGTGCTTTCACTCTGCTTCTAGTCTGTTTGCTAGTCTTGCACACAGTTATTAGCCGTCGAAGCATTGGCATTTTGTTAGCTTTCCGCCGTAGTTTCAGCAAAATTCCTGAAGCCCAAGGTAACAGGTTAGCACGAGGCTGCGGGGGTGTTCTCGCTATGTCTGCACCTGCTCATACACAGCAAATGGCACATCACCACTTCTTCTGTCTCTGGTCCCGCTGACCCTCTCTAGGCTGCTTGTCCTCAGACACGGTGGTTACTTCAGCAGGGTAAACGCATAATGCCAATCGGGACAAATTGAACCGTTTTCCAAGAAGACAACGACATAGTTCTCAGATGTTTGTAAAAGATTCTTCAGTGTAATTATCCTGGCGTGTCAGGTCACTTGTTAGTACATAGTAACAATCGCAGAGGTGGAAAATTTTGCAATTACGTAAAAGTACAGGTATTTGTGTACACAAAAAAAAAACTGGTGAAAGTACTAATTCATTTGCTTTACAGACTTAAATGTACTTGAGTATAAATGAATTTTTCCTGTCACTTATTTAGACACAATAACTGTTTTGTTCACCTTGAACAGCAGGGAAAAAAACTTGACTGGGCACAAAATAGTTTCCCTCTTAATTACTTGCAAATGCTTGTATGTGGAAGAATGTTAAAAAAAAATTGAACAACAACAAAAAAAATCCTAGTTTGGTTATGATAATGACTTGACTGAAAAAATCCATCTTTCAAAAAAGTACAAAGTCCATTTTGATAAAGGAATAGAAAGGGACAGATATCTGGCTTCACATGTAGGAGGTAAAAGTAAAAGAATCACTCAAAGTACAGAAATTTAACAAAGTGTTTGTACTTCATTACTTTCCACCACTGACTGAGAGATAATCATGCTGTATTTCAACGTATGATATATATACTGTATATTTTTTAATCCCAGCCTCATTTTTGGATATCCATCTTTTTAAGTTATTAAACTATAAACAGTCAATTTGGAGGATAGGAAGGGACACGGTTCGAAGATCTCAGTCATTCACCTCGGCCCATAATGCTTCTAGCAAACACTGCAGTTTGTTGCAATTGATCAGCAAAAAAAGGTCAACGGGGAGACTATATTTCATTTTCATTTGCTGATAAGACGGACACGCGGAAGAGGAAGTGGCAGCCCAGATATGCGCCGCTTGCTCACCCTTGTGATGACATACTTGACTGCAGCTTGCCAAATTCAGCCATAGTTATGTCTGACAGAACTGGTCCTGTGGAATACAGTTGGAAAAGCATGCGTTATGTACACCCTCTGCAAATAATGACCGGGCCCGTATATTCGGGATGACATCTTTTGTTTGCAAACCATTTTAGCGGTACAGTGGTATAGTGACTTACTGGTTCTGCAATTTAAACTTTTGAGCCAACTCTTGGTCGAGCTTTTGTTTGCTGTGTTGTGTACGCCATAGAAGAAAAACAATACATATATGCACTGTATATTTTTTATTGCCAGACCCAATGTGTAAGAAGCAGGGAAGCTAAACCTATCTTTAATGCAAAGATTATTTTAGTGTATGCACAAATCCAAACGCCAGAGGTGAAATTGTTTTTTTTTTCAGAGCGTTGATGCTAATTTTAATGTCATGCATGTTCAGATGGTGTGTAGTGGATTTTAGAGTTGATTTTACATTTTATCTTCTGTCTCCCCCCCCCCCCCCCCCCAACCAGGAAACATCCACCGCTTCCGAAAAACCGCCTTCTTACAGCATGCTCATCGTAGCCGGGACCGTGAGGGTGAGTTATATTTTTAAAAAAAAAAGCGATGTTTTGTTAAATTGAAGACATACTGTTGGTAGCGTGTTGTGTTCATACCAAAGGATAATTAGCCTTGTTGTGATCTGAGAACCACTCCCTTCCAGAACTGGCTTAGCCTGAGTTGGTTTTTAAGGTGGTGCTCCTTTTCCTGTTGTCATTTTGTCTCACTTTCTGCACACATTATGTTGCCACTACATATCCTCTTAATTTTTTTTGTTGCTGTTTTAAAAGGAAGACACGACTTGAATTGAGTATTTAATTAAGCGCTACAGCACCGGGATTTGTGTTAGCGATGACAAATGTGTTTGTCTTTCTTGTCGATGATTCCACTGGGAACAGTGGCTGCATTGTGTCGTCGCACGGCCTCCATGTTAAATGACAAATAACTGAAGAATCTCTACGATGGTGCGTTGAAGTGCGGTGTGGGAATTTTGGGGCAGATTAGTGCACCAGTGGCATGAGAAGATTTACATGTCACTGGAGAAAATGCTTTACATGTCCTCTTCTAAGATCTTTGATCCGGGATGAGCAATGTTTAGCCTGCGTTGTTATCTGAAATGATGGAGAGTCTGTTCCGTTTGTAGATGGTTTTGCTCTTTCAACCTTTTGTAGAACTACCGTAAAGCGCTTAATCCCGTATCTGTTGTTGACCTGGCTCTGGGTCTAAAATCGCGCATCCTCTGGAGCGGAGGGCCCAGGATTAAATTGCGGCTCAGATCAATTCCTGTTCCCCAGTGCTGCCCTTCAGACAGGAAATGCATCCTCCAGCCTCTGTGGGCTTCAAGGAGGAACATCACCTGCTTCAAGCAGGGTACCACTCAACAATAATCCAGCCAAATTTGAATGTTGTCCTTCCATTGCGATCAAAGTCCGTGAAGGCTCGATTGTGGGTGGGGCCTGGGACGTGTTGGAGAGATAATCGAGCCTAATTGAAGCCTTTTAAACAAAGCTTTCAGCTCAGTCAGCGATGGAATCCGGTGTCACTAAAAGAATATCTTGAACGATTAACGATAACTTTGGAAGACTCATGTGGCCTCTTTGAGTGGTTCAGAAAGAGCGCCAAAAAAACCTGCAAATGTGAGATTTTCAGCAGCAAGTGATGAATAGTTCAATTTGTGAATTGTAACGTTGTCACAAATCTTGGACGTAACGTTACCCTGGTTTATCAGGCCTGCGGGAAGGATGGCGGCCTGCCAATCGCAATCACTGTGCCCTCTTTATAAACGAAACCACGGGCCTCAGTGATGTGCATTCACATGAGTTTATTTGATGAAGCAATTTTTTTTACTCCCTCCCGGCCTCCCGCCCTTGCTTACCCGGAAGTCGGCACCTCCGAGCTCAAATGTTCCCAGAGAGAGACGATGTTGTTGGTTCCTCCTCTGCATTCCTCAAACAAGCGAGCGGGGTTTACACAAAACAGTTCCTCCCCAAGTCTGTCCGCTTTGCTGATAATGGCGCTTATAATGCGATGTCCTGTGTTTCTGGTTCACTCAGAAACACGCATGACGTCTCTATTTTGCTCAAGGAGGGAAGTGTTTGCTCGAGTGTTCGCAGAGTCACAATACTGGTATGCTGCAAGAGGGCATTACTCATCTTACGGAATTGGACGATAACCAGAAACAACTTCAAGCCTGTTACTGTGGAGGTTAAATAAAAGGCATTCAGGGATGTTTGAAGCTATTGTCGCCGATGTGTCTGTCGCCGCTGCATGCGCCACATGTTGAGATCTGCTCAATAACTGACAGGTGTAAATAGGCAGCTTGGGGATAAAGCGCTGCCTCCATGAGTGAAAATGATGATCCATTCTTAACGGCTTTAGATGTTCGACAGTCTGGGGTCCCCATTGTCAAATTTTATGCTTCATAATTTTCCATTTTCATTGTGAGACAGGTCTGGACTGGAGGCAGACTGGTCTTGTAGTCACACTCTTTTACTACGAAGCCACACTGTTGTAACACGTGCAGAATGTATTTTGGCATCATCTTGCTGGTATAAGCAGGGGTGTTGCAAATGAGCAAGGCATTAGGAATTAAGCATAAATAGCACAGCAAAACAAAAAAAGTGCAAAACAACTAAGTACAAAAAAAATACGCTTGCTCATTTAGCGACTCTCATAAATATGACATAAGAAGTGGAAATTCTTTCGAAACTGTGTCGCAAGTTCAACTTCGCTGTAATTTTCCTCCATTCATGTTCTCCCTCCCGAGCTGCATTCTTCAAATCCGAGGCAGGGTAGGGTGGGTCTTGAACGGAATGCGGGCCCCGAAAATTAATCAGGCAAATAAATCAAGCCGGCCGTCACTCAGCGGGACTCCATCAGCGCTGACGGAGAGGGTATGCCGTGCTTTGCTATGCTAGGTTTACCGAATCGCTGTGTTTCGAGGCAAGCAGTCAAACGAGACTAAACGACTGTGAAAAGTTGCCGTGCAAAAAAAGGATGGCATCGTGAAACATGCCGTGAACCTCCTCCCACAGCCTCTTTGAGTAGATTCATAACTGTGCGGCTTGTAAACTGACACTCAGGAACAAGATTAGACCTTCATTCCTGGAGTGTGTTGAAGTACAGCATGTCTTTGTGTAGTGTTACGCCTCCAAAGTACAACACAATGAATTCATTTTGAATAGTTTATACGCTGGTTCCATTCGGAAGCCTTTTAAATAAATACAGTGCATATCAAAATCTACACACTCCTGTTCAATCGACAAGAATTTGTGATATAACAAGAAATATGTTTTTCCTCCATTACTCTGTCCAGTACCACTCTGCTAGAAAACACTGTGATAATGTAGTTGCATAACTGTTCACACCCCCTTATGACTGTTGATTGATATTCAAACGGGAGTCACCTCCTATGTGTCACCATTCAAAGTGCCTCGTATTAAGCCCAAATGCAGTTCAGATGTTCTGGTAGGCTTTTCCTTACATTTTGCCATCTTGCAATCTCTCGGGTATCTTAACTTCCCAGTTGTAATTTAACAACTGTCACAAATGTCACCAATTGGCAAAGCTACCTTATCTGTCATCTGCTCCTGGAATGCGTTTCAGTTCGATAGTAGGGTAAGTAGGCTTACATGAGACAAACGGCAAAATGCTGGTTAAAAAGCACCCGAAATCGCTGCTCGGGTGCGTTCAACCACAGCATTTGAATGTTTTCCTTCAAACGAGTAGTTTTCGTGCAAATGCCTATTTCCTGTCCTGCAGAGAACGCGTATGACATCTTTGTTGACGTGTTTAATAGGAAGCCAAACGGCTGTTAGCCCTAGCTCTTAAATCCGAAATTAGATTTGTCGCTATATGCCACAAACGGCCACATCGAGCAAGCGAGCGCATTATGTAATTTGCGGTCGAGAATCTCGCACTTGTCTATGAAAAGGCATCGGGGTGGCACCACAAAATGACTGCTTGTGTCGATTGTTTGCACCCGGCTCAGCTTGGTTTTTCCATAACTTGTGTAGTGGAAGGCATGAGACACAGTGAGCGAGTGAGAGATGAGAAATCAACCAAACCGGGGGGACAAAGACCTTTTGTCTGTCGCGGCCCTTCCCCTCCTCTCATTTCCTTGGATATTTTGTTAGCAAACATAGTCCACTGTTTAACTGACTTGATATCACGTGGATCTGCTTGGAGATTAGAATATCAGATTCATGAACCCTGTTTGATTAGAATTGCATAATGACATAATATGTGCGTTGAGTTGAGGTCTTGCTGTTGTGGCCCTGTGTGGAACGTTTTTGTCCTAAATATTCAAGTGCAGTCATGCCTTGAGATATGGGATTTGCCTACACTTGTCGCACAAATTGTTTCTTATATCCACTTTCTCTTTTGAAATGAATGGAGACAGTTCAGCCCCCCCACCCAAAAAAAAGGCTCCAGAATTTTGCAATGCTAACCCCTATATGAGAAATATATGTCTCTATATTGTAATTCATAAAAATACACACACCCATAAAATAATTCAATAGAATTAAAAAATAAACTAGCAATTGTCACACTCTCATTCAAGTCAATACACATGGCGCTGTGTATTCTGGTCCTTGCTCCTTTGCCACCTGGGGGGGAAAAATGCCAAGTCATGCTTGACTTGCTTGCAATGATGCAGTAGCCATTCTCCAGGTTCTCCTGCTTCGAACATGAGTAGGATGCATGTACTGTAGCTGTTCTTTGCAGAGGATAAATAATACAGTTGTCTGTCTACTCTGTGTTGCTCCATCCTTTGTGTTCAAAATTCTGTTGATTCGAGAGTATTGAACAGACACACAGAGGCTAATCATTGTTCGCATTAGCCATAAGTGAGCAAATTATGCAATGTGCAATTCCTTTTTTCATGTTTAGTTTTACAATGAACCTAAACTGAGAGTGGCAACAAAAAAATTGAAGGCTTTTTTTGAAAGAATATTAAAAAATTTATTACAGTCACACCATAGAGGGCATTTATCTCAAGTTTGCACTGATGTCGGGTCACTCCTATCTTAAGGCGCCACTGTATTGTTAAAACCCTTAACAAAATAAAAATCTGTGCTAGTGGCACAAGAACAATGAGCTATAATATGCGAATTACACAACTCCAATCAACGCATTGTGTTTCAGTGTCGATCCAAACCGAGCATTGTCGAAAACTTGTTTTATTGGCTCGCATTTGAATGCCGCTGTACGTAATGAAGTCTCCTTTTTTTCCCCCCAATACTAGTCTGACGAGACTGACTAAGAAGCTGTTATTGATTCCCGCAGTCGAATTACAAGGGAAAGGAAATGACCACTCAGGCCTGAGTGCGACGTCAGAGTGTGTAGGCTTTGTGTGTGTGTGTGTGTGTGTGGGTGTGTGAGAGAGAGAGAGACTCTTCCTTGTTAATAGCGTTGTGTCTGAACAGTAAACGCACTCAGAACAATCTAATGGGAGACATATGCAATCCATTTGATTCTTTTAATTGTATGGCTTACAAGGGTTTTTTTTTTTTTTGTTTTGGCCAGTAGAGTGCTTCTGACTTTACAACAGCACTAGCATAGGTTAGACGGAGCATAGGTTAGAGAAGGACTATGGACATTCTGACTTGTGTTTAAAAAAAATAAAAAAGGTTTCATTGCCATGGTGCATAAAATCAGTTAAAAAAAAATCTAAAAATAATGTGGCAAAAAGAATTCAATGTAACAAAAATTGAGAGCCAACACAAAAGACAAGAATACCGAGCCAAATAACTTGACCAAAAAAAAAAGACAAAAATTGATTTAAAAAAATCAGACAAAACATCTCTGATGGTTAGTTCATGCTTGCTTTAAATTGGAACGAGCCAGTTATTGTGGTATCAAAAGTTGACATTTAAAGTGGGTATGGTGAACAGTGGGCTCATTTGCATGAGACAGAACCGCCCCCTCAAAACATTTTGTTAGTTCCCATCCTTGTTATATTTGGACACGTGGAAATTGTTTGAAACGGTGAACAAAAATGTTATGGTATGTCTCCTATTAGACTAACGGCGTCATATTGTCTTATATATTTATTTTCCAAAGGCGTATCCCTGCTGGTTGTGTTGTGATCGTGCGACCCTCCCTTTGTTCCTTCCCCTCCCGCAACAGTCAACGATGACGCATCAGTTATTGACGTGGGGTTTGACAGGAAGTGGCTTTTCATAGGCCAGCAGCCAGGGTGGGTTTATTAACACAGCGTTCCGCACAGTAGCCGCTCTGACACCGGCAGCATTTTGATGACATCACCGCCACGGAGCCCACCCACTCTTTCTCTTTCTGTCTCTCTGGTCTCCCACCTCCTTCTGTTTGCTGTTGAAACAAGCCCTCTCTCTCTCTCGCTCACTCTCTCTTTTGGTCTGTGTGAAAGAACGATGCTCGGGAAGGGGAGGAGGCCGCCTGTGAGCGAATGGGGAGGGAGAGCGCTTCGAGGGGGAGCTGAGAAGCGGGGGGCGGGGGGGCTGTACTAGCAGGCTAGTCCTGGCACATTCACACACAGGAAGAGCAGCGGAGAGGAAATATCGCAGCGCGTTGTCAATACATATTTTACCCTTTGCACTATTTTTGTTGCTTTTTATCTCCTTTTTCAAGACGGCAAGTTTCAACCATTTTCTGGATTATTATTCCATGTCCTGCATGAAGAGGTCGGTGGATTGGCACTCGAGTGGATTGCTTCACTAGCCCCGAAACTTGGGAGCTAACAACCTGGTGACACCTCTCTGCAGGGTCTAGTACCACTCATCTCAGGATGCCACTTTTGGCTGCTACCTGCGGAGGGTAGCGCCACTTCTGTTTACTTAACGAATGGCTTTCGAAAGGAGCGGTCAAATTGAGCGGAACCGTGTGAAAATTGTGCCTTGCTGGACCATGCCAAACTTTTGAGTCTGCGCCGCCATGCTGAGCCTGCAGGATTCGGTCTTCTTCGAGATCAGCATCAAATCTCTGCTCAAGTCGTGGAGCAGCAGCTGTGAGTACCTGGTGTTTGCATACCGCAATCTTATCTGCGCGTCATTAAACCCCCTCCCGAATCCATTCCTCCCCAAATCTCGAACCTGTGTATGGATTACTAACGGTGTGTCAGGATGACTGATTGTCTTCAGTCTAGACCAAGTCGGGCTTACGTAGTGCAGGTGGCTGCATTCGACCCCATCTTTTAGACTCACTTCCTCCAGCAAAACCTCGCTACTGATGCGTAGCAAGCTGGCTTCTCTCCGGTTTGCACAAACGCTGACAATCGTGCCAAATTTGAGCATTTTCCCTCCCTTGTGTTCCAAGTCGACAAAGGCCGTATACTTGGCTTTCTCCCAAAAGTTATCTAGAGTAGGGATGTCCGGGTTACACTTTTTTTCTTCTCACCGGAGTCTGAGTTGAGTTGCTTGAGTATAACTAGAATTAAATCCGATATCTCATCAAATGCAACCAGTGGGCCAGAACTTTGCGTGTCACAAAATAATGAACATTCAGACTTGTATTCGAAGCTAAGTCATTTAAATATGTCACATTGCAAACCTGACGCATGAGCCGCATTGTTCCATCCCGTGCAGCTTTACAGACTTTTTTTGCTACTTTCTTTCAGTTTACATAAAAAAAAATGTCAATTGTGGTCGTATGTCGTCGCAAGAGTGACCTGCTAATGGCCGAACAGCTCAACGGGGCAGCCAGACTGAAGGAAAATACCAAAAACGAGAAAGAATAGGAAGAGAAGAAGTGGGACTAACTGTTGCTTCTCTGTTAATTATTTTGTGGAAGCGCACTCGTGGTATTTTTACTGTGGTCAATGACTTGTGAGAAATGTTATACAAACACTCAGTGCAATCATTTGCAAATCTATTTGTGTCCGACTACCGCGACCTTCTTTAATAGCCGTCGCGCTGAATGATACCATGACCGTGGAGTCTTTTGATCAGCTCAACTTGCGTTGACCGCACACGGAAGAATTTGTTATCCTGAATATGTAACTGCTTTAACATTTACAAAAGTCAACATCAACCGTAACCACTTTTTAACTTGGGATCATCTTTTGGGATATCCAAGGATCTGGTCTTTGCTGGTTTGGAGCGAAAGATGGAAAATGCTCAAATTTGACTCGATTGTCGGTATGGGTGTTTTCCGAGTAGATTATGGCAGCTAAAACAAAAACCACTTTCAACAAACCAATCTTAATCTGAAGACATCTCAGAATCTGGGATTTGGTGAAGTTGATCGTAAGGGAAAGAAAATTCTCCCCGACTATCAGTTTGTGCGTACAATGGTTCAGTTAGGCGCATGCTAGTTACCGGTTTTCTTCGAATTACTGTCAGCTCTGTTTTACCACACAAATCTACTTTGCCGGCTTCATTTGGGAGCACTCAACGCAAATCTTAGTCCCTTCATTTCGCCCCACCCCTGCCCCCAACCCCACGCCTGCTTTTATAACCCTGCTCTCCATCCCCTCCGGGGCAGCTAATGTTTCCCGACTATCGATCCGTCTTCCGCCTCTGTCCCGTTATTAGCTTCCCAAGAAATCCAAAAAGCACTCGCTCCGCAATCCGGCCCGTGGGTTATGTACAAATGGAGACAGTCGCGCGCTTATTGCTCCAGAGATTTGCTGTAAGCATCCAATCTCAGCCACAAATCTGAGGCGTTGAGTGTCAAAGATGAATGTTTTTTGCTCTGCACTCCTGAATCGGGGACCATAGCGCCAAGTAGGCTCATTGTCATCATCTTTGTTACGAGACGTCGATCGTATGAATCAGTCCATACGTGCGATCATGCAGCATTGAGCGTTAATATCCCCGGAGCCATCCATATACAGCACAATGATGACCTTTCAATGGAGCTTTAAGCACACTGATGACTCATCATTTTTGTGCCATTACTGCAGAGCTCAGTGTCACACAAGTGTAATTAACACGCGGCTACAGTATGGTAAAGATTTACCCTGCTCAATGTGTGGAACCAACAGTCGGCCAACGAGAAAGCGCAGGCAACCCGATTCGATGGATCTCAGGATGACATTTCAAACTCGCAAAAGTGAGCGCACCGCTCACATTCTTGTCAACATTTTATTACATTGTTTCATGGGACGACACTGAAGAAATGACACGTTGTAAAGTAGTCAGTGTGCAGCTCGTATCACGGTGTAAATTTCCTGTCCCCTTGAAATAACTCAACACGCAGCCATTCATGTGTTGCTGGGTGCTCACCTTGGTTTTAAGGTCACGGTTTGAGTCACATTTGGTTCAGTGAGGGAACAAAATGCAAAACAAGAAACTGTAGGTCTTTTGTCTAAATGGGAACGACATTTAAAGGGGAGGTCAAGTTAAACATTTCCTTGGCAATATGTTCGATGTGGCTCCACTTGTCGAAACACGACATTCTGATTAATATTGCATTTTTGTAATATGAATTAAGCAGCAAAATCCACGACTTTCCTCCATATCAGAGCGCAGACATTTTGCCACTTGTTGTCGAATGAAAATGACATCACAGTACCCAACGGCTTCGGTAAAGACTAGTCACGGCTCACCTATTTTCTGCGTTTGGTCCTGTGACGTTCGCAAGCCGAGCCCTTAGCGCTGTGATGTCATTTTCAGTCGATAGCCAGTGGCAAAATGGCCCCCCCTCAGATGGATAAAAGTGGGTGGATTTTGCTGCTCAATTCCTATTCACCAAACGCAATACTAACCAGAATGACGACTGGGGGCCGCAGAAAATATTTTATTGTGAAGAAAATGTTTGACATGATTTCTCCTTTTGATAACATTTTAAATGAAGCTAAATTCTCTATTTGTCTGTTTTTTTAAATGTTGCGACTGAGGTTGGGAGTGTCGGAGTCCATCCAAGCCGAATGAATGCGAGAGGCGGGGTTAAGCTAATCCTGGTCGCTAGCCAATCGCTGGCTCAATTCTATAAATTCAAGACAATTGTAATACATTGAAATATATATTGTTTCCTGTAACCTCAAAAGGACAAAAGAAAAGGGCTTACATAATTTCTTTCTGGCAAATTGCCACATCAACTCTCTGTCTTCTTTTTTGGAAAGTGCAACCTCAGAACCAGTAGTTTGTACCAGTAGTACACCAGTAGTAGTAGTAGTAAAATGCAACGTCAGTAGTACGTCGTCATTTTTGTTACTGTGTAACATCAATGTTTGTCTTCAAGGATTTGTGGTGATCACATTTTTGAGAAGTGCAACACCGTTTGTCTTCTTTTTCGTAAAGCTGGCATGTGCAACGGTGTGAATTCTGATGCTTTAAAAATACAACATTTATTATTACTTTGGCTCAATCTAAATATCCTGTGGAGAGCTTGTTTGAATACGGCTCTCGGTTGCACCACGTTACGTTACAATCTGTGCCGCACCGATATTCGCAAGTTGCCGTAGTCGTTCATACCTGTATGACTCCCAAACAAAACTGCATTGCAATCAATAGTGCAACAAGCAGGCCATTCTCCACTCGCCCCTCTTTCACACTGCCCCCACCATGTCCCCCTACTCTGCTTGCCAGTTCCTCGTTGGGCCTCTCAAAACAAACTAGGGCATCATCAAATCAAAAAGCCAAACCCAGCACCTTCCTTTTTATACTCTCTCTGATATGCATTCCCGACCTAAAATATATACAGTATACTGTATAAATATATACAGTATACTGTATATATTTTTATACAGTATACACTATACAGTATACTGTATATATATTTTTGGTAATTTCCCACTAGTTAAAACACTGTATCTTTTTTCATGCCAAACTGGCCGGTATTGGTGTGTTTGTTAGTAGCCCATCAATCAACAAACAGAAAAAAAAATGTCCTGGATTATCTGTTTTAGTTGTAACTTGTCACAGCCAGAGCGTGTTGGGACACACTAACACATTTGGCACTGCCGTGCCACATAAACATCAGCAGCAGGTCTTTTGTCTGGTTTTAAAAAAAAAGGGGGAGGGCGGGGGGTGCGGGGGTGACTCTCTGCTCTGCATTCCAGCCGTATGTGTGATTGCGCTGTTGTTGCTGGTTGTCCTGACAGTGGAAGTGAGCAGGCCGCTGGGAGGTTTTATTTTTCATTTTATTATTATTTTTTTTCAATTTTAACTGTGACAAGGTGGAGTCACTGTAGTTGTGTAATCGTTTCCTCAGTGAAAAGCAGAGCTCGTGTACATAGTTTGCCTCGATCAACAAGGTGTGTTAAAAAAAAAAAGGGTTTTCAGGCAACTTGCAAGTATATTTGGGACACTCGGACAACAGTTTATGAATAGTCAATCTAGTTGTTGGGCTAAAAGTGTCTTAAATTTCAACTGGCATCATACTGGTGAGCAACGCCATTTGCAGATGAGGTAATTTTAATTTTTTTAAAGTTAACCAAATATTTAAAATAAAATAGCTTATCTATTCTATTAGTTTTGTTGTATAATAATTTTAATATAATATTGGTATAATTAATGTTGTTCTAATTAATACAAATTGTTAAATGTTGTAATTTGTAATTAAAATGTAATTTCACCAATGTTTTGTTATTCGTCACAATAAATTAAAATCTCAATTATTTATTGAGAGAAAAGAATCCAAAATTGGTTTAACTTATTTTCTTCTTTTTAGGAAACCAATAGTTTTGAAAATGCAACATCTGTATTATGTTTCAACGAATGTCACATTTGTTTGTATTTTTGTTGTTTTCATAATTTGTCGTCTTTTATGGAAAGCGCAACATGAATAGTTTGTCCTTTTTTCAGGAAAAAGTGAGCTTCAATAGTTTGTCTCTGTAGAGGAGTGCAGAATGTGGAATTTGTCTTCTTTTTCGGAAAGTTCAACAACAATTTTTTTTTCTAGTTCGATGTAAATAGTTTGCGTACCTTTTTGCATACTGGTGTTAAGATAAAAATATGATCTGTTAACAGTAAAAATAGTTCATTACTCTGATGGAACACCCAGAATTTTTTTTCACCCCTGAAAGTTTTGAGTGCCGTTCCGGATCACTGTATAGATCCTCAAATTGTTTTAAGACCTGAGAATTTGCTCAAAATATGCCTACAAAATGACATCACGGTTTCCTAGTCCATTGGAGGTCATCCTTGGAAAAGAATGGAAGTTTGGAATGCCACGAATGACTGGCATGTCACCAACAGAACAACTCGTGAGGGGAGTGGGGTATCTCCACGCTTTTGTCGCTATTCTTCTTTGTTGTTGTTGTTGACAAGTGAGCATTGGCACATTTGCGTGTGACGGTCCAGCTTGCCTTGAGGCTGGAGATGAGGATGCCCACAGCGTTGATTGGTTATTAGGCAGAGGCCGACTGCATGACATCATCGTAGTACAGTAAACAAAGACCAGCATGGCTTGAAAGGCTCTCTGTGCAACAGGACATCATGACTGCCACACACTAAGGCACGCTAGAGTGTGCCACAATGTACTTAACATACCAAGAAAATTATTTAGTGGGCACATATTATGGAAATTAACTTTTGTGAGCTGTTTATTTCCCAAAACGTCTTTCTAAGCAAGCCAGAGTATAATGTCACCATTTGGTTACATTTTGGAGTTTCTCGACGCATGAGTCTCTTCGTCAGAGTCGTTTGAAATGTTTATTTATTTGTGGTCACTGGACAATTTGTCTGGTCCTTTGGCATAAATAGTTGCTGTCCATGCTAATCAAATGGAATAGTTTATTGACACAAATATTTACTGGAAACAAACACACAGCTGAATGGGATAAAAACAATCTGCCAGACATCTGAAAAATAACACACACAAAAATACAATAACTAACAATACAATACATCTTTATTTATATAGCACTTTCACAACAGCTGGATTAAATAGAAAAAAATCAGTCAATAAACGCGACACAAATGGAACAAAAGTCATAACACCACATGTCGAAAACATTTGTAAAGAACCTGGGCAAAAATCTGTTATCTAGCAAAACCTGACCACCCCCCCCCCCCAAATAAATAGGAAAGCATTTTGTCTTTTACTTTTGGACAAAATATTACCAAAATATGACCAGAAAAAACCTTGACAAAATACTGACAAAATGCAGCAAAAAATAAACTGACAAAATTAAAAGATAAAGAAAACATTTTCAAAAGCGGGACGGAGCCTAGACAAAAATCTGGCAAAAAGTAAAAACACAATTTGATTGAAACTGAGGAGAATACTTAATGATAAAAAAAATGGCAAAGTAGGTTGACAGGTAAAAAACCAAAGCAAAACAAACAACAACAAAAAAACTCACAAAACACCCCCTACCCCCCCCCCCCCAAAAAATACTGATTAAAAACACAGTAAAATACCCTGTTAAAAAACAAAAACAAAACTTGGACGAAAAGTAGGCAAAAACTAACAAATATTTACAGGAGCAGATCCAAAATGTGTTTGGGGGGGGGGGGTTGGAAAACAGAACCCCCAATGTCATGCTTCATACTCTTATTATCGGACGATTTCCACCTTTACAGTGTTTCTTTGACAAGGAAGCAGACTCTTCCTGTGAAGAGAAGATGAGGTAAAGGCGCACTTGTTGTTGCCAACGGCAGCTCACTTGGCCACAGTCACGGCTATTGCGGGCACAGACTGCAAGTTGTGCCACAGCCCTCACATCTTTCTCACACACACCATTCAAAGATATGACCGTGAGCCGGCTGCGTGACAATGCGTTTCATGGGGGGTTAATGCCGTTTTCCTTTAAACTATTATTGACAAGTAAATGACACCATTGCTATTCTCTCTCAGGTCGTGTAGCATGCGTGGACTCTCATGATCGTTTTATCACATGTGAATTCATTTCATTGGTTGGTGACCGAAAAACTTGCGCCATTGTGGTTTAGCGAGATAATAAATGTTTTTTTGCAAGCAGAGACCTGATAGATTTCACCTTAAAACACCCATTGTTGATTGGGGGCAGTCATTTCCCAACCCAGAAGTTGGTGGTTCGATTCCCGGACCATGGCATCCATGTCGAAGGGTCCTTGAGCAAGATACGGTAACCCCCGGTTGCTCTTGATGCTACGGCATCAGTAGGTGAATGAGGTAACCGTGGAAAGCGCTTTGAGTACCCGAGGTAGAAAAGCGCTATGTAAGTGACATCCCATTTAGTCTGACAAAATGTGACACAAATCGGACAAAACCTTTATGATAATATGACAAAAACCTCAGAGTCAGACAAAAAAAACCTGACAGAACTCTGACACCAAAAGCAATGGCAAAAATTGAATAATAATAATAACATTTTAAAAATACACTAAAAACTGGCAAAATTATTTAAAAAATAGATCTGGATAACACTCAAGTAAAACCATGTACCGGTATTCACTTTTCAATTTCAAATTTACCAATAGCCTCTTGCCAAAACGGTCTACTGTTTTCCCTATTTTTTCTCTTTCACTATTTTTACTTTTGTATACCCTGTGTTTCCCTGAGCCTTGACCTGTGCCTTTCGCCCCCACAGCTTCCGCGCCGGTCAGCAGCAACAGCGTGAGTAGAAGGCGCGCCCCGGCCTCGGCGACTCCCCTCCTGTGGGAAAAACACAACCTCGCGGCCATGTCCATCATCACCATCGACCCCGAGCTCAAGCCCGGGGAGTTTGTGATCAAGAGCCTGTTCGCCGAGTTCGCCGTGCTGGCCGAGAAGAAGATCGAGATGGTGATGGCCGAACCACTGGTTAGTGGCCTTTTAACGACCTCGTAAACACCCGAGTCATGGGCTGGAAGCGTCAGTGGCAGCTCGTTAGCTTTATGTGTGCGGATAAATGCTTGACACACTGCACTGGGTGTCCTTCGCTGCGCAGTTTGTTAACGACGGTTTTATAGTACGTTAAAATAACAAATTTTATTGATGAATGACAAAGGCATAACGAGACTCTCTGCAAATTACCTGCAAGTGTAAACTCATTCTTTCGGAAGTGTTGCAATAAAGCCGAGGAAAGTGCTAGCAAATTAATCCGTAGGTGCGTAAAACATTGTGGTGAAAAATTGTAAAAAGTTTGGACAGTAGCCACACGATGCCTATGCAATTGTATCACTCTCTTGACATTTGAATCTTTTCCTCCTGCAGGAGAAACCTCTTTCCCGGTCCCTCCAGAGAGGGGAGGATGCACAGTTTGACCAGGTCAGTGCGGCAGTGTGAAATGGGCACACACCCGCTGCCAAGTTCCATACTGCACTTGTGCGCAGTATTTGAACCCCCCCCCCCCCCCACCCCCAGTTGTGGCCAATCAATGGCCCATTCAACGGGCCATCATGTGTACAATGGGGCCCGCTGCAGAGCTTTGTTCACAACACGAGGCCGATGAGGAGAATATACAGTGAGGGAAAGTCAGCCCGCGTGGATGCGCTGTGTCATCCTCGCCACTAAATCTGCCATTGGACGCTGGCGTGCGTGTTTCTGCGCGTGTGCGTGCGTGTGCATGCTTGTTTCTGTGTCTGTTTGTGTGTGTGTGTGGCTGCCTGGCGCCACGAGGGGCAGCAGTGGGCGTGCCACTTGCATAACTCTGTTGGCCGTCGTCCACAGACGACGCCCTGCATGCCCGCTGACCGATGCCTGCCACGTCCAAAACCTTTCACTGTGTCGCATGTTTGTTTGTCACTGAACACGCATATGAGAAGCATTTGAGCTTTTGTTTTTTACCGGGAGGTTTTTGCGTTTGTAGTTCCTCCTGTCCGTTAAAATTGCTGATATTAATCACTTGCCCCAATTTGAACGTCATCTTACAAGATGAAGGAAAATTACTTTAGAAGATTGTTCCACATTGTTAAGAAATTCAGTTTTTAATGCATTATGTGGAAATAAGAGGATTGTTCTACTGATGAAAAAGCCAGAAATAGCCGATTGCTTTAAAAAGGAATGAAAACATTCTATTGTGTTGAACTCAACAGGCTTATAATGGGAGAAAAATTTCGAGGTGTGGTCACCCTTGTGCTCTACCGAATTGAGGACCAACCAAACATTCTTAGTCCTTGTTTCCTGATGGGGGTTTAGATCGACCCACCTTGAAATGTTGCTTTTGGGTTTTTTTTTCAACTCAAAAAAATGTGAATACTTCCGGATGCACTGCACGAGGTTGTTGTCATTGTGAAGTCCAGTGAACACCTTTGGATTGTGTAGTTGTAGGTTGTGAGCCTGTTTTTATTTGTGTATAAATGTATTTTTTGTGCTGTGGTTTTCCAGTTAATAAGCTCTATGAGCTCCATAGCCGAACACTGTTTGCCCTCCCTGCTGCGTACGCTGTTCGACTGGTACCGACGCCAGAGTGGCACCGAAGATGAGTCGTACGAGTACAGGCCCCGTTCCAGCACAAAGTCCAAAGGGTGAGATGCAACGTTGAAGTCGATTAAATTTTCTTTCCTGCATTTTTTTCCCCCATTTCTCCTGTCATGGCTTTTCTTTATTTTGTTTTATTTTGTTTTGCAGAGATGAGCAGCACCGAGATAAAGACTACCTTCTGGAGAGGAGGGATTTAGCCATAGATTTCATGTTTTGCCTGGTATCAGTGGAAGTTCTCAAACGGGTGAGCGGTTGTTACTGCTTTGTATGCCGCTTTGCATTTTCCATTGTTTTCCCTTTGCGTGGCAGGGGTAGAAAAAGTACTTACACTATGTACTTAATTGAAACTTGTTCACTGCCTACAGCCACCAAATGTGCATTGCATCCTCGAGGGATGGCATTGAAAGAGTAAAGGTATAAATAATTGTCTGAAGAAAAATAGTCTGGCAAAAGTTCAGATTCACCTTCTTCACTTAAGAGTTTAAAAAAAAGTACAGACTCTGAATGAGCCTGTTGAAAACGAAAATTGCATTACTCTTAAGACATGAGCCGTTGTTGACTTTAAAATGTCCGAACCTCACATGACCCTTACAAATCCCACCATATTATCTCCCCGCGTGCTGTCAAACGTAATTAGTATTTTTAATAAAAATAAATAATTAAATAAATAAAACTGTAATCCTACATGATGCATACATCTCTTTAGCAACGCCCCTCAAACTTAATGATCACTTAATGATCACGTGACTGGAGTGAGCCAAACTGTGGCTACCGCTAATGATAATGCAAATTCAACCACTGTACGTAAGGAGAGTGCACTGAAGAAGAGGAGGAACTTGAGAGTACCACAAACAACTCTGAAATTACAGAGTTTAGCATTCCGAGAATTGCATCGTTGATGTGACTCATATGCCGTAATCGACTTTAGTACAGTAACAAAGTATTTGCACTTAGTTACTTCTCACCACTGGTGCCTGGCGGGACTACTGTAAAGCAGGGAGTGTCCCCATGTGCATTATTAGTTTTGTCTATGAATAGCACACAAAAAGGACAATTTCTTTTCTCTTTTTAAAAGCGGAATTGTTTTAAGGAATGTGCTGTACTGTTGTCATTGAGGCCTTTACCCACAGGGGGTGCCTCGTAAATCAACACTTGCACCATTTCCAGCCTTGGTGCGTAGCCAAAGGAGACATCCAAATTTTTAAGCAACATTCCCAAAGCCGTACCCACGGGAGACCAGCTCTAACTTGCCCATGGCTTTGCTCCTGATGGAAATGAAATGTTGCAATGTGAGGAGTTAAAAAAAAAAAGTATCACTGCTGACTAATAAGAGTAATTTGTTCATGTTTGTCACAGATTCCTCTTCATCCAGTGCCGGACGCTTTAGTACATGAAGTTCTAAACCTGGCATTTAAGCACTTTAAACACAAAGAGGGGTAAGTAAGCACAACCACATTCATGTTCATTGCCTTTGAACACAGCATTTGACGCTGCCCTTGTCTCATTGTCTGATTTGTCTTTATTGCTTGTCATTGTTTGGCGTTCAATATTTATTCATCTACGCCACATTGTTTCAGTTGCGGTATTTATTTTTAAGTAAATAAAGTTGTTTGCTTTGTTGCATGACCACGCATGTGACTCAAAACACTTGTATCTCAAATAATCTTTCACTAATCTTTTTTTTTTTGGAATGGAAATGTAATAATCCATCACAGCTTTCAAAAAAAAAAGCCAAGAAATACTTTTGTAACATGATTTTGAATAAGAAAAGTTGCACTCTGCAGTATTGTACCTATCACCACATCGATGCGAGTTTCATTAACACGTCTGTGCATCAAGCTGGCGCAGTATATGGTTTGCTTTTCTTTAGGTTTAAAGTAACCTTTGTGTACTCATTGAAAATGACGTGACCGGCTGATACTTTGATCTCATTGCAGATACTGTGGCCCCAACACAGGCAACGTGCACATCATCGCAGACTTGTACGCAGAGGTCATTGGAGTTCTCACACAGTCAAAGTTAGTCTTTTTTTTTTGTTTTGTTTTGTTTCTGTCTGATATCCAACACATCATATTGCAAGTCACTGCAAGGGAATTATGGAAAACAAAAATGTAAAAGAAAAAAAAACACCTTTGAAGAAACATTTGTGCTATTTGATAAAAATATATTGAGAAGAGAATAAAATCTGATATTTCATGGCCGTCTTTGCTGGTACCTGCAAAAGGTATATAAATTGTTCTGTACTTTACTGTACATAGACAGCAGCAGAGTCACACATACTGATATACACGTATTAATCAGATAGAAACTACCAACCAAAATAAATACAAACAGCAACAATGAATAGGAATTGAAATATATATCTTTTTTGAAACCAGAAAAAGTGAATTCTGTTAAATTAGTATGTTGCCTGTTGGTACGTGCAATTCCTGCACTTATTGTAGTTCTATGTATTTTACATTTGATTTGTGGATGGTTCTTCGTCTCTCCTAACTGAATACAGTTTTGGCTTTTACTACAGGAAGACTGTGAAATTTTTAAGCTTGCAAATACCACTTTGTACAAATAATGATAATAATAAAGCTAACACTATATCTATTAAAAACGAAACAAAGCGTTTAAAAACTAGCTACCGTTAATCAAAACCAGCAAACCTGCTCTAAAAATGAATAAGAGCCATTTTATAATCTTCTGCCTGTTTGTACATGTTTTTTAGGTTTTTAGCAGTGACAAAAAAGTTCAACACAGAGCTGGACGAGCTCCGGAAAAAAGAGCAGAGTCCCTACATCGTACAGTGCATCATCAGTCTCATCATGGGCATGAAGTTCTTCCGGGTCAAAATGTACCCCGTGGAGGATTTTGAGGCGTCCTTTCTGTTCATGCAGGTGAATTACCCACTAATGGAAAGGTTTTTTTTTTGTTTTTTTTTAATGCCTTATCCTTGATATTCATCTTAAGCTCCATATACTTAGTACACACTCTGTGTTCTCCCTATTAAGACAATTTCGCGCACTGGCACCTTTTTTTCCCCCCGCTCCTACCTTCCACCGTCATCTGTTGTCATTTAGTGCACAGTTTTGCCTTACGATGGACATGTACCGGGAGTTGTCCTCCTACGAGCGAAGCCTACACAGACCTTAAGCTTCATGTCAAGGATGTGGAGTAAACGTTCCAATGGCTCGCCGCACACAATGACATGCCCATAAACATTTGTCATAATTACTATCTGCTGATAAGATTGTTTGCTGAATCACACCAGACGTTATTTTTTCTTTACGACTTTACCGCTCCGCTCCGTTCAAAGCCAGTAGCGCCTCATAAAACCCAATGAATAACTGCCAGAGGTTTTGCCAAGAAGTACGCGCACGTCCTCATAAGATTCCCTTTCCCATTCATCTCTTTGCAAGGCATTCCTTGCTGCCTCGTAAGAGCTTTTTAACGAATCGCACGGTGGTTATTGTCCTCATTTCATCCCGCCTCGGTTTTGTAACGGTGTTGAGTTCAAATTGTGTGGTTAATAAATAGCTTCTTTTTTTTCCTGCACCCACATTACAAAACGGCCACAGTCAAAACTATTTCCTCTCCACATTCAATAATCCGTCAATTGTGATTTAAAAAATTACAAACACTGGTTTAAGTAACATTTTTAACATTCTGAATGTGCATAAAAAATAACGTACGAGTTAATATTCATCTTATTGATGAATATTAACTCGTACGTTGTTTTTCATTACTACCTCTCAGTAATGAAAATAAAATAGTGTTCAGAGTAATTTTTATTAAATACCATTATTTGGCAACACATCTTATCTTCAGTCTTGAAAGCTATCATTTAAAATGTGAAGAAATAGTGTGAAAGGCCCAAATTGGAATATCGCCAAGTTAGTTTGCCGAGGAAAGTTGGAAATTGGGCCTTCCCATTGGGCGAATGCCGCATGTTCAAGTCAATTACTTCCTTGAAAGTGTGACCTCATGTCTTTGTAGGAGTGTGCCCAATACTTCCTGGAAGTCAAGGACAAGGACATAAAACACGCACTAGCTGGCCTTTTTGTGGAGATCCTCATCCCAGTTGCGGCCGTGAGTGAAGCCAGTTCCCTTTATTCTCTCCTGTCCATACGAATGCCTGTCTCAGAGTGTAATTGTGTTATTTGGAGGACCGTCTCACGGTAATAAGTTTTGTCTTTGTCCTCCAGGCGGTGAAAAATGAAGTCAACGTGCCGTGCCTGAAGAACTTTGTGGAGAAGCTGTACCAGACCACGTTTGACCTTAGCTCCAGAAAGAAGCACTCTTTGGTTAATACTTATTTCCTCCAAAACATATGATATAATATCTGTAGTTCATATTTTTCACTTTGGAATATCGCAAATGCAAAAAAAGGTGCTCAAATTCTCATACAATGAGGGACGACCCTGCTTAAGTGAGGAATGACTTGTGGGCGCCCTTTGGGGACACCCTGTAGAAGAAAAGCTGCAACGGCTTAGCGTACACCTCTGGGTTTTCTCATGTAGACTTGTCGAGCATTTCTCCAGATAAGGATTGTCACGCTCCAATCGTGCATGTTGTTTCTGACGGACACTTTATTTTTGCCCGTCCAGGCCCTTTATCCCTTGGTGACCTGCTTGCTGTGTGTCAGTCAGAAACAGTTCTTCCTCAACAACTGGCATATCTTCCTGCAGAACTGCCTGTCACACCTAAAGGTAACGCCCCGAGGTTTGCAATCCGTACAGCTTGCACAAAGGCTGTATGGAGACTGCGGGCTGGGCTCGACAATGCCTTAATTCACTTTTGAATCCTCATGACTGGAGTTGCGTAATCCCGCGCTGGTATTTTGGTGAGAGAAAGCAACAGTGTGACTATTTTGCTTTCATTGTTGTGATGAATAACTTGTTGCTGCTGATTGAATTAGAAGCTGCATTGGTTGTGACTGGCGTGCCTTGTGTGTTGAAGATCATAATGTTATTTCCCTCTTATTGTCAAGCGGCATATCTGGACAGGAATAGCACTTGATTACAGTGGCTGGTAATAGAGGCATTTTCCCCCACAAAAATGCATGTTTCAATGCAGGACAAAATGCCAAGTTATCTATATTGAAGTGACTTGTGAGCGTTTAAGTGGGTTGCACATTCATTCATTTTCTGAGCTGCTTTATCCTCACAAGGGTCACGGGGGGTGCTGCAGCCTATCTCAGCCGTCATCGGGCAGTAGGCGGGGGACACCCTGAACCGGTTGCCGGATCGAGGAGGGAAAAAAAAACATCCTTCACACGTCCCACACCACTGGATAATTGCTTTATCTTTTAGAGACATCTAACAATCAGGTCTTCCTGACTGTAATCAGATGAGTGGAAAAAAGCTCAAATTCGACTCGATTATTGCTGTGTGTGTGTAACCCGCTAAAAGTAAGCTCAGCGGATTTTAACAAGTTCTGTGATGAAATTCTTTGCACCAAAATGTTATTTTAGTATTTCCAAGTGCTGTTTTTACTCAGGTCTGTGAATGTCAGTGAAATCTAGTCTCCTTGTCCCTTATGACTTTCTAATCGACAGAATGATCCAACTCAATGACTCTTGTTTCTACTCGCATGTTGATTGATCGTTGTGGAGATTGTTTGGTGGTTTCCATGCGCATCGGTGGTGTGTGTACCACCATTGTGATTTTGAGTAGTTGGCCTCTTCTCAATAATAAGTGCCAATACTGATTCTGGTTCAGGATTTAGGATAAGTTTTTAGGGTTATTAATGTTGTCAATATATGAATGATTTTTTTCCCATATTACCATTCGTTTTAACTCTGTGGCATCTCAATTACTGAAACTACAAGGACTTACGCACACACAAACCTTGAGTGGCGTTTTTGTTGTCCAGAGCTTGTTGCTAACCAAAACAGCAACCTTAAAGCACATAAACGCGATACAATGATAGTCAACAAAATCGCTCGAAAACAGCATTCGCGTGTTCTACGAGACACATACCCAAAGTTTCTGTCAAGCTGTCGAATGCGGGGATTGGGATTCAATTGGCCATAAGTCCACTGCATGCACCGCACGCTTTGATCCGCTTAACTGATAAGTGTAACTTGGCGGGTCGGTGATGAAGTGCTGCCTACTCTGTTCTATTAGCTTGGCTTACCCCTGTTCTCTGTCATCATGAAAAGGAAAGCCGCACTCTGCGTTGGCCCCACAGCAGAGTTGGGCATGCTTAGCAGTGGCTCATTTACATGAGACGGGACCGCCCCGTCATAACAGGCCAAAATCATCAGTTTATTTTTTGCCGCAAACGTTCAGATTTTATTTTCCCACTACAGTGCATGAAGGCTTAGCATCGTGCCAAGCACATGAGGGCATCAGGACACTCATTGTATTTGCATGCCAGGATGGAGGGAGGCATTTTGCTACTGCTGGGAATGCCAGACAAGGATCTCACAGAGAACAAAGGGGCAATTTGTCAAAAACTCAACAACTCTGTGAAAAATAACACATGGGCTGGGTAGTAATTGCCTTCCTACCAGTCCCCCTCCCACTCTCTTATCCGTGTCAAGCAATTGGTATTTGCTTGCCGTGATGGTTCTGTCCAGTTTTAAATTTGCCACAGGATTAAAATGTGACCCCTGCTTTAATCAAATCTTGTCTAAAATACAGCTTGTCGCTTTGAAAACTTGGTCGTCGTTTTTGTTTTTTGTTTGCCGTGTCTTTCAAGCACAATTTATTCATTTATTTTTAACGTACAGTGGAACCTCAGAAGTTCACAACACACCATGCCGATTAACTTACAGGTTGTTCAAAGTTGTTAAAAAAATCCCCATATGAAGTTGTCATGTAAAATTATGTTATGTTTAAAAAAAAAACATTTTCAACCAGCCAGTCTGAGCCCAGTAGTTCCTCACAGTTATTTTACATACATGTTGACTTTTGGGGTGTTCCACTGTACGTGAAATTCCCGCTCCCTTGTGTCTTGTGTTTCCCATCACCTCCGCTCTGTCTTCCGTTGTCTGCTCATGTGACTTAAACTGCAGGCCACAAATTGCGCTGATTCACTCACAACCAATACAGGAGTTAACAGCCAGCAATCGCTTCTGTCTCATTCGCTGACATCCACATCACTCACAAGGCCAGGCCCCACACTAAGTCACGGATGTTACAGTATAACGTGAGGATGATGATCCCAAGCGGACAAAAATAATACCTACATCTCACATGGACGTTATTGTTTTTAAAAATGCCAAATCAATCTTTAATAATCGATGGGATAATCATTAGAATTCCCAATAGCGGCTTGTCATGAGCAGGAATTTTTGGATGGATCAAACGTGAATTTTGGTATTTTTATATTTAGTCTTTTTAGAGGACGTTGTACAAAAAGTAGCGAAGGATTGAATAGTTGGACGTTAAAAAGTATCGAGTGAGTCAAATTTACATGCTGTTAAAGTCATAGTGTGTTTTAGGTTGAGCCTGCAATGTCCCCAAAAGCTAACTACAGTATCCAAAACTTCAAGTGTCCGGGATTAGCATGACAGGTTTTGTTTTCTTCTTATTTTTATGTTAATAACTCGCATGTTTTATGTGTCTGTGCTTGCTTTCCTCACCAACCTTCATTCCTTGCCTGCTGTCATTTTATTTCTCACCCACCCCTCCCCACCCTCACCCCAACTACCACCCACATTCACCCGCTCCAGATGCCGTCTAACAACAGCATCCGGAAGCAGATTGAGACGCTGCAGGTAAGTTGTTGGGCATCCTCGTGACATCACGTCTCTGCATGCCTGGTGAAGGCTAACATTACTGGGACGGGGGGCTTTCCATCGCTTTCAAAGCAAAAGTATGAGGAAAGTTGATGGTGTCAATATGGTGTGCATTCAGGATTATTGTCAAATAGATGATGTACCATTGTTGGAGAAAAGTCTTCTTTGGGTTCTCATTTGTTGACTGATTTTTGCTTTGATGGAGTACAGTATCATAAGAAATGCCATGTTTCATATTGTTTGAATTAATGCCTTCATTATTTTAACATAACTGAAATGGTATGTAAAGAATTGGTTTGTGCATCATAATTTATTGTAGGTCCCTTTCTAGTGTGCAATGCTTTGGGCACCAAGGGGTAGTGTAATACAAAAGCATTGGACACAATGACTCAATTAGCTGCAGTGATATTAGTTGTTCTTCCATAGAGGATAAAGAATATATACCTGTGAGAATGATTATAGTATGTGTAGCTGCATTATTTGTGTTCAAATATCCATTGTTTAAAAGGTTCTAACATTGCAATGGCTTTCTAGTTTTATTTGGCAGTCTATGGCCTTTTTGGAGTGTGCTATCTTGAAGATAGCTGACTTTTATTTGGCAAAGTTATGTGGTTTGGTTAAATGCAAAATGTGTAATTCTTTGTTTTATGATTAGTTTGATGGGAAATTTTCAATTGGGAGTGGCCATTTAAATAAATAATTAAATGACCCCTTTTTGGGGGGTGGGGGGGGGGCTATACTCGTATTAGAACCCTGTTTTTATATGTCCGTTTCTCACTACTTCTTTTATTTTGAAATTGTTACTGTTTGACAGGGACCAAGCAAAAAAACTTTTATTTTTATGTCTCGCATGACAAATTCTCCCATCCTGCTGTTTGGCAAACCAGGTTGACATTTGCATGATGAAAGCGCCCAGTAGAAATATGCGCATGAAAGCACAAAGATGAGTTTAGTCATGCGCGCTCCTATCTGAGGTCTGTTGCCCTGTGTCCGTCTACAAGCTTTCGAGCCGGATTAGACGGACTGCTGCCGAAAGGCATTTCTTGGGGTTTAGTTATGCAGAAATGTTTGACGCCGATGCTGTCGCTTCTCCTTTTTTATGCTTAAGTCAAGCCAGATTTTTTGCATGTAATTTGGCAGCACCCCCGGTGAAGTGTAGCTGGAAGCCAAGTCATGAATAAATATTAAAAATAAATGATTGGTTTTTAGATTTTTGTCAATTGTTGTTGTTTTTGCCAGGAATTTCTAATGTTTTATGTAATTATTTTGTGCCCTAAAAATCACAAAGATGTTTTCTTTGTCTGATTTGTCAGATTGTCTTTGTCAGATTTTTTTTTTTTTTTTGATGGGGGGAGTCAGTTTTTTCGACAGGTTTTTGTCAATTTTAAAAAAATCCATATTATGTTAGATTTGTATAAATGTTTGTCAGATTTTTATCGTATGTGTATGGGTTTTTTTTCTTATTGTTTTATAAAACAATTGCTTCAGGTCTCTGGGATAACTGGCAAAAATGGCTCCTCAAAATTAAAAAGCTTCTTCTCAAATTAAGTGATTAGCAAAACTATTTGTCAAAGAAGAAAAAACATTTTGAGCCATGACTAATTATTTTGAAGCATAATCCAAATTTGTACACAAGTCGGAGCAAGCCATAGTCCAATACTAACCTAGCCCAGTAGTTAAAATGGACATGGAAATAAAATATGATTATTAAAAAAATGAAAAACATCATCAGTATCGGGCACTTGGACCTTGCCAGTTTGAATCCATCTTAAACCGAAATTCAGTTGCTCACGCGTGCATCCATGTTCTTACTCCCGCAGAACAAAGACCCCAAAATGTCCCGAGTGGCTCTGGAGTCACTGTACCGGCTGCTGTGGGTGTACATTATCAGAATCAAGTGTGAGAGCAACACTGTCACGCAGAGGTCAGTCCAGGCATTTATCTTTCATTGATATCAAACAGCAAGTATAAACACTTGATTGTGATCGAGCGGGCACGTCACGTATTTTTTCCTTGTAAGTTAAAGCAAAAAAATTAATAAAATAAAATTGTTGAGTCACTTATATCTCCAGTCACCACTGTGTTTGAAACTCAAAATGGGCGCCTGATGTTCTTTTTCTGTGTTCTTCCTTTTCCTCCTCCTAGTCGACTACTCAGCATTGTTTCAGCACTTTTCCCCAAAGGCTCCCGGAGTGTGGTGCCGCGGGACACGCCCCTCAACATATTTGTTAGAATTATCCAGTTCATAGCTCAGGTAACTCCTCGGAAAAAAAAAGGTGGATTTCTTTTTCTTTCTTGAGTCCCCGTCCGTGCCTTAGATTGTCTGCTTTGTCTCTGGATGCTAGGAAAGACTGGACTTTGCCATGAAGGAGATCATCTATGACCTCCTCTGTGTAGGCAAGTTTCACAAAACCTTCACCATCAACCCAGAGGTAAAGCTTCACCAACGAACTTTATTATTTTTTTAAAGATATTGTTAGTCCACTGTTTTGTCATCTCCCACCCAGAGGATGAATATCGGCCTGCGAGCCTTCCTGGTGATTGCCAACAGCCTGCAGCAAAAGGACAGTGAGCCCCCCATGCCCACCACCAGCATCATCATGCCTTCTGGGAATACACTGCGCGTTAAAAAGATCTTCCTCAACACCACACTCACTGACGAGGAGGCCAAGGTCATCGGTACGCTTGAGTCTTGACAGGTTTTGAGGCAACAGGGGCTAAGTTTGCTCACTTCAAAAACATCTTAATAAGTGGCCAATATTTATGGCTGGTTATTGGTTATATTTATGAACTGGAGTCTAAACACCCCTTTTCAAATACGAAGTTTTCTCTTTAAGAGGGCAAGTAAAAAGAAAACTTTTGAGATATTGTGGTCGTGTGAATGTGCCCAACCTCCTATAACGGGATCTGGCAGTGTTCAGAATGTATGAGTCGCGTTAAAACTCATGTTAAACGGCAGGCAGTATGCACCAGCCACAAAAAGTTTGGGGGATTAGGGTAGTCCAGTACTATAGCAGATCACCGATAAATGATAATTTGTCACTTCCAGGCATGTCCTTGTACTACCCGCAAGTGAGGAAAGCCTTGGATAATATCCTGAGACACCTGGACAAGGAGGTGGGACGCTCCATGAGCATGACCAGCGTCCAAATGTCCAACAAGGAGCCAGAGGATATGATCACGTATGTCTTCTGTGTGGGTCTGCTTGCGTGTTTCATATATTCATTTTGACTGGGACTTGATTGGTTGACAGGGGAGAAAGGAAACCAAAGATCGATCTCTTCCGCACGTGCGTCGCTGCCATTCCGAGACTGATACCAGATGGCATGAGCAGACAAGATCTCATCGAACTGCTTGCCAAGTATGTCTTCTTTTTGAGTACAGTGGCACCTTGACCAAGTGACCCAAATTGAGTTTTTCTATTTTTTTCTGTCTTTGATTGTTTTTTTAAAAACACTTTTAATTTATTCGCTTTGTGTTGTGAGCCAAAATTTGAGCTACAAGCGAGCTTTAGTGAAGTGGGGGGGGGGGGGGGTGCAGCATTTAAAATGATGTGATGCCCAAACTTTTAGGCAAGGAGAGCCACTGTCGCTGATGATCTTTATTGAACACTCCAACACACAAGTACAAGATGAAAACACTTGCAAGGCGTTGCGGTCGGTCACACCCAGACGCTCACACGCCGACAAATTGGCCAAGTTCTCGTCACTCACAAGGCCATGCTCCATAAAGACAAACAAAGAACAAAACAGCTGGTGTTGTGAGGCGGTTCTTCCCAATATAGAGTAATGACACGAAATGAAGCTGGTTTATTTCTTTTCATTTTCATTCAGTTTTATTAGTGTTTAATATAGGTAATTCATAATAAGCACATTTCGATGAGTGATAATTATTTGTGGATTTTCGCTGTTCACCGTTTGGTTTGGTCCCTATTCAACCGATAATAGTGAAGATCCACTATATTTTTCTTTTCTTGGTGTTTTAAAGAGCAGGCTGCAAAGGATTTTTTTTTATTAACTTAAACGGTGTCTCTCCACCGCTATCTGCTATTTTATTGTATGGTTTCACTGTACGATCATATTAAGCTCCCACCTTCCCCAATTTCTTCTCCATTCTCCCCCAGGCTGACTATCCATATGGACGAGGAGCTCCGCGGCTTAGCCTTCACCTCTCTCCAAGCCCTCATGGTGGACTTTCCCGAGTGGCGCGAGGACGTGCTGTCGGGCTTTGTCTACTTCATCATGCGTGAGGTGACGGATGTGCACCCCACACTGCTGGATAACTCGGTCAAGATGCTCTTGCAGCTCATCAGTCAGTGGAGGCAGGTGGCGCAGAGCAACAACAGGGGCCACGATGTGCAGGTCGATCCCTCTTAAGAGTGTCTACATAATATTTTTTTTCAAAGAACACATGCAGCTAATGACTCTTCCTTAACACGAGCTTGTCTCCACAGAGTTCGACCAGCAGCCATTCTGTTTTTATGGAGCGCTCATTGCTTGGTGTGCTCCACATGGTGGAAGGTTTGGCCATGGTGGTGCTATGCAGCTGTCGCCCTGCCACGCGCAGGCTAGGTGTCAATGTCCTGAAGGAGGTTCGCGCATTGCATACTGCACTGGGCATTGGCAAGGTAATAAGGATAATAATTATCATCATCATAATTGTAATATGATGAAGCATAATTGTGCTACTTTCGAAGCAGCGGTTCTCTGTCGAGGGGAAATGTAAGATAAAGTTATCTGGTACCCCAAACCACAGACGTTTTGTGGTCTCACAGCAAAGTGATAATACAATATGAGGTCTTTTCTTTCTTTACTTTCTTGTTTTTGCTCTAAAACAAAAAGCTTAAATGATGTTCACTTATATGTTCTTTCGCGGAGACACAAAGTTGCTGCTGCGACGGTCACCTGACTGAGTCCTGCCCGCTGATTTGCAAAACGCTGACTTACCACTTCATTTTCTTTTGCCGTCTATGCACACCGATTCACTTATTGAAGATTTTGTCACTTCTTCCTACTGTTCAGTCAATCAATAGACCCATTAGTTTTGGAGCGGCTCCCTTTTTGAGACGGTGTTACTACTTGATCATCTAAAATTGCACATAATAAAAGCTACTTTGACAATACTATAGAGGATGATGAACTGTATATTGCCCGCCGCTTCATGAACTACTTTAGATAATTCAACATTTATTGCACTTTGCGGACCCCTAATTGACAGCTCGTGGACCACCAGGTGTCCTTGGACCTTGTTTTTTTTTAACATCAAAAGAGTGAATTCTTCTCTGAAATTTTCTCTCCGCCACTCTTTTAGGGTGATGAGGAATTGGCAATAGATGTCATGGATAGACTGAGTGCATCAGTGTTGGAGAGCTTCATTCATCTCACTGGTGCTGATCAGGTAAACTACTTTCTCCCATGCTGGGGGCAGAAAAAAAACGGTAAAAATGTAAATTGTACATCATGTGTGCACCTGTTTTTTGCTTAATTATTGGGCCTAATATGCAGCTATAGTTTCATGTTGATCATTATGGTGGGACTGGGAGAGCCCAGATATTTTTTGAGGTCGTACTTGGTGTAAAAATCCTGAGCCACTACTCTAGATTAAAGTTCCAAATGTATGAAACAATTCCTGCTGACTTTAAAAGTTGATGCCGTTTGTCTTGACCTCCTTTCCAGACCAACCTGCTGTACTGTCCCAGCGGCATCGACCTCCAATCGCTGGCGGAGTGGAGCTCGTCTCCCATCAGCCACCAGTTTGATGTAGTGAGCCCGTCACACATCTGGGTGTTTGCGCATGTCACGCAGGGCCAAGACCCCTGGGTCATCAGCTTGTCCAGCTACCTGTGCCAGGAGAACCTGCCTAAGCATTGCCCAAGCGCTCTCAACTACGCCTGGATGTTTGCTTACACCCGCCTGCAGCTGCTCTCTCCACAAGTCGACATCAAGTACAGTCAACAGTGACATCGAGTACTCTCTATGGATTTGACTGATTTTACTTTGACGTTGCCTGTGATTTGTCCACCCGCAGTAGCCCCATCAATGCCAAAAAAGTGAACAGCCTGAGCAGCAGCGACTCCTATGTCAGCCTCTGGCGGAATTACCTGATCCTCTGCTGCAGCTCGGCCTCCTCGTCCTCGTCCCCCTCATGCTCCTCCTCGTCCGCCTCAGGCTCCGTCCGCTGTTCCCCGTCCGAGACGCTGGCGTCAACGCCGGACAGCGGCTACAGCTATGATTCCAAGGTCAGGAAGGGAATGTCCCAATTAGATTATTTTAAAGCCACCACACACCTGGCTCAATGCTTCTGACCTGTCTAGTATAATTATGTTCTTTACTGCTGTGTCATGTTCTGGCTTGTCCTGTCCAGTCCTGTCCCTTAATTCTTAACCAAGTCTGTCCTGTCATATCTTTTTTTCATCCAGTTCTGTTGTGTCGTTAGTCATCCTGCCCTGTCCTGCTCTGCTTTGTCCTATGCTGCCCTGCCTTGTGCGTTACAATCCAGTCCTCTTCTCGTCTGGTCCACCATGTCTGTCTATTATGTACTTAACATGTCCTATTGTGTCCTATTAGCTACTCGTACCCTTTACTGGTATAGCGCTGCCTTACCAGTCCACATTTAAAGATACAATCCAACTTCTGTGGTCATGTATAATATGAGTTTTTGCTTTGATGCCATCTTTTAGCCAACAAACTATGTTGAAGTGAGGCAAGGAGCTTCATTTTGCCCGTCCATAGCTTATCACCATCTTTTGGCATTACTTGTAAATATAAACCTTGCTGTACTGTTGTTCTGCAGTTGCTGTTTATCATAATCAACTAGCACTTAGAATTTCTACAGCAATTTTTAATTTGTTTTTTGTTTTATTTAAAGTGTTCCACTTTTTTTCCCTTAGATTGTGGGCACTCCCTCCCCTTCCTCACTTTTCAAACACATTGTTCCAATGATGCGCTCCGAGAACATGGACATCACAGAGTCTCTCGTGCTGGGACTTGGCAGGACCAACCCTGTGGCCTTCAGGTATGGGCCTCCCTCGACATCAACCAACATTTACTTAGTTGTGAATGTCCCTGGCTAATGGAACGACTTCTGCATCAACAGAGAGTTGATCGAGGAGCTAAATCCTATCATAAAAGAAGCTCTGGAAAGAAGACCTGAAGTAAGTTTGGGGCAGAGGTGGGAGTGAGTCGCCTATGTCTCAAATCTTAACCTTCAAGTTTCAAGCAAGTCACTGTGTCAAATAATCAAGCGAGTCAAGTGGAGTGCCACTAAAGTTGCTCTGGTCTCAGTCGAGTCTTGACTAGCCAAGCAAGTCATTTAAATCAAAGACTTAATTCTGAGTCGTGTTCACATGAAGCGAATCAAACACAGTGATGCTCTTTTTGCTTGGCAGAACATGAAGCGACGCCGGCGCCGCGACATCCTCAGGGTCCAGCTGGTCCGGATTTTTGAGCTCTTGGCTGACGCTGGCGTCATCAGTCAGATGTACGGGATCCACAACACACTCGTCTACGTCAGGGATTCTCAAACTTAGGCCCAAGGACCCCAACGCCTTTTGTTTGTGAAAAGAAAGATAAGACATTGGATAAGGCATTATTCCTGTATTATATAATGGTACACTTTTTGTTCTAAATACTAAAATAAAATAAAAATCGGCTTAATTGATTCCAGGATTTCAGATTCATGTGATGAACCACTTCACAATTTGAAATTGGTCCAAAACTCTGGATTTATTTTTGTGCCTTGCCAGTCCCCCCAAATACGGGTATGCACTTAAAAAACAAAACAAAACAAAAAAAACCCCACATAATTTATTGCAAATCATTTTGTTCATTTTGAAATGCACATAATTTAAAGGTGTGTCTTTGAAGTAAACATATAATTTTTCCTCCCACCTTTGTCACAGAGGTAGTGGGGGCTTAGATGGTGAGAGTCACTCTCTGAACAGCACGCTGCTAGAGTACGTGGACCTGACCCGACAGCTACTGGAGGCCGAAAACGACAAGGACTCGGATATGTTGAAGGACATCCGTTGTCACTTCAGTGCACTTGTGGCAAACATCATCCAGAATGTTCCAGGTATCCCCCCCCCCCCCCCCCCCCGGTCCTCATTTTGGAATCATGCATGAGCTCTGTGTAATTACTTAATTTAAATGACTTTCTGTTTAACAAGTCATTCACAATGTGAGCATCATAGTTACATTTAATTACCGTTTTTATGAGTGCAACGTCTCCTTTTAAAGGGGTTCCTGCGTTAAAAAAGTTTGAAAACCTTTGTCCTTTAAGTTTAAAACAAATCAACGTCCCTTGCAGTGCACCAACGCCGGAGCATCTTCCCACAGCAGTCGCTACGACACAGCCTCTTCATGCTGTTCAGCCACTGGGCCAGCCCATTCAGCATCATGTTCACACCGCTGGACCGCTACAGCGACCGAAACATGCAGATCAACCGCCATCAGTACTGCGCATTAAAGGTACACGTGGAAGTCGACTTGTTTTGCTCTGACTCACCAGAGGATGGGAAAATGTCGCTGTCATCGAGGGAAGCTCTGGCCCCGTGAGGATGAATTTGATATCTGATTGGTTAATGAAGCAGTCCTATTGCAAATATAGTTTTTACATCAGTCACCGATACAGATTAGGTAGGCCCGTGGCAAATTCAAACAACATAGCAACACACAGTGTCTTAAATCTGATTGGCTGAAAAATAAGTCAAGCATCCTTATGTACTTGGCAGCAGAGTCACTCCAAAATAAAGGAATGAATACAATTTTGTGTAACAAAAAAGTGTTTTTGAATATTCTTAAGAATGTTTGAAGTGTGTGTGTGGAAGGGGTGAAAGTATGAAAAAATATGGTCTCATATGCATCGTCCTCCTCCCAGGCCATGTCTGCCGTGTTGTGTTGCGGTCCCGTTTCCGACAACGTTGGCCTCTCCTCTGACGGATACCTCTACAAGTGGCTGGACAACATCCTGGATTCCCACGATAAGAAGGTGGGTGAGATGTAATTCTCCAACATCAATAATCTGTCAACCTCTTCGTTAAGTGTGGGTATACAGATACAGATACAGATGATCGGCCAAATTTGAACATCTCTCTCCTCTGATCAACGTTAGTGAAGACCTGATTATCAGATGTTTCTAAAAGATTATTCTGAGCGACTATCCTGTGGTGTAGGATATGTTATGAGTTGATTTTTCATCCGAATCTGCTGAGAAAATGGTCAGGGTCGACAAGTGTAATTGTTAAACCTGTTCAAAGTGGCCTAGGCACATACCAACAAAAGCCTGCAAAACAATGTCTGGAAAGACCTAAATGCTACTCGGACCACAGAAGCAGAAGTTTCACAACCAAAATTTTACAACACAGTTCTTTTTTGTTGTTGTTCATCACACGCCTCTTTGCAGTCACTCTGTCAATGAATAGAATTGTCTAAAAAGCAATCTGGTTACATAATGCATTCTAACGGCATAACATAGGTGCTATGTCAATGAGCCAGTGAGTTTTGCTTGGCGTAACTCACAAGGTTGAGGTCACATCACTGGTAGTGTGCAACAATGGCCCTGTAGTGTTGTTCGGAGGTACAAAGGTTAGTTACTGCAGGCTGGAAAAGGTCTGAGGGTTTGCGTTGTTGACACTGAACTGATTGATCTCACGAGGCTCCTTTTAGTCGTGTGTATGCTTTGCATTCTTTCCTGTGCAAAAAAAGACAATAAAAGATCTCCTTCAGGTTCACCAGTTGGGCTGTGAGGCGGTGATGCTGCTGCTGGAGTTAAACCCGGACCAGAGCAACCTGATGTTCTGGGCTGTGGACCGATGCTACACGGGCTCACGCCGCGTGGCCGCCGGCTGCTTCCGGGCCATCGCCAATGTCTTTCATAACAGGTACAAGACCCGATCCCACCCTTTACACGTGGTCCGCTGTTGTTGCTAATTCCACTTTGTTTCTTACACTCTATTGCATCGGTCACAGGGATTATCAGTTTGACACTGTGGTGCTCCTGAACCTGATTCTTTTCAAGGCCGCCGACTCCTCCCGTGAAATATACGAGGTGGCCATGCAACTGTTACAGGTGAGAAAATGTAAAAATATTATTAATAATAATAATTCTTACATAAAAGAAAGAGGATTTAGTATCTAACAAACCACATTAACTTTGTTTTCGGAGAGTGCTAGCTTAATGCTAACACACGATTGAGAACTGAATTGACCTGTTACAACCTTTAAAAGTTGTAACAGGGCTTGTTCAATTACCATGATGTACTGTTGAATTCTTTCCATTCTGTACTGCTGTATGTCTTACAATCAAAATGTTCAATTTGATTTTTAAAATAAGATAATAGACCTCGTCATTCTCAGAGGAGCCATGTAAATGTTTAAACATTAATTGTGATATATATAATTATTTTATTTTTTTGCCCATGCACAGATCCTGGAACCCAAGTTTTTCCGCTATGCCCATAAATTGGAGATCCTGCGATCAGACGGCATCTTGACGCCGCCCTCGCCTCTGCCACACCTCTACTCCGTCTCATACTACCAGCTATCCGAGGAGCTGGCCAGGACATACCCGGAGCTCACACTGCCTATATTCTCAGGTGACCACCTCTGACAAATACTGCTCTTAGGGTGCCGGTCCTTTTTCTGTCGTGGTGATTGTTGATGATCGCCTTGATTGATTGTGAGGGGCTGACATCTGCTCTGCTAAAGGACAAAAAAAAGTGCATTCCAGATCCCAAAGTACTGGTCGGTGGCAACACCTGGTCGATAAAACAACAACAATTTTTATCGGTTCTCATAGAATGAGGGAAAAAAGATCTTTACAACACTTTTCAGACTTCTCAAGGGTCCAAGAGAGTTAAGACATGTGCTGCTGTTTTCAACATTTTCTGTCCTTGGGTATGCAGAGGTGAGCCAACGCATCCTAACAGCACACCCAGGCGGTCGCCAGGTGATGTTGCACTACCTCCTGCCCTGGATGAACAACATGGAACTGGTAGACTTCAAGCCCGCCACACGGCGCCCGGAGGACGCCGGCAGCAGCGAGGAGGAAGAGGACACACAGGATGGGGACATAATGATGGTCAACAGCCGACGCTGGCTACACGGGGAGGGATGGGGCTCGCCCCGGGCCACCACCATGGTGCTCAACAACCTCATGTTCATGACGGCCAAGGTGGGTCAGTTGATGTACTCTGTTGGATTCAGATTGGAATTGAAACGGTTTGTTTGATACATTCATTTTGTTAGTTGTACTGAGATCTATTTTCATTGGTAATACAGTCAGACCAAACATTATGCCCAAAACATTTGGCGAAAAAGAACACTGTCAGGCAAAAAAAAACACTCAAATCTGTGATGGGGTGACATTCAGTGCCGATCATCCCTGACATGACTTAATTAATTGATTTGTAGTACGGGGACGAGTTTGCCTGGTCGGAGATTGAGAACGTGTGGACCACCTTAGCAGACAGCTGGCCAAAGAACCTAAAAATAATCCTGCACTTCCTCATCAGCATGTCCGGAGTCAGCAGCGAGCCCAGCCTCCTGCCCTACGTGAGTCTCATTCTTACACGTTGCAATATCTCCGGGCGTGTTCCCCCCTGCCCCCAAGACTCGTCCCTCTCTCGTGTCTGCAGGTGAAGCGAGTGGTTGTGTACCTGGGCCGAGACAAGACTATGCAGCTGCTGGAAGAGCTGATGAGCGAGCTGGAGCTGACGGATGCCGTCAGTTCGGCCGTCGCTCACATGGACAACCCGCCCTACTACCGCATCAGCTCCAGCTACAAGATCCCTTCGGTCGCCTCAGGTTAGCCACATTAGTGTCCGGCGGTTTGCGCAGACTGTAAAGTCATGTCATGTCACGTCGTGTGTTGTCCATAGGTACGACGTCAAGCAGCAACACAATGGTGCCAGGACATGACGGTCATCATGACGGCAAGGTCAAAGATTCTAATATGGAGGACAGGTACACAGAGTTCTCTGATGATGGATTTAAATAGTTTAATTTTTTTTTTTTGCTCTCAAATGGAATGGCTCAATCTGTGGGTGGTAAATGTTGTTAATTATTCCCATTTTTACAAATAGGAAGGTAACTAAAAACTTGGTTGTTTAATTTTATAGTTGATGGGTGGGCAGGCACTCCACCAAACCATTTGTATACAAACATTAAAAAGTACATTTTACACAGTGGCTGGTATTGCATTCATGCATTTCTTGACTTGAATCCACTTTTTAGTGCCACCACTCTCATGTTGCAATTACAGAAACACAAGTATTGGAATTTCAGTTGTGAAGTTTGCGTTTTTGCAGTTACACGCACCTGGACATCTACGGCGGTGTGAACACCAACCTGAACCGCCAGCACCACCGCCTGGAGTCTCGTTACAGCAGCAGTTCAGGAGGCTCCTACGAAGAAGAGAAAAGTACGCCCAAACTCACGCAGCCCTCAATATTGAAATGCTCTGCTAACCAATCTGTTTTTCCAGGCGACTCCATGCCACTTTATGCCAACTGGCGCTTGAAGGTCATGGATCACAACCGCCCAGAGCCTCTCCCCTTCCCCCCAACGGGTGGCTGCTGGTCCCCACTGGTGGATTACCTGCCGGAGACCAACACCCCTGCTGTAGCATTGCACAGGTACGGCACCCAGGCATCTAACCAAGCACGACGTCCTCTTGACTCGTCCTCCCGATTTTTAACGAATTAACATCTTTATGCGTAACCTCACACATCATGAGGAATAAATACACAAAATAAAAGATATTGCGGTGTGTGCTGTATTCCAGATGGCCTAAAAGACGAGAATATGACAAAACATGACAAGTTTGGCAAAAATTGGGATTTCGATTTGACACGTATTTTGATATACTGTACTTCAAAGTGGATCAGTTCCATTTGATTCGATGTACTCGCATCTTTTAAATCAAAACTGATTTTCCGATTCAAATAATTTTTTGTCACTCCACTGACAAAGAGGTAGGTGATAGATTGGCGTGTTATGAATTTGGTACAAATCCGGGTTATGTTGCCAAAATATGTGAAAAACTGACAAAGATAATGCGACAAAAAAACTGCCAGAAATATGACAAGAGCCGAGAAAAATGCATAGAAATGTGACAATGGAAAACATTATAGCTCACAAAAATGTTATCAGGCCTATGATCTGTGCTGTAGAGGTCAAAATAAAAAAAAGTCAGAATGTTCAAGTGGACTTGCTGTTGTGTTTCAGATGTAACATCGCCGTCATCCTACTAACCGACCTCATTGTGGACCACGGCGTCAAAGTGGAGTGGAGTGCCTATTTGCATCTCTTGCTGCATGCCATTTTTATAGGTAACTCGCTTGTCGATGTCGCTCGACGTCTGGCTTAGCACTAATGCCGACAAACCCGCCGTCTCCTTTCCCATGTCCCCCGCTAGGGTTTGACCATCAGCACCCAGAGGTGTACGAGCACTGCAAGCGCCTCCTGCTGCACCTGCTCGTCGTGCAGGGCGCCAACAGCAACGTTCAGGGAGTGGCCATGGTGCTTCTCCGCAACAGGGAGTTCAACGACCCCAGGGTGCTCACCGTCAAGCCGCCCCCGCCTGAGTTCCACTTCACAGGTCTCAACTCTACAAATGTCTCTTGAGTGTGCGCGTGCATGTAGAGGTGTATATAACGCGGGGTTGTGGGTGCAGGCATGCAAGAGTTGCTGCCCGACTGTCAGCGTTCGCCAGTGACAGACTCGGGCCTGAGCTCCAGCTCCACGTCATCCAGCATCAGCCTGGGTGCGGGCGGCTCATCCCTGTCTCACGTGTCCCACACATCCCCGTCCATCCTCAGCGAGGTGGACGCCACGGCCGAGAAGGACGAGAAGGTCAAAGCGCTCATTGAGTTCATCACATCCAGGTGAGAAACACTCCTTTCATCAATTTCAGCTGTGTGTTCTCGGTTTACCACTGAGTGTCTTTGCTGCTTGCTCATTTCTGTCAGGTTTGTCAAATATTAATCTGTTTTTGGAGTACTTTTTGTCTAATCTTGTCCATGTTTTATCAGGTTCTTTAATATTTTTATTTCCCAGATTATGTCAATTTTTACCCCATTTGTTTCTGATTTGTATCCATTTTTTGGCCTTGTTTTAATTACTTTTTTGCTGGATTATGTGTTTTGTCTACTTTTTTTTTGTGCCCATATTTAATGTCTTTGGTCAAATTTAGCCCGGGGTCAATTTTTTAATTTGTTTTTTAATTTAAACCAAAAAAATCCCCTCCTTTTTATGTGTGTTAGGAAGCGTGGACCACTCTGGAACCACGAGGATGTCTCACCTAAGAATCCCAACATCAAAAGCGCTGAGCAGCTGAGCGCCTTCGTCCGACACGTCATGACCGTATTCAATCTTTCCCAGCCTGGTGCGTTATTTCCAGACGGTGTCTGCCCAGCGATATCCTCGAAATCTGGGGTTTATAACAGTTATGGTTTTTAATGGTTTTCACACATTGGTTCCAGATCACGTTACACGTTCTTAGAACATTTTTCAACCGTTGCGTTGAACAGTGTTTTCATTTCCGCTTAACATAACAACTATGAAACGGCATATCATAAGCGGTTGTGTTGAATGAAACAAACATGCAAGCTTAATGCTAACATAAGATTAAAAAAGCCATGAAAGGGGTAATGAAATTAGCTTTGATGTTTGTTTTAACCCTTCGAGCAATATGTATTTGAACACGAACATTTAAGCAAAACCACGCACACAGACAATATAATAATAACTTTCATTTATTATTTATCCTTTACAGACAAAAGAAATCACTATTACTACAGCATTTTACTTTATCAGTTTTGAAACTCTTCCCTGTGATAAACAGTCATTTGCTGTACTTGTTTTTACTTGCCGTTTTATTTTTGGTGGGTGTTCCACCCTTTAGCTTTTCAGCTCAACTCTCTGCTAAGCGACGTGGCCCTGCAGACGGCGCTCTCGTGCTCTTCCCGCCACTATGCTGGCCGCTCCTTCCAGATATTCCGGGCGCTCAAGCAGCCGCTCACTCCCGCCACCTTGTCCGACATCCTTTCCAGACTAGTCGAGACCGTGGGGGACCCTGGAGAGGAGGCTCAGGTCAGGGCCTATTTGACTTGAAGCTCGGAAAGAAGGAAGTTCTGACTGACGGCCTATTTTGTGTTCAGGCCAATGGCGTGTCTAATATAAATGTATTGCTTTGGTGCCATCTGGTGGCATTTTGGTGCAAAGAACCAGTTTAAGTGAAGAGAGGAGCTTCATTTAGACAGACTATCATCAGCAAAGCTACAGAACATTTCTGACTCCAAATTGTATTGCTTATTGAATGCTGTACACGGGCTTAAATGCGCAAATATGAGTCGTGAATTATTTTTGTCTCTTCAGGGCTTTGTCATCGAACTTCTTCTCACCCTGGAGTCTGGCATCGACACACTGGCGGACACAGTCAAAAACTATGACCTCCTCACTGCCTTAGTACAGTACGTCCTCTAATTCCCGTGTACTCATGCTGGGCTCATGTTCTCAGCGCTTATGTTCATTTGTCTTTGGTCAGGACTTCCTCCTGTGATCACCTGCTGGGGCCCAAGTTTGCGGCCAACAGGAAGAGCACAGGCCAGCTGAACCTGAGCAGCGGCGGGCTGTTCAACTCTACGCACAACCGCAGTAACTCTCTGAGAGCCAGCCTGATGGGCGAGCGCAAGGCGGACCGGCGGCGCAGTAACACCCTGGATGTGGCCGACCGCCTCGGGGGGAGCCATGGTAACCTAGCGCGAACCCGCAGCTTATCAGCGCTGGGTGGCGGCGGCGGGAACCCGGGCTCCGGCGGCGGCCCGGGTCGTGACGCTGACCCCCCAGTGGACCCCACCAAACTCATGGCCACGGTGTTCTGGATTGCCGCATCGCTGCTGGAGTCGGACTACGAGTTTGAGTACCTGCTGGCGCTGCGGCTGCTCAACAAGCTGCTGGGCCAGCTGCCTCTGGAGCGGGAGGACAACAGGGAGCATCTTGAGATGATACAGGCCAAGCTCAAATGGTACAGCTTCCCGGGGCTGCTGCAGCTCTTCCTCAAGGGCTTCACGTCCACGGCTACTCAGGAGCTCACCATCCAGCTGCTCAGCAAGCTCATTAGCGTCTCCAGACACGCGCTTATTGACCCCTCTCAACTGGCAGGCAAGTCGACTTGATCCTCACTTCCGTAGCAGTCACAGCCGATCCCCGTTCACAAGGGGGGAATTTCTTCTATTTGGCCCAATTATCAGTACTTGTGTGCCCGCTTTACATTATATTCGAGGGGAACAAAAAATGGGCCAGTCTAGGAATGTGATCCTATAGCCTGTGTTTTAATTTGTATTTGTCATGCCCTCCCACCAGGCTTCCCACTGAACATTCTGTGCCTGCTGCCACACCTCATCCAGCACTTTGACAGTCCCACGTCATTCTGCAAGGAGACAGCAGACAAGATTGCCAAGCTATGCGCTGACGACAAGTCGGCCACACTCTCCAACCTGGCGCACATGATGAGCCTGTACAGCACGCACAGCTACTCACGCGACTGCGCCAACTGGATCAACGTGGTGTGCCGCTACGTGCACGACGCCTTCGCCGACATCACCCTCAATCTGGTCACCTACTTGGCTGAGGTGTGCCGATAAACGCCTCCACCCGCCTGTGTCCTTGTGCATTCGCGGTTAACACGGTGTTGTATTGCCAGTTGCTGGAGAAGGGCCTTCCCTGCATGCAGCAGTCCTTGCTGCAGATCATCTACAGCCTGCTGAGCCACATTGACCTTTTGGCTGCCCCGGTCAAGCAGTTCAACCTGGAGATAATGAAGATCATAGGCAAATACGTTCAGGTCAGCCTCTACTGCACAGAAATAAAACGCTTTTGAGGTCATAATTTTTGGAGTTCTTTGTCAAGTTTTGTCAGATAGTACAGTTGATAGATTTAAACATTTTCTCAGTTTTTCCGTTTTTGTTTTTTTCTCCCATTTTGTCTGAATTTTTTGTCGTTTTGTTTTCCCTCTATTTTCAATTTTTATCAGCTGTCCATCAGGCTTTTGCCAGTCTTGATATCCATTTATTGTCACGTTTTTGTTTGATTGTGCCTAATTTTTGCCAGTATTTTTTCCCAGATGTTTAAAAAAAATTGTCACTTGTTTTACTTTTATTTTGGGGGTTGGATTTTATGTACATTTTCAAAAATTCTTCAAAATCAACTTTTGTTTTCGTATTTGTAACGTTTCCATCTGTTTGACAGTTTTATAAAACTGCTGCACTCAAATGACCTCCTTGAGCTAATTATGTACTAGTTTCTCCCTTTTATGTCTAATCCCACTGATGTACTGATTTGCTTTTTTAACCGATGTGAGCCAGGGGCAGGGGCCGGTTAAAATATTTTCCTTCGCATTCCTAAATTCCACCCAAAACTCGGTTCACCTGCCCTCAGCTGCTTCTCCTCTCTCGTCTTTCTTTCCAGAGCCCACACTGGAAGGAGGCGCAGAACATTCTGAAGCTCGTGGTGTCCCGCTCAGCCAGCCTGGTGGTGCCCGACGACGTGCAACGCTCGTACAGCAGCGAGTCGTGCGGCTCGCCAGAAATCGCCTTCACGCGCATATTCAACAACTCCTCCAAGGAGCTGCCCGGGAAGACACTGGACTTCCACTTTGACATCTCAGAGGTGAACGTCTTTATTCTGTTGTTCCGATGCGGCTAAAGTGCTCACACTGTTCTGTACTGAAATGAAGAAGAGGGAAAAAAATCAGGCCACAGGTTGCATGATGTGTTGGCTGATGCTGTTATGCTTTCAATTCTCATCACCTTTCTACTGATATACTCAGAAAACTATCTTCTGTTATTCACTGGGGGATCCATATCTGATATAAAAGTAGTGCTTTGCTGCCATCTTGTGGCATTTAAAGACAAATGTTTTTCGGTGAGATGCAAGCAAAGCTTCACTGATAATCGTGTCTCCCTAGACTCCCATCATTGGACATAAGTACGGCGATCAGCGCACGGCGGTTGGCAGGAATGGGAAACCGCAGATGAACGCCGTCACCAGGAGTACGTCCTCCACATCCTCCGGATCCAATTCCAACGGACTGGTGCCGGTTAGCTGGAAGAGGCCGCAACTCTCTCAGGTATAAGAATGAAAAAGCTGGACATTTTTCCCCCTCCCTGGAGCAGCTGGATTTGACATGTTTCCTGTTTTTTGTCTTTACAGAGAAGAACCAGAGAGAGACTCATGAATGTTCTCTGTCTGTGTGGTCCGGAGTCTGGGATTCCGAAAAATCCCTCTGTAAGACTTCTCTCCTACTCTAAGACTTCCAGCAAGGTCTCGGTCAATTTCACGTGCCGTTTTTGGGGATCCTGTACAACTGTGTCTATGTCCTTTCACCTATCAACGCAGGTGGTCTTCTCATCCAGCGAGGACCTGGACTCAGCCGACCAGCAGACCAGCCTGATCCCGACCGTGGAGGAAGTGGTACAAGAGGAAGAGGCGCAGGCAGAGGAGCTGGGCAGCGAGCAGCAGTTTGGCGTCTTTAAGGACTTTGACTTCTTAGATATCGAGCTGGAGGACGCAGAGGTGAGAAAATCTGCACAAATCAATGCAATGCCCAATTTCAGCCCCGGCATACAAGGAATTCCCTGACATTGATTTCCGGGAATGTGTCTCATCCAATTTCCCTCCATGTTGACTCAGTCCAATTAATCTGCTTATCCCGCACGAAGAGTGTGTCCATGTTTGTACTGATCATGTATCGTAGTTGTCCAGAGTGTTTTATAACACCCATGTTCCTTCTCTTCTTTTGCCACAAGGAGTTGCAGGTAAGTCTGTGAACAGCTTAAGCGGGGTGCACATGTACTCCAATTTAACATTAAAATAAAATCTTGAAATTTGCAGGAGCTCACAAATTCTCTTGCCATGACGAACACCAGCATGTAAACTTGTATATCGTACTACCACGACTGACCTCTGAGAGGCAGTACAGTGACAAAGAAGAAGATAGACATTAGAAGAAAATAATGGAACTATCTAAGCTAACTGTTTGGCTATAGGGCGACTACATTGCAGTGGGAAAACTCTTCTCCTTGTCTTTTTATCGCGCTGAATGACTTGTTGACGCGTTGTACAAAAATTCAGTTTGTGTCTGGCAACATCAACCTGATGGGCCATTATTCTGTTTGACGTCTCCGTAATGGCCTGCGTGCCTTGGCCTAACTTCGCTTGGACCTCACACACAAGCCATTGCAAATGGTCAAACTGTCAGCCCCGAAAATCACTCTTTACACACCACAGGGAGCACAGGATCATTCCTTAGGATAATCTTTTCCAGATGCAATAATCAGATCTTTGCTGCCGTTGATCGAAAAAATTCGCAAAATCAGAAATTGGACTCCATTATCTCTATGTGTGTACCCTGCTTTAGGTGGATTTTGCACTCCATATGGTGTACCTGTGTCTATGTTTTGGTCTAATATCACATCTATGCTTCATTTCATCTTGATTTTGTTAGTTTCTCGCGTGTTTATGTCATAGTGAAATGCACAGTGTGTGTGTGTGTGTGTGTGTAAGTGTCATGCATTTGTATAGCGAGCTTCCTATTTTCCGCTCAGTCTCACTGTTGTGCTCGCGGACGTCCTGCAGGGGGAAAGCATGGACAACTTCAATTGGGGTGTCCGGCGGCGGTCCCTGGAGAGCATGGACAAGGGGGACACGCCGTCTCTGCAGGAGTGCCAGTATGCCAGCAGCACGCCCAGCCTCAACCTCACCAACCACGAGGACACGGACGAGTCGTCCGAGGAGGAGGTACTGAGCGCTAGCCAGATTCTCAGCCGCTCTGGCCGCGTAAGTCGCACTCCAATCAGGGTCCATAAAAACAACCCAAACCCCACCCTTGCCCTCTCGTTCCCCAACTTGCCATGCTCCTCACACCTGCGTATGTGCTTGAGTGTGTGTGTTGAGCTGGGTCTGTGTGGACGCGAGGGGCTTGCTGCTTGCTTCTTGGCTGGTGGTCCCCCTTCTATGAACCTCTGCTGCTGTGGTTGTAGCTCGCCCCTCTTTAAAACTCTCTGTTGCCCCCCTTTCTGGCCGGTAAGTACGGCGCGGTAGCCCGAGGACATCTTAAAAATATAATGACAAAACATTACCCTTTTCAGCAAGTCAAAAGTTGCTTTCTCGTCCATGAGAGAAACTTAAAAAAATAAAATAAAATCCTGCTGTAGCTGATCATATTTCAGGCATGAAAGTGTTTTTGCACATTAAGAATGTATCACTTAGGGTGGGAAAAAAACCCTAGCAGAAACAGTGTGAAATTAAAACAATTCAACATTAAGCAATTGAAAACATTAACATTTCAAAAAAATAATCATCGTAATAAATGTTGAAGTAAATTTCCTTTTTGAGTAAAAATACTTTGGTGCCCTGAAGTGATTGAGATGTATATCGTCACGTGTGTTTGTACTTACTTACTAAATTATAGATCATAAACTAAACTTATTTTTTTTGAAACATTGAAATTGATAATAATTGTTTATTTTGGTAACCGAATGGCAATTCTTATCATTTTACATCTCATTATTTCGTGATTTGCAAATGAGTATGGTTTATTCTAAATCAATTTCATTTTTAATTGTATATTTTACATTTTATTCAATAACAAATATATAAATGACATTACAATACATTATTTTTCAACGGCATTATTTTTCTTAACATTGTATAACTTAAATAGTATAAAATATGTGCGTAGTTCATTTTCTTATAATAGCGTCACATTTTTAAACTGGAATATTTAAAATTGAAGTGATTCATGAAGCAATTAAAATACATTTTTAATCTGTACCTAAAATATCTCAAATGGTTTATTTGAAAGAGAATGAATTATTATTTTTCAGTAGTTTTTTTAACCAATGTAAGAAATGTAAATATTTTGTAATAATACAAGTAATTTCTGGTATAGTTTGTACAATAAATCCATTTAATTCCTGAATGAGATAATTGATTTTAAAAACTTTGTTTATTGAAATGATTAAATAAAATAGAAAAGCAAAATTAATTTGAAAAAAAAATCAAAATCTCAGAAAAGCTAAAACTTCTTTTCATTTCTCCTTCCTGTGGTTGAAAAGGCCTCACGTCCCAGTACTTTGGTCCACAATCCCCGTGTTCCGACTGTAGCGGCTTACCCTCCCTGAAAATGTCTCCACCCTTCTGCGCAGCTCAACAGCGACTCGGCAACGGACGACACGGCGTCCAACCATGTGGACTCTCTGCAGCAGTCGCAGGAGTCGTCGGGCGGCGGCCCACTCGAGGAGGCCTCGGCCTTGGCGCCCCTCCGCCCTCCGGCCCCCTTCCCACGGCCGGATAGCCCCGTGCTGGAGACGGCCCGCTCAGACAGCACCAGCAGCCAGCTGCCTGAGGTGCGATCAGTGGGGAGCAATGACAAATTGTGGTGCTCTTGGGGGGCCTTCTAGTTTGCCTTTTTTTTCTTTCAACCCTTCACATGAACTCTTCTCAATCATGATGGCTCTGGTCGGGATGGTGCTTGGCTGCTCACTTATTTGAACTTTTACTGTCTTCTACGCTTTTCTTCTTCTTTCTGGCGGCGTTTGTGGGTACTGCTTGCTCTCCTTATTCATTTTTTCCCCCCTTTCTGGGTGATAATGAGTGTGGTGGGGCTTTGGCATTTGATTTGGGGGAGAGATGCAAGAAAAAAAAAAGACTCACCTCAGGTCAGCTGTAACTGCTCACCTCCAATAATCACAAAATAAAAAGAAAGAAATCCCTCACCCGCCCCCATTTAAACACTTGTGAACTGGACACCGCCGCCGTAACCGCCACGGAACGCATGTGTGAGTATGACACGTGGGCTTGAGTCCACTCACTTGCTAACGAAACACACTCACTGGCATTCACTGCTACCCCACTTGAAAATTGTCACAAGTACTAACCATGACGCCTACATGTATACATATATATTGTGTTCTGCTCTGACCTTTCCTGCATCATCTTGACCGTGCTCGCAGGGCAAAAGTCGTCAAGCCAGATTTGTCGTTTGTGCTCAAAAAAAACATTTTCTTAATTAGATTTAAAAGACATTTTGGCCACACCTTATAAAGTTGAGAGAAAAAAATGTTTATCTAAGTCATTATATTTGAAAGATAAAATTAGACTTTATAATTATTTTTTTGTCAAAATAATCCAAAGGTCAACAATCACAATACAGTTGATACTCAATATATATAAAATTTCTTAACATTTTTGTTAGATTTTTTTTTACCCTTTTCAGCAAGTTTTTTGGTTTACTGATTAAGCTTTTTAACTTATCAGTGCTTGCCATTAGTACAAAACATACATACATTTTTATTTTAAACCCTTCAAAATACACTTTGTTTGCACAATACGCAGGTTGTAAAACAGCCTATTTTTTGTGGAGGGGGGGCGTATTTTCAGTATTGCAAGTATTACAGCCTTTCTGCAGCCAGCAGAGGGAGCAACCACATCTTAAATGACAATGTCATTATTTACTCTCAGCGGTGCTGAAAATCAAAATTGTGTCATTCATTTGCTACATTGAAGTGCATTCAGCAATGAAACGGCTCTTTCGGAAATTATAGGAAATTGCTCCCTTGTCCGCATTTGGTTGAAAATGAACATTAAACCAAACTTTTCTAAGGTTGACTCTAGAATCAAACCTAAAAAAAGGGTGATTCATGTCACTGAACAATAACAGAATGAAAAATGTTGTTTTCATCCGTTTCCAATTGGACAAAAATGGCCACAATGTGAACCGTAAGTATCTATCACTCGGAAAAATCACCTTTCCTGCACATAAATGAACATAAATGACTGACGAGAGTGGGTATTCCCGGACGCTCTCGCAACTTTTTTTGTCTTTCCCCAATCGAGCCAAAGCTTTCGATGTCACCCCAAGGACATCACAGCCGCAGCTCTTAGTGTAATGAGCCCCACGGATAAAAACCCATCAATACTCTGGCTCATTCCCTTGCAGGACGGCCACTTTCTAAAAGCTTTCTGTAATATAGCGGCCCATTGCTCCCTCGTGATGTACTGGCCGTCTGCCACACTGGCCGAGCTAAATGCATTAGACTTTTAATGGGACGACAAAAAAATATATATATACATATATATTTTAAAACAAGTGCTTTAATTTGATTGTCTGGATTCATTTGCCATCGTTACGAAATTTGTTTGCATGTCACTGCTATGGAATGTAAATGTTGTTGCTTTGTCACTCATCATACGATTCTAGGCTGCGGCCGTCCTTTGTGGAGCTTGCATGTTCTCACTTGTGCTTGCGTGTGTTTTCAACAGGTACTCCAGCCACTTTCCAAATTGTTATTGTTTTTCTATAGATTGTGAAAACAGTATACACAGTACTCTAGGTTAAAAAAAATCCCAAACTACCTCTCCCAATGTGAAAAAGTTATTGGCAAGAAGAGTGGGCCAAAATTCCACCAAAGCGATGTGAAAGACTCATCACCAATTATCGCAAACACTTGATTTCTGTTATTGCTGCCAACCCATTATTAGGTTCAGGGGGCATTTTTTTGTGTATCACTTTTTGCGATTTCACCGTGTGTAGCAGCTTTTGAAATCACATCAGACTTTATACTGAGATTTTTCTTTCATCGTTTTTCCACAATGACCATTAGTGCAGACTACCAGTAAGCGCAAGACAGAATGAAAGTTTTCTTTTAGCCAGTCATAACTTTAAAAAAAATTTTTTTACTATTATTCCAGGAGGCAATCACTCCAGGAATGACCAATTTTCTCTCTCCCATTTAGCTGGGATGGACTGCGGCACACTCTGTAACGTTATGAAGTGCTGAAAATATCAAGTATATGTCATTCATCTCTTTTTTTTTTCCCCATGGGGTCGTTTCCTCATGTGCTTTATTGGCACCGGGGTGCAATTTCTAGTGGCGTTCTCCGTGATAGATTAATATTGCCTTATGTTTATTGATCCCTTCTCATTTTCTTGAGTTTCCCGAGGGAGAGGTTAGCGTACGAAGTAAGTAAAAATGGTTACTTTGATGTCCCCCTTGGATGATGGAGATGATGCAGTTTCTTAAGTAAAGGCCTTAATGAATGTCTAGAGTCTGCTGACCCTCCCCGGTGATGTACGATGCGCTGACGTTGCAGGATGGTGTCGGCATGACGACAGCGGCCGACGAGCTGAGCAGCAGCGTCAGCGAGGACACGGGTTTCGGCAGCGCCCCCCCTCTTCCCCCCGATCGCCCGGACCTCTGCGAGCTCCCTGACCCACGGGAGACCCCGGAGCCTCAGGAGGACCTGGACCCGGCCCCCCCTCCGCCACCGGCCACAGACACTCCGCCGGGGTCCCTCTGTGAGGAGGGACCCCAAACGGTCCTGCCTCCGTACACACCGGCGGAAGCGGAGACGAAGCCGGACCCGGACCTAGACCCAGACCCGGATCCGGGCAGCATCTGTGGTTCCATGTGGGAGGAAGATGTGACTCAGGCCCTGAAGGTACTGGATGAGCACTGCGAGGAGGAGGCCGACTATTCCGGCATGTCGAGGTGAGTGCATTGGGATTTGAGATTTTGACTTCACATGGTTTTCCATTGAGCGACACATGCAAAAATATCTTGGTATAGCAGAGGGGCTTCCAAACTTCTTCTTCCAAGGGCTACATCGAGTCATGAAGAGGCTTCATGTTGTTTAATGCTACTCCCAATTTAAATTTACTGTCAAACTACACATAAAATAAATAGAATTACACGCTTTGTCTTGAAAGCAACCATACCATTTTGTTTATAAATGCATCTGTTAGCTTAATGCTAAGTCTGAATGGAAATTGCCATTGATGGGCTAACGGATTACATGAGTCACTGCGTGTTGTCTTTGTTGTAAGCATAAAGTGAATAAAAAGTAAGTCCTTTTATTCATTACATATATTTTTTTTAATTAATCAGTTATCAGAATTTTAGTCTGCCAAATATCGGAATCTGCACCTACTTCAAAAAAAATAATCTGTTGTTCAAGGCCCTTGTCAGGACTTGTGAATTTAGTCACAGAACAAATTTAGCTTGTAAGAAAAAGTACCACAGTATGCACTTATAGCACCTTTTTTGTTAGTCGTGGTTCGCCGTCATAGTTCTCTCATGTCAAATACAAGAAAACACTTTTTTTTACGTCATTGGCTGGAGTTGAGGTTCCGCTGCTTTTACCGTCATTGTTTTGGCCCAGCCTCTGTGTCAAACACTTTGGCGTGAAAGTGAATCTTTCCTCCGGCCTGGCTCCCGTTCAGGTGCGTGTGAATGACGAAGGCCTCCTCATCAAGGTGGGCCAAATACAGATTGAAGACAATCACCCATTTGGGAATTTATGCCAGTTGGGGCAACAACAGGAAGGAGCAAGGCACAGCTCTTGGTGGCATGTCCGCGTCATGAGGCATCTGTCATTAAACGCTCGGTCGAGTTTGGGGCGGGGGCAGAGGTGTGGGCGCTCTGAGTGATTGTGCACTGACAGCCGGGGCACTAAACAGTTGAGCATGCAGCCATCTGTGAGGATTTATGCCCGACTGTTTAAATTACTCCCATCGCCATCACCAACCCCCCCACCCCCACCCCCTCGCTGCTGTGAGGCCGCAAGTTGCACCCAGCGAATATGTGGAGGCTCTCTGCACTGCGCTAGTGCTATGAGACAGAGAGAGAAAAGAGAGAGCGAGAGAGCGGGGATGAGGACGGAGACGGTGTCAGCAGCGGTGCTCGGCAGTGCTGGCTTTAAATACTTGTATTCTGTCTGCTTCTTCAGGCTCTTTGGTCCCACGGGCCTGTGAGTACAGCATTCAGTATATATGTATATATATTTGTACTTATATATATGTGTGTGTGGGGGGGGGGGTCTGTATGCCAGAGAGAGAGAGAAACAGCGAGAGGGGGAGAGCAATGCGTGATGCTAAGTGGCTAATAGCTCATGTTGTTATGCTCCAGCACTGCAGCAAATCCATCATGTGGGCCAGCGTTTGTTTACGTCGGGGTTCAGCAACATTTATTGAGCCAAGGCACTTATTTGGCTTGAGAGAGAATCTCAGTAATGGCACAAGAAATACTCACTCTACTGCGGTACCTTCAGTTGTGTGTTTACTTAACTTGTAAATTCATTTTCTCCGACGGTGGTACCATGAGAAACAAGAGACCCGACATTTGGATGTTTTTTTTTTTTTTTTGTGGTATCCACTCAACTCACTTGACAGCAAGCACCGGTTTGAAGGATTGTGAACAAAAACAGATTCTTCAAGCTCTTTATTGACACTACCAGCTTAGGTTGTCTGTCAAACAAAATAAAACACTGAATATTACACATTGTGTATTTGAAATAACCACAGAAGTTTGCCTTCTGCTAGCTTAATGCTAACGCACGATGCAAAATGCCAAAGACGGGCTAACAAGTAGCATCGGTCAATGTTTTCCAACCCTTTAAGTAACAAATATTTAAACAAACGGTGTAGGAAAATAAAAAAAAGAATGTAGACCAGTGATTCCAAACCTTTGAGCCAAGGAACATATGTTAAGTTCTGGCTGTCCATATAAATCATTGGCATACTTGGACAAAGATACATTATTTGTCATAAATGAAAAATGGCCAATTAAGTGAAATGTGAATTTCCCACGGCACACTAATGTGACATTAATTGCTGTGGATGAATAATAATGATGGACCTAACCATGTGTTTTCCATTCCACTTATCTTTATTTGGGTGGTTGCAGCCAAGATGAAGGTGACGCCGACTGCTTCCCCGAGACCCAGGCCTCGCCGCCCCCGTCGCCCTTCCTGTCGGCCATCCTGGCGGCATTCCAGCCCGTCGCCTATGACGATGAGGAGGATGCCTGGCGCTGCCACGTCAATCAGATGCTGTCGGACGTCGATGGGTCGTCCGCCGTCTACACCTTCCACGTCTTCTCGCAACTCTTTCAGGTACAGCAGGCGGGCGAGCTAGTTTGTTTTGAACGATTTTGAGGAATAATCTAATTGTAATTTTTGGTTTTTTTTCTTCCCTCGGTTTTTGATTTAATACACAATTTTTTTCAAGGTCCTCTTCACATGTATTTTTAACAAACGCAATCAATGAGACTATAGCTTTACTTAATATGTCGTTCTCCTCCTTTCCAGAGCATTCAGAGGAAATTCGGCGCCATCACGCACGCGTCTGTCCACTTCCTCGGTGAGAAGCTCCAGCGTATGGGCAATCAGTTCCTCAGCTCCCTGGAGGTCATGACGTCACACTCGCAGTGCCCCACCGTGCTGCTGGATGCCGAGACTGTGAGGCCACCGCCGCCGTCCGAGCTGCTTTTTCTCCTGCGGCGTACACGGGGAAAAAAAGTGTCATGTGTCTCTCTCTATCCTAGCTGGTCTCGTGCGGACTGCTGGAGACGCTCAAGTTTAGCGTGCTGGAGCTTCAAGAGCACCTGGACACTTATAACGCCAAGAGGGAGGCGGCGGAACTTGTAAGTGGTGGAGTTTTGGTGGCGTCTTTTAAATTTAGAGCTGCACTTGTGGATACACCTGCCCAGTGTACGTTTCTGCCCTTTTCAGAAATTGTCATTGGTGGGGGGAATGGGGGATTCTCTGTCCAAATCCTACGTCACAATGGGCCTTGACTTGCCTTACAAATGCGTCAGCACGCACATGACATCAGCGGCGGTCAGGAGCTAAAAACAACCCCGCGGTTCTCCTAAATCAGTAGAAACGTGATGGGCGGGAGGATTCAGTGAGGGGGGAGGCGCTCAGGAGATGAGATTGCACGGATGGCATGCCTTGCCGTTAATTGAATGAGAAAACCATGCGCTCCCCGCGGGGTCAGATATTACGCAGCCGCACCCCCCACCCCGTTGTCTTGAACAGGCTGCTTTGTTTTAATACGCTAAGTACAACGCTCTTATCGAATCTGCCGGCTGAGCAGGCGTTCTGATGTACGCAGGACTGTAAAGTCCACCGTCGCCAACATCTTTTTTTTCCCCATCTTCCTCCGTTTCTAGTGGCTGGAGAACTGCAGGAAAACCTTCGGGGACAAACAGATCTGCCAGCGGCTCAACACTCAAGCACAGGTAGGCCTTTCTGCAGTTGAGTAAACAAACACCTCACCCCATGTTCAGACTTCAAACTGCAACTCCCGGTACCACCCACATTGAGGCTTTTTGGCAGATTTTCTTGAACCCAAATGCGTCACTGTCTCGTCCAATTAGTAGCTTGTCTTGAACTCCCGCAAAAACTTAGCGCCATTCTTTTGCAATGGAGATTGATGGATATTAATTTGTTTGTTTGTAGTTTTTCGTAGTTTTTTTTTCCAATTTTTGGTAGTTTGATGCCTTTTTTCATTTTTTTGTCTAAATTTCTCACATTTTTGCTAGATTTTCATTCGTTGTTTGGTCATGTTTGGCAGATTTTATTTTATTCTGTAACTTTTCCCATCAAAGGAGCGTCACGTCGTTGTGGATTAATATTATTTTTAACTTTCACAAATTATGTTTACTGTTCATGAATTCATCAAAGGCCTCCATGTTGAATTTAACTTTTTAGCGACCTTTTTCGAAGCGCACACACTCTGCTGAGAAATACGGTATTGTTGTTTGTTGTGACAGACTCGTGGTATTTTCACTTTTGTTCCTTCACACTCTTTGCACTCGGGTATTTTATTTTATTTTTTTACAGTTTGCCCTCCATCAAGGTACTGTGTTTAGTTTGGCAACTAGTCAGTTTTCCAAACGACAGACCAAGTGGTCTCGCTTCATGATGTTGACATCATAATTGTTCGTTTTAGTCACGACAACACGGCATCGTTTACATTAGCGTGAAGCTAACAAGTCCGCCAGCGTTATGCTAACCTACAGCGGGAAACGGCAACGCCGATGTTTCCTTCAAAATAAAATCTTGTCAACCACAGTTCTTTCCACCCCTTCAATGGCGTGTGAATTCCGTCTAATTCTTTTCTTTCTCTCCTTCTCCTTGTCACCTTCTTCTTGCTTAGCACATGGAGAGTCTGGCAGTAAGTGGTACTCCTGTTTTAATAGACAACACCAAACATCCTCATCCACACCCTCTTGTACTTCTGCCTTGATTGGCCACATAACATGGAACGTCCTCATCCAATACTTAGCGTTATCCCCGAATGGCAGAAAAATCATTTGTGTTGCTTGCATCCCAATGGAGGACATGTGATGCCAGAAAAGAAGGCGATTGGAGGCGGGGTATTCTTTTGTTGTTTTAATTTTGCATGTTTGTTGCTCTATCCCCTTTTCAAATGAATGACATACCCTCCCAGAGGAGCACAGCGGGTCCTCAGTTGGTGACAGTGTTCTATTCCTGTTGTGGCGACATACAGCAACAGTAATTTTCTAAGTAGGGAAGGCACCGTTGAATGACGTATTGTCAGGGTTTTTTTGGGGGGCCAGTTTATCACTTTTCTTGCCGCAAATTGTCAACTTTTTCTTTTAGTTTTGTCAATTTTTTTATTCTGAACGTGATTTTTGCCTTCTTTTTTTTTTTTTGCCACAATGGTATCAGCCATTTTTGACAGACGTTTTCTCAGTTGTCGCTTTAGTTTTAGACTTTGTTTTTGGTCTGATTTGTGTCTGTTTTAGTTGCTCTGTCAATTTTTTGTTTGTCAGTTTGTGCCTGATTTTGTCCATTTTAATGTTCACTTTTCTAATGATCCGTTTCCTTTTTTGTAAGTTTTTGTCACATTTGTGTCACTCCTTCCGCTGTTTTAAAATAAAAGTAATTTATTTTATTTTTATTTATTTTTTAGGTGTTCCGTTTCAGCAGTGTAACCTGAACTCTGTTCCCACACCGGCAATGTAACCTGAAATTGTATCAAAGTCAGAATGTGCAGTAGCTACCTAAGGAAAATTCATAATTACATTTCATATTTGAAAAACACTTGGAAATATGGAGGTGGCAAGTTGCGTGTACTTCTTGTGCCACCCTGTTTCCTTAGACCGCTGCACAAGCTCATTAATTGTGTACCATTTTTAACCTGGGACATTGGCACGATCCCAAACTGAGGACCCCCTGTAATTAGCGACGTCATCAACTCGTTCATCCCGACAGCTGCTCCGAGACGGATCCTTTTTTTAATCGACTAATTCCGCTAGCAATAGATTCTCAACGCCCGACATCTGGATGGGGCTTCGTTAACCATTTCACCCCACCTGGCCCTGTCCTTTGACATTTTCTCCATCTTCCTCAACTCTCCGCCTTTCCCGTTTTTGTGTGTCCTCAGGAGCTCGAGCTGTGTCGCCGCCTGTACAAGCTGCACTTTCAGCTGCTGCTGCTCTTCCAGGCCTACTGCAAGCTCATCAGCAGAGTGGACACCATCAAGAGGGAAGCCGAGGTGAGACAGAACCATAGGAAAGCCCGATGCGTTTATCGCCCCCACAAACAAACAAAAAAAAGACTATTGGTGTTATATGTCCACAATCTAACAGCATTTTTTTCTTTTGTGCGTGTGTTTGTGTGTTTTTATGGCGCATACTGTCTCCACCATAGTACAAATGTTATTGGCACCCATCCCAAAATCTGACAGTGGAAAAGCTCCACAAAAAAAAACAAGCTGCCTTGTTAATGGAAGTGTACTGCTTGAAGGAAACGGTGCGGGACGGTTGTTGACTTGAAGCACGACTCTGCTGCTTCTCTATCCAGGCTGCATCTTAATGCACCGTTAAGTAGATTACACTACTGAATGAAATTGAATGATTTCTTCTGGGGATTGATGGGGTCAGCTGCCGTTAGCGTTCAAATTCAATCAAGATGTGTATTTTGCTGCCTCCTCCCCTCCGCTCCCTTCCTCGATGCGACGCACGCACTCAAGCCATTCCCATCTGTCTTCCATCTCCCGTCGCTTAGGTGACCAACATGTCGGACGAGCTCAGCGCCTTGGAGAGCTGCCTGAAGGCGGCCGAGAGGGGAAATGATAGCCAAGAGGACGTGTGCATGCCGGACGCCGCCCACGCTAACACGGAGACCGCCATCCAGTCACTGGTCGAGACTCTGAGAGCGCGAGACTTCTGTTCGGCCCTCACCCAAGTCAAAGTCTTCAGGTAGCTTATGAAATCCATGAAGTCCGTCCATGTTTTCAGAAGTTTGAACTCTTACCTTCAACTCCGGGATCAATAGAAATGATCACACTGTATCAATTAAATTCAGCTAATTCTGGTGTGCTCGCTTTGGCCACCAGGGGGTGGTATAAGAAAGACAGGAGCAGCACCGTGTATGAACAGAGTCTTGGCCAGCTCCCTCCATCTTGCAGCCCAGCCTGCGTGAAGCATGCTACGTGCATGCGGTGTACGTTTCTTTGCTGCGCCCGAAATCGTCATATGAACATATTTTTCCCATATTGTCTGACTGCACGATGTTTCTGTGTCATCGTGTTCGGTCTTCATTCAAAGGATTACAGCACCGCAACATAGATGCTATTTAGCATTAGCATGAAGATGAAGACAAAGTCCTAGCTTTGTAGTTGTTTTAATCAATAAATTGCATTTTTGAGTTTGCACGCTCAAAGCGACAACACATCCAAACAGAACATCTATTTCCGGAGTTTACTGGGTGACCCTCTCTGCCTCTTCATCTATTACGCTGCACATCTTTTTAGTGCTCTTTGCTTCCTCGTATGTTGTGGCACCATGTGGTATTACAGTGAAGGTGCATCCGTCTAAAATCAGGCTTGCCTATATCCTGTGTATGTGCGCCAGGTCTCTGTGGCCTAACGACATCTTCGGCAGCGAGGGCGAGGACGCCGTGCAGACGTTGCTGCACATCTACTTCCGCCACCAAACGCTGGGCCAGACGGGCTGCCTGGCTGTAGTGGGCCCCAGCCGGGACCTCTCCCAGGCCAGCGGACGCCTCATGGAGCTCAATCTGCAAATCCGAGAAGCGCTGAGTCGGGCACAAACTGCCGGGGTAGGAGCACCGTGAGCAGAATCAGAAAGAGACTTGGCGCACAAAAGGGCTACAAAAGGATGTGCGGGAATAAGAGACTTCGTCTTCTTCTCCAGGCCAGATGGACGCTTGGAGCTAAGACATTCCTTGACAAAAGTTGGGACTATTGGGCTTTGGGGTAAAATTTCTGGATGACCCTAAAATCCACTATAACCCGGATTGAACCAATATACGTGCAAGGATAACTTATTTGCCTTTCTGTGAGTCTTCCAGTACCTCTGTCTCAAAATAGTGACACTATAAGGTCAGTAGCCACTTCCCTTTGACACTCTACCGTCGGCGGTGGCTTGAGATAGGATATTCTCAAAGGAAAATGACTTCTGAATGTGGACTATCACGGTGTCATCATCAGAGATACTGGAAGAGGCATAGAAAGGCAGAAGTGAAATCCTTGGAAATTTTCATGGATTGAACACTTTGGAATGTTGGTGGGCATCACCTTGTTCGGGGGAAAAAAAGATGTAAGTAGTCGTGAAACATTGATAAGCAGTTGAATTAAGTCTACCTGTAAAGGTTTTGCAACATTTTAGGTTCAACCCGAAATTTCAGACCAAAGTCCGACATCAACCTTTTTTTGAGGAGTGTATCTTCCCCCAGCCCCACAAAAAACATGCAAGATTCTGTTTGCAATAAGTCACACAACAAACGTCAGCGTGCCTGGCAAAGCAGTGGGATGATAGATTTTGTTTTTATTTTGTGCTTTTTTGCAGTTTGGGGTTTTTATTTTCTACCTTGCATGCAAATCGAGATGTACATGGGCAAAAAAAAGAGCATGCTCAAAAGAGATGAAAAGCAGAGTATTTTTTGGGGGGGAGAAATGTATTTTTTATGATTCAGAGCTGAAACCTCCTCGGTTGTAAATGTTTGGGATATTTAACGTGCGAGCGCCTGTGGGAAATCCTCAGGGAAGTAAAGTTGTAAAAAGAGAAACGTATATAAAATATATATATCTGCTCCCTTTCAAGGCGTCCTGAATAGCTATCAATCGCCCGTTTAACCAAATAAGCAGCTGCCTTTAGAGGCTGTGTGATGCATAGATAAGACGCACAGCTCATAATTTACTCTGTATATATTTTTAGAAAGTCTAAAAAGCAGTCTTTTCGCCCTCCTTCCTTGTACTGTAAATGCACTGCAAAGGACACCGTGCTCATGTGATGAGTCATTCATAACCCAACCGTTTTTTTTTAATGCCACAGTGGGATGAGCTGCCTTTTTTGTTGTGATGTCACGGCCGAGAGAAGGGGGGGGAAAGGAGGTAAGGGCTCTACTGTAGCATCCGTATCCCACCACATGCATCCCTTCCCCTCTTCAGGTTCGGAATCCAAAGATAAGGAGTGTGACAGTTTCCCGTTTGTCCGCCAAGCAAGCAGAACTCCTCTGCACTGACGATCACTGCTTGTCTGGTACATTCTGAATGCTGTTTATTTAAAGATTTTTTTTTTCTCGACCTGGGAGAGCTTTGATTTTTGGTGTGCATTTTTTTTTCCACTCACATACCAGCCTTCTCTCTGGACAAATAAAGATCTAATCATATAGTCAAGACTATTTGGAATGATTTGATGCCACCGAATCTTATTTTGTTTGGTGTAAAACTAATTTACACCAAATTCATGTTCTTGTTTGAATGAGCAAACGGCAACAATATTGTACAGATTATTGCAATTGATTAAAAAAAAAGTAAAATATTGAGTTTTTGCAGTTTCATAATCAAAATTAAATATTTCACTGTGTAGCCAATGAAATGAAGCCAATTCATGGGGAATTTTAAAATCAAAGCATTTCCCCCACCCCTCATGGAAAAAAGCACATTCGAGTTTAATCAACATTTTCATTAAAAAAAAAGTACAAAAGACAGACCAAGAAGTGCAAGATAGACATTTTAATAGTGAATGTGTGTGGCGACGCAATCGCTGCAACAAAACATGCACCAAAGTACCGAACCAATTACAGAATCCGCTTGCTGTTGTGATCAGATGATGTACTTGAAGCTGAAGGTGCTGTCACATGAAAGTCGCTTGCCTTTGCAGCGGCCGCACAAGTCCTGCCTGTGCGGACGCTTGGGGTCCACGTGGCGTTGTGTTAAGGCACAGCAGCAGCGGGCTTTGTTGCAAGTCTGGACACAAGATGATGACCGCTTATTCATGACTGACCAGCTTTTTTTTGTTTGTCAAGTAAACTTAAGTGCTCACGTGACATGTGATGTCCTCCACACGGTACGGGTTAAACTCCTTTTGGCATTTCCTGCAGTATTGTTTGAAGTAAACCTGCAATGCAGCAGTGGTGGTGGGTGGTAAGGAGCACTGAACCACATCAACAAAAACATACTCCCAAGTTCTCACCTTGTTGGTTCCCTGAACGCACCACACGTAGGCGCTTTCCCATCTTAAGTTACACCCTCGGCAGTGATAATAGCCGTACTTCTGCTCTAGAAACTGAATCAAGACCAGACAAGTTTCTCAGCAGCATTTTTCTTCTTTTAATATGCAACCATGTTCAGATTGATAATATTGTCGCATAAAAAGTGCACGGTTTAAATAGGGGTTTAGCAGTTGTGCGCAAAGGGTGTTAATGTAACGATAATATCAAAAAAGTTTAATTGTTTCTGAAAATGTTGGTCTGCAATATTGTAGGGGGGGGACTCGCAAAACGAACGTGAGTAAAAAGTAAACCTAAGTGCATTTACCTTGACTAAATACAAGCGAAACGTTAATCTGTATGAAATACATTTCTAGCCCCCAAATTTGACAAATTAATTACAGTATACCTGAAAGCGAACTCTGGCTTTCCCCTTCGACACGTCGTCTACGGCGGCCCCGATGTCTTCGCTTTTCTGCAGCTCTTCTGACTTGAGCGGCTCGGACCGTTTCTCCTTCCCGCCTTCCACTTTCTTCTCTTCCTCGTTTTTCTTCTTCGCGGGCTCGTCCTCATCCTCGTCCGCTTCCTCGTCACCCGCCTTAGCGGCAGCAGGCTCCCCGGGCGGCGAATCCTTGTCTCCCGCCACGAAGCAGGTAATGTTTCGGTAAGCGACGGGGGAGTAGAGAGCCAGCGTCCGCGGGTACCGCACCACAGCCTTGGGACTTCCATTTTCACCGGACGTCACAGAACTCTCTGAGGACTTTTTGCGCCGGAAGTCTCGCTTCATGGCGACGAGGGTTCGCGGTCCGAGCGAGCACTGCACAGTGGCGTCCCGTTTGGGGTTGACCTGCACGGCCACGTCCTTGGTGTTTGCCTTGCGGAGTCTCGGCGTGAGCTTGGGATTGATCTGAGACAGGATGGACTTGAGCTGGGCCCGCTGCTGGTTGTTGAATGCCTCGGAGGCGTTGCCATAGTGGGACAGGTAACTACTTTTGTACCTCCACGGAGCCTCCTTGGGCCGGTAACGGCCCACATAAGGGTTGTGGTTGTAAGATGGGTAGAAATAGCTGTCGACTGGCTCGTCGCCGTATGTTGCCATTTTGTTAGTTTTTTCTTTTTTTAATTCTTCAACCGGCAAGGCTCCAGGTGACCTAATTTAAATCGCACGTGTGATTGACAATTAGGACTGATTCAAGGCAGGTGTTTCCCGCCGAAAGTCAGGGGGCGTGTCCAGCAGTCAAAAGAGGGGCAGCTTTATTGTTCAATGTTTGTACATGGTGATCATGTTAGGAGCAGCGTCACACTGTCAATGACAGTGCATTGAAATTGAAATTCAACCAATTTTCTTGACATTTACTTCTGTTATAACAAAATATTGAAATATTTTACCTGCGAAAGGTTATTCTCAGTGTCCTTATCATTATTCGATTTCTGCGCTCAAATGTATGTAGCATAATGTGCCGTCCTCTTTTGTTTTTGGTGTATACGCACGGAATGTGCTGACGCCTGGGTTACAAGTTTTTTTCAATGGTGATGGTGCCTCATCTGTACATATCTGACCTGTACGTCGTCAAAAGCCAACAGTGCTATTTATGTTTTATTAAATAAATAAATAAATAAATGTCTTATATGAAGAATGAAACTAAAATTGATATTTGCTGCCCTTGTATTTGTTCTCTTCTTTATATTTGTGGTTAACTTATTTTTACACTTGTGGGGCCGTTGAGAGCATTAATACTTAACTTTAAGGTTCTTGATCCAAGAAAGAAGAGTTTACATCTGTACATTTTTAATTACCTCCATACATTTCTTTTCATATACACATTGTACAACTGTTCACGCACAAAATGGCTGATTGTTACATTCACAGACTGATGTGTTTTCACGCATGATGATGCTTTTTTTTAAAACTGACAACGATTGAGAATGCGTGTATCATTTCTTCTTTCCACTTCCAATTGGCAATCGAATATCAAAAATATGAGAGCATCACATCTGAAGCCTTGTCATTGAGTTTAGAAAATCACAGAGTTGCAAGACCCACTGGAAGAGTCACAGAAAGGCATAGAAGTTGAATCTGTGGAAATTTTCATGGACTTGTGAACTTTGCCATTCAGCTCACTGTTACAGAAAAAAATAGTTGAACAAAAAGTACAGCAACATTCAGCTGTCATCAAAAGTTGAGAGAAGTTACGGAAAGGTCCAATTGAGTTCTGCAAAGATCAAATTAAGTTCTTCTGTAAAGTTCCCGTGTGAAAATTTTCAACCTGAAATTTCACCCGCCAGCCAAATATCCCGAACTTTTTCTGAGATGTGATGCAAAATCTGTCATTTTCTTTCATTCGCCATTTTTAAAAAAAATTCACAATTGCCAGTTGAAAAGGGAAAAACACGCATGATTGAGGCCTTCCATGCATCAGCCCGTCTTATATTGTTTTGTTTCTCACATTGTCACACTAACTTGTGTTTGTCAAACAGGCGTCGGGTCTGGCGGGCAGGGGTCCAGCATGATGGTGTTCGGGTCGCTCACCGTCACCGCCCCATATGAAGCGTCAAAGTCGACGTCCTCATCCTGGAAGCGCTGATACGTGATATCCGTGTCTTCGCCGTCCCGGCGGGCCGGCGGCTCTTCCTTGCCCAACACCCGCCTGCGGTACGTCCGGTACGCCAGGATGAAGACGCCCGCCTCGGCCGCCTGGAAGAGCGCGTAGAGCAGCGGGAACATGTACATGCCGCCCATCAGCTGCGGTGGAAAGGCCAGCTTGAGGATGGCGGTGCACAGCTGCACGTTCTGGCAGCCCGTCTCCAGTGAGACGGCGCGGCGGCTGTTGGGCGGCAGTTGGAACAGCACGGCCAGGCCGTAGCCCGCCGCGTAGCCGCACATGGGCATCAGCAGGGCCACGACGTAGACGGACGGCGGAATGGCCGACAACAGTTCGGGGCCCAGCATGGCTGCCGTCAGGATGAAGAGCAGCACCAGGGTGATGAGCAGAGACCACAGAGACGCCTGAAGAGACACCAGAGCCGCATCAGGTATACGCATGTGTATGATGAGTACACATAAAATGAAGTAGATCTCACCAAATGACAACTACCTCTTCAAAAATAATGCTCACTTTTGAGAGGTAGTCACTTTGTACCAATATAGAATATTTAGTACAGAACTAACATATGTTATTTTTAAATAAATAAATACATACATAGACCCACAGTGTCCCGTCACAGGTGAGCTATTTTTAGAACGCACCCATGTTGTGCTTGAGGCTAACTAGTACCCACGGGCACCATTTTCTTTTTTGGTTTGTGTGTTTTAAATGCATCTTATTCCGAGAAAAAAAAGAACTGACTGTTAACATGACGTCAATATACTGGTTAGGGTCAACATTTCCATTGATGAAACAATTTTCCGTTTACATGCCTGAGCAGACAGAGTTAATCTCGTAGAGGTGGTAATTGCATCCAAACCGCGACATACGGACAACGTCATGATGCCATTTCCACTTTTACTTTCTACTGAACCTTCGGCAGACTTTACCCCAAAATTTTGAACCCCCGGTAAAGTAGAGAATTCACACCTTCAAGACGGTGTCGGCCACACGTGTGTAGCGGTAGCGCAGCATGACACCGAGCCCGATGGGGATGAGCGTGCTGCACAGTGTCAGAATGATGGCGCCGAAGGGCATGAGGTTGACCACGGGCGTGTTGATCCATGCGCGGCTGTAGATCCACAGGCACAGCGGCATCAGCACCAGCGCCAGGAGCGTGGACGAGATGGTCATGATGATGCTGTTGATAGGGAGACCCGACCGTCAAATGTTAAGCACGCTATTTTGCATCTTTGGTTAAAATTAAATACAGTGGACCACGAATAGCGAATGTAATTGACACTCCAAAATTATGACCAAAAAATGTTTTAAATAGTAACAGAATGTAAAGCAATAAACGGTTTATTTATTATTATTATTACTCTATGGACTGTATGTGTGCTGTGAAGGGGCGTGGCCTGATGGGGAAAAAGCCACTACAGTAAACTCCACTCCATTGTGGGTTATGGGTTTGCGGCCTACAAGTTTCTGTATTTTTGGGGTGTAATTCCACTTTTGGCCATTTAGTGGCCGCAGAGTAGCGTTTGTAGCACTAAATGTAAAAACGTTTGTATCATCCCAATTTTACTGAAGTGATTAATTAGAATGTCACAATCCTCTTCAGTCCTACTTTTTACGCCTACAGAAAGCAATAGTTGTTGAGTGATTTTCTAATGTACATCTTTGGGCATGATTAGTTTGGTCGTTGAGGGTGGGAGAATGATTTTTCAACAAGACAACACATAGGAATCCTGCACAGTCTGCTTGCTTCCACATCACTCGCCTCAACCATCCATGGTTACTCGCCGTATTGATGAGCCTCTTTGCTTTCCACAACAGCTTCCACTGCTGACTAAATCATATTATCCTCATATTGGACATCCTCACTGGTGTCTTTCCACTCTTTGACGTCACTTTTTATTTAAAGCAATACTGTACTTGAAAGTTTTCTGTTATATTTCGATCCTTTCAAGAAGTTTTTATCATCAAGGTATTTTTGTAGGAATGTTATATTTTTGTCAATTTTTTAAAATACCGTTCAATGAAGAATAATAACCGTTATAAATAGGGATGGGCTACTACCAATACCAGGTGGACCTATACCGTCCTAATATCAATGTATCAGGTACTCGTGAAGGATGCCAATACCAGCCACGATAATTATGCCCCCCCCCCAAAAAAAAGATCTGACTCACGTAAGTCTTTCTTGCCAGTAGTTGGGGGCTACACTGCGGCTGTTTGACACAATTATGCTTCATTACATGCGTCAGAAAGGCAGAAAGTTCTTGGTTGAGAATTATCTGTCATTGTGTTCATTGAAATGTTATATAGTGGTTTTGGTATTTGGTATCGGTGAGTACTCGTGTGAATACTCGTACTGGTATCGGTCTGAAAAAAATGCTATTGAACATCCTCGTAGCATCAAAATATTATTGAATAATTATGGTAACTATTACAATTTTAATTAGATGCAAATTACATTGTGTGTACAATCGAGCTTGAAAATTGCATTTGTATTCATCTTTATGTTTTCTGTCAATTAACGGTCGATTTTAATCTTTCGCCGAAAACGGATGACGTCAAAAGCTACTTTTTGCGTAAAAGTGACGAAGAAAAAAAAAATTAAGACAAAGTTGCAGTTGCGGGGAGTACCTGAGGTTCATCTCCCCGTGCACCAGCAGCGACATGATGTTGGACAAGTTCCCCCCGGGGCAGCATCCGCACAGTAGCACGGCCATGGCGGCCACGTCGTCAAGAGAGAAAGTGAGCGCCAGCAGGAAGGCCACCAGCGGCATGATGACGAACTGGCACACGACGGCCAGCAGCACCCCGACCGGCCGCCGGATGTGCTCGCCCAGCTGGCTTACGTCCACCGTGCAGCCCAGCCCCAGCATGGTGAAGCACAGCACCAGCCCCACGAACACGTTGATGCCGTGGTTTAACGGCGAGTCCCAGAAGGCGGGCACCAGGCTCAGGACGTCACCGGCGGAGGGGGACTCGGACGGGGGCGAGCCCACCTTCAGCTCCGAGCCGCCCGGCGGCGGAGGTTCGCTGGAGTTGGCCATGGCGCGGCGTCGCTCCAAACTCCTCGTCGTTACGCACGGCTCGCTCGCTCGCTCGCTACGGCGCCGGGGCGAGAGGACGCGACGGTGCCATGGTTGGCCGTCCGCGCAGCGCGACAGCCGGAGACGAAGGACCGAGCCCCGGCGTCCCGGACCCCCGCTTTTATAGTGCGCCCAACCCGAGTGGATGCGTGTGGGGCGTGCGTGCGCACTCGAGGGACGCAACCATCGCTGGCTGCCCCCCCCCCTCCCCCTTGATCGAGCGTCATCCAAGTCTTGGAGTCAAATCAGACACAAACTCAACCGATGAGCGACGAGCGCATCCGAGGGCGTTTGATCGAGTTGCTCAATTGGTATTGACACTCGGAAGTGCACGTTTTGGATCACGATCAAATCAGGATTCAACTCGCCTTAACACCAAATTGATATTTGGCAGAGGTTGATTCGTATTCAGTAGGAACATCTCTACACTTGATATTGTGAAAACACGAAGGCAATTTCGATGTATGATTTTATTTTTCGTTTTAATATATTTGGGGAATGTGACTTCTGTTAGCTCAAAATAGTATTTTATTGATATTCACTTTCTCTTCATTTTCTGTTGTATTCACTGTCCTTTGATATCATCTAAAAATATCCAGAATCGTAGGGAAATCCTTACTGACCTCATCCACATTATTGAGGGAACTCTTTTGGTAACCCCCACCCCTCCAAAAAATGTGTAGCAAAACAGAATATCTTTTATAATTTAGATTCTTCAAAGTAGGTACCTTTTGACCAGATAACAACTAATATGCATCTTGGTGTTTTTTGTTATTGTAAAGTGTCCTTGGGTGTCTTGAAAGGCGCTTATAAATAAAATTTACGATTATTATATTGGGCGGCACGGTAGTCCAGTGGTTAGCACGTGGGCTTCACAGTGCTGAGGTACCGGGTTCGATTCCAGCTCCGGCCTCCCTGTGTGGAGCTTGCATGTTCTCCCCGTGCCTGCGTGGGTTTTCTCCGGGTGCTCCGGCTTCCTCCCACATTCCAAAAACATGCGTGGCAGGCTGATTGAACACTCTAAAAAATGGTCCCTAGGTGTGAGTGTGAGCGTGGATGGTTGTTCATCTCTGTGTGCCCTGCGATTGGCTGGCAACCGATTCAGGGTGTCCCCTGCCTACTGCCCGGCGACAGCTGGGATGGGCTAGTGAGTATCAAGCGGTACGGAAGATGAATGAATGAATGAATGAAAGGATTATTATATTATTATTATTTTCTCAGTCAGCCTTATGATGTGGATGCTGCATTTTGACCTCAAATGACTTTTGGTTCACAGCTCTGCATTATCAAGAGTTAGTAGCTTGACTTTCTTGACCTTCTTATGTGTTTGGGACCATTTGAATCTGTCCGTCAGTGTTTCCAAACTTATGACATGCGCAGGAAAAAGAAGCCGTGAAAATAAAGTGTGGATCTTTTACACAAAAAAAACAAAAAACAAAAACAAATGCCGTGTTGCTTTTGTTGCCCTCCATGCTTCAGTTTTTTTTTTCTTTCCCACTTCGTATAATAAGCACGCGTTACCAAACCCCGAGCATATTCTCATCGTGAAATCTCAGCGTCTCATCTGAGTGTATCTGACACGTTTGTTTGTGTGCCCGCAGACGCCGGCCTGCCGCTATCAGGCGCCGACATCGCGCACAGGAAATAAAAGCAGTGACGTCTCGCCGAGGAAAAGACGGACGGGAACAAGACGAAGAGGAGGAGGAGGAAGAGGGTGACTCTTCAAACGCAGCAAGCGACAGGTCTGTCATGGAAGTACCTTCGAGTCGTTTGATATCCAGCTTCAGGTCCATGTACGAGTTTGCTCTTTGCCCTCACTAGTAAGTAATGACTAAAATATCATCAAGAGAAATGTATTTTTTAAAAAATGCTTCATCAAAGGAATGTGGAAGGAAAAAAAAGGTCTAACCTGGATTTAAACGCATTTACACTTGGGGCAGCATAACAGCTAGGAGCTGCTTCACCATGTTGTTTGGAAACCTGGGCTTCCACAAAATGATCCGAAGTTTGCAGACCTCACAGCCTCACTGGGTTGACTATTCAATTAGCATTTACCAGGACAACTGAGAAATGACACCCCCCCCCCCAACCCCCAATTTCTGCACACCATTAACGCAACATTGGTCTGGTGCCCGCCTTTCAAAGACAGATGCCCCTTCGAATGGTATATCAAATAAATGAAGCGGCCCGGTAGTCTAGTGGTTAGCACGTCGGCTTCACAGTGCAGAGGTACCGGGTTCGATTCCAGCTCCGGCCTCCCTGTGTGGAGTTTGCATGTTCTCCCCGGGCCTGCGTGGGTTTTCTCCGGGTGCTCCGGTTTCCTCCCACATTCCAAAAATATGCATGGCAGGCTGATTGAACACTCTAAATTGTCCCTAGGTGTGAGTGTGAGTGCGAATGGTTGTTCGTCTCTGTGTGCCCTGCGATTGGCTGGCAACCGATTCAGGGTGTCCCCCGCCTACTGCCCGAAGACAGCTGGGATAGGCTCCAGCAACCCCCGCGACCCTAGTGAGGATCAAGCGGTTAGGAAGATGAATGAATGAATGTTTAAACCAGCTTGCCAAAGCTACCTTCCAGTTTCTAGTTGGGCTCAATGCACTTTCACGCATGCGCTTCTTTATTTATTTTTTTATTCTTTGATGATGTCACTGCTGCAGTACAAGAGGGCGAACTAGACAGCGAGAGAGAGAGAGAGGGCACGGATTCAAATAAAGTCTGATGAATGAGACAATTTTGAGCTGATGCCAATCTGCAAGCGATGCTGGAGATGCGCTCACATTGTCAGAGCGTTTTTAATAACAACGCTCAAGTCTCGACGCACCAGGACTGAAACGGTTTTGAAAAATATGCTAATGTGTGATTTCCCCGTCAATATGCGATTAGTTTTATTCAAGGTCCCCTTCCCATGTTAATCTAGACGCCATATAAATAAAATAGAATACAAATAGATATTTATGTATGTTTAAGGTGAGCAAAGGCTAATCTGTTTTAACGAAAAATGTATCAGAAAAATGTAATGGGGAAAAAAAACAAGCTCATGAGATTTAAGATTAAAAAAATATATATGTAGAAGAAAGACTAAATTCTTTGCTTTAAAAAGACTTTGCCAAGTCCATTGAAGACTAATATAATTTGTTTTTACGAAGTTTGCAAAAATGTGATTAATTGAGAGCCAAATTGTCTTTGATATTTGTGAGACAGTCCGCAAGGTTCATCACTGTGGCAGTTTCTGAAAACATGGAGCGAAGATTTATCCGAGACTTAATTTGATATATGCTAAAATGATCTTTAAAAAAAAAAAAGATCAAAGACCAGATTACCGTTGCTCGTTACGAAAATGCTGAAGAGAGATCAATTTTGCTCTCAGGCTGTTTTCCGTTCCCAGAAATTCCATCATTATTATTCCTGGTACGCTTTCGCTTTTTTATGAGTCGCGCCTTCAATCAGTGGATTGAAAGTGACTCAAAGGACAACGTGTGCACTTTCATGCAAACGGGCAAGATGAAATATTGTAAGACGCCATATTGGATTTTTTTTTTCTTTCAAAATCAAGAACCGTGATGCTACCCAGAAGATGTTGCCAGTTTTGTCCTCTTTTCATGTGGTGAAAGAACAATGAACAAAAAAAAAAAAGGTTTTTGAGCTTTTTATTTGAAATGTGACTTTACACAGGGGGAAAAAAACGGTCATGTTTGTGGCTTTTAAAAAAGGTCAAATAACAAAGAAAAAAGTGTCACAAAAGGTGTGGTTGCTGTTGTTGGTCTTTGTATTTTTTATTTTTGCAACATTCGCTCCAGCTTGCCACATTCCTGTCTGAGGCACCTCTTGTCTCTTTTTAAATAAATAACTTTTAATTTACACATTAGATATAAATATGTAGGCGCATAGTCAAACTTTTTTTTTTCCTCCTCAAAGAAATTATAATAATCAATGGAACTCATTTCTATTACAAAAATAAGTGAGCAAGCAAATCAATAAAAGCTTTGCAAAACTATAAATTGGCACCAAAATAATTATACAAAAAAAAACCACGCAACACAATAATAAAAAGACACTTTAAAAGGTTGAAATCAGAGGCACTAGTTCATAAACGAGCCACCACACCGATGAGTACAAACACCGGCACACAAATAGAATCATTCTGATAACCCTCCTCTTTTTTTTCTTCCCTTAATTTCATTTTTTTAAACATTGATGACACATTGAGAATTACTGTGGGGATTTAAAGAACCACAAAGGGGACATATTATGCTTTTACATTTTTTTTAAACAATTTAAAAAGTTTCCAAGTGTCTTAATAACCCGTCTGTTTCATGCCAATCAGCCCATGCTCACCCGGCACTTTTTGTTACCATGACGACCCGGGCGGGGCTTTGGTGATGCCAAGGCGAACGGCGACGAAAAACAAAAATAGTTAGCGCTTCATTTCATTTTCAGTGTGCAGGAAATGTGAAGACAAAATTATATTCAAAAATAAAATTCCTATATGTCCCCTTTTATGTTCATTGACTTGACACAAGCTAACGAAAGGCCTGAGGGGCGCCAAAATGGCCGCCAGCGTCAGCAAAACAATCAAGGCTGTCACGGTTGAAAGGAAAGGGGGAGTGGGGTGGGAGGAGTCGTCGGGAGCATCAGTGCCCGAGTTCTCTATTGTCAACTCATCGTCGGATCAGCCTGAGCGCTTCACACCGGAACTGAAACCCAAAAAGAATCAAAGCACTTACATCTCGAGACGAGCCTTTGGGAAACGTTAAAAAAAATGCTTTGGAGCATTAGCGATGCAAATTGAAGTTCAAACGGACATTAGAAAACGTATTGAAAAAAAAATACTGATCTGGACACATGACGCCTTTAAAGGATCCTCCGTTGTTGGGACGCAGATTCGCGGTATATTTGGTGCTCTTTCTGGATTGCCGCCAAAGGAAAGTAGTACTTGACATCAGTCACTTGAGTGTGGACTGTTTTGATTTAGATTTTAATTTTTTAATGTCAAAAAGGGGAGGAGCAAGGGAATTTCAGACTTCCCAGTTTTCTTGAATGCAGCATATGAAGTCTGTGCCTGTGTCATCACTGCAGACACGCTGGCCTGGCGTCTCCCCGTAGGAACGCGAGCAGCGTCAAAACAATGGAGGATCCCTTCAAATCATTTTCATAAATAAACTTGTGCATTCTCTCTCTGGTGCTTTTATTTTCCGCGAGGAAAGATTGTTTTCAATATGGCGGCCACGCATTGGTGGCCATTGCAGGGGTCCCGCTCGCCCATGTCATCATCGCGGCGGTCGCTCAGTGATAATGACGTCACCGATGGCAGATGTTCAATCGTACTGACATCGCCACGGTTACACGAACGTCATCGCCGTCACGGTGCCTCGCCGACATGGCGGTTGCTCGCCGTTGTCATCGAGGTTTCTCAGTGACATTAGCAATGGCACGATGCTGACATCAGAGGTCACACGCCGTTGTCATCATCATCATCATCGAGGGCGTCTCGCTGATGTCATTGTGGCCGACGCTCAATGATGACATCGTCGAGGCGTCTCGGCGATGCCATCACGGCGGGCGTTCGCTGTCATCGTAGACGTTGGTCGCTGATGTCATCATCAGGGTTTCACAATGACAACATCAGTATCTCGATGATGACGATGATATCATTGAGGATACTCGCCAGGGTCACATGGAGGTCACGCGCTGTCATCACGGTCGAGGTGTCTTGCTGACGTCGTCATGGCAGTGGCACGATGATGTCATCGTCATGGCTACTTTGCTGATGTCAGCATTGGGATTCCTCAAGTGGGTTGAAGGTGTTTGGTGACATCATCTTAGAGGTGACTTGATGATGTCATAACTCCCTCAATGATGTCATCATGGCGAGTGTGCAATGACGTCATCACAAATGAGGCCTTGGTGACGTCCTGTTTGAGGTTTCTCCTTGACACGTATGAAGGCGTAAAGAAGGCGTGGCGTTAAAAACAACCGGCGGGGGCTCAAATTGAGTGCTGTGGCGCAGAGTAGGCCGAGTTTGTTCTTTGGCGTTCTCGTCTGCCTCTCTCTTCTTCTGAATTGCGTATATATCTTTTATTCTTTCTTTTAATATTCCTGGGACGTTGTGACTAGAAGAGTCATCAAGGTGGATAAAGTGCCATGCAGTCCAACTCCTCGAGTGACTGACGGTTGGAGTAGAGCGCCCTCTGCTGGGCAAGCGGCTAATAGCTTTCCCTCAGGTTGTCCCTGGTGCCGCTGTAGATGCGAGGAGCAGGTAGACTTCTAGAAAAAGGGGGAAAGCCGCGTTGAACACTTGTGCCCCCCAACAAACTCTACATCGTCGCTAACTTTTGCACACCTTGGTGGAGCAAAAATGTACGGCCACAGACGGCGATAAAATCAAACTTGCGCATAAGCGACAAATAAAATTCGGCATTGTAAACCTTTAAATGATGTGGTATTCAAACATAAAGTGAATTATTTTCTATAAAATAAATAGTGAGTTAGGGCGGCCCGGTAGTCCAGTGGTTAGCACGTCGGCTTCACAGTGCAGAGGTACCGGGTTCGATTCCAGCTCCGGCCTCCCTGTGTGGAGTTTGCATGTTCTCCCCGGGCCTGCGTGGGTTTTCTCCGGGTGCTCCGGTTTCCTCCCACATTCCAAAAACATGCGTGGCAGGCTGATTGAACACTCTAAATTGTCCCTAGTTGTGAGTGTGAGCGTGGATGGTTGTTCGTCTCTGTGTGCCCTGTGATTGGCTGGCAACCGATTCAGGGTGTACCCCGCCTACTGCCCGAAGACAGCTGGGATAGGCTCCAGCACCCCCCGGGACCCTAGTGAGGATCAAGCGGCTCGGAAGATGAATGAATGAATGAATGAATAAATAGTGAGTTGACGTGTGTGTGTGTGTGTGCATGGTTGTTTGTCACTACATGTGCCCTGCGACTGACTGGCGACCGGTTCAGGGTGTGGTCTGCCTTCCGCCCAATGTCAGGCTCCAGCACTGTGATTTGAAAAATGTTCCAAGAAGAAAACTCTTGCCAAAAACTGTAAAATGGCTAAAGTCTTCAGGAAATTAAAAATAAGAAAAATAAATTTAAAAATGTCCCTACCTGCGCACAGGCTGTGCTAGCTTGCTGCGAGGCAGAGGGATGCCGCCACCCGCCGGGGCGCTAGGGCGAGGCAGGCCGCTGCGGGGCGGAACCAGGGACCGGCCGGGCGTGGTGGTAGAGCCGGCGGGGTTGGCCGTGGTCTTGACGGGCTGCCTCAAGGCCAGAGGCGAAGGCGTGGCCGGCGTCCGCAGCTTGCTCGTCGGCGGAACTGATGGGGAGGAAAAAAACGCATGTCTCAAAACGTGATGTGACGACGGCGACACTCACGTTTGCATGACAATGATCAATGTTGGGTTTTGAGAGCCAAGCATGAGGGATGTCTTCATCAACCACGACTATCACATTTATAATGTTTAGCAAATACAAAAGAGCCAAGAATAGACCTCCTCATCTACACCGTAGGTGTCAAAATCAAGGCCCGGGGGCCAGATCCAGTCCGCAACAATTTGATGTGGCCCGCAAAAACAGATTGATGGATGGATAGTTTTGAAATCAGACAACCATTTGTGTGTCGTTTGCAAAATCTCAACGCTCAATGTGATATTTCGGTATTGATTTTCAACAGGGAATTTGACAAATGATTTGTTTTTGTGGGCCACATCAAAAGACGTGGTGGGCCAGATCTGGGCCCCGGGCCTTGAGTTTGACACCCGTGCCCCTAGTTGGTGTTTTCTGTGCTCATTCTATGAAGTACTAAAGTTGCCACAAGGGGACGCCACAACGCTGGCTTAATAGAAAAATAAGTAATTGGTGTCAAAGAAGCATGTTGAAGTGAGATATCTTGAGTGAGAGATGATCTTTGTATCTCGATGAACTGAAATTAGCTTTCTTTTTTTTCCGAAGTAATAAAGTGGCTCTGTTGCATGTGTCTTTGTGTTTTTGCTCTGCTGAGTGGCGATATGGAAATGGAAATGGAAACTGAATCCAGCATTTATTTTTGTAAGAGTAATGCTGCCATGTTTAAAAAGACATTAACATATAAGATATACGATAGAGGGGCCTTGGTGGAGGTCTGCTTCTTGCGATGCGTCAATCGAATGAGATGCACAAACCACACCGAGGAGCCATGACGACAACGACAACAAAAACACCAAGATCGGCAAGCCGTCAGTGAAATACTCACTAAAGTCACCTTCGTCGCCAAAGCAACAGGAGAGTGGGACTGGACAATGACAACACACACACACAACAAAGACACAAGCCTTAGGTCGGTCTGCGTGAAAGGCTCGCGTGATGTCTGGCAACGGGCAACGTGAATTATCCAAAACAAATTTGGGACTCCCTGGTCGCGGAAGCTTGATTGGTTAGTTAAAAACAAACACGGGGGAAGTCCTCGAGGTGTGGCACATCCACCAAACCTGTTGGTGAGAATCTGTGTCATGGTACACTGAATCAGCAGTTTGAGGGGGGCTATCCTCCAGTCAAAAGTAAAACAATGTATTTTTAGGCTAGCATGCTAGGCTAATACTGTTGAGCCTCATGTGCATGTCTATTTTTGGTCATAATGATACAGACATTTAGGTAACATGGCTTCATCGTTGTCTGCATGGTGTTGATGCTTTATGATCCTCTCAGCTTTAAGTGATTTGCTGCTATATTGTGGCTTCTATGCCCTATTACAAAACCACCTTCTTTTTTCTTGGGGGCGGGGGGTGGGTATTTGCAATTTTTTGTGGCTAAAAAAACGGGGCTGACTGTCAATGGAAAAAAATCAAAAATTTGGAAATACCTGCTTTTGGTGATCTTATGTTTGTCCAACAAAAAGCATTTTTTGTGATACTTTGTCGACTGGTGTTATTTTTACACGGGGGGGCGGGGGGGTAGTTGTGTTCTGTATTTTTTTAATGTGGAAATGTTCTAGATGCATTTTTTCTTCTTTTAATCCAGAACTAAAGAAAAAAAATGCCATGAAAAAAACGATTTTTTAATATGTGCCATTTGTTGGCCACTGATAGAGAAGGAAGGCATTCCACATTTATTTGGTTTGGTTTTTGTTCCCACTTTTGTTCCGACTTTGGCCTTGGCAGAGGTCTGTGGTCTAACTGACCGACGCGGCTAATTAGCCTGTCGAGCCTTCATGTAATTAAACCGAGTACCGGTAAACTACAACATCCCATCAGCCCTTGCAGTGGGAGAGTGTAGGACGTCGGCAAGCATTCAAGCTGCTTTTGAGCCCGTTACCTCGCAGGGCCGTCGGGCTTTGGAGGTGCTGTTTGCTTTTGGGGGTGGGGTGTCTTGGGAGCTGAGGCGCTGCTGTGGACACACACAACACACACATACTGTCACGCTAACCTGGGAGGACTGCCCTTTGCAATGTGCTCGCAAGCCTTTAGATGGCGCCGCAGCCAAAGAAATTTGCCAGCCCGTGTGGGACGACTGCCCTTTGCAATGTGCTCGCAAGCCTTTAGATGGCGCCGCAGCCAAAGAAATTTGCCAGCCCGTAGCTCCGTTCAGCAGTAGGAGGGAGTCTGTCAGTGCCACATGCCAAAGCCAAGGAAAAGACGGAAGACATCGGAGGACTGATCCCATATGCTTGATGTGAAGCTTAAGGTCCATGTACTGTACTAGTACTCGCTTTTTCCTCAATAGTTATAAGACGATTTGGAGACACTACTAGGCCGAACTAATAGCCCCCGAGTTTCTTGAAGTCAACCCAAATCGCCTACCGGTAGCTTTGCTCACTAGTAAAGCGCTTTGGAACTCACTCCCAGCTGACCTTCGTAATTCAGACTCATTAACACATTTCAAATCCAGCCTCAAAACACATCTGTTTAGACAAGCCTATTCACTCAGACCATAAAGCCATTATTTATGGCATTATTTATTTTTGTTGTACTTTTTCTTATCTTATTTGATGTTGTTTTTAACATTGTACTCGTGATTTTAACTGCTTGTTGTAAGGTGTCCTTGAGTTTCTAGAAAGGCGCCCACAAGTAAAATGTATTATTATTATTATTATTATTATTCAGTAGTGGAATGCATTCTAGGTTGAATTAAACTTTTTTTTTATGCGACGCTCCCAAACATAACTTTGACTGCCTGTGTGACCATTGAGGTGCGATTTGTGATTAGGCCAGTGAGACGGGGCGGGGCCAGTTGAAGGGGCGGGGCCAGTTGAATGGGGAAGAGCATTGTGAGCATGTTTGTGCTGAATGAAGGATGGTGGTTGAGGGAAATGCGAGGCGGATGTTTGTTTGTTTTTTGTTTTTGTTTTGTTTGAAACATTAATCTTCACAATAAAAGAGGATATTGGTAGACAGCCGCTAGTCTTTGTTTTGATATTGGTAGACAGCCGCTAGTCTTTGTTTTGAAACACCACAATCTATATCGTCTGTCTTTTCAGCGATCCAGGAGGTCGTTTGGTGAATCGGCTGACAGCTGACAAAGAGGATTTAAGGCTGTTTGTCGGCTAGCATTACCGCGTGGCTTTTCAGATCAGTCTGCGTTTATTACATTTCAGGATAGATTTGCATAGCTGGTAAGCAACTGTGGGCTACCAATCGAATTTTTGTTGTTGTCCCCTATTTCAACATGTTGGTTCCAGCCAGGCGTTTGTAATGTGGATGCAAAAACAACCCCAAAATTTTGTTTTACCGGCAGTACATGGATCTTAAAAAGGATGTCAAGGATATAAAAGAAGTGCCGAAACGGCTTTCCAAAGGATTCTGATAAAGATTGTTTTAAAAAAACAGAGGGGTGGGGGGGGGGGTGTAATACCGACAGGTTCGAAGCATGTTTAATAAATGGCAGTTTGCCCTCAGACCCCTGCGCCGTGCCACTTGGACCAGAAAGAGGGATTAAGCGCGCCGGGATTAAGAGGAATACCGTTAACTTCATCCCACGTTTAAGGATTACATCAAATGGATTCCCGAGGCTCTTGTGAGGGGATCCTCTAATCTTAGCAAGTACATTAAAATAATCAAAACTCATTGATAAAGAGACTGGAGGATTCCCTGACGTGCGTGCGCAGAGGGGGGAAAAAAACAGAGCCCAAAACTGGTGACGCGCGGCACTTTGAGTTATAGTTATTTTGTGGGGATTGACAGATGTGATCATGTTGATGGCTGTGTTGGCAATCATTCGCTCATTTTCAAATCTGTATCGGGGTGATAATAGTTTGGGATTCTTTATTATGTTAGTTTTTTATTTGATTTTTATTAGTTCATGTATTTGTGTTTTTTTAAATATGGAATATTTGTCGTGTAAAATCAAAAAAGCCCACATGGTACTGTGTAATAAAGTAAACTACAATTCTCAAACAAATGTTTGATCGTCCTACTGTGGACAGACAATATATCAAAATTCACATGCATATAATCCTTATCCTCTGCAAAAAAAAAATAAAATAAAAAAAATAAGATTGACTGAAGCTTATCGAGTATGTTGTAAACGTTTTGACGCATTTATTATCTTGCCTCCAGGTGGCCTAAGCATGAACCCTACAAGGACTACGATGTGAGGTCGGAGCACAAAAGAAGAGACAGCTGCAACTGCAATTTCTTGTTAGGGTGAGTGGGCTCACACAACGCATTGTGTTTCCACACTTGAATTAAAAAGGGTTAACTTCTTTTTACACTTGAGCCACAACGACAACTCGGTTCCTCCCGCAATACAATGCTGCTGTAAGATGTTTTTAAAAAAAAGAAAGCTTGCCAGGAAAGAAAGGTTAAAGGTTAACAAACATGCAGGCATTGAGTGAGTGTTGGTGTGGGCGTGTGTGTGTGTGTGTGTGTGTGTGTGCTGGTACTCACGAGCTGATTGGCTCTGGTGTCTGGGAGATCCTCCGTTTGGCATCTGCAGGTTGGACTCGTAGCTTCGACTGTTTTTAACGGGCTCGGGGCCCTGGGGGGGCGCCGCGTTGGAACGCGTGAGGTTGGGGAGACTACGACGCAGCTTTTCTGCGTAAGGAGAAGAAGATGATGACTTTCAGGCATGTTTGTTGTCGCCAAGCGGCACTGGGCTGCACAGGGGCACAAAGTTGCCCAAGCAAAACGAGAACTTCCATTTCCAACAGCTTATCTTTGGGATATGGATTATTATTATTATTATTTTTTTTTTGTAATGACGACGACCCAAACAAAATGTCTTTTTTATCTGTTAGCGAGGCCTGACCTTTTTTTTGGTATTTTTTTTGAGGGGGCAGATGCCAATTCCAAAATGTTGTAGAATAAAATTCCGAACGAATCAATCAGTAAATTCTTGAATTAATTTAGTCACAAATTAATTCAATTTAATTCAAATTAATTCAGCTTCTGATTGAAAACTTGACTACAATGTAGCCTGTGTGAAAAAAAAAAAGGCGGGGGAGGGGGGGTTGGCGACCAATGAAGAAACCCCACCCACCTTCGTTCTTGACCACATTGGTCTGCGCGTCGTGGCCCTGCAGCGAGTGGCGCGGCTGCTGCAGGCGGCTGATGGCGGGCTGAGGCGAGCCGCGCCCGTGGCCGTAGTCCACCGAGCGGGCCGGGGAGCGCGAGCGCGGCGAGTTGCGCGGGGAGGCGCGCGGCGAGTGGCGAGGCGAGGCGCCGAAACGGCTGGCGGGCGGGTGGAAGGCCGGGTGCGCCGCCGCCTCCTCCTCGTCCTCCAGGCTGTGCGCGTCCAGCTCCTGGTCGCTGAAGGTGCTGCGACGCAGCGAGTGGCAGGACGAGCCCGAGCTGCGCCGAGAGGCCGAGGCGGCGTAGTCCTGCCTCAGACCTGACGGCGGGCGCAAACACACACCCGCGCGCGAGGTTACCCATCTGGACCTCTCGCAAATTTCAATCCGTCGGGTTTATTTGAGTCACGGCAGACGGCGGGCGCCACTTACTCTCTTCCTGCATGCGCGCCAGAATCTGGACGTCGTTGACATTGTTGAGCTTGTAAGTCGTGGAAGAGCCCACCGAGTCTTCGTCCATCTCGGAGGTGCTCAGCTCGCTGTCCACCGACGACTGGGGGCTGACGGCCGGCGGGTTTCTCTCTGCGGCCGCGTTGCGCTGGTGCGCTGCGGAGGAAATGCGTCTTGGCTCGAATTGTGTTGTAAGATTTCAATTGTGTTACGTTGGGGGCTTCCTCCTCGTGGCTTGTGTTCTTGGCGTATCACATGAGGGCCAAAGTAGTCTTTCAAGATGAGTGTGAGGGTTGCTTGGAAATTTTACAAAGTAAGGTTTCAAGACAGGATTGGAGTTTTGAAGTACGTTTCAAAATTGGGTTTCTAGTTTCAAACGCAATTTTCACGGTAGGCCGAGCGTTTCAAAGTCACGTATGTCGACGGGATTAGGGTTTGAAAATAGGTTTTTAAGACACGGTTCGGGTTTCAAGTTAGGTTTTTGTGTTTTAGGGTTTCGGAGAGGGTTTCAAGGAAGGGCTTCAAAGTCAAGTTTCAAGATTGGGGTTTGAAAACCAGGGTTGGGGTTTTCAAGTCCGTTTCAAGACGAGTTGACGGCCAGGGTTCAGATTTCAAGTTGGGGCTTCAAAGTAAGGTTTTAAGAAATGATTCGGATTTCAAAACAGGGAGTTCTACGCGAGATTCGAGACTCAAGTCCAGCGACGGGCCCGTGTTATTACATCAGTTAATGCATAGACAATTTCTTCGGCTCCATAAAGAGAAGACTCGGTTCCTTTGCCGCCTCCTTTACGGAACAGCTATTGCTAACCACATAACGCGTCAATGCAAACCACAAACAAGGCGGCGCTTTGGTCCGGGGGGGCGGTGGTACCTGCGTTGACGGGCATCAACTGCTGCCTGACGATGGGCACCTTGCTGGGCGTGGAGCAGGGCGAGTTGAAGCCGCTGCTGTAGGGGCTGCTGGCCGCGTTTGGGCTGTACGGGCTCCCGTAGGTCCCCTGCTGGTTGTAGCAGCTCCCGTAGAGGCTGCGGCGCTTGTTGGCTGCAAGCACACACAAATACGTCGGAATTTTGATGGCTAATATGGCAGATTGTAAGTTTTGTTTGTGTTGCTTTTAAACCAAGCACACTTTGCCTTTTCACCCAGAGAACTGCGTGAATGAGGTTTTTTTTTTTTTGTTTCCCCAAAGCGATGTAAATCATCTCCCGAGGGTTGGCCGTACATAAAACCGAATTCCACAGACACACTCCAACATCTTATGGCGAGTGGAGGCCATTCAAGTCCGGGGGACCGCAACAAGGCTTAAGAGTGTCGGCCCACAGTCGCTCGGCCGTCTGCCGCGGGGGTTTATTAAAGCGTATGGCGCGCGGGAGTCAATGGAGAGCTTTCAAGCGAGAGCACAATGGAGGCCCAGTGTGAGCTCTGGTGTCCTAAGGTCAGTTTCCAGACTCCACGGGCACGTCCCGTTCTTGTCCTCGCAAACACGCGTTCGAGAAAGATCATTTCCTGAAGCTGATTTTTCTAAAAAAATTCACTCAGTAGCACCCCCGGAGGATGTTTGAATAAAAATAAAAATCACAAGGAACCCACGCCCAAAATAACCCAAACTTGAACAGTAATTTTGCTCCTTTTTGCGTGAATGCCAAGGTTGTTATTTTGACAAAAATCCCACTCAGGTTTTCGCCCAAATGCGGCCTTAAAATGAGTTCCGTTGGAACTTTGCGGGGTCTCTGTGTGAAACGGAGCTCAGGTGGATTCTCTGGTGTCGACAAAGGAGTCCGATTAGTTCCCTGTTCTTGCTGGCGTCACCCACCCTTCCCCACTCCCACAACAGCACGCATCCGTCATGCAAGCACTGTAAACGTGGCACCGAGATATTTTTTGCCTAATTCTTGATCCGGAACATCTCCGCGCAGTCAACGGGTCCGCTGTACGTTCCCACAGGGGATACGGTTTAAAATGTGACGGACGCCCTCATGGGAACCGAGGAGCCGTCGCCGAACTTTTCGTAATCAGCCGCGATCGCTGTCGCTTCGGGCTGAGAGCGCATCGCTGTTAGCATGGTCGCGCATCGCTGTTAGCATGGTCGCGCATCGCTGTTAGCATGGTCGCGCCACGCCGGGACGAGAGAACCCCGAGGGGGATTTCACGCCGAGGAGGATGCAGAGGAGCTCGGCTTCAGCGCTCCTCGTGCTGTCAAGTTACACAACTCGACGCACAACAAAGGCCGGCGTGGTGGTTCGTGGCTGAGGCTCTCCTACTTAGCTGATCTTGAGACAGTATATATCGAAATTCATGTCGTGTTTCGTACATATTTATGTGTGCGTTACAGACGGCTATTTTCAACCGGGCAAGGGAGGCGGGGAGCAAAAAGAAAAGTATCGAGTCACTCACGCTTGTGAGGCCTCACAATTATCTCAAACACGTCTCCTCCCCGTTGGGATGTGACTAATGGTTGCCGGCAGAAGAACAACTGGCTCCGTGTGTGTGTGTGTGTGTGTGTGTGTGTGTGTGTGTGTGTGTGTGTGTGTGTGTGTGTGTGTGTGTGTAAACCAAACAGCTCCCATCTATCGTCTTCCCTGCAGACGACACATTTCCGGAGCTAACAACCATTCCATGGCAACGATGTTTCCAGGCGTCCGTTTAAGCGAGCGCATGTTAAGGGGATGTGTGTGTCCGTGCGTGTGCGTTTTGTAGAGTCGGCGGCAACGCGAGGGGATGGTTCTGCCCGAGGGGTGACGTGATCCGCCGACTTCCACACCTACAAGGATGAGCTCACTTGAGATTTGCTCTCGTCCTCTTAGTCATCGGTCAGCGGACCGTGTTTGCACTCAGCGGTCATCCCCCCCACCCCCCCAAGTTTTGTGTTGTGAAATCTCGTCGCGTACAACTTAGATGACACTTTGAAAATCAAGGTTTTTAAACCGTACGGCGAGAAACTGCAAAAAGCGCGCGGCGCTGAACGTATTGTACAGAACGAGAAGTTTTGGGGCCGTGATCAGATCATACTTGGCTGCATTGGAAGTATGTTGCTTCTGTGGTCTCGGAAAAAGATGAAGTATAAGGGTGTGTACCTTTAAGGGGCGTGGCCTAGTGAGTAACGTCGGGAGCTGCAGTCGAGTTCTGGGAGCCGACCGACGCTCTGTGCGATCATTCTTATATTTTATTTGTGTGTTTAAGCCAAGAGGTGTCAATCTCATTTTAGTCGAGGGCCAATTTGGAGTTACACCGTTATGACAGCGAAACCACAAATTGATCACTTGTGCAAAACAAATGAATAGATTACTAGTTTTGAGATCAGTCAAGTCCATTCTAATAGGTTGTTCAAGTGAGTGTAACACAATTATTGCAAAATCTCAACGTTATTTATGACATGCCAATTTGACATTTCGGTCCAGATTTGAGCAAGTTGACACACATGATTTGCTTTCGCGGGCCAAATAAAATGACCTGGCGGGCCGGATCTGGCCCCCGGGCCTTGAGTTTGACACCTGTGGTTTAAGCCTTTCGATCGGCTTTCCTTGACGGATCTTGAAAGGCGCTTGTAAATAAAATGTACTATTATTATTATATAAGAGCATGACGACAACCCCACCCGAGCCCCCACCCTCAAGTGACAGCATATCGAAGGCTCGCTCGCGACGACAATTTCGCCTCACAACACAAAAGGAAAACCTTGACCACTGTCCAACCTTCAGCAAGAGCGTCACATGACCGCATACCACCGTCAAAATGGAAACGCTCAGTTTAGCCACGAGGACGCGAGAAGTCTCCGAGCCCCCCCCCCTCGTCGATGGGGGCGCACTATATTTAGCGGCGGTCAAAGCGTGCAGTCATCACATTGAACGTAAAGCGTCGAAATGTAGAAGCAGAACAAATTGTAAATACTTGGCGGCTTACCCGACATGGTGAGGTCCAGCCTGTGGATGAGCGAGCGCTTGGCCAGTTCCATGTCCGGACTCGGGTTGTCCAGAGCCTGGCGGCACCACACGACGGGGCTCAGCGCCTTCTGCAAGGGACTGTTTAGCTTGGCCTCGTACAGCCTGAAAATACATCGCACCAAAAGTGGGTTTAATACCCAGTCGAGCGTGGAAACAATCTGGCTTTGGCACGTCTTCCGTGCAAGTCGGATTATGATCAGCGGAAAAAGTACTCGGTGGACAGAACGTTTAAGATTTAATACAAGAGCGCCAGCCACCGGGCTGGTTAGCACGTCCGCCTCACACTGCAGAGGTGCAGGGTTTGATTCCGGCTCTGGCCTTCCTGTGTGGAGTTTGCATGTTCTCCCCGGGCACTGCGTGGGTTTTCTCCGGGTACTCCGGTTTCCTCCCAACATTCCAAAAACATGCATGGCGGGCTAATTGAACACTCGAAATTGTCCCTCGGTGTGTGTGTGAGTGCGGATGGTTTTTAGTCTATGTGTGCCCTGCGATTGGCTGGCGACCGGTTCAGGATGTCCCCCGCCTACTGCCTGAAGACAGCTGGGATAGGCTCCAGCGACCCTTGTGAGGATAAGCGGATCGGAAAATGGATGGATGGATGGATGGATGGATATAAGAGCTAGGTCCAAAAAAGTATAACCCCCCCCAAAAAAAATTCAATGCTATTGTTATTTTTATTAAAACACACATTGATAAGATTCCTTTCTGTAACTTGGATGAAAATAAAACAATTCCACGTGGACAGTTTTGCAAATAAAATGCAAAGCGGTTCTTTTGTCACTCCCAGTTAAAGTTTAATATAAAACAATATACTGACAAATCAAGATTTTTTTTTTTTCGTTTCCTTTGCAGCCTTCGCCACTTTGCGGAAGTTAAAGGGATGATCCAGATTACAGGGAGTGGATGGCAGCCTCCGGTTTAATCTCTGATCGCCATCGGATCAGACGCAAAAACAAAACAGACTCCGCCGATCCACTTTGGATCTCCCAAATAATGTAAACATCGTGTGATGCGATCGACAGGAAACATGCCCGTCCACATTCCCGAAGTTACATTCCAGAAAACTGGCAAGTCGCGATACATAATCATACGTCAATTAGATATACTTTCTGCTATCAAATAGAAGACGATTTATTTGTTCTGCCCATCATTAGAAATTGCTGGCATGGATAGATGACCACAGATACATTATTTGTTATAAATAAATACATTTCTGATCAATTAGGCGACATGTGATCATTTCCGACGGCGCGTCAACGTGCCCCCGGCACACCGGTTGCGAATCACTGCGTTCTTAGAAGCGAGCACACGCTTTGCAACTTTGAAAAAAAAAAAATGTACGAGTGAGCTTTCTTTTTCCTCAAAGTGATCTTATGTGATAGTCTCGCATTTCTTGACAGTGAATGACGATAAGATACTAAGGAGTACTTTTAAAAAGTGTACATTAGACATATGGGAGAAGTGAAACAACAACAAAAATTAATTCTAGTATCTCAAAGAGGTGAATTTATATAAAGTGCCCCCCCCCTCTACCCCGCTCCCTTGTATGGATGCACATTTGGGAATAACCCTGCTTTAAATTTGCTCCTCAAGCGTCATCTAATTACATTTTTGGTCGCCAGTTCAGTTTTGGAGCTCCGCCTACAGCGGTTGACTTGTGTTTGTTTGGCTGCGGGGAATTCTGAGTAGGAATGTAACCATGGCTGCCGGGCAGGGGAAAAAAAAAAAACAACAACAACTGCTGCACTGCTGGAATGAGCCGCAATGTGCACGTGTAACCCAGCTGTGATTCTCATTCAACAAGTCACTTTGTGTTGCGTTCGTAATTTTTGTCTGCGTGTATGCCAACGTCATCTCATGACAGTATTTCGGTACCGTGTCAGTTTTTACTTTGGCTGTGGGCAGCTCTCCATTTTTTTTGAAAAAAATTCAGTTTGTTGACTTTTGCCCGGTGTACGAATATGATACATACATTGATACTTTGCTGTCAAAAATCACTACGTCTTTTCAGTACCGGTACTTTTGCGCAGTTCGGCAGATGGTTCTGGTTGCAAGTAAACATTGCAGAGCAAAATGTTTCAACCAACAATACCATTTTCTAGCCTGTGCTGTATATTTGTAACACGAAAAATACGCGCATCGGTTTCTTGATTGTGTCACGGCGCCTGTAAACGGCAACAGACAATTGTGGAACTAACAGACTTAACGGCTATTGCACAAAAGGACATTTCAACTGGATGCTATTTTCTCTCCGTTGAATTCAAAAGGCGTTAAATCCGAGTCCATTAAATTGAGCTTTCACTGTACATAGCTACACAATCTATATGCAGCCATGCGGGAAAAAAAATGTGACACCAACCTTGTTTCTAAAGTTCTGTTTATTTTAAATGCCTAATACAACGAAAGGTGCATTTTTGGGGGGGACCAATATATTAACGATTGAGACATTTTCCAGGGGTTTTAGATAAGATAAGATATCCTTTATTCGTCCCACACTGGGGAAAATTACAGCCTCCAGCAGCAAGAATGTATCTAGAAAGAAGAAAGAGAAAAATTCCGTGTTTTCTTTTGTGGCACTTATTAGTCACCTGATGTACTTTTAGTGTCACCAGACATAATCATCAAGAAATTGACAAAAATATGGCAGTCGCATTATTTTTTTTCCCCATTGTTGCATATTAGGAGTGGCGCATCTCTCCAATAAAACACGATTCGATAACATGGGGCATGATTCAATTCATCATGGGTAGATTTTAAAAAAGTGGAACGATTTGATTTTGTTCAGTTTCCATGCATTCACATCAAGTAAATCCACAACCGTAAACAATTGCTTGATGATTAAAAAAAAGTTTAACAATCTCAAAGTGCCCTGGCATCCTTCCACTTTTCTGAGTGGACCCCTCGCGGAAAAAAAAAAAGTTCGAACACTCCCGGTCTAGTCTTGAGCCACAAACAACAGGTTTCAGATCAATAGTGTCGGTTGCGTTTGGGGGCTTCGGGCCCATGGTGCGTTCACGGACCACCACCACCCGGCAGCTGTCGTCCCCCACTCACCAGCTGTCGTCGTCTTCGTGCAGACAGTCCATGTCCTCCAAGTCCAAGACGTCCACCTGGTCCAGAATAGACGTCTCGCCGTCGTCGTCCGAGCACCGCGAGTTCCGGGCCGACCCGGACGTGGCAGCCGAGGCGCCCTCGCTCTCGTACGGCCTCTTGAAGCTGACGCCGTCGTAGGAGAGCCGCGGACTCCGGCAGCGGCGGTTCTCCAACAGGTCGCCGTAGCCGAACCCCACCCCAGGGGCGAAGCCGACCATGTCGCCCCCCGAGAGTAGCGCCGCTGCCGACGGCGACGATAAGGACTCGTAGCCGGCGCTGTGGGGTCTGTGGTGGGCCGACATCATAATGGAGCGACCCCGGAGCTGCTCGTTCTGCTTCTCGAGCTGCTTCACCAAATCCTGGAGCTTCCTCACCTCCAAGTCGGCGTTAATGTTCGAGTTGATATCCTCCATGGTGGTTCCCTCGCTAACCCTCACTCAGCGCCCCCCGCCCTCGCCGGGGGAAGAAAAGGCGCTGGTCCGGGGCGGCTCGAGTTGATCGTCGGTTCCTTGGAACTCCCGCCCCGTCCGCGACGATTTCGTGTCCGCCGGAGAGACGTCGTTCACCGACGGTAATTGTTTGGCGGAGTTAAGAAGCTTAACATTGTCTTGCGGGATCGTCGCTCCTCGGCCATTTCCACAACACACGTCACAACGTTTGAGACAGGCTCTGGCAGCTGACGTCACCGCGGACGGGGGCGCGCACGTAAACCAACACCTATTTGCGCGTTCGCGACAGGAGGGGAGGAGGGCTCCTGTTGCGCAACTTTTTACTCTCCTCTCGATGACTATTTTTTGTTTGACATTATTTTGTGTGCACGATATTTCAGTAAAAACGGGACACCTGTAGCACAATTCCGCGAATATAAAATTAAATACGAAATAAACGTTTTTAAATATGTAGTCCACTTGTACTATTTCATCAGTATGGAATAAATACAAGTGTATTGTGAAGTGCAAATTTGTTTTTACACATTTTCATACCGCTGTGCATTTTAAAAAAAAGACATCGACTTGAAGGAGTCGTTTATTTGAAGAAATGCCACATCAAGTCATATTCAACAAAAAAAAAATTAAAATACACGTGATTGGCCCTGATTTCCGATTGAACTCTAACAAATTTTTGATATTTTGCTAAAAAAAAAAAAACAATGTTCAATGGGGGCAGGGGGATGTTCATCCAAATATGTCAACAAAGGTCATTTTAGAGCTGTAGTGGTGTTGGATGCCCAGTTGTGTCGTGACACTCTCTGGGCGCAGGCCTCGAGACCCGCAGTTCCTATCAAACTCAAATATCGCCATGGATCAATTTGCTTTCATGACAGGGCTTGCGATGCTTTGCAAAATATTCGGTTTCTCTTAACCATGTGAAGATTGCGGTCATTTTTCCCCAGAGAGAGAAAAAGCAGAAACAATCAATCTGGCTGAGTCAATTCAACAGAAGGGTGCGGCCATATAGTCTTTAAAAAAATGCAAGTGTCCATTTAGTTCTTGTCTCTAATACACGCGTGATATCGGAGGTAGTCTTTGCGATTGAAGCGTTTGTTGCACACGTCGCAGCTGAAAGGCCTCTCACCTGTGTGGGTCCTCATGTGTCTCTCTAGAAGGTATTTTTTTGTGAACCCTTTGGTGCAAAACAAACAAAGAATAGCCGGCTTGCAAGAATTGACTGCAGCGTCCACACTCACTGCGGTGGTTTTCTTGTTTTTCCCGACGACCCTCTTGTTGTTTGTGTGCGTGCCCATGTGTATCTTCAGATGGTAGCTTTGAGCAAACGCGTTGCCGCACAAGGTGCACACGAAAGGCTTGACGTGAGCGTTAATGTGTCTGGTCAGTTTGGCCTTGAAGGCGAAGGCTTTCTCACAAAAGGGGCAGCTTAAGTGGGCGCCGGTAGGATTCTGGCTCGTCCTCACGTGTGTTCGCAGGCTTCTCATTTTCCCAGAGGCTTCGCCGCACTGAGAGAAGCTCAAAGGTTTGCCGTTTGCGGGATGCGGCGCGTAACATTCGGAGTTTGCCAAAGGTACTGGGGGGGCAGCGTCCACAACTCGTAGCAGAGCAATTTTGTCAGATTCTTCGCAATGCTCGCCGTCAGCTTCAGCGTGACTTAACTTCTCCTCCACACTTCGAGTGTGCTGAAACTGTGAAGACAGACCTTTGTCCTCTTCACTCTTCAAATGGACATCAGCCAAAGAGATTGTGTTGATCCCAACGTTCACCATCTTGTGGGGTGGAAGCTGCTCCCCATCCTGACAGCTCTGCATGTTCTCTTCTTTTATTTTAGTGAGACTTTGGATCTGGAGGCACTCCTCTTCCCGCTGCCGCCATTCTGGACTCTCCACCAACACCTGCTGCACATGTGCTAGGAAATAAAGACAGGTATGGAAAAGTGAAAACTTAAGATCTCTCTCCTGACAGATGTTAATGCAAGTAATCAAAATGACAAAAGTACAAAAATAATGTAAAATGTCATACAAAATCAGCAACATATTGGGCTGCAATCAGGTGTTTTAGAGGTGCAAAAATTAATCAACTAAATTATTATTTTTGATATTCGAGTAATAATTTAGACACCTTTTTAATTTTAAAATTGTCTTTGCCATTTCAGCTTCTCAACAGTAAATACTATCTGATTTCTTATTCCTGCATGAAAGCCAAATTTTAAAAAATGTTTTTTGGAAAGCAATAATCAACATTTTTGCACGTTCATTTCTACGGGGCCCCGGAGATAACAAGGAAGGAAAAAATGCGTACCTAATCTCGCGAATTGGGTAATCAATTTACGAATCGCCGACAGCCTCCTGATTGCTTAAAATGAGTAGAAACAAGTCAACAAACCTCCGTGGAAACTACGAGACTCCAAAATGGCCTCCGGTAGTTGTTCGCGTTGTCGCTTTTTCTCCACTTTTGTTCGACGAAGTTCTTCTTCATACTCTAATATTGTCGTTTCAAAAAGTTCGTATATGGCCTGCATGGCAACGTTTAGTCGCTCCTTCATTACCTCTCTCAGCATTGTGACTTTACAGCTGTTGACACAATTGTGCAACGTGAACGCCTCCCTTGCTCACGTTGTCGATTCGTTTGCCGCTCGCAAGCTAATTTCAACAACTCTAACGCAGCACACTCGCGACGAAAGCGGTTCAGAAATGGATGGGGAGTTCGCTTTGGCGAGAATTATCTCAATATTCAGGCGGAGCGGCTATTTTTTCTTGATCACTTATTCGACGAGCGTGAAGCTAAGTGAGCAACACAAAGACGCGTATTTCTTCTTCGTTCACTGTTTTGCAGTAGCTAAGAGGCACCACGGTATACTGCTGCCACCCTGTGGAGAGCTGTGCTTATTACCACTCATCGGTGATTTTTATATATAACGCGTGTGTCAGGTTTGTGTCTGGATCTTTTCCCTGGTTGCTGTCAGGTTCTATACTTTTGCCGTAGTCGTCTAAAATGTTTGTTTCGGCCTTTTTATTTTTTTGTGTGGGGGGGGGGGGGGGGCTTATCAGTCGTCTTGTCCTGTTGACAAATAGTATCTGATTTTCACACGATTAATGGCATATTCATTTTCACAAGACCATCTTTTATACTATATTAGTCTCCTTTTTTCTACATTTGTCATTTTTATTTCATTTGTATTTTCTTTTTTTTGGTCCGTGGTAACCAAATTGGTGCACCGCTATCACTAACCTATGCTAACGCAGTAGGCAAGGCAAGATTTCAGTTGCTGGCATGAATAAGGCCATAAACAAATGAAAAACAGTCAAGTGAGCATAAACAGAGGACCTCTCAAGGTCATTTATTTAATCTTTACATATCCAGGTAAGGCGACTGACAGCATTTCCGATTGGCGACCTGGCTGCTGACGACAAAACTTAAGATAAAGCAAAATAAACATAGCAAAATCGTACAATTGATACAGACACATAACGCATGACGTCATAGCACATGATGAATTAAAGGTTCAATAAAAAAAACAACAGGAGCTGCAATACAGAGCGCCGACACATTTAGTACATTAGATATGTAAAATATCCTTTAACACAATAACAAATTGTGAACAAAAAAAACATACTTTCGGAAGCAAATGATGGTTCACGGGTGTGTCAAACTGCTGTAGGACAGCGCCAACTATTGTACTGCCAAGAACAGCATATATCAATATATTTTTGCCGATTAGACTCCGTCTACCCAATAACTTAAAATAATGCTGTCCATCCCTTAGTTACCTTTTAAAGAATGATATTAGGGTGAAGTGAGGTGAGATTTCTTATTTGTTTCAGAAGATCAAACAATAGTGGAGGCAAGGGTTAATGGAGAGTGCGGGTGCTGGTAGGTTTGGGTGAGCAAAGATGAGCAATGTCAGTGCCAGAAGAACATTTTCATAGAAAGCAAGTTGAATATGCTGGATAGCTTTTTTTTTTTTTCTAAAGCAAGTAGACAAACTGTGAGCTTGTTACATAGTCATTTCATTAGCGGTGGGGCGTCCTGCTTCTTCAGGAGTGCTTTTGTTGTCCCCGCAGCATTTGTGTTTTTTAATCCTGTACTTAAAACAGAATCTTTTAAGACACAAGCTGCACTGGAAAGGTTTTTCCCCGGTGTGTATTCTCATATGGCTTGTGATGTACGATTTGTCCATAAAACTTTTTCCGCAAATTGGACACTTAATCTGTTTCTTGCTGCGTTTTTTCACGCGTTTGTTTGACCGGACAGGTTTCTCGACTGCGTGCTTTGCGCTCTCTGACCGCGCAGGATTCTCGACAGCGTGCGCTGCGCTCTCTGACCGCGCAGGATTCTCGACGGCATGCGTAGCGTTCTCCGACTGCGCAGGATTCTTGACCGCGACGATTTGCGTTGCGTTCTCTGACCGCGCAGGATTCTCAACGGCGTGCGTCGCGTTCTCTGACCGCGCAGGATTCTCAACGGCGTGCGTCGCGCTCTCTGACCGCGCAGGATTTTCGACAGCGTGCGTCGCGTTCTCTGACCGCGCAGGATTCTCGACGGCGTGAGTCGTCATGTGTCTTGCGAAATCCGATCTTTTGAGAAAACTGTCACCACAAACCGGACAATTCCAGCCGGTGTGTATCATTGTGTGCCTGCTCAAATATTCCTTCAAACTGAATCTTTTGTCACAGAACGGGCAGGGGTAAGGTTTCTCTCCCGTGTGCTGCGCCATGTGTCTTCTCAAACCGGCCCTCGTCGCAAAGGTTTTCTTGCATTCCCAGCAGTGTCTGTTCTTGTCGGTGGTCAAAGAGTCTTCCGTTGGGTTTTCGGCATGTCGTCTGAGGTCAGAGTCGGGCGTCGCTCTCGTCTGGGAATTTTCCACACAAGCAGAGCCGCTAGCTTCGTGTACCTTAAAGGAGAATCTTTCACCGCTCAATGAGGAAGCGGAAGCTTTCTCCCTTTCGGAATCTGAGGTATCATCCATGTCTGATCCCGCAGCCTCGGCCGTCATCCTCCCTCCCCCTTGAAGCCGCTCTCCATCCCAACTGCTCTGCGGTGCTGCGGTCATGTCGGGGGGCTCTTCCAGTTTTGACACCGAGCCCTGCTGCGTGTCTGCGCCATCTAAGGAGAGCAAAATATGATGAGCAAACAGCATCGGTTTCACGAGAGCAAATTCATTGAAAGAAACAAAGCCTCCATGTTTACATGGTTCCACGTCATTGAAAAAAAATAATGCATCTAAAGGTTCATGGACGTCTCACACGGGTGTCGAACCCATGGCCCGCGGGCCAAATCCGGCCCTTCAGGTCATTCTATATCCCTACTTTGACGATGCAGCTTTCTTCTTAAGACAGAAGGCGCTCTCTTCTGAGTTGTTGAACGACATCTCAACGTCAATGCCAGGAAGTAAACGCTGCGATTCTCAACTTTAGTCGCATATTCATCTTTTGATCACAAACCCCCAAAGTGTACAACATAATACAAAGGAATTGCTAAAATTGGCGGCCATGTTTTTGTGCGGCTCCTACGCATCGACCTTTGCGTCGCAAATGTTGGAATTCCAATGCAGGATGTTAAATGCCAAGAATAAAATGTCACAGAATTAAAAAATAATAATAATTTTTTTGTATCTGGCCCACCGAGCATTTACATGATCACAAGGTCATCTTTTTACATAAATTTACCCGTCTGTTCCGCGAACATATTAAATGTTTATTATTTTTAATTGACCTCACGAGATCATTTGTAGAGTTTATTTTTGAACAACATTAAATAGACGCGTTACATTTTTATTTCATGAAACAATCGGTTGACTAAATTATCATTAACATTTACAATAAAACATACAACTAAACGATGAGCTTAACCACAATTTAACGTGCGGTGAGCATTTAAAAGGTTTGCACGAGGCGTAACGAATTTCAATCGCAAAATCGGCTTGGATTTAAAAACTTAAAACGGCGCATCGACTCGGAACTGAATCATTCCACTGAAATTAAGTTCTTGAATCTTATCGCGCGCCATCTGTTAAATATATGCGCGCGTGTTTTAGAGGCGCAACAACTGATAAATTGACAAGTCGGCGATGATCAAATGAGTCAACACGCTCATCGTTTCACGCTCAGAGATGCACGCCCCCTATCGGTTCCCACGGGTATTACCGCGTGTCAAATCACCTTTAAACTTCTTTCTAGTCCTCAAAGCTTCTTCGCCGTCGTCGCTGTAACAGGCGTCCGAAGAGTTGCATGTCACGTCATCCGTGTCCGCTTCGGAAGGCACGTCGTCGCCAACTTCTCGCGTCGCCGGACGTTGACTCGGATCGCTGGATCGCAAATCCCCCTCGCCCACGTGCAAGCTTAAGTGAGATAGCAGCAGCCCTCGATTCGAGAACCTCCTACTACAAACCGAGCACTGAAAAGGTTTCCGGCCATAGTGTTGCTTCTCGTGTCTCAGCATATTCTGCCTGAAGGAGAAACTTTGCCCGCAGACCGAGCAAGTAAACGGTTTCTCCCCGGTATGTATGACCATGTGCGCCACCAAATAAGCGTGGGAGGGGCACTTTTTGTCGCACTGAAGGCATTGATGGCTGCTGGCGTCGGAGCTCTTGGCGCTCTCCGAAGGTTCCGGGGTGTGGTCGGGATCCGATTGCGGCACTTGCGATGATCTTTCAGCATCGGCTCCCGTTGCCAGCGCTTCCTCCCTTGTATGTTTACTTCTCATGTGTCGCCTCACGTGATGCTTCATAAAGAATCTTTTAGGACAAAGCGGGCAAGCAAAGGGTTTGTCTCTCGTGCGCGTCTCCGGGTGTTTCGTCAACCCGCTTTGGTCGACGCCGCCGTCCGTCTCGCGACCTTCGGCGGTCTTATTTGTCTCCGAAGGTTCCGTTGGTGATCCTTCGCCACGCTTTTCACCGTCTCTCTTCGCAAAATGCTTCAAGGAGTATCTTTTATCGGAGCAAGCGACAGGTTCGCCTTCCGTGTGCGCTACCATGTGATTGCTCAAACCTTTTTGGCTGTAAAACGTTTTGTCACATAGAGAGCAAAGAAACTCCTCGTTGTGATTGCGATGAGTCGTATTACCTTCGCGGTCCTTACGAGTCCCTCGCTCGTCATTACTGTGAGCGGTGCCAGAGGAGTGTGACGTTATGTCATCTACATCCGACAACGGAGCAAAGAGGCTGTCCGGTTCCGATTGGAGGTCTTCACAGTGAGGACCATCCGTTTTGGGTTGGCTCTCCCCAAGTGGGGTGTGTTGCAATAGCTCGGGAAGCCTCTCCGCGTCCTGACCGCCCCACACGCTCTCCGCTTCCTTTTTGATGCGCGGCTCCCGCCGCTGCTCAGAGGAAGCCTCTTGGCGACTCTGTTGCTGCACGGCTGCACCACACAAGAGAAGGCAAACACGATTAAAACGTCAGTCCATTTGATTGGGAAAGTAAACTAGACCGCTGTGATTTTTTTTTCCTCTTTCCTCCCACCCAACTACAAGGTCGTAGATACGAGTAGGCTCAAATGATATGTGTGTTGCAAGAAGACACTTGTTTTTCTTTCCCAAACATTTGGTGACCTCGGCTTTAAATTCCATACATATTACAGCACTTTCAATTATTTTTTTTGTAAACATTTTTAGTTTTGCCCACCGAAATCATCATTGACCTTTTCACAGCATTTCTTTCAACCAGGGGTCACTAACATGGTCGGCCTCAAGTATCACATGAGCTTGTTCTAAAAAAAAAAAAAAAATGCTCACTGCTGATAGGACACTGTGCTCAAATGTAAACACTGTCAGTGATTTATTGGCATAAAGCGTTGGATGTTGATATTTAGCGATTTCCTAATTACTTCGAGATTAGTGGCTTTGCATAAATGTGTTTTTTTTATTATTATTATTAATCTATCTGATCATGTTTTTCATTCGGTGATAAGGATACCCCTTGAAAAATCTGGATAAATTGTTATCCTCCTACCCCCATTTACAAAATTTTAAATGATTAAATTTCAACCATTTACAATCCTAAAGTGATATTGATGTCACCGTAAAACTTAGTTCGTGAATGTTGTCGTGAATGCGTAAATATTTTAGAAATGTTGCTAACATACCTAAAGTCGCATTAATGGGTACCCAAGAAATAAAGTGTCCGTTTCGAAAAGGGTTGGTGAATCCTACTTAGAAAACAGCGCCCCAGAAAATAAGCACAAATTAGGCCCGAGCACAAAACCTTCGAAGGCCAAGAAACACTCTCGTACTCTTACACCTTCGTCCCATTCTTAATTTTTGTCTTCCATAATTAGACATAATAATCAGGCACGTTGACAAAACGATCGCTTGTAAAAAAAAAAATTCGAACCTTTGTGTAGTCGAAAGCGAAGGTCGGCAACGGTGGCGACAAGTTCGTGTTCTCGTCGTTCGTTCTCCTCCAGTTTTTCTTCGTAGTCTGCCATAGTTCTCTCAAACATTTCAAATATTTCTTCGGCGGCCGCGTTCAGTCGCTCCTTCATTAATTCTCTCAACATTTTGACATTACACATGGCCACGCAATAATCGCGCTAGAAATTGCTAACCTGGGCCTGCACGAGCTCCTTCGTCTTTAGCTGTGTTTTTTTTACTGTTTATTGACGGGCCGCATCTGCCTTTCAAGGTGCATTACCGCCACCTGCTGTGCTGGAGTATGAACGGCGCTATTTCATGGATTTTCATGCTACGTCAGACTCTCGTTTAAATTACAAATCAAACTTTTAAAACGTTTTCAATTATAAGCAATACTCCCAACAGGAAATGAAAAAGAGGAAGGTTAAAAGTTTTTTTTAAGCAAGTACTTTTTATTTGATCTTAAGCCAACAATCAATACGTAAACAATTTCCATTCAATGAGAAATATGACGCTTTTTCAATTCAAACTGAATATCTGGTGGGGTAGCGGTACACTTAGTGGACTTCAGTCAAGGTCGTGTCAGCGCGGTTTCTCAGCACAGTTGCTTAGTACAACTTTGTGATGTTGTGATGATAATTTAACAGCTTTAATAGTCGATAGCTAAACTGTCTTTCATATTAATTCATTGTTCATTTGCCGTTATTTGAGCATAAGGCTCACTTATGAGACCAAAACATCGATGTATAATAAGTTTGTCACTATGGATGGATGGAGATTAATTTAGTGCTTGTGAATGTTCAAAAATTCAATGTTGCCCGCGAAATAAATAATCGTAAATTAAATTGCAATTTTGAGGAAGGGGAAAAAAAAATCACAACTGGATTCTTTTTTGAAAGCGTTCAGACCTACTTCATACAATTTTTAGTCTGCGGATGTGCGTACGTGACGGACATATCGCCACTGTTGCCAAGGCGATGTGTGTTATCGCTCTCAAGAGTCCTTAATTGTCTCCAAAGGTTCTTCGGCTTGGTCACTGTGCTCCGTGTCGGACGACTGTGACATGACGTCGTCCAAATCTGAGAGTGGCGCAAAATTGTCTGCCGGTTCGCCATCGGCTTCCGCTGCCATGAGTTGACTCGAGCTGCTGGAAGCCAAAGGATTGTCCTCCGCATGCTTTCTCATGTGCACGATGAGGCACTCTAAATCTATGAATCTGTTTGCACAAACCGAACAGGTGAACGACTTCTCCCCGGCGTGCGTCCTCATGTGCTTTCTGAACTGCGATCGGCGGGAATAACTTTTGTCGCAGAACGAACACCTGAAAATTTTCTCCCCCGTGTGCAGGCTCATGTGTATTCTGAGATACGAGCGACTGGAGAATCCTTTCGAGCAAACGGAACACGTGAAGGGCTTCTCCGTCGCATGTATTCTCATGTGTTGTCTGAGATAGGATTTATGAGAGAAGTTTTTAGCGCACACCGCACACGCGAACGGCTTCTCCGACGTGTGCGTGCTCAGGTGCAGCGTGAGGTAATTGCTGCACGAGAAGCTTTTGCCGCAAAGAGAACACATGAAAGGTTTCTCGGACGTGTGTATCCGCTTGTGTCGTTTCATTTCAAACTCCACGTAGAATCTTTTCGCGCACACGGAGCAAGAGTACGGTTTCTCCCCAGTGTGAATGGCCATGTGTCTCTTCATGTTCTGCTTGATGGAGAATCGCTTATCGCATATGGGGCAGGCGAAAGGTTTCTCCCCGGTGTGCGTTAGCATGTGAGTTTTCAAACTTCCTTTGTTGGCGACCGTTTTATCACATATAGAACAGTTAAATTGTTTGCCGTCGGCGGGATGCGCCACGTCAACTTCGGAATTCTTTAGAGTCTCCGAAGGTTCTTTGGGATCGTCGCTGTGGTCGGCGTCGGACGATTGTGACATCATGTCTTCCATATCCGAAAGTGGGGCGAAATTGTTCGCTTGCGAGCGGGGATCTTCGCCGGGTTCTCCGTCCGCTTCCGTCGGCACGTGTTGACTTGAGCTGCTGGAGGTGGAAGGTTTCTCCGACGCGTGTCTTTTCATGTGCATTCGAAAATGCGAGCTGCGGTTGAAACTTTTGGCGCAGACGGAACACGTGAAAGGCTTCTCGGATGTGTGCGTCAGCATGTGTCTCTTCATTTCAAACTTATCGTAGAATCTTTTGTCGCAAAAGCCGCAGGAATGGGGTTTCTCCCCCGTGTGTATGGCCATGTGTCTCCTCATATTCTGCTTGAAGGAGAATCTTTTGTCACAAACCGAGCAAGCGAAAGGTTTCTCTCCAGTGTGCGTCACCATGTGATTTCGTAAAACGCTTTTGTTGGTAAACGTTTTGCCACACCCGGAGCAAATGTACAGTTTGGTTTCAGCGTGATAAGTCAGATCGCCGTCAGACTTCTTCTTTTTCATCTTCAAAGGTTCTTTGGCATCGTCGCTGTGATCGCTGTCGGAAGACTGCGACAACACGTAGTCCATATCTGAGAGCGGCGCGTCGTCGTCGTCGTCTGCTTCTGCTATGTTTTGACTTGTGCTGCCGGACGTCAAAGCTTTCTCCATAGCGTGAGTTCTCACGTGCTCCTTCATGGCGGCCTCGTCTTGGAATCTTTTATCGCAAACGGAGCAGGGGAAAAAAGCTTTCCCCCCTTCGTGCACACTCATGTGTCTCTTCATGTGATGCTTCAAGGAGAATCTTTTATCACAAACTGTGCAGATAAAAGGTTTCTCCCCGGTGTGCGTTACCATGTGGTTTTTCAAAACGCTTTTGTTGGTAAACGTTTTCCCACATTCGGAGCAGTCAAAGTGTTTGCCGTCGCTGTGATGCGGTCCCTTTGATTTCTTTTTAGTCTTCAAAGGTTCTTTGTCATCATCGCTGTGATCCGTGTCGGATGAGTGTGACATCACGTCGTCCATATCCCAGAGTGGAGTCCTGTGTTCTCCGGCACCCTTGATTGCCACGTGTTGACTTGACGCCTCCTCACCTGGATTGTGATGAAGCTGCGACGACTGACCTTCATCATTTTCACTCTTAACGTGGATGCCGGTCCATGTGAACTCTGTAAAATCAGTCTCCTTCGGCCCCGGAAGCTTCTCCGCGGCCTGACTGCTCCACACGTCCTCCTCTTCCTCTTTAATGTGGGCGGGCTTTGCTGGATCTTCCCGCTTTTGAGAGGGAACCTCTTCTTGACGTTCCGCCTGCTGCACATCTGCATTATGCAAAGGAAAAGCACAGCAGTGAGCATGTCTTGATTTTAAGAAATCCAGGGATTAAAAATAGGTCTGCAACTGACTCAATTCATATAAACATTGCACTAATAATTGGCGTATATGATGACAAGATGTAAATACTGTAGTTCGAGGAGTTGAGACCTCGCGAGATCTTGAAACGCGATTGGTCGCATCCAATATGGCGGCCCTTTTCAAATTAGGCATTTGTACGGTTAGTCATTAACAGTCTCACCTTTAAACAAGACTTATTGTGAATACAACAACCATGAACATCACGGGGCACTTGTGGAGACCTCGTTATGAGTATTCGTTTGAGGAAATTTCCTTGGAGATGTTAAAACGTTGAGGACAAAGAAGTAAACAAACCTGCTTTTAGCAACAGAACGCGAGGCTTGGAAACATCGTCCCATCGTCGTATCTCGTTCCCGTCTTTGCTTCTACGAAGTTGCTCCTCGTACTCCGCTATGGTTCTCTCAAACAGTTCGATTATCTCCTCCACGGCCACGTTCAGTCGCTGCTTCACCAACGTTCGCAGCATTTTCACTTTGCACATTCTTTGACACGATGATGTTAGCGACGTCTCGCTAACCTCGGCGTCTCCCTGTTAGCAAGCTAAGCTAATTCGGACAATTCCAAAGTTCGCTTTGACGAAACTCAACAAGAAGCGTTGGTATTTTAAATGCTTGCCTGTAAGGGTATAGAAGCATTAAGCAAATGAAGGCAAAAGAGCGCTGTCGCGGTGGAATTTACAACGACATCCGGCTAACTTAATCCCTTTTCTTCTTTCTCTACTTCGTGAGTTGATTTAGAAGTGGCAAATGGCTTTTGGATGCATTACCGCCACCTTCGGAATGAGGACTGTAGCGCAGGTTGATTTTATTCTTAGCCTTTGTAGTTCACATTTTTTGGTGATAGAATACAATATATAGCATCTCATAAAAGTGACTACATATTCACATTTCTACAAATGCTTGATTATCTCTTTCCCCGGGACAACGCTGAAGAATTGATCCCTTTGCTACAATGTGAAAAAGTTAATGGACTGCTTCTATAACGAGTCACGCTCTCGTCTGCTTGCCGTCAATCCACTCGAGGCCGGAGGCTCCTTTAAATTGTGTTTTTTCAAGTGTTTCCTCAGATAAGCGCGACTCGACAAACTTTTATCACATACCGGGCACGTAAACTGTTTCTTCCCACTGTGCGTTGTCATGTGTTGTTTGAGGTGTGACCTGTGAGAATAACTTTTGGCACAGAGTGAGCAATGAAAAGGTCTCTCCCCAGTGTGAGTTACCATGTGTTGTCTGAGACACGAGCTCTGGGAGAAACTTTTCGCGCACATCGAGCATGAGAATGGTTTCTCCCCAGTGTGCATTCTCATGTGAACACCAAGGTAAGACCTGTGAGAGAAACATTTTGAACAAACTGAACAAGTAAAAGCCTTCTCCCGGGTGTGCGTCACCATGTGAATTTTCAGATACGACCTGTGTGAGAAACCTCGGCCGCAAACTGGACACTTGAACGGTTTCTCGCCGGTGTGTCTTTTCATGTGTTGCCTGAGGTAGGACTTGTGAGAGAAACTTTTAGCGCACACGGAACACAGAAAATGTTTCTCGACGGCATGCGTGCCCCTGTGTTTTTTCATTTCACACTCGTTGGGGAACGCCGTGCCGCAGACTGGACAGGAGTAGTGTTTTTCAGCCGTGTGCATCGCCGTGTGTCTCGTCATACTGCGCTTAGCGGTGAATCTTTTGTCGCAAATTGAGCAAGCGAAAGGTTTCTCCCCGCTGTGCTTTATCATGTGCGCTTTTAAATGACTCTGATAGGCATATTTTTTACCACATACTGGGCAGTAAAAGTGATGGTCATCATCGTCGTGCGTCACATCCCCTTTCGGCTTTTTTACAGCCGCCGAAGATTCTTTGCTGTCGCCACATTGATCGAAGTCCAAAGAGCTTGACGTTGTGTCGTCTGGTCTTGAGCATGGCTCTTCACACAGATCTCCGTCGGCTTCTGTTGTCATGTGTTGACTCGAGTCGCTGGAATCCAAAGTTGTCTCCCCGGTGTGTGTTTTCAGATGTATTCTGAGTTTCGACATGTGAAAAAACCTTTGCGCACAAAATGAACAGGAAAAAGCATTCTTGGCGCTGTGTGTGCTCATGTGTCTTCTCAGTTCAAACTTACTCAAGAATCGCTTCTCGCAAGCGGAACAAGAAAACGGTTTCTCTCCCGTGTGAATTGCCACGTGTCGGCTGAGGTTCTGCTTGAAGGTGAAGCTTTTGCCACAAACGGAGCAAGCAAAAGGTTTCTCTCCACTATGCGTTCTCATGTGCGTTTTCAAAGCACTTTTGTAGGCAAACGTTCGGCCACATTGAGAGCAGCTCAAGTGGCTTTTGTCAGTGCGGCGTTCACCTTTAGACTTCTTCGTCTTGGTCTTCGGCAATTCTCCATCAGCTTGTCTTGAGCTGCTGCCTCTGCTCTCCTCGCTTTGACTGCGATGAGGTTGCGAGGAATGACCTTTGTCCTCCTCACTCTTTGTGTGGACACCGGTCCAGGTGAATGCAATGACGTCAGCCTCTTCCTCTTTAATGTGGGGTGGCTGTGCTGGCACTTCCTGCTTCACGGTGGAGTTGCACTGCTGCTCAAAGGGAACGTTTTCTTGTTTCATGTCTGAATGACACCAGGAAAGCACACCAGGGTGTCAGTGTATCGTGTTGATACAAAGCTGGTTTCCCTACTCCAAATGACATCATTGACGGCACTCAGGCTCAGCGAAATCCCTCATAGCTGCTGACCTTAAAAGGACCCTAAAAGTATATTAACATGTCCACTGAGGCAGAAATGATTAATAGAAATAACTCACTTAATATTGAACAAAAGAAACTCATTCATACACTGACGTTCGGTAAACAAACATGTATGCCATTGACCATTTATCGAATCATAAAAACGATTGTGTTCATTTTTTTCCTCATCGAACAAAAAGTCAATCCATTAACTTTCGTTGACGGACCGACTATCGACTGAAAATAGCATCACATCAAGGGAATATTTTTACATTCGCTGTTGATACATATGCATGTATTCTATGAACCACCTTAAGTGGTTTTAAAGCCTATTCCATTTTTTTTCTACGACAGGAGATGAGTGGATCCCAGTATGTCGCAGCCCCACTTTACTAGACCACCTGATTGGTTGCCCCCCTCCCCCAAACGGCGGCTCATTTAAACACGATATTTACACAGTTAATAATCAACTTTTGACTTTTGTCAACAGCTACTGATCCGTCAAGTAACAATGAAGATCGCGATGCACACCACGAGTGTTAAATAAAGAATTATACGAACCTACTTGGTGTAGTTGAAGACGAGGCTTGGGGTAAAAGCGCGCAGACGTTTTCTCTTTCGCACGGCGCTGTCGTTCTCTCAAACTACCAATAACTCTTGAACGTTTCGGTTCCCACCATTGGTCAGCTTTTTTTTCTCCAAATCTCTGAACATGTTCACGCACTCATACCCGCTCTGCGCTTATCTTAACACGCTAAGCTAACGCGTAAAACCTCCACTTGAGATTTTTAGACAAACGGCGAGAGCGTTTGTCTAAAACACGACAGAATCGTGTGTTAATAGAAGCGCAGTCATTAAAATCAACAGCTTGACTTTTAGCTCAGCGACGCGAACGTCCCCTCGTTTCCCCCTTCTTCTCGAGATTTGGCGGATGGTTAAACAGCTTTTCGGTGTATTACCGCCCCCTACAGTAAGGAAGAACGCTTCACATCCATTTTTGTGTCAAATAGGCGTATTCTAACAACCCCTGCCTGTTTGCGTGATGCCGCTCAACTAAGACTCGAGTTTTTGCCCAAAAATTTCAATAACACCCCCCAACATTGGAGTTGCGTTTATTTTTGAAGCATTGCACGATAACCCCTGGTCACCACAGAGCTCCGTCCCACCTTTCAGTCTGAACGTAGATGTACTGAAGCCGCTCCTAAAGTTTGTCTTCTTAGTTCAAAAAGACTTGAGCTGTCATCCAAACTTTTATTGTCCACCCGTGCATCATGAATGAACATTTTTGTTTGTTGTACACAGCGTACAACAATACTTAGATGCATCGCAATAAAATATAGCATGAATCTTTACCATATACAGTTTTGGCTTCCAGACTTTAATTCAGGACTAGTGTAAAGAAATCATAGCTGGTGCCATCTGCACCTTGTCTCTTTTCGTCAAACTAACTGATGTCAAGTTCCTGCCACTCAATGCAAAATAAAATAAAATTAAAAAATATATATATATAAATAACAGCAGGGGGGAACAGTAATCCAAATAAACGTAGAATCCTGAACAAATTACAGAAAATGTTACGATCCCGAAGTAAGAAACAAAACAGTTCCATGCAGCCTTTTTCATTTGTTGGTAAATGACGGTTCTTTGTTTACATTCATAAACTGCGCGAAACTCAGCTCGATTTGATTGATAAACCGCTTGACCAACAAACCTCTCTGGTGCTGATAGAGGCTGAATGCTTCTTCGCAGTGTGCAATCTTATGTGCCCGTTGAGCGCACGTCTATTGACGAAACGTAGCGCGCACACAGAACATTTAAACGGTTTGTTTGTCTCGTCCGAGTGCCCGAGCATGTGTCGGTCCAGGTAAAACCTCTGGTAGAATCCTTTAGCGCAAATCGAACAGGAATGAGGCCTTTCCCCCGTATGGATCGCCACGTGTCTTTTCATATTCTGCTTGATGGAGAATCGTTTACCGCAAACCAAGCAAGCGAAAGGTTTCTCTCCAGTGTGCGTCAACATGTGCGTTTTCAAACGGGACGGATTCTTACAATATTTCCCACATTCAGAGCACTGATATTTTGCCTTCGTTCCGTTTTTGAATGGCTTGCAATCATCGCCCCGTGTCGTATCGATTTTACACTTCTTTTTCATCTTCAAACCTTTTGGGGACCGGCAACTATCATCGGTGCCAGACAAGTTTGACAAAATGTCGTCCGTATCTGATATTGGAGCAAAGAGGGAGTCTGGTTCCGAGAGGAGGTCTTCACAGAGTTCTCCATTGGCTTCTGTTGTTGTGCATGCGCTTGACGTCTCCTCACTTTGACTGTGATGAAGCTGGGAGGGCCGGGCTTCATCCTCTTCTCTCTGAATATCAACGGCAGTTAATACGGCTTTGTGGATGTCACCCTCCTCCTTCAGATCTTGGGGCTGTTCCCAATCCTCTTTGATGCGGGGCGGCTCTGCTGGCTCCTTAGATAGAACCTCTTCCTTCAACATCTTCTGCTTATCTGTCCAAAACAAAGAGAGGCACAGGACGCTACGTTAAATTGATACAGTAAAAGGCAAACACGCGAACCAAAATGTGTTCCGAAATTATAAACTCTCAAACAACACAAGGAGCAGTCCAGATCTTGTAGATTCATTTTTTTGTATGATAACTATTAACCCGGGAAACAAGAGCTCGTCTGCGTTTATTCGACGCTGACGAGAATGCAATGAAAACGACGGGTGGGCAGCCAGAGTCTCGTCGTCGTTCGCTTTTCGTTTGGGTGGGCGTCACATGCCTGGTTTGTAATGATTTTCGGGAGGAAAGAAACCTATTCCGTCCGTCAAAGTCAACAATAACACGAGTACAAAGGACAAGGCATGACCAAAGGCGCTGTTAGCCGCTAGCCCATGAAAATCGGTACCTGGTGAGCATTGTGAAAATTTCTGAAAAGCCCGCTCCCCCACTAAAGTTCTTTAAAGTATAAAATACCGCGCCCACCTTTTTTAAATTAAATAAATCGGTGAAGCTAAAACCCAATCTTGATATCATGGTAAAAATTCGCAGTATCGTCTTTCCAACTCGTTCAAACGAGTCACAACCAACCTGTTTTTTTTAGTACAATGCAAGGGTCGAGAACAGCGTGAAGTAGTTCACGTTGTCGCCCGTTCTCTTCTCTGCTCCGGCAAAGTTCCTCCTCGTACTCCGCTATGGTTCTCTCAAAAAGTTCAAAGATCTCTTCGACGGCCACGTTTAGTCGCTGCTTCACCAACGTTCTCAGAAGTCTCACTTTGCACATTTTTAACAAACCCGCGAGCTGACTTGATGGACCGGGTCGTGAATTTCAGCGCCTCTCGCGATGCGTACGCTAAGTTGGCGTTGGGAAAGGGCAATTGAAATGTTTTTTTTGGGTCAATCAGACAAAAGACGTGCCGTTAGAATAGGAACGTTTCAATAAAAGCAACGCCGTTTCTCAATTCGGGTCCTCGAGATCCCGTGAAACGTTTAGCTCGAATCCTGTTCTTCTTCTGGCGTAGCTCATTTATTGGTTGGCAAAGCAGCGTTTGGTGCATTATAGCGCCACCTACTGGACCGGAGTGTAGAGCTGCAAATCCTACTTATTTATCTCGTTTCCATTAAATGACCGATTCTGAATTTTGGTTATTGATGCAGTTCCAGGTCGATTCTCAGTACTTAATGTAAGTTTATTATGTTTCACAATTGTTACGTTGTCAAAGTTATCAATTGGCTTCTTTCCGTATCATAAGATCAGCATTCTACGAGCACCTGCCAAACAGTCTCTTGCTGGCCACACACATCACATTTGCCAGTAGGGTGCTTTCCTATTTTATAATGTGTGGAATTCACTGCATCATCATAAATTTTATATTTTACAATATTTTACAACAAATTATAGAATGTGGCACACGACCTGGCATACAAGTGGATGACAAGTTACTTGGATAACAGTTTTTAATACGTACAATTTCATAACAAAAACTCAATTAAACATCACTTACGGGGGTCCCCAATGATCTGTGCTGGGCCCTAATTTATGATAGCTGAATGACATCAGCAATGATTCCATAGTCTTAAAATATGTCTAACTTGTTGATGAAATAACACCTTACAGTTCAGGAAAAAAAAACAATAACCCTACAATAGCGTCTGAACAGGTGCTGTGAAATACAAATAAAATATAATGAAAAAATGTTTTGATTTCAAGAAATTATCACTCAAATAAATTGCTTGGGGTAACAATTAATCATAGACTATGTTGAAAATCTTAAAAAAACATGAAATCCAAGATGTAGAAAACAATTCAAGATATTTTATATAAAACTAAGGATGTCTTGAATAATAAGTCATTATAAACACCTTACTGTTCACTGCTATTGCTATGTATGATTTACTGTGTGGAAAGATGAGGCAACAAGTACAAAACCAACACTTATCCAATTTTTAAGTTAAAAAAAGCCAATTAGAGTAACAATAGTACGTGGGCCGCCCATAGAGAACCAATCAACCCATACACTATTAACCAACTTAAATAGTGGGACGAAACAATTTGTTGAATTCAAAGCAACAATCACAGTGTAGTGGAATACAATTTTGAAAAAGAAAAGAAAAGAAAAACACAATTATATTATTTTTATTTTCAAATGCTAGGTGTTTTCAAAACATTTTGACACATTCAGAGCAGTTCAAGTATTCCCCGTCAGTTTCTGTTGGGTCACGCGTTCACCGGAGCAGCCGAAAGGTTTCTCCGCCGCATGTTTCTGCGCATGTCTTTTGAGCGACGTCGTACGAGCAAAGCGCTTCGCACAAACTGCGCAAGTAAAGGGCTTCTCCCCGGTGTGCGTTCTTATGTGCGTCCGCAAATACGACTGACGAGAAAACGTTTTGCCGCAAACCGCGCACGGGAAAGGTTTCACACCAGTGTGTATCGTCATGTGTGTCTTCATGTCGTCTTTGTCGTGAAACCTTCGTGCGCAAACGGAGCATGTAAAGGGTTTCTCCCCCGTATGCCTTCTCATGTGTCTTTTGACATTCCGTTTGAAGGAGAATCTTTTCTCGCAAAGGGAGCAAGCGAAAGGTTTCACTCCCATGTGCGATACCGCGTGACTTTTCAACGCTCTTTTGTTGGCAAACTTTTTCTCACATTGAGAGCAGTTGAATTTATTGCGGATGGCGTGATGCATTAAACGGCCTTTCGATTTGTTTTGAGTCTCCAAAGGTTCGGTGTCGCTATGATCAGTGTCAGAGGAGTTTGACACGTCATCCATATCTGAGAGTGGAGCAATGTAGCCTGTCTGTGACGCTTCACAGCTTACTCCAACACTTTCTGTTATCGCGCGTTGACTTAAATTCTCATGGGGAGTGTCACGAAGCTGTGACGATTGACCTTCATCGACTTCGGACTTTATGTGGACACCAGTCCATACGAACATGTTGATATCACCATCGCCTTTCTGGTTTTGAAGCGACTCTCCATCCTCCTCCTTAATGTGGGGGGGCTCTGCCGTCTCCTCCTCCTGCTGCTTTTCTTCTTGACTATCCGCCGACATCTGTTGAATGTCTTCGCCAGACGAGGGAAGCAAATGCAGATGGGATGTTGGGATGACTAGAATTTTGGCACAAATTTCAGGTTATTGCTGGGCTAAAATATTAATATTTATTCGGGATCAAGATAGTAATAGCTAACAAAAACTGACAAAAATAAGTACAACTAAAAGTAAAAAAACACTTTCGTTGATGGGATTTTAAACAAATAACTGAAATTGCATTTTAGATTTTATATATATAAACAAACGAAAATTACCTATAATTGAAGCGAAAATATTCTCAGATTTCGTCTTTGCCAGGACTCATTTTAAATGCAGATATTTACCTTGTTTGGTCTTGCTGTACAGTCATACCAATGAAGGAAAAACTCAGTTTAAAAAAAAAAACTAAAACTAAAACCAATACAAAACAGCGGTGTCACAATTACATCTATTGGTCAACAATTAATTGATGGTCAAATCAACCGACAACTATGTTGATAAGTAATGAATCACTTAGAGCCATGAATTAAAAATGATCCCAACTGTGATTTCAGCCTCGCAAAGGTATTGTAATTTCTGTAGTTCTTCATCAAGGCTAACTGAATATCTTTTGTGTTTTGTGTTTCATCAAAAGAAAACATTTGCACCGTTTTGTTCAACAAGCAATATTAGGCTCGAAAGTGGACCTAGGTGATGTTGGGCAGGTGAATTTCGGTGATTGGTCGTATTTGTCGAAGGTTAAGGCCACGTTAAGCTTTTGTACACGTACATTAAGCGATTTAGGCTGTGCCGTCTAAAATATATACAGAGTCAATAAACATGTGAGCATAGAACTATCGTTAACCAACCTGCTCTGTGTAGTGGAACATGAGGTTTGAGAACAGCGTGCAGTAGTTCGCCTTGTCGCTCTTTTTCCTCTTTGGTCCGACAAAGCTCCTCCTCGTACTCCGCTATGGTTCTCTCAAACAGTTCAAATATCTCATCGACAGCCACGTTTAGTCGCTGCTTCATCAACGTTCTTAAAATTCGGACTTTACACATATTTTTTTTTGACGCAGTCGCGGTAGCTTTCTGCTCTGGTTAGCTTTGTTGGGAAGTTGAGCGTTGCGGGTTACTGCGCATGCGTAAAACATCCTCCAATTTTGAGGCGTCGACGGGACGCCTTGAAGGACGAAAACATTTGACACGTTTGACTTGGAGAGAAATTAGTTTATCGAGCCGTTTTTCCATATGCTTTTAAATCCAGTTGAAGGTCCTCATTTATAAGTGAATGAAATATCATTTTGAAAAATGTGTTGTTTGAATTTTGATTTCTTTCAGCAGGTTCATTTTTTTTAAATATATATTTTTTCAGTTATTGCACCTTCCCCAATGCCCTAAAAAAGAAAATGAACGTTAAAAAAGATGTTTTAAAAAATAAATCATTTGATTTTGCTTGAACATGTATCGTAAGGTAGTTAAGATTTAAAACAAAAGGCGTTAATATTTCTGAAGTTGCCCACTATGAGCTTTAACTGCTGCCCCGACCTCCAAATATGTAATGACATGAAGACAGGCGGGTACACAAAGATTTTCCATTTTTATTGACATTTTTGGACAGTTTATTTTCCAGTGTCATCCGTAACCGTTCACACTTCATTTGCATAACTTTCCATGGTAGCTAGGAGGTGATGCAAACGCAAGGCAGGATGACTTTCAGCGTGCTCAACTTTAGCTCTCCGGAGAAAAATAAAATCAACATCAACCAACGTCACCACCGCCCTAGTTTACAACCTCCTAGTCTTTAAGGCTGATGTTTGGAAAAAAATAAAATAAAATTGGGGGTCATTGCTGTAAAACAGAAAATCTGCCGAGCAACTGGAAGACAAACTGGACTGGACACTGACCCCCAAACATCGGACGAGATGACTGTCGACACATGATCTCATTATTTTTAAGCTTTTTTTTTTGTGTGAGGTTTGATGCGCCAGAGGTGTATTAGTGTTTTTTTTTTGTTTTTTTTAAAGGAAGTTGCATCATCTCCAAGCATCTGGCAGTTTTGCGTCAAAAGTGAACCATAAGGCGACGAGGTGTCACAAGTAGATGGACGCACAAATAACAAATACTTGAACACGAGTGTACCGGGTGGGACGAATAGAGCTGCCCCCCCTGTCCCCAAAGAACTCTGGATTAAAAGGGCAGCCCCACCAAAAAAATGAAATAACATGTCAGGATTTTTTTTTTTTGTTGAAGCACTGACAGGTGAGCGAGTACTGAGGGACTTTGAAGGGGTCAGCGGTCAGTCCAAGAGGGGTGAGGAAAGGTTTTCTGGGGTGAGGATCGGGAAAGATTGTGGCTGGATGTGGATGTGGATGATGTTCTTTAAAAGCGTTTAGGCCCCCACGGGGAGGCCTTGGCGGCGGCCACCGGGGCCCCAAAGCTGGGGAAGTCCTCGGAGCTGCTCATGTCAGGAGCCTATTTAGACATTAAAACAAAAAGAAGAATCATTAAAATAAGTGAAAAATCTTGCCGTTCAATACCTATAAAAAAAATTATCGTTGCTGTCCACAAATCAATACCAATTGTCCTTCATTTTGTTATTTTTTTAAATTCAATATTCACAATTTTAAGCTGTAAATTAAAAAAAAAAACACTGGTGCTCTTGAAGGCAAATTAGAAAAGTTGCAAAAACTTAAAAATGTTCTCATCCTGCAGAATCTGCGTGGCATAATTGTCATCTGTATTTAACTTCTGGATGTTTTCAGACAAGGTGTGAAAATTGTACGGGAAGGTAGATTTAGGTCTGCTTGTTTTGTTATAATCAAACGTAGATTTTTGCGAAGCTCTGTTGCATATTAATGCAAGTTCTTCAAAGTTAACTTTAGAGATTAATTCAAAATATTGAAAGCAAGTTAACTCAGTTTTATTCATTTCCTTTGGCGGCTATAACCTCTGTGCAGCCAAATTTAAATGAGAGATTGACTTTTTTTCGGTGGGGGGAGGAGGAGGGTGAAAACATTGTTCCCCAACACTTTATTGACATGTTCCTGAACAGGACATTTTAAATGAACAAGACAGCAGAGAAAGTGACAGGCTCACCTTCTCGTTGCCGGTGGTCCAGGGAGCCTCCCTCACTACGAAACCTTTAGAGGGGCCGCGATTCTCATCAGCGGCCGCGTGGCTGCCCCCCGAGGGCCTCATGTACGCCATTTTTGCCTCATTCTCAACCACGTCTGCCAGCTGAAACCCAAATTGCGTTAATATCCACGACCGCGCCAGACAAGAGGTGAGGGGGAAAAAAAAATAAACTCACGTATTCTTCTTCGAGGTTCAACAGGTGGTCGATGGCTTCGTCCACCAGCTCGGGACGACCCGTCACTGTCACCAGGTTGGGGTCGGCGGCTCCGCTCTGAGGAAACCTGAGATCAACCTGGAAAGGACAAGAGTGGGAAAAATACGGTAGTTGGACTTTTTCCGTGACCACAATATTTCTGCATTGAAATGCTACTCATCCATTCCAGAAAAAACTAAACGTGTATTTCGGAAGGAAAGCAGCATTTCCATTTGCACTTTCCAAAAAGAGAGTATAAACGCCTCCGCACCTTGAATTCATCCATGATGCGGCGGATGCCCTTTCCACGGGCGCCGATGATGCGGGCATGGACCCGGCTGTCCAGAGTGATGTCCTCAGAGATCATCTCCTCCAGCTCCTCTACGATGGCCTGGATGGCGTCGCCTGCAGCTATGGCTTTGTGCTCATACCCTGTAATGGTAATCTGGTCCTGTGGCGAGAAGGGGGGGGGGGGGGGGGGGGACCTCAAACTGCCTGAAATACACTAAAAACAAATAATGTATAACTCTGTCATCATTTTACTATAATCGTGACGTGAAAACGTCATCATTTGAGATGATGTCAACGCGTATAGTTGAATGCAGATCTTTGCCCTCCTGAGGGTTAAGGTGGGAGAATGCCGTTAATATCTTTCAGACCATTTGTGATTAAGAGCCCGAAAAATAAATGAGACTTGACTACATTTCCAAGCTCCAACACGCATAGAAAATAAAGCCTACCGACCGAACTGAAATTGTTTTCCCCTCCAAACTCTATCGAGATGTCGATTTGAATTCATGGAATTGTTCAGCCCCAGGGCGGCCCGGTAGTCCAGTGGTTAGCACGTCGTCTTCACAGTGCAGAGGTACCGGGTTCGATTCCAGCTCCAGCCTCCCTGTGTGGAGTTTGCATGTTCTCCCCGGGATTGCGTGGGTTTTCTCCGGGTGCTCCGGTTTCCTCCCACATTCCAAAAACATGCCTGGCAGGCTGATTGAACACTCTAAATTGTCCCTAGGTGTGGTTGTGAGTGCGAATGGTTGTTCGTTTCTGTGTGCCCTGCGATTGGCTGGCAACTGATTCAGGGTGTCCCCCGCCTACTGCCCGAAGACAGCTGGGATAGGCTCCAGCACCCCCCGCGACCCTAGTGAGGATCAAGCGGCTCGGAAGATGAATGAATGAATGAATGAATGTTCAGCCCCACAGCGATCTGACAAAAATCGCTCAAGTTTCTGTTTGAGGCGCACGCCGATGTCCAAATAGCTGCAAAATCTTCACATAAAGTCAACGGGGCAGCCTTCCTCCGCTGTCTTTCCGAGCATGTTTTCTTGAGTCTTTTTTTTTTGTGGATTCTACTTATGATAGCCATGCCCACCTAATTCTATGTTGCCAAGACGATTTTCAGCAGTGCATGGGGGGGGGAAGCCCTGAAAACGGCGATTTATTGCGCCTAAAACAAGTTACAGGGATCATACCTGGTTTTCATCACTCTTTTCCGGGAACTGGATGTTAACATCGTGCTCAGTGCGGATGTTGGTAATAATGGCGCCCTTGCGACCGATGATCTTGGGGTGATATTTGGGGTCCACAGTGATGGTCAGTTTGAAGCTCCTGAGTGCCTGCGTGCGGTAACAACCAGTTGAAGATGTTTCTCGTACGTTTCAGGCGGGCAGCAAAATCTTCCCGGAGCGTCACGACACCAACCCGATCTTCCTGCTCGACCTGCAACTCCTTGACGCGCTCCAATAGTCCTTCTTTGGCACGCTCCAGGTGATTGGCCAAGCCAGTGATGGCGATTTTATCGGACTGCTGCTCAGGAGCAGGCACTTGAATATTTACCTGCCGGGAGGGATTGAACTCATTTGCATTTACAAGGCAGTAAAATTTGATTTTTTTTATTTATGTGTGTGTCAGTGTAAACAGATGCAAATTCATTCTGATTTTGCACAGGATGGAATACACATTCCATAGCCGAGATTGTCATTCCCCATTGTGTGGACATTTTAAGATAAGGTGTCAACATTTTAACAAAACAAAAAACATGCCTATTATAGTTGAACACCGCCCCCCCCCCCAAAAAAAAATTCTTGAGTTCCTCCAGACTTAATTACCGTTTCTACTAACCTCAAATTCGTCCATCATCTTGCGAATACCACTTCCTTTCTGCCCGATGATGTAACGATGAAGCTCAAAAGGCACTTCCACCTCAATGGTGACGGGAACCAAAGCCTAAAAGCCACAAACAAAAGTTAGCCAAAACAACATCATCAAACCGGCGTCCGGCGGTTTGTCTCGGTTGTTTCGATACAAACCTTCAGTGCTTCCGCAGCAGCCTCGCATCGCTCCTTGCGGCCGGAAATCACAATCACATCGCATTTCTTAGGTGCATGTGGATCGACGGGCTCCTTCACTTCGCAGTTGGCGTCGCCGTTCTCCTGGATGGCCTCCACAGCTGACAGAGAACCAAGACCACAAATTCAATTGAAGCTCTTTCATCAGAAGTTTACGGTAAACCCTTTGTCACTTATATGCTAAACTAAAAGCCGCGTTAATGCAAAATGTGCGTTTTCTTAGCAAAAAAATGTAAAAAAAAAAAAAAAGTGAATTTAGTATAAATTTAATTTCTGATTCAACATTAATGCTATTAAGTGGTTATTTTATATTTTTCAAAAGGTTTTAATTTTTAGAAAAAAATGAGAAGCATTAAAAAATAAAAATCAGGCAGCATTTAATTTTTTATTAGGGATATTATTGCCCTTAGCCTCCATCTCCAAATTTTGTGTTTTAATATAAAATTGTTTTAGTCATTTAAAAAATATTTTGGAATTACAAGTGACAATATTTCTCAAAATATCAGGGGGTTGAGGGGTTAATAAGTTTATTTAGCGTTTGTGTGGCCAATAAAAGCATATTACTTTTTAAATTTTGGACATTTTCACAAAGAAGTGGGCATTCATTTTTAAATACAGAGCTCCATGCTTATAAAAAATAAAATAAAATTAAGCAGCAATGTGCTTGTAACATAAATACAAACCAACCCCCTCCCCCACCCCAAAAAGGGGGATCTGTGGATGCAAAATGCGAGCTGGGCGCTTGTAAAAAATTGGGGAGATACAATCTTTGGGGCAAAAAAAAATGTTTTGGGGTGATGCATGTTTTTTCTTCTTCAGATTGTTTTTTTTTTTTAAAGCTTGAGAGAAACAAGTTCAAATTTGGGGGATTCATCCCAACAGTGTGCATAAGGCTGCATTATTTGGCCCAAGAAATTTGGTTACGGGTGTCGATCATTAAATGATGTCAATGACTTCGCCATCTAACAACCAAGAAGCTATTTGTTGTTATCAAACGGCCACAGTTGCACAATTTGAAGAACCCCCGTGTATTCGAGTGAAATTTCATTCTTCCCTTACCTTGCGGGTCCTCGCGATCAGGAAACTTAATGTGTACGTTGTGATCTCGAGTGATCTGCTGGATTCGGGAGCCCTTGGGGCCCATGATGGAACGATGGAATTTCTGAGCAATGGTGCACTCAATGGTCACTTGAGCATCCTGCAGGGGCGTGGGGGGGAGGGGTTGATTTAAGAGCATTAAAGCGGTTTTGTAATTGAGGATGAAAACGCGGCGTACTCACCAGGTCCTCCACAATCTCCTGCATGCGCTTTTTGGCCGCCTCCACACACTCTTTGGCTCCTTTGAGGGTGACCCTGTCGCTCTGCGTGCCAGTCCGGGGGAAGCTCACCATCACGCCGCCGTACTCGTCGGCGAGGTCCCGCAGGACTTGACCGCGGCGAGAGACAAAGTAGCGGTGGTGCTTGGGGTCCACACTCATCATGTCCTCGACGACGTTGTCCTGCGAGGAGAGCGTGCGTGCGTGTGTGTGTGTGTTAAGCTTCAAGGCGGTCCATTTAGGTTTTTGTTTTCCCCGCTAATGTCCAATTTGAAATATTTTCCCGCTTCCCTTAACCCGTTCACTCCCAAAGACGTATTTAGACGTCTTTTCAGGAACCACATATTTAATCCCAGCTCCTTGTTTTATATTGACTGTACTTGAAAAGGGTCCAAAAAGCCATTTGCAGACCCTTTTCTTCTGAAAAAGACATGAAATACGTCTTTGGGAGTGAATGAGTGAAAACGGGAACTAAGCCCTTTTTTTTCATCCAAGGCTCAGTTTGTGAACGTCGCCAAACTCAGAAAACAGGTGAGCCGTGATGTCATTTTCAGGCCGCATCGGGTGGCAAAATGGATCGAACCGACAACCTCAAATCACCCAATACGAATCCGATAAATCGACATACCAAGCCCTTGATGAGGTCCTCCAGCTCCTTCTGCGCGTCGCGAACGGCCTCCTCTGTGCCGATGACCGTGATGAGCTCCTGGTCTTTGTCCTCGGCAGTGGGGAAGATGATCCTCGCACCGGTGCTGTCACGCACCTTGCGGATGTTGCCGCCGCCTTTGCCGATGAGGAACTTGTGGTACTCGGGCTTGGCGCGCAGCTCGGCCGTGTGGTTCTTCGTTTGCTGATGGGATTAGAAAGGATTCAGGAATTTGATCATTTGGGGGAGAAGAAAATAACGTTTGATTCTTGGAGAGACTGCGCAGACCAGAGACGAGGTAAACATCAGGTACCTTCTCCTCAGCCAGAGCCAGAAGTTGTTGCTTGGCTTTCTCCACCTCCTCCACGGGGCCCCGAATGGTGACTTTGTCAATACCGGAGCCTTCGCTGGGGAAGTGGATGTGCACGCCGCCACACTCCTCCATGATGGAACGCACAAAGCGGCCCTTGGAGCCGATCAAGGAGTTATGCAGCTTGGAGGGAATGGACACCTCCAGCTCCGTGATGTTTGCCTAGTCACGAGACATTCAATGAAGTTGAGGGCGCCTTTGAGATGAAAAGTTTCATTCGTTTTTCTTTGAAAATGGCAACGCTTTAAAATGACATCATCATGGTAAAATCCGTATTTCCTAAGCTTTTTCCAGGTCAAATTTAAAAACATAAAAAAATGTCTCAAAACCCTGATGCGCTACAAACCGAGACATTTGTTTTAATCAGCATAAAACAATACATTGAGGGACACAAAGCAATTGCTGAATGTTTCGGGTGTGAGCTAACGAATGGCTCATCATACATACAAAATCCGCTTTGCTTTAGGGGACCGAGACGCTTGCGGCGACACGACTTGGCCGAGTGAAATGAGTTCATCGTTGATTGATTCGAACGCCCTTCTCTTGCCGAACGCGCACATTTGGTAAGTGACGGCGGAATCGGTAAAAAGAAGCCATGCTCGGGCAGGAGTGAACTTTTCTGATTCCAAAAGCCCAAACTGAAGTCACAACCTTATTGTTCTACGGAGATGCTTTGAAGTGTTAACGAGCAGACCTGCAGGCTTGTTGCGGCCGGTGGCCTCTGCGCATATGTTGTTGCCCCCCCCCCAAAAAAAAAGGCGAATCAGAAACTACGTGCTCCATTAATAGCTGATTGTCCCGTGCACGGCGTGTGTCCGGGACAATAAGCTGTTCAACATGTTCGAGAGAACCGCTTCACGTCATACCAGTTCCTTCTGAATGGCCAAAATGCGAACTCGCGCGGCCTCACAGTTGGCCTTCTTGCCCGTGATGATGATCATCTCGGAGTTGCTGTTCTCGGCAGGCAGGTCAATTTTAGTGTTGGTTTCCTCACGAATCTTAAAAATAAATAAATAAATAAATAAGTTTAAAAAGGAAAGTCAAAGCACACCATGACACATACAAGCGCTTTATGATATATATACATATATGGACAAAATACATTCTAACTTGGTCTAATCTACTATAGTACTCATCTAGTATTTATTGCTTTCCCATTAATAATTTTTTCACCCCCCCACGAAATGCACCGTAGGACGTCCGATTCCGTTTTCAACTTTCCAAACATGCTTTTTACCTTTTTGATGTTTGAGCCACCTTTCCCGATAATGTTCCTGTGGAACTGCTTGAAGATCGGGACGGAGACGGAGAAGCTGTTCTCCATCTGGTGGAAGCACTCAAGGTTAGTATTTAACGTGACAAGAATGCAAAGTCTCTTTTTTTTTTTTTTTTTTACCATTTCGGCTACAATCTTCTGCATGAACTTGGAACACTTTTCCACTTCGGTTCGCGGGCCCCTCAGCTGAACAATATCACTTTTTTGCGCAGGGTCGGGGAAGTTGATGATGACCTAAATAGACGCATGGAAGGAAAAAGGAGATGTTGTTCGACACAAATCGAGTTCACGGGCGTCTTTGGATTAATACGAAGGCAAACGGTAAGAACGGGATTTTTCACTCGTATGTTTGCGCTTTGGGAAAATGCATTCCGGTTTCTACGGCAGCGGTGGCCACGCCCAGCTGCCACATAAGTGGAGGTGTACTTTCGAAATACTGTAAATGTGCACCAGAAGAAAAAAAAATTTCACCGCTTTTACTCATGTTTTAGGTTTTTAACCACAGTGCTGTTTCAAAGTCTGATTTTTAGTATAGTGGGATTATGCAAAGTAGTGTCAAAATGTGAACATCCTAGCTGCTTGTGTAATTTCACACTTGATCGCTACTGGCAGATCCCTCATAAGAAAAAAAAAAAATCACAGATGCAAGTATACAAGTAATAGAAATTCTCCTTTGCGTCAAATGTTCTATTGAGGGAAATAAGGTTCCAGTTCACCTCTGGGAATTTATCCCGCACTTCTTTGATCTTCTCCCCCTTTTGACCGATGATGGCTCTGTGAAAACGCTGTTCGATGATCAGATCCTTTGTACGCTCGTTCTCCTGCAAGGGGGGGTGGACGTGGATTGAGTAACAACGACGAAAGCGTGAAGGCACTTGGGTGCGCAAGTGCACTGACCATGCGTGACGCAAGCTCTAACAGCTCCTTCTTGGCCTCCTGTACACCCTGGGGGTCCCCCTCGATGCGGATCAGGGTACTCTTCTCGTGGTCGGGGGGGATACGGACGGTCACTTTGTGTAGCTCCTTAATGCGGTTGACTTTAAAAAAAATAAAGAAAAAAGAAAAGGAAAAACAATTTTTTTTTTTTGGTTAACGGGACAGTTTTAATTGGTTATCGGGACAGTTGCCGGGCAGATTATGGCACATGCACAGCACGAGTGCTTACTGTTAGCGCCAGCTTTCCCAATCAGATGTCTGTGAAATTTGGGATCCACACTGATCTCTGTGTAGTCCATGCGACTTATCTGTAAACGAAAAGTAGACGCGCAATGAAGAAGAAGAAGAAGAAAATGTGGGCAGATGGTGCCACCGGATTGGTCTGAAGTCTTAACTCACCAGGTCCGCAACAATGGCTTCAAATTGGCTGTGCATCATCTGCACATCTTTGGTGGGACCTTCCAGGGCAATCTTATCTTCTCCCTCAGTGAACTCAATGTGCACCTGCATGGAGTACATATGCATTAGGGTGGGGTGGGGTGGGGGGCTGGGGGGCTGAACAGTTTAACGATCTTCATGGATAATGGATTCCATTTGACCCACCTTGGGCATTTGTTGGGTAATTTTGGCCAAGTTCTGCCCCTTCTTGCCAATGATGAATCGATGGAGCCAAGAGGGAGCCGTTACCGAGGAAACAGTGTAGCTGTTTGCCTGCAATGGATTTTTTCCCCCCATAATTATTAGAAAAGATGCAAGTATGTTTCGATACAAGTCGAAAAGAACATTTCAATAAAGCGATGGGAGGAGCGCCTCCGTTAGGTCACCTTGGCATAAACTTCGGTGAGGGCCTGACCGAGACGGTCGGGCTCCCCGCGAAGGATGACTGTTTCCGAGCTGCTGTCGGAAGGTGGGATCTCAACCGAGACGCCGGTTCTGTCCAGGATCTCCTGCAGGGTGTTTCCCTTGGGGCCGATCACATACTTGTGCTGAGACTTCTTCACTTCCACTGCGATGGTGGTGGCATTCTTCTTCTAAAAAACAAACAAAAAACAAAGCTCCAAGTGAGAAGCGGATTCGACTTTGAACATTCAGTGCCAGCCAATTCTAGACCAAGTCTGAAAAGACGTTTAAAAACGTCTTTGGGAGCGAACGAGTCAAGAGTCGCATTGGCGTACCTTGTCTTCATAAACCTTCTTGATCATAGCCACAGCAAGGGCCACCTGCTCCTTCTCCCCGGTGATCACGATCTCCGTCTTGTTGACGCTGGGAGGCGGCACGTTGATGCGAGCGCCCGTCTCCTGCGTCATCTCGCCGACCAGCTTGTTGTACGCACCCGTGATGAACGGGTGGTACACCTTGTCGATGTTCACCCGCTCCACGGCTCGCTTGTCCTAAAATAAAACCGGGAAAAAGTCAAGTATGAAAGAAGACCAGAGCAGCAGTTTGCAAATGTTTTGTTCAATTATTCAACAAAAGGCGCTCGATCGTACCTGCTCGGCGGAGATCAGCAGGATCTCATGCTTGGCTTTCTCCAAGCCCTCCTTGGTGCCGGAGATCTTGATCTGGTTGCTGGGGTCGTCGGGTCTTGGGATCTGGATTTTGGTGGCGGTCTTCAGCTCCAGCTCCTGCAGCTTCTCCCCGTTTTTGCCGATGACAAAGCGGTGGTGCTCCTTGGGGATGCCCACAGTAGCTGAGGCCTGTCGGGAGAAGATTAGAGATAGGGGAGTCATTATTTTTTAAAACGAGTGCGGCGACTTAACATCGACAACTCAATTGAGGAGAAAAAAATAAAAATAAAGTTCTGCACCTGAGTCTGCAGTCGGGACACGATCTCCTTGCGAGCCTTCATCACGGCGTCCAGCTTTCCGGACACCATGATGGAGAGACCCTGATCTTTGGCCAAGGAGAGTTCCAGGTGGGCTCCGGTCTTGTGCATGATGTCCACGCAGACCTTCCCTTGTTCTCCGTCCCCAAACTGGTTGATGTCCTTGTACTTGCGCTCTTCCAGAGGAACATGGAAAACCTGGTTGGGCACATGAAGAAAGAGCTCACGTACGGTAGATTTGAAGCCTTTGATTTACGTAGCGGCGATACCTGGGTGATGACGGAAGACTTCAGAGAACGCATTTTGTTGGCCCACGCACTGGCGGTCTCCTGGGTGCCCTCGGGCGAGGCCGACTTCTCGGGCAGCGGTGGGAAGGCATCCTTGTAGGTGGGAAGGGCGTCCTCCTCCTGTCCCCCGGCGGCGCCGGATGCTTCCATAGCGGCAGCGGCGGCGGCTAAACCCGCAAAACGAGGAACCAAATGTGGCCGCGTGGTTCTAGAATTTCACACGTGGGGGAAGGGGGGGGGGGGGGGTTCGACGACTCACCTCCGCCCTGCTCCGGCAAGAGGCCGATGCGGCGCTCGTTGAAGCTTTCCTGCGTAAGTACGGCGACTGAGCTCATGGTTGAAATCCCACGCTTAACACAGAGTCCGAGTGTGCCACTGGAAAAATATGGGGGGCGGGGGGCGGGGGGTGGGCAGAAGCTAAAGATGAGGGAGTACATTTCAATTTGTCCCGACGACCGTGATGTCCAAGACTTCTAAGACTGCCAGACTCTAAACAAAAAGTGGGTCTACATTTAGTATAAACAGAATCTGTGATCGTAGAAAAAGTGTGTCGCAATTGTGAGAAAAGATTACGCGGTTCCTCAAGTGAATGAAGAAATATATAGTAATGGGGGGGGGAATACGTCGGTTCGGTCACAAAACATCGACTATAAATCTAAATCGGGATCCTGCTAACACATGCTGGTATTTATCCATTTGTGTCCGTTAGGCAGAACCCGATGACAAGAGTCAAATTGTGATAATTGCTTTCAACACAAGATGGCGGTAGAAGTGAGCCGGCGCCTGGTGTTTATGCTCAGGCTTCTGATCCTCTTCCTGACACGGGCGGCGTTCGGGCTCCGATAGGAGCGCCATAGGTAGGTGATGTCATTGTGCATGTGTGCAATGTGGCAAAACAAGCTTATCGTGAATGGACTTAAAGATTTTCCTCCATTATCTAATCTGCCGTGACCAAATGTCATTGGTGGGTTGGGTGCACCCCCCCCCTTTTTTTTCTTTTTTTTTTGGCCATATCAGCGCCGCGTGTGTGCGGACACAACGGTCGCACTCGCAACTCTCGTCTTATTTCTATTGTGTACGGTGCACGGATGGCCGTCCATTTGGAACTAAAGAGCAGTCCGGCACTTGGAATTGAAGCGGATCTAAATCTCCGTTTTCATTTAAAAAAAACCGCAACAGCTTCTTCTTGACTTTCACATTTGGCTTGTAGCAAACGTACAGGACGTCCCGCACGC